>NW_024429211.1:3094735-3814450 GCF_017639785.1 Mesocricetus auratus | reverse complement strand
CCTGGGAACCCAGGGAGTCTGAGGTCAGTGCTTAAGGAATCACAACACCAACAAAGGATTTTTCGGTGCAGATTTCCAAAGCAGGCCATGGTGATGGAGCAGTGCAAATCAGAGGGGCCTCTGATCTTCCTCTCCAATTGCTAACTCTGCAGCCTACTTGAAGGCCACTGCTAGTAGACCCCATCCCTATTCAATGCCTCTCAAGATTTCTAATCTAGTGCGTGATCTGTACTACAAATGAGCAGAGGTTTGAGCCAGTCTTTACCTAAGGCTTGGAAATCATCATTGCCTCTCTACTACAGGTTTTCATCTGGCCACAGCAGAACCCCTTCTGGAAGAATCACAACCTTCTAAGGAGACCAAAAATATCAGGGCCTCTTCTACACTCCTTTGACATGTCCTTGTGTCCATACAGTCCTCTAATATGCTGGTTTGCCAAAACGTATCTTGACACCATCTCCCTCTACTAGGTGGCCAGCAAGTCTCAGGTCAGGTCGTAAGGAAATGGTGCAACAACAAAGGAATCTACAGTGCAGATTCCTAAACATTTCAGCACTTATGCTTCATTCCGTTATCCTTATGTATCTTGTATCTATGACTGCCTTCCACAGTGACTCCGGAGCATCTGACTAGCTCTCAGTCTAATAAGGCCATCTGGATATGTCTGCTTTCATCCTCAAACAACTTAAAATCTTCCTTTCCTTCAAATCCTGACTAATGTGTAACTTCTGGGCATCCAACCACCCAAAAGCTCTCATCATCTACCCTGAAATTTGCCCCTCAAGTCAAGAGACCATACCTATCAAGGCACAAGAAGCCATGTCCCAGGGCACTTTCAACTGCAGACTGGACTAAACAGTCTGTCTCAGCATCAACACTGCAGCGCTACAACACATAAGAATACTTAAAGGGGCCCCATGCCAGGGCCTGTCAGACACTATGAGCAGTACAAATCGGAGGGGGCCTCTGCTCTTCCTATTCATTTGCTAAGTCTGCAGCCTAGATGAAGGCCACTGCTAGGAAACACCACACCTACCCATTGCCTAAAAGGATTTCTAGTCAGCAAGAGCAAGCGAAGGTTGCCAGTGACTAGGAAACATTCTGTCTTCACCATGACCATGATTGCCAGCAGAGTGGAGGGAAAACCAGCCCATCGTGTCAGAGTCTGGCTACTGCTGGAGTCAGGCAGGAGCAGTGGAGTGGTTCCTGAAACTGTCTGACTCTGGGAGGACTTGGGTGACCCAAGGTGTTGGAACTCAGTCCTGAGGAGAGCGGCTATATCGAGTTTTCACTCATTTTGTTCAGCTTTTCCAAGGAATGTTTGACTGGGAATCATCATCGATACATGCATGCTGCTGTGCACTTGCACAGATATATTCAGCTCTGACACTCAAAAACACTGAGGGTGTTGGTGGGCTTTGAGAAATACCAAGATGTTCACAGGATGACAGAGGGAACACTCTTCAATGATCCCCTGTACACAACAGGGCATCATCTTGAGGACCTCAGGCTGCTACGGGTGCAGAGAGGCTGGGGTGCAAAAATGCTTAGTCCTAGATGTACCGCCAAGATTCCTGAGCAAAAAGTGCCCTTCTTGGGCCACTTACCTTCATCTTCTGGCCTTCTCAGACATTTCTGTGCCATGTAACTTCACCAGAGGCCCAGTCACTTGCCTCCATCCCTGGGCAAATATGCTCGGCAATCCTCTCTGCACTGGGAAATTGCAAGATTCTGATTGGAACACAGGGAATACATGAAAAAAGTACATACCATCGTTATAGTTGGAACCGTCCACCTGGCTCTGGGAAAGGTTGGCTGGACTGGTCTCCATGGGATGATCAGATCATTTCTTCTCTCTCCCCACTCATGCTCTACCTAAAACCTCCACCATGGTTCATCAGAACATTTTGCACCAGAGCATAAGAGCTCCTCCTCGTCCTTGTGAGGTCGTTTACCACCTCTGCATTCAACCAAGAAAGTTCTGGCCGGAATGCACAACCAATTACCTCCACAGCAGTGAGCACACTCTTCAATCAAATGCTCAGATCAACCTCTGAGATTGTGACCCCAGAAACTCTGTCTACCTGTGTCACCTTCTTATTTCCACCTCAATTCTGCCATTAGATCTGACCATGAACACCTGACATTCCATGACCTCTCCCGCTTATCTGTGACATCTACTCAGCCTCATCCTCCCTGGCTTCCTTGACCTACTCCTCCCTCATCATCTCAGAACCAGGTTTCGCATCCGTTTTGTATGGCATGTCTTCAGGAATCTACAACACTCTGGCCTGCTAATGATCTCTAGTGCCTCAGGGAAGGCCACTCTAAAGATTCCTCTTTGGCATTCTTCCCAAAGGAAGGCATTCTCTCTGGGGATACCCAACATTGTTACTCAATCTCTCCTTTGGTCTCAGACTCTATTTTTAACCAGTATCTTTCTCTTATTTCATCTGTTTTCATTTCCCAATTCTCTTAACTGTGTGTCTATTTCTCTGGCTGGCTGCCAGTCTCATACCATCTGTCTTCAATGGACACAACGTAACTCAACAGTCAATGAAGTAGGTCTGCACAGGAAAAACCATCTCAATTGTTTGCACAAGGGGTATATCCCAAGGGGGTTGAGGACTCTCCAAAAGAGTGGCAACTTAAAGACTCACAGGGACCACAAACTCCGACATAGCAATCTACAGTCTATTGGGTGATCTCCACTGCACTTTAGAAGAGGTTTTAGCCAGTCCTGACCTAAGGCTTCAAAAAGGAAAGGGAATCTCTACTACAGGTTGCTGATCTGGCCACAGCAGAACCTCTTCTGGAGAAATAACAACCTGCTGAAGAGCACAAAACATAGTATCTCTCCTAAAATCCTTTGACATGGCCTGCCTTCCAGACAGTCTCTCTAGTAACCTGGCTTGCCAAAAAGTATCTTGACCCCATTGCCCTCTACTGGGAGGCCAGCAAGTCTGAGGTCAGTGCCTAAGGAAACACCACACCACCAAAGAACTCTACAATACCGATTTCCACACAGGTCAGCACATATGCTTCATTCAGGTATCCCGATGTCTCCTGTTTCTATGACTGCCTTCCAGACTGGCCCACTAAGGCATCATTGTGCTGTTGTCGATATGGGTACCTCCACACACATCCTCCACTCTTCTATGAGCAGGGAAAATTTGAGTGACCTGTGCTCTTCTTGATGTAGTTACTATATCTTCATCATGATGGAATTTGGCTATTGTTGAAGGTGGACATGTACAATGTTGTCCTTCTGAAACCTGTATCTTAGTCCCACAGAACTTGTTTTACCTAAGTATTTATTTGTGTCCTGAAGTTTTTTTGTATGTTTTTTTGTGGGATCTCTACAGTTTTCCAACAATCCTGAGTTATTTTTGTTACTCTTTTGCTTACTTTTATTCCTCTGTTTTCCTTTTCTAGTCTTGGACCTCATTTAACTTATCTGTCTCTAGTAATTCAATGATATTGGCCATTGTACTGTTCCCTTCATTTTTGTGCCCCACAGAATGTGATCCTTTGAATATTGTACAAACACATACCTGTATTTGAAGTTTAAACTGCATCTGCTCTTTTGCCCCAAGCCATAGTTGACTCTTGCATCACCAATCACCTTCTTTCTCCCTATCCCATCGTTTAATGCTCATCTGGTCAGTGATTGCTTTCTTCCTATGTGTTCTTGGGTAAATGTTGTTTTAACATCTTGTTTTAATCCTTTCCTGCTTCCTGACTTTCCTGATAACCTTGGAAACTCAGTGTAGTCCCACAACAAATGATTTTGTCCAACACATTAAGTCACTCCAACAATATAAACCTGAATGTTCAGAAGTGTCTCATTCTCTTTCTGACATACTCAATTTCCAAACTTGCATCAAAGTAGTGGTCCATAATGCCATTTTGTTATATATTTTTATTCCATTCTCCCAGCAATATATCACATACATTCCAAGTACATGTGAACCCACTTACCTTTCTGTTTCTCTGCCCCGTTAGTTGTATCTCGCTCTTTCTGTATTTCTCTATACCTGTCTTCCTGCCACTGAGCTCTTCTTCCTCTAGTCACCAAACTAAAGACAAAGAATACCTTCCTGGATAAAACAACTCCCAACCTTCATATTGTAATACATTATGTTTCTTATTTGGTTCACCCAAACCGAAAGACAAGAGAAAATAGAGTGCAGGCCCATCCCCTCACCCACAGTTGCATTCAAGTTTTAATCATGAGGAAGGAATGTAGCTCACATTGACTTCCTGTGTCAACTCCACGTTGACAAGGCCCAAAACGAGTCAGGAATTTCTTCATGGTCTATAAAGGTAAAAACAGAGTTGTCCCTACTAAGCAGTTCACATTATTAGGTAGCTTCACTGTGGCCATCCTTCTACATTTCAAGGTTTCTTCAACACATATATGGAGTCCAGGTATTGCCACAATCTTACTCCTCATAAAGCAAATAGCCTTAGCAATTGCATATCTAGGAATCTTTTGCCTTTGCCTTGTCAGCTTCCTGGTAGACACCATTGTGATGGGCCAAAGATTCCCAGAAAAACTGCTGAGATAAAGTTGTATCATTATACATAGATGTTTTCTTTTCTTTCTTTCTCTCTTTCTTTGTCTTTCTCTCTCTCTATTTTTCTTTCTTATGGAATTTTCAATACTGCATTTCTCTGGGACTCACTTTGTGGATCAGACTGTCCATGAACTTATAGAGACATCCCTGCCTCTGCCTCCAGAGTGCTGGGATTAATATTATGCACCACCACCTGCTAGTTATGCATTGATTTCTAAACAGGTTCATGAAACTAAATCATGCAAAGAAATATATATCTCAATACTTCTACCTGTGCATATCTAGGTACACATGAAAGGGTGTAAGTAAGGGAAACAAACCTAGGTATGGGTACCTTCCATGTGTCCCTTGTTCTCCTTCCACAAAGGTCTACTGAACTTCTTTCAGTTGGTCACAACACAAACTGTCTATCTAGACACGGGAGAATTTTTGGCTTTTTGAAGTAATAACTTAACATATAGGACCAAATATGCTATGCCCCACAGAATAGTTCTTCCAGCTTTTAACTGTTTCCCACATTGTCTCTTTCTCTTTTCAACCATGGCTTCAAAGCCATGCCTTGATAGTCAGGGATCCACACTGTTCCTGCTCATCCCCTATCACCATGCATTTTATTGCTAATAATCTCAATAAAGCAAGTTTTCAGACAGAGTTTTATTTCAATGTGTTTCTCTGACACACTTCTTTATAGTCACTACCAACCTCAAGTCTGAAAAAGGTATCCTTATAGCAGATACATACATATGGATGCTAGGCAACTGTTTGTGCCTCTACTGCTTCTAACTATGACTCTGTTCTTTTACTTCCTGCCAGACCTAAAATTTTCCACTATTGTCTGCCAATTAAAAAGACCACAGGGAGCTTCCCAGGTACCCAAAATGTGTTCCCTTTTCTATGCACATTTGTTTGCAAAAAACAAAACCCTGAAAACACAGGATCCTCTGGATCGTGACCAGCCAAACTAGCAAGGAAAGTGTAGTGATTTGGAAAAGTTTGTCTACAACCTAGAGTACAAGGGTGAGTGGATGTACAGTGTCTTAGTCTTGATTTGAATGATGATAATGAGTTTTCACTTAATTTGTTCAGCTCGTACAATGAATGAGTGAATGAGAATAACCATTCGGCCCATCCAGGCTTGAGGGTTTTAACAGTAAGGAGGTCAGTGTAGTCAGTAAATTGCAGAAATTTGGGGAGTATGATGAAATCTAAGACCTTCTGCATTCAGGAATAGTAGGTGCCCTGCCTTCCAAAGGTGATAACTGAAAGAAGTTCTAAGTGTGGGGCATAGAAATACATGTCTTGGTTGTGGACTGTTAAATTCTAGCAGTTACACCAAGACCTTCGAATCAAGCATTTGGGGTGATTTAAATAATGCTTACCATTATTCTCTTTCTTCTATAGGATCTGAACTTTGAACTATATTGCAGGAGGAACAATTTACTATTTTCAACTATCTAGAAATATCATGTCCATGTGATATTCTTCCCAAGATTTTCTCTAGAGGAAAGTTGTTTGAATGCCAAGGGACTTAAAATTTTGGAGAGGCAGTTCCTCTTGCTGATAGCCCATCTACAAGATTCATGTTCCAATTAGGGGATTCTGTATGCCAGGCCTCCAAATTCAGAACTACTATATGGCCTCTAATGTCTCCCATACTCAGCTTTTGGGTCTTTCCTTCCTTACAAGGCCAAGAAAGAAACACAAGTGATTACAGGTCCACAATGCCAGAGAAAAAGAGAACTGTATCTTTCCACAGATCTGCTTTAAGTGAACCCCCTCTTAGGGGCGAGCTATGTGTATTTGTGAGGTGTCCACAAAGCAAGGATAGCTTTTCAATGACTGTGAATTTCACAGTGGCTGCACATAAAAAACACTAAGTGTATCTGTTAAAGATTAGAAAAATCCATGGAAATTTCTATAATAGTTATATTAATTTGTACCACTATCAACAGGATTCCTCATTTTCCACATCCTGTCATTTTTATTGATAACAGCCATTCTGATTGGGATACTATAGCATTTAAAGTGCCTTTTTTTTATTCCACTGATTGCCATGAATATTTGACACATTTTCAAATAATTATTGAGCATTCATCTTCCCCTTTTCAAAACTGTCTTCAATTTAATGACCCAAATTTGAGACTCCATAAGAATAGAATTAACAATACAGCTATCATATGTCCCAGTGATTTCACTCTTAGGCGTATACCTGGATAATGCCACACTCTATCACACAGACATTAATACCACCATGTTCATTACTACTTTACTCGCTGTAGCAAGGGAATGGAAACAACTAAATTGATGAAGCTATTAGAAAAATCTGGTAAATTCATCAAAATTCCTAATATGGAATACTATTCAGGTCTTAAGAAAAATTAAATCAGGAAAATAGATAAATTTAAAATGTACAATATTAAGCAAAGTCTGTAGTTCCTTGAGAACTACAGATTTAGGATCAGGTTAATCTCACTATGTGTGTATTTTATCAGAAAGTTCTTTAGAGTAAAGTTTTCACTTAATAGAAATAAGGGTTAGAATGAATGAAAACTAAAAGGGGAAAATAATACCAGTAAACAACATGTATTTCAGTAAGGAGTTTGTATGTAATCTGAACACAATATGATGAACTACAACTTGAAAAATATTTCAGTAAGTATCTATGCTGTTCACATCTAGTCAGCTTAGGTTCCAAGTTTTCTAGGCCTCTACAATAAGAGACCTAGTCTCAGAAAAATAATAAAAGTGGAAGAAGGACATGATGTAGAAAAGAGAAAAGGAGCAATAGAGAAAGGTATTAGAAGCCATATTTCATTTTTTTGATGATATTGTTGCTGTTGTTTTTGTTTCACTGTTGATTTTTACAAGACAGGGTTTCTCTGTGTAACAGCTCTAGCTGTCCTGGAACTTGATTGGTAGACCAGGGTTGCTTCAAACTCAGGGAGATACACCTGCCTGTGCCTCCTGAATGCTGTATTTAAAGGCATGTGCCACCATTCCCAACTCTTGTCATTCTCTCTCTCTCTCTCTCTCTCTCTCTCTCTCTCTCTCTCTCTCTCTCTCTGTGTGGGGAGTGTATTTGTATATGTGTGACAAACTCAGACTGAGGTGGTCAGTCTTGGTAACAGGTGGGTTTATCTATGTTTATCTCACTAATGTTCTATATTCCTTTTATACAAAAACACAACAATTAGAGTATTTTAATATATATTAATTCTATTTATTTAAGTATATATATTAAGTATATGTAGTATATATTGCAATATACTGCATATTTATATATACTCAGTATTTAGGAAATTATATAAATAACAATAACACAACCATATAAATACAAGAACAAATAATGACCAGAAATAACCATGAATATTTTAAAACATCTCTGCTATAAAATTGGTTTATTGGTCACAACAAGAAGCACATGCATATAACATTTGATATAAATAAAAACATCAATTTGTCACACATAACTATCACTGATCAACAAATGAACTTTTCAAACTGGGATATCTACCAATAAACTTTAACACATGAAATATCTGAACATAGTCAAATAAAATAAACACAACAATGATTGATGAAGTTAATAATTATAATTACACTTATTGAATATGAGTAATACTACAATATAAATTTTATACTTCTAATTATAAACTATAAGTAATTATCTAAAAATAAAAATGGTTATCAAAAAGTGCTAATTTTCATCATATATGTCTATTTAAATTGACTTTTGAACTTTATCAGGAATTTAAAATTTTTCAAATTTGATTTCTAAGTATTTCTGCAAATCTGATAGGTGAAAAGGAGTATTCATCTTTTAATGTATCCTTTATGTTTCAGATTTAACTTTTTTCAATTAACCATTTAATAATAAGGATTGACATAAATGAATGATTTTATCTGTTTGTGGCCATTAATAACACTTCATTTATTAGTCATCCGTTTATATACTTTTCTACTTACTCATAATGCTTTATTTCCCAGTTGATTTAGGTGAGCTTTTCAGGAAATCAAACATTGATTATAGTTTGAATAAATAATCAAAGGAAATAATATGAATTGGCTACAAGTTAATATTAAGTAACACATGCTAGATTCTAGACATCTTTCTCTCTAACTTGATCCTTTAGAGCCAGAAAAAATGGAAATGAGTAAGCTTAGAAATAAAACACAATAGACAAAAATATGATCCATTGCTACATATACTACTGACAATAATTTCAAAGACTAAACAGTAACTCTATGCTTTAGTCAGTGTTCTAGGGGTAAAGATGAAACTTATGATGTTGATAAGACACAGGAATGTGATGAATGGTAAAATGAAAAAGAAGATAATGCACACTAAATAGGGAAACTAAAAGAGGAAATGTGGAGTAGTTGTACATTAATTTATCAGCTACATCAAAAATCAGGCTATTACTCTCCTAATTTATTGCATTATGCTAACTATGTGGGTTATATCATTATGATAGTAATTATCATCAACTGCATCACTCTTCTAATTGAGACAAAAGAACTAAAAGTTATTTTTTACGAAAATAAAATGGAGAAGTGAGTCTAATATATTTCACTATGTGGTTGAGGCAATATCATTTTTAATGGTCTAATTTAGCCAATGCTCTAGTACAATGATTAATAAATATATTACCTCAAGCTACAGCTTGAAATAAAATTCTATTTAAACAGTAATGACATGCTACACAAGGCTGGGCAATGCTGGTGGATACCTTTAACTCCAGTACCTCGGAGGTAGAGGCAGATAGATCTCTGTAAGTTTGAAGCCAGTTTGGTCTACAGAACTAGTTCCAGGACAGTCAAAGATATACAAAGAAACCCTGTCTTAAAAAATTAAAAATAAATAAGAAAATAATATAATGAAATGGCATAGGACACAATGCCTATCACTGCTTTCCCACTACAACAGAAGCTAGTTTCGATGCAACAGTGAGTATAAAACCTTTACAAACAAAATGTTAAAACTGAATGTGATGGAGGTTTATTCAGGATAATTATAAGTTCAAAGTCATTCTCAGCTCACAGAGAGTGAGCCCATCCTGAGACAAAGGAGATCTAGGATCAAAATAAGTGTGTAGTTACTTAAATCTTTTTAGTTTCTGGTCCAGCTTAAGAAATTCTCAAGCATGACTCAATGTAGTTAAAACTGTGTTTGGATATAATAAAGTATAAAAAGTGTGAATAACAAGTTTGATTTAAATATTTTAACACATTAATATTGTGTTTAATGCCTGCTGGCATGTGTTAATGGCCCATAGTCCAGTATTCTCAATATCAGCTAACCTGGGAGGAATGGCTTTGCATTTCTTTGTTTGAATATTTTGTTTAACTTTTATTTTTATTCTTTGAGATTCTAGTATAATTGCAGAATTTATCTCATCCCTTCAAAAGTCGTTCCATATACCAGCCTTGCTCGTTTTAATATTCATGACCTCTTTTGTCATTTATGTTGTTATATACACACACATAATGTTCTTAAATACTGAACTTTTGTTTTCCTTTTTGTTTGTTTATTTGGGTTTTGGTCTTTTGTTTGTTTTACTTGGTTTGGTTTAATTTTATTTTTTTAAGATGGGTTTCTGTTGGGTAACCCTGGCTGTCCTGGAAAGCACATTGTAGACCAAGTTGGCCTTGAACTCAGAGATTTGCCTGCCACTGTATCAAGAATGCTGGAAGGAAAGGAATGTGTCACAACCACCAGGCTCAATTATTTTCTTAATATCAGTGTCACATAGTACACAGAAGACAGGCAGACATATTTTAAAGGCTAAATTCTGAAACACAATAATGGCTATAAGACTAATGTAGGCTACTTCTAGTAACAGAACACCTTTGTCTCCACAAATGCTTGTTTGACTCAAATATACATTAATTGAAATACACTTCTGAATTTATTCTAAAATGATGGAAATACAATTGCTATATCTTACACATATTGTACATGTTATAAACCCCCCTTTCCTACATGATTATAATAGAAGACAAGTGATGGTGTGAAAAGACACCTTAAATTTTAAAAATGCCAAGATCTAGATTTACTATTTATATAAGAGAACTCATATCAAATATCTATCACACTAATGACATATTTAATAACTGTTTTAAACAATGTGTTCTAAACCAAAAATGCATTTTATCATTAATTCTTCCAAATTTTAGCCTATTTTCACAATAGTCATTTATTCATACTCTAGTTCATGTAATATTTTAATTAAAAACAAAACAATACTAGGCATTCAAAAAATATAGAATGATTGTTTTTTCACTAAATTTTAAAAATAAGGCCCAACAAAACCAATTTTATGTCAAATGAGCTCATTTTACCATAACCATGAAGGAAATATAAAAGTGACTGAAACTCATAAATGTATCTTCATAGATAAATAATAACTAAATTTTATTAAAATTTCATCTTTTTACCATCTGAAACTTCTCTTATGATTATCTGGCATACCAACTATTCAAACACAGAAATTAGTTTTCCACAAAAGTCACATAAGTATGGGTTCATTTTCCAAGGGTTCAAGGTTATATCAAATACACAGAAACTCATCACTGAAATGATAGATAGAAGAAAATCACATGACAGGACATGATATAAATGGTATTTTGCAATAGCACTGATACTAGGGAATCTGAAATTGGAAGAAAATGTCATGATGAACAATAATTATTCAAATATCCTCAGAGTTTCAATCAATATCAAATGAATTTTAATAGCAGAAATTCTCATTAAAGTGATATACAAATGCTAACCATAATCCTGTATTCAACTTTCAATAATGAAATTCATAGGTAAATGGATGGACCCACAAGAAACCATCCTGAGTGAGGTAACCCAGTCACAGAAAAACAAAGATGGTATGTATTCTCTCATAAGCAGATACTACAGACAGAGCACAGAATTACCAGCCTACAATCCACAACCCCAGAGAAGCTAGGAAACAAAAAGGACTTGAGAGACATGCATGGACCCCTGAGAAAGGGAAAGCGAAAAGACCTCCTGAGTAAATTGGGAGCATGCGGGAGGGGGTGGGAGTTAGGAGAAAGAGGAGAGGAGAAGGTGAGGGGCAAGGAGAACATGAGGGATCAGGAAGGTCGAGTTGGGAGAAGAACAGAGAAGGACTACAAGGAAAGAGATACTTTAATAGAGGAAGTCACATGGACTTAAGGAGAAATCTGGCACTAGGGAAATGTCCAGAGATCCACAAGGATGAACCCAACTAAGAATCTAAGCAATAGTGGAGAGGTACTTTAAATGTCCTCCCCCTATAATGAGATTGATGAATGCCTTATATGCCATCATAGAGCCTTCATCCAGTAGCCAAGAAAAGCACAAGCAGAGATCCACAGCTAAGCACTGAGCCCAAATCCTGGAATCTAGTTGTAGATAGGAAGGAGTGATGAGCAAAGGGATCAAGACCATGCTGGTGAAACCCCTAGAAACAGCTGACCTGAGCAAGTGGTAGCTGATGGACACCAGACTGATAGCTGGGGAACCAGTGTAATACTGAACCAGGCCCCTTGAACATGGGTGTTAGTTAAAGGGCTTGGGCGGTCTACTGGGCCTCTGGCAGTGAAACCAGTATTTCTCCCTAGTTCAGGAATGGGATTTGGGAGCCCATTGTCTATGCAGGGAAACTCTCTTAAACTAGATACATAGGGGAGGGCTTAGTTCCTGCCCCAAATGGTATTACAGACTTTGATGATTCCCCATGGGAGGCCTCACCCTCCCTGAGGGGTGGATTGGGGAAAGGATGGGTGGTTGGTGGGGTTATTAGGCAGATCTGAGGGAGAGGAAACTGGAATTGGTGTGTAAAATAGTATTATTTTAATTAAATAAAAATTAATTTATAAAAATTCAAAACAGAAAAAAGATGGAGTTGTAAACAAATAAGAATATACAACAGTATACTAAATGAAGTAAGAGTCTAGCGAAGCAATCAATTTTTATGTGTTCTTTGCATATCTATCAAATATTTATAAATAATTACAAAATAACTATAATTACATTGTATTTTAATCAAAATATAAGTCTGTATTACAGCATTTTTCAAAAACATTTGTGGCTTCTTTCACAATTTATTTATTTAATAAACTTTAACCAAGTTCTTTCCTTTGGAAATTTTAGGGTTAGGTAATAATAAGAAAATAATCCCTGGCAAGTAGAAGCTCATTATGTTTATTTTGGGTAATGGAGACAAAACAGTATACATAAAGTAAACTAAAATGGAATTGGTAAATATATAAACACAAATATTTTAAAACTTGAAGTGTAAAAAGCAAAATCGGCTAAACACATACATATACCAATTTTAAGACATCATGATCTTACCCATATTTCATGTCTTGATGCTATTAAACAGATCTCACCCAAATACATCAATCAAGCAAAATGTCCCCAAACCATAACTTGTATACTAGAACTAGGAAGGAACTGTGTGGGATCCCATGAAATATTATAAATGAAGAAAATCATAAAACAGTAGGAAATAATTTTGATAAAACTGATGCTATTCAAAATTGAAGTAAAAATAATCAAATTTTCCATAGATAATAACATCAGGACCAAAATGATAATTTTAATAACAATATTTCAGGAGAAACAATGGACAAATTTAAAAATAGTACATATCCTATACTGATTTGGTCATATACTTCCTTTGGAGCATCTTGCTTTTTCTAGAATATTCAAAATCTCCAAAGGAGGACCATTTCTTATCTTTTGAAAAAACAACTCCTTCCTATTTTCCTGTGTCATATTGTTTAAAATGTATGTAACTTTTTTCCTGATTTTAAAAGAAAGATTCTCTATTAAGTAGCCTCAGTTGTTCTGGAACTCCTTGTGTGGACTGGGCTGGCTGAAAATTCACAGAGTTCTGGGACTGAAGCAGTGTGCCATGATGTCCAGGTAAATATATTCTTTTAATCAGTCATAAATCATTAGATATTTCTTTAGTAATTCTTGAATTCCAGTGGTAAATAAGTGAATGCATTCACAAAAATGAAAATAGTTATTTTAGGTAATTCCCATGATCTATGAGATAACTAGAGGAATAAGTCTAAAAACTTAATTCAGGACTAGAGAGATGTGTCAGTGGGTAAGATAATATCTATATCTATATCTATCTATCTATATATATATAATTTTTATTTAACTTTTTACACATGTTAGTCTCAGTCCCTCTCCCTCCATTTCCCTTCATTCCTACCATCCCCCTTCTGCTCCCCAGGGAGGGTAAGGACTTCCATGAGGGATTTTCAGAGTGTGTGATATAATCCTGGGCAGGGCCTAGGCCCTCCCCCATGTGTCCAGGCTGAGAGAGCATTCCTCCATGTGGAATGAGCTCCCAGAGTTCATTAGTATGCTAGGAATAAATACTGATCTACTCTCCAAGGTTCTATAGATTGCAGAGGCCTCTTCTCTGACACCCAGGGTGGGATGGGGTAAGATAATAACTTGTTGAAGACCTGACATCAGTTCCTCTCATCCTTGTTGGCCCAGCTCATAGCTAACTATTCTCCAGATTTAGGTCACCAGATACCCACTGTTGGTCGCCACAGGTATTTCACTTAAACACACACATACCCACACAAAAGTCACATGAATACACATAATTACAAATACAAGTAAATAAGAAAACCTTCGGTCAAAGACAGCAATAAACACACAGCATTAAGTGATGAATGAATGGTATATCTGAAGTCAGACATAAAAGCTGTAATACAGCATTCACTCTAAATATTTCAAAACATTGATCTGGGATGCTGCATTGTCATGGTCTCCCGTTCACAGCCTCTCTGCATAAAGGCATCCCATACAGAAAAAAATGAAATTTGGAAGAATAAATAGGACTATAATGACATCGTAAATTGTGGTCTAAATTTACCTTTTGCCCTACTATACTTTCTACCAAATTTTGCCTTGGATACGTAGGATCAACATAATAAAAATGGCAATCTTACCAAAAGCAATATACAGATTTAATGCAATCCCAATTAAAATACCAGCACAATTCTTTCCAGACCTTGAAAGAAAAATAATCAACTTGGTATAGAAAAAGAAAAGACCCAGGATAGCCAAAACAACCTTATTCAACAAAGCAACCTCTGAAGGCATCACCATTCCTGACTTCAAGCTCTATTATAGAACTGTATTCCTGAAAACAGCTTGGTATTGGCACAGGTAGACAGGTAGACCAATGGAATTTAATTGAACACCCTGATATTAACCCGTACATGATTAACATCTGATTTTCGACAAAGAAGCTAAAAATATACAATGGAAAAAAGAAAGCATCTTCAACAAATGGTACTGGCATAACTGGATATTGGCATGTAGAAGAATGCAGATAGACCCATGTCTATTGCCATGCACAAAACTTAAGTCCAAATGGATCAAAGACCTCAACAAAATCCAGCCACACTGAACCTGTTAGAAGAGAAAGTGGGAGGCACCCTTGGACTAATTGGTACAGGAGACAGCTTCCTGAACATAACACCAGTAGCACAGACACTAAGATTGACAATAAATAAATGGGACCTCCTGAAACTGAGAAGCTTCTGTAAGGCAAAGGACATAGTCAGCTAGACAAACAGGCAACCCACAGATAGGAAAAAGATATTCACTAAACCCATATCTGACAGAGGGCTGATCTCCAAAATTTACAACAAACTCAAGAAGCAAGTCTCCAAAATACAAAAGGATTCAAACAAAAAATGGAGTACAGAACTAAATAGAGAATTCTCATTAGAGAAGACTAAAATGGCTGTTAGACACTTGAGAAAGTGCTCAACATACTCTGAGCTACCACCTCCTGTCAGAATGACAAAAATCAAAAACTCCAATGACAATTTATGCTAGACACGATGTGGAGAAAGGGGAACACTCCATCACTGTTGGTGGGAATGCCACTTTGGAAATCAGTATGGAGATTCCTCAGGAAAATGGGAATCAGTCTACCACAAGACCCAGCAATTCCACTCTTAGGTATATACTCAAAAGATGCACATTCATACAACAAGGACATCTGTTCCACTATATTCATAGCAGCATTATTTGTAATAGCCAGAACCTTGAAGCAATCTACATGCCCCTCAACAGAAGAGTGGATAGAGAAAATGTGGTACATTTACACAATGGAGTACTATTCAATGGAAAAAACAATGGAATCTTGAAATTTGCAGGCAAATGGATGGCACTAGAAGAAACCATCCTGAGTGAGGTAACCCCATCACAAAAAGACAAACATGGTATGTATTCACTCATTTATGGATTTTAGACATGAATCAACGGAGTGCCAGCATACAATCCCACTGCCAGAGAGTCTAGGAAACACAACCTTCATCCTGCGACTGAGGGACACAGAGACAGACACCCACAGCTAAACACTGAACTGAAATCCAGGAATCCAACGTCAGAATGGGAGAACTGATGAGCAAAGGATTTAAGACTCAGCTGGTTTATCCCACAGAAACAGTTGACCTGAAAAGGAGAGAGCTCTTGGACCCCTGATTGATGGCTGTGTGGAAAGCATGGGACTGACCCAGAACCCCTGAATATGGGTGTCAGTGAGGAGGCCTAGGTAATCTATGGGACCTTGGGTAGTATTTATCCCTGGCATACAAATAGACTTTGAGTGTCCATGCCACAATATGGGAGGCTCTCTCAGCCGGGACTCTTGGGGGAGGGTCAAGCTCCTGCCCTGGATTAAAGGACAGTTACTGGAGATCAACCATGGAGGGCCTCACCATCCCTGGTGATCAGAGTGGAGATTGGGTGGGGAGTTGCAGGAACTGGTGGGGAGTATGGGAGAGGAGGGGAGGGAGAAGGAGCTAGAATTGACATATGAAACAAGATTGTTTCTAACCTAAATAAAAAAATAATTAAAAAAACAATCCTGAATGATGAGTGGTTCAAAGAAGTCAAAGAAAAACAGTTTAAAACAGGAAGCAAGTTAATAATAAAACGACACAACAAAACCTCTGGTACATATTGAAGGCATTACTAAGAAATAGCTTTATAGTTATGAACACTGCATTAAAAATTAAAAAGAGAAGCAAAGGCAGGTAGACTTCTGTAAGTTTAAGGGTAATCAGCTTCACACAGTGAGTTCCAGAGAGCCAGAACTATGCAATAAGACGATCTATCAATAATATAAAACATAACATAATGAAAAACAAGAAACAGCACAAACAGATGACTTAGGATATAGTTCAAGAATTTGGAAAAGCAAAAACAAACCAAACATAAATCCAGTAGATTGTAAGAAATAATAAAAATAAGAGCAGAAATTAATTAAATGAATGAAAGTATAAGGAAACAATTAATCTATGAGCTAATTCTCTGAAAAGATGAATAAATTTAATGGCCTCTTAACCCAATTAATCAAAAGAAGAAAAAAGATGACCGAAATAACTAAAATCAGAGATTAGCAGGACAACATAAAAATCACCAAAAAAATTAGAATACTATAAGGGAATACTTTAAAAACATGTGCTCTATTATGCTAGAAAATCTAAAACAGTTGGATGAATTTCTAGATTTCTCCAAACCACCAAAGTTAATCCAAGATGATACGAAGAGGTCAAGAAACTCAAAATAAGCAAGTAAATAAGAACAGTAATGGCCGGGCAATGGGCACACATGCCTTTAATACAACTACTAGAGGGGCAAAGGCAAATGGATCTCTGTTGAGTTACAAGCCAGCCTGGTCTAAAAGGAGTGATCCAGGTCAACCAAGGCTACACAGAGAAACCTTGTCTCGAAAACAAAATCATAACATAACATAACAAAACCAAAACTCAAAACAATATAAAACATCAAAGATACAGTAGCAAAAATCCCTCTAATTTAAAAAAATGGCCCATCTAAATATGGTGATGTGTGCCTCTTACTGCAACACTGTAGAAGCAGAGGAAGCCCTGTGAGTGCCAGGGAACCCTAATCTATATAGGGGGCACAGTGACATGGTGAAATCTTATCTCAAAGCAACCATAAAAATAAAATATAAAATAAATAAATTACACCCACAAGACTACATTTATTTTTGTTCTTTTTAGTTTCAGTTTGTTTAGGGAATTTTTTCTTACTGTTTTTTGTTTGTTTTGATGTTTTTGGCTTGGCTTTTGTGTTTGAGAGGAAGAACATGAAGTTGGGAAGGTAGGGAGTATCTGGATGAAGCTGAGAAAGGAAAAACTATCTTCAAGATAATTACAAAAAAATAATTAAATCTCTGGCTAAAATTTATTCATAGAAGAATTCTACTGTACTTTCAGAGAAGATCTGCCATCAAATTTTCTTATACTCTTCAAAAATAGGAACACAAGGAGTATTTAAATTGATATAGCTGAAGTTTGTTTACAGAGATTTACATAATCACATATCATCTTTCTGTTTAATGTTTACTTAGGAATAATCAAGTTCACATTGGAGAAAGATGCCAGTTCCAATTAAACTAAATGAATATCCATACTGCGGTGATAAACATGCTTTTACTTGACATGATTTATTGAAGGCAACACACATCTATTCTGCAGTATTCCTGCCACATATACATATTCTCAAATATTTTACAAGGAATAAAAACAGAAGCTAAAGAATCTCAAAACCTGAAAGGTACTATTTCTCAAGGACACCAATGCCATCAAGGACAAAGATTGATTCAGATTAAACAATATAAAGACATATAGCTTCTGTAAAGTTATTTCCAAAGAATGGAAAAAGAAAGAAAAAAACAACTATTGACATGGAAATATATACAATGTATATGACATGCTTCTAAACTAGTGATGATGCAGTTGATACTCTTAATTTTTTTTCATTTTATTGAAAATAGATTTCCCACATACTAAGTATTATTTTACCTCCCTCTGCTCTTTCCAGTTCTTCTCCACATCCCTTCCCATATAGAAATCACCCTTTCTGTCTCTCATTAGAAAACAAACATGCTTCTGAGGGATAATAATATGATATAATATGATAACTCAAAAATAACATATCAGAGTAAGAAAGGTTTTTAAATTTTAAGCCAGGCTTGAGGGAACATACACACACTTTTATAATGTAGATGAAAGAAAATATTGGGAAATTTGAACATCATACCTGCAACTAATGTATAGTTCAGAAAATAAAATGACATGTATAAACAGAAATACGATGTGAGGGGACAGAGGAGAAGAGGAAAGGAAGTGGTGGGTGAGAGGAATGCAGAATAAGACTAGGTAAAGAGTAGATGGCTCTAAAATTTTATCAATATTAAAGAGAAAGAAAAGACTTATTTCTATAGTATGTACTCAAGGAATTTATGAGGAAGTTCAACATTTGGAATCAGTGGTTTCTACATCTAAAAGACTATTCAATTGTATACGATTTTGACCACTTAACATTTAAATTAGGCTGAAGTTTAAAAGTACTATTTCACCTATTAGAATGACTATTATTTAAATGTTTTGAAGCACAGTAAGCATGAATCAATGAAAATTAGCACTGTCATTACACCACAGCTCTGGCTTAGACCAGAAAGCATCTAAGAACAATTTCACAATGTTGACAGAAACCACAGAAGATGATATAATATTATCATACTTAGAAAAGTATTATTTAAGTAGGAATTCAAACATATTTTCATAGTTATATAAGTATAGACAACATCATCAACAGCATCACATGGAGGAGCAAGGCATAGTTTCATAAACTTAAACTACTAGTTTGGAAATACTTCCATGATATATGAAATACGAAATTTTGAAGCATTAATATGAATACCATACAACCACAAACTCCACATACAATTATATATCAACACAAGAAAGTTACTGACAACCATATACATCATGAGCAGTGAACTCATCATTGCTGTGGAATGGGCATAGCAAGCTAAGAATGAATGGCCACAGAATGTTTTAATCATTGCTGATGGCCCTATGTCAACGTACTAAAACATCTAAACTTTACAAATTGTTAAAAGATATTTTAAGGGTTAAGTATCAAAAGGTTTAAATACTTATTTCAATGACAAATGCAAGTATATATTTGGATATGTATAGCAGTGCTTCTCAACCTCACCTCATCTCTTTTTGTTGCTACATCGTAACTGCAATTTGGCTACTGTTATGAATTTTCATATAAATATCTGTATGAGAATAGTCTGAGGTGACCCCGGTAAAAGGCTTGTTGAACCCCAAAGGGGTCACAGCCCACCGGTTGAGAAGCACTGATGTCAAGAATTTGGAAACTAGTACAAGCAAAGACATGCTTTGTGTATCTTATATTTTAAAACCTAACAAAGATCCACTGGATGAAAATGGAAATATACAGCACATGAAGGGTTCAAAAAATCATCTTGCTAGAGTCCAAACCTGGCCCAAAAATCTGCACACTGCAACAATTTACTGGCATACAGTTTAACAATTGGCCCTCGGTGCTTTTGTACCTCAAGAACAGACTCCTGGTTGTAACAACATGATCTGGAGCCTTACAGATAAAATGCTTTGTGACCCCTAACACAAACTGACAGTTTCTTGTATTGTCTTGTGTTCTATGCACTGTCATTGTATCTGATTAGAATCTAGATCAATCCAAACTCAGAAAATGCTAAGAGATCAACTGAAATACATTAACTTTGCTATTAAAAGAGGAACTCCATGGCATATAAATTTAAATGTGTATTAATAAAGAACACAGGTAATACCTTAAATTTCAGAGGAAATGGCATAATAATATAATAATCAAGGATACAAGAATTGTACTATAAATTTATGAGATTTTTAAAAAAATCCATTAAGTCTTCTGTTCTCTGCTGCATTCTATACCACCTGGTTTCCACAGAGCCAACTGGAGTTGCTGGCCTTGGGTGGAAATCACCTTTTTTTTCCCTGAGCCACCTTACTGTCCATATTAAACAATGTATTGGTAAACCACACAAAAGAAAGGAATTAGTAAATAATCTTAAAATATATAGGGCTTGAGTGATCATGGCTCACCTCTAACCCTAGCTTCAGGAAATGCAACTTTCATTTCTGACTCTACAGAAATCTACTGACATGAACATACTCCCCTAATGACATACACACGCAGATGCTTTAAAAACAACTAGCAATTGTAGTTACTCTGGAAAATTAGTCAAACCGTTTCAGGAAAGCAGGCAGTAATTACCTAATGAGGAGTATGGTCTAGAAACCGACAACTCATATTTACAATAAGTCATACTTTATATTGATTTCACTTAGTTTAAGCAGGAACAAGTGAAAAATCAACACATTGTGTAACAAACTCAAATCTCTTTAATACAGTATGTTTTTGCTCTCACCTGAAAGGACATAGGTGATACCAATAAAATGATGATGTCACACATTCTACAAGACAGAGTCCCTATGGCTCCCTTTACCAACTCAAGGACAACATTTCTCTACAGAAGTCTGCAGTTGGGGTACTGAAGAAAAAGCAAGCCACAGACTCATACTTATGCCCGAGACATAGGCCAGCAATGTCAGCAAAACAGCAACCAGAACATCAACTCTAGAGAACACCAGTGTGAAAGACAATCTTCTTTGGGGCCTGCCTAAAATCTGAGTTTCTCAGTTAAAGGAAAAGGAAACCATATCCCAGATAATAACAAAACTGTCATACCAGGAAACTTAGTCAGAAAACCTTGTTATCATCCAATTATCATAAAATATCTGTGTCCATCAAGTGTACTACCCACACATAAAAGTCTCTTCCATTTAAAAAGTAAAATATGAATAAGAGACTAGGTAACATTCAATATCAGATCACAGGATATACTAAAAGCAGAAGTAATGAATGTTCCATTCAATTACTTGCCAAAAGCAGGTCATTATTATTCCATTGAAGTCTTCTGTACAAGTTGTAAGATGAGACGCATAGAGTAAGACTCCAGAAACAACAAATAAAAGCAACTGTAATTGGGAAGTCTTGTAGATAAAAACTTTTCAGAAGGTATATTTTGTGTGTTTGTCAAGATGGCCACCACCTGGAAGAGTATAGAAACATAGATTAAATGTGGAAAAACAACCTGTTGTCTCTTTTCCTATATATAGAAATAATGCTCAAGATTTTTACAAGAACTCTATAAAAACAACTTCTAGTTCTGAAGGCAATGAAATATATTCTATAAAAATAATTATCATTTTCTTCTTTAATTTCTTATTGTAAATAGTTTGCTGTTTAATCACATTAATTTGCGGACCTAACATTTCCTATATTACTTTTTAGTTAGCAGCTAATGGGTTAAAATACACACAATACTGAAAATAATAGTTCATGGAAATACTTTCCAAAATCAAAATCCAAATATCAGGGAGTTCACAGCACATTATATATTTCTCATACCTCAGAATGCATAGAGCAATCCCTGTCTCTGAGAAAAACAAAACAAATATCTATTGAGAAAGAATTCCTAAAAGTTTTATGTGTAACTTCTTCTGATACTTAAAGTACAGTGGCTCCCACGGTTAAGTACTGAGCTGAACTCAAGAAAGACAGTAACAGAGAGGGAAGACTGATGACCAAAGTGATTAAGACTGAGCTGGTTTAACCCCCAGAAACAGCTGACCTGACAAAGGTTAACTCTTGAATCCCAGGCATTAGCCTGGGAATCCAGCATGGGACTGATCAAGATGCCCTGAATGTGGGTGTCAGTGAGGGGGCCTAGGGAATCTATTGAGCCTTGGGCAGCAGATCAGTACCCATCCCAAGTATACACATGGACTTTGGACTCCCATCCAACAATGTGAGGTGCACTCTCACCCTGAACTCTTGGGGGAGGGACTAGGCCCTGCCCTATATGAAATGACAGACTATGGACACCCCCATGGACCCTCCCTGTGGAAATGAGGGGATAATGGGGGGTTGGGGAAGGGCACGGGAGGAGGGGAGGGAAAGGGAGAGGGACCTGGAACTGACTTGTGAAGCAACCTTTTTTCTAATCTAAATTTATACTGAAAAATAAATAAAAAAATAAAGTACAGTGGCTTGAATAAAAATGCCTGCCAGCTGCCATGATAGTCCTGGTCTTACCCTCTGAAGCAGTAAGACCATAGTGAACAGTATCTTTTAAAAGTCTCCTCATGCATGGTGTTTTGTCATAGCAATTAAAAAGTAACTAAGTCAGGCCATGGTGACAATTTATTCCCAGCACTTGGGAGGCAGAGGCAGGTGGTTCTCTGTGAGTTTGAGGCCAACCTGATCTACAGAGTGAGTTCCAGAACAGCCAGGGCTACACAGAGAAACCCTGTAACAAAAAACAAAACAAGCAAGCAAGAAACAAATAACAAGTAATGAAGACCAACATTGGTACTAGGAGTAAGGTATTGCTATGCTAGGCCTAACTACACTGTTTTTGTTGTTGTTTTGTTTTGTTTTGAGGGACGTAAGAACACGGTAAAAATTTGAGACTTTGTACATGAAAAGAGTTTGATGATGAAAAAAGGCTTACCATGCCATCCTAAGAGATACTTGGAAGATGATAATGCAGAAGGCAATGTGGACTATCAAAAAGGTTTCATAGGGGAATAATATCAGCAACTGGACTAAAGACAATTTTGTCATATTTTGACAACAAATTTCTTACTTTTTCCTTCTTCCTAACAATCTGTCTGATGCTACATTGAAAAATACTAGATTTATTTTTTTGGCAGATGTCAATGTAGCCTAACAGTGATTCTGTCACTTGCTTATTAGTAATTGCAATTTTGCCAGTCTACAATGAAAAATAGCAAGCAGGAAAAAATAAATCTACACTTTGAAAAGAAAAAGAGCACCAGAAAATTCCATGATTGAACTAAGTATTGTACTAAAAAGTTGAGAAGAAAACTTAAGGGAATGGGATAAAGGGTGTGATGCCCTCAAGGAAAGATTCTACATTCAACTTGTGAAAGAAAAAGGCATAAGGAATGTTCTGTACCCAAGGAGCAACAAATCAAAATTTATGCAAATATAATTCAATGAAGAGGTCAGGTTCTACCTCAAGAAAGCAGATGAGCTGGAGTGCAGGTCATGTGATTCTGGCTTTAGAGTTGTGTAGGATACAAGAGGAAATAGGTCATGAGATCTTTCTCTCTACTTACAAGAGCTGCTGAGAACAGGCTTATGGGCATAGAGTGCCCGTGTGGAGGTCTTGTGAGGTCATTGCATGAAGATGACCCCAGGATGTTGGAGGTGCTAGAGCCAGGGGATGTCCATCAAGAGGGCCTTTAGAAAGGGAGTACAACTAGTCCATGAGAAAGAAGTGTGTTGTAGTCAACGAAGCTGAAGGGAGAAAGCAACTGTGTGCTTGCCCTTGACATCAAATATGGAATTAAATGATTTGGAGTTTTCTCTGCTGGGTTTCAGCTTTACTTTGATACAGTATTTCTTCCCTATTCCTCCATTCCTGTCATTCTGGAAAGATGACATACATTCTGTATAATTGCTTTTAGGAAGTATATAATTTGATTTTTTAAATTTTTGTTTCACAGGCCTTATATTTAAGAGAATGTCCTGGGTTTCATATGAGACTTTGAACGTTTAACCTGTGTTAAGACTGTCAAAGAATATGGGGAGTTTCAAAATTTGTCTATATTTTGAATTATGATACAACCAGAAACTTATGTGAGCCAGGGACTGGAATGCAGGGTTTTGAAGGAACATGTATATCCCCATAGGGTCATATGTTTGAATTCTTGGTCCCTGTAAATTAACCAGGCAAGAATAAGATCATTACTACTAATTTTGAGACAAATTTATAGCAATATTTATTAAACACTGGCCAGAATAATAGACACTGGCCAGTTCCTTAGCCAGGACTTCCAGAACATGACAGTAAATTATCTTACAAAGGCAAAAACTGAAAGGCTACTACAGACACAAGTACATGAAACTTTTATACTTTTACACTACTTATTTTATGAACCTAAGGACTGCATCCAGCATCTCATTCATAGAAGATAAACTCTCTACTATATATCTATGAAACAAGCAAACAAGCAAAAACATATTTAAGGACTAGAGATATCTCAGAGGGCAAAAGACTTGCTAGTCTTCCAGAGGACCCAAGTTGCGTTCCTTGGACACAACTGAAGCTCCAGTAGGAACCAATATACTCTTCTCTACTCCTGAGGCACCTAAATCTTTGTCACATTCTCACACAAACACACATTCAAATAAATGAAAATAGAATAAATAAACCTTAAAATATTTTGATTCCTTTATAACTAAACTCTGCAAATAAACTAAAATGTATAAGTAAGTGTCTAAAATGTTTTAAGAAAGCCCCTCCGCCCCTTTTAAAAACAATCAGGAACATGAGGCAAATGAGAAAAAGACCTAAAGGCCCAAAGTAATGTGGGAAACTAAAGGTATAATGGAGGAATTTACAAGGACTAATGAGACATTCCTTGCTTCAACTACATACCATAAATACATCCACATACATGCTGATTAATATGTCTGTCTCACTTGTCAGCTTAGAGTCTGCAACTGTATTATGATTGCCCTATTCTGGGACAATCATGAAACTTGAACAATCATGACGAAAATAACCATCTTTTAAGAACCAATATTTCAGCCAGGCGGTGGTGGTGCACGCCTTTAATCCCAGCACTCAGAGGCAGGCGGATCTCTGTGAGTTCGAGGCTGGGCTAGACTGATAGCCTCCAAAACAATACAGAGAAGCCCTGTCTCGAAAAACCACAAAAAAAGAACCAATATTTCTGTCATTAAAATGGGAAAATGTGAAGTTGGGCAATGGTGACACGCATCTTTAGTTCCAGCATTTGGGAGGCAGAAGCAGGGAGACCTCTGTGAGTTCAAGGCCAGTCTGCTCTACAGAGTGAGTTCTAGGACAAACTCAAAGCTACACAGGGAAACTATTTCTTGCAAAACCAAAAAAAAGGGAAAATGTGACATAATATGCAAATTGCTTCAGTTCACTTAAAGAGGTGATTGCTGTGCTTCTTGCACTCTTGGCTATATCTAATGAGCAAGAAGAAATATTTACTGAGAAGAAACTTAATCCAATATTAGAGACACATTCAGTGATATTCATGAGTAATTGTATAGCTAGTTGTACCAGATAATTATTTTTGAAAAAAATGTAACTGTATACATGCATGAGCTCACCAAGCTTGATACATGTATATGAGATATTAAGGTTAACAATATCAATAATAATGATTTCAATGCATATAATGTCACCAGACATTTTAATAGTGAGATAATTACATTTTATTTATTGTTAGTTTTCATTGCAATTTACTCTGTATTACCCAGAAAAACAAGTCACCATGATAGCAATTTATCTATCAATTATATGACCTCACCTGTACTCTCTGGAAATAATAAGCCATGTAATTTTATACTGCAATAAAAGCAATAAGAAATGTTACTTTCTATGTGACATTCAGCACAAGTGACTAACACAAAAACAGGACTCCTAAAAATCATTTCAAAATGTCAAAAACAAAAATAAATTTAGTCACAGGACAAAAAAAACCTATCATTGAGGAGAAAACCTATTAAACAGCAGATTAATATCTAGAGTTCCACAAATACCTAAAGTTAGAATACTAACTAACCAAAAATCATTCAGTCAGACAAACATAAAGAGCAGTTCCGAGGAGCCTGAGAGATCCACGGAGGCTCTGAATGTAGAAGCGCCTAGGGTGGTGGCAGGGGAGTCTGCAGAGCCGGCAGTATCACCAGAACAACTTTAAAAACAGGTAGATCTCATGGGAAGATACTTTTTTTAAAAAATTGGACTGATGAAAATGGAAGGAAAGATGGTAGATGGTAGCCATGTGTGCGGTGGAGATCTGTATAACATCAGACAAGCATCTCAGGATGTGGGAGCCATATGGGAGCTTGGACACAGCCATGAGCACGGCCCTGTAGGTGAACTGCAGCATGGAGCCTGCGCTGTTCACCCTACCTTGAAGAGGGGATGCCCACTGGCTGCAATTTCACAAGTCAATCTGTTGAGCCTTGAGGCCGCTGGCACCAAGAGCATGGAAGTATCTGGCACGTGGAGCTCTCAGTAATGTGACTCCTGGATGCCCTTGCCTAGCTGCAATATCACGCTTAATCTGGAAAAGAGCAGGATATCCAAGAAGCTTCTAGTCAATGATCCAACATTTATGGTGCTACAGAAACCAGAGACCTTAAATCAGACCAATGACTCTTTGCAATAAAACTGTTAGATCAAAAAAAAAAAATAATGTGTGACACGCTGCAATTTCAATAGCACTTTGACAAACGTATATGTGATGAAGTGGGAATAGTGGAGGACTGGAGAGGTTGCTGCATGGGGAAGAGAGAGACCATAGAGATTTGATGATGGTGAAAGTGTTGGTGAAGGCTTCAGTGGACAGTGAGCATGTCATTCCCAAATAGGACCAGTAGGGTGGCTTGCAGCATCATGGAGCTCTGCCAAGGATGTGCTAATACCTGTTGTTGCCCAGGGTCATGTTAATGCCCATGCCCTGTGTTGCCACCAAAGCCCATATCGGTGATCCATACTGTCAGAGGGCCATGTTTGTGTTCCTGTCCCTTGCTGCTATAGGAGACAGTGTTGATGTCCTTTGCCAGTGCTGCTGTTAGGGCCTTAATGATGTCTATGGTCTGTGCCGCTGCCTGAGGCTGTATTGATATCTCTCACCCTGGTACCACTGGAACTGATGTTGATGTCCGTGTTACCTATTGGCACCAAAGTCTATTTCGGTATCTATGGTCTGTGGTGCTGCCTAAGGCCATGTTGATGTTCATATTATGTTTTATCACCAGAGGACAAATGTTAAGTCCATGACCTGGGGTAATTCCTGAGGCCATGTTGATATCTGTGGTCCATGCAGCTGCCCTAGATCATATTGATGTCCATGGCCTGAGATGCCAGCAGAGGCCTTGTTGATGTCCATGCTCCGTGTTGCCACCAAAGGTCTTATATATTTCTGTAATCTATGCTGCCACCTGAAGTCATGTTGATGTCCATGGCCTGTGGTGCTGCCTGGAGCCATGGGAGTTTGACAATGCTCCAGTAAGTATATATACAACCAATAGACTTAGTAAAGTTTTTCCTTCTGTTTTAGGGTAAGGTCACAATGTTGAACCTGGGAGTGTCATTAAAGTGCATTATGTGCAATTCCTAGAAAATCAATAAAAATATGTTTGAAAAAAATCGCCTAATAAAAATAGCCCATACTATTTGAAATATACAGTATTTGAAACCAGCCTAGATGTTTAACAGATAAATGAAAAATGTGGCAATATGCACAATAGCATTTTATTTTGTTATAATGTAAAATCAAATGACATTCTTAAAAATATGGAATGAGCTGAAGTTCAGAATGTTCCCCAAAAATAAGAAAGACTTTTGAAGATATATATTACAAACAATAATATTTTACTTCACACACACACACAGAGATGATGCATACACACAACAAAAATTGGCAAAAGGATGGGAGGCTAGTTATCAATGAAACAGATACAGATGCATGGAAATAGAACTGACATCCTTTAGTGTGGAGTAAGGAGACCATCAAGAGAAGAATGAGAAATTATCACAATATCACATGTTACATATTACAGTAACCTCTCAAAATACTCTCCTGGGTGCACCCACCCCTTACACATCCTGTGACCATATTTGATTGGTGAAGAGTGAGGATAACAATGCAAACTTCAAGCAGAGAAACATATGTGAGGGAGAAAACATAAGAAGAAAGCCTCACAATATATTGATGTAAGAAGTGTAAAAACAGAAAAGGAAAAAACAGGTGAGAAGTAAATTTGGAACGGGAAAATATACTTTAAATAAAACCAACTAACATATGGACAATCTCTTCTGATAACAATAAATGGAACCTAGAGAAAAATAACTTGCAAGTAAACTGTTATCGCAAAATTAAAGTTTTCTTTTGAGAACAAGAATCCTATTTTGATTTAACATATCAAATCTTAACGCTAAGGAGACAATAAGGGAGGATTCTGTTTAATGATGAATAAGCAGTATGCAAAAACCTGGCTAACAACTTAATTTTCAAAACTTTCAGTAGCACCCTCTAAACCAATAAAAAACTTTTGTACTTCTTTTCTAAAAAAATACAGTGAACAAGTGGTAAAAGATGAAAATAGATAGCTTGCATACCTATAGAACATTTTGGACAAACAATATCAGTCTAACAATTTACTTCTATAACAAAAACAGAAAGATAATGATACCCACACATTCAATAATCAGCATTCATTTCTCCATACCACTTGATAACTATCCATATAAACGGGGAAGGCAGTGTTTGTTCTTATTAGCATGTAATAATTATATACAATGGGGTTCATGAATTTTCATAAATATATATACTATACACAATAGTTGCTGGGGAGGTGGAAATTAGCATAACTTTATGGATAATGAAATTTGACAAAATAACAAATTGCAAAGGGAACATATTTATTAAGCCTCCCCAATCCCAAGCTCAAGGGACAAACACTGTAGAGGAAATGTACAATGCAGATTTTACATTTATATAAGATGCAGAAGGTTATCTTATGAACATGACATGGCCACTGACCTCATGAAAATAAGTAGTTATGAATACCAACCCAAGTCAACATAGAACACAGTCAACATGACAATATTACTGAGGGAGAGGCTCAAGAAAATTAAAATCTAACTAATGAACTACTAGCAATTGATAGTTGCTTGGAAATTTTTTTTTCTTTGGAGGTTTGCTCCTGCTAAGTTGTTTAGGCTCAAGTACATGGTCCCATACCCATGTACAAGCAGATGGTCCTAATTGAACTCAGTAAGTTTTTTAATTGTAAGAAAGACTTAATAATTGCAAGCACTGGTTCTTTGAGTGAATAACCAAGATTTACAAACCCTTTGTTCAACCAAGAATAACACAAGTAATAAAATCAACAATGAGTGTGAAACATGGCAATAGACACCAAAGAGATACAGAATATAAAAAAAACTGTATGTGATTAAGTTGGAAAATTTGAAAGAAATGTGTGAATTTACTGATTCATCCAAACTATCAAGGTTAAAATATGTGAGTACTTACAATCTGAACATTGTTTCGGAATTTTGGAGTACTACAATGAGTTTGGGACTGAGTGTGTGTGTGTGTATACATATACATAAATACATACGTACATACATACATGCACGCATGCATGCACATATATACATAGAGAGATAATTTGTTGTCTGGGATTTCTTAATATACAACCTAAGTCAAAATACCCATAACACATTTAAGAGAAAAAAGAACAAATATTCCAAATTTTATTTGGACACACCAAAGATATCCAGTAGGCAAAGAAACCCTGAGCAAAAAATACCACAGGAGAGATTTCTATTCCATATTCCAAGATATTATAGAGCTTCGATATAGTAAATCTAAAATAATAAATAGTATGGCATCAGCACAAAAACCAACATGTATACTAAGGAAATCAAATAAAAGACTCAAGTTGTATGTTGGTGGCACAAGCTTTAATCCCAGCAATCGGTAGGCAGAAGCAGGCAGATCTCTGTGATTGAGGCCAGCCTGGTCTACAGAGCGAGTTCCAGGACAACTTCCAAAGCAATAGAGAGAAACCCTTTCTCAAAACAAGACTCAAAAATATGAAATTATAACTGCAGCCAGCTGCATTTGACAAAAAGTAAACAAAGCATACATTGGAGGAACAATAGAGCCTGGGAAACTATTGAGAAGGAATTGATTAGGAGAGACTCGGTGCTCACTGTGTGTCTAGCAGCAGGATAATTTACAGATTATACAGAGAATTTAAAGAATGAAGGAAACAAAATTCTAATTAAAAAAGAGATAGGGATATAAAGAGATCATTCACAAGAAATAGGTATGCATATTTTAAAAAACCTTTTAGATGGTCTTATTCCATCTGAATAGCCAAGGTCAACAAACAACTACCAAAAAGTGCTAGTGTGGTAGTGGAGAAAATATACTCCTGTCAGGAATGCAAATTGATGGAGGCTGTCTGGAAATCAGCATTGAGAAACTTAATAATGGTGGAGCAAACTGATGTCATAATACAAATGGTCCTAACAGATAAACATTCCACTCCAATAAAAAGAAAAATATCTTCTTCCTAGCAATTCATGGAACCTCCTTTAAAATTAACCACAGTGACACTAAACAAGTCTCAAAAGATTCAAGAAAATTAAAATAAAACCCTGTATCTTATCTGAACACCAGTGATCAACAACAACAGAAAGCTTACAAACTCATGGAAATTTAACAACTCACTACTCAATGAATTGAATGCAAACAATCTTCCAAGGTACCCAAACTGACACAGTGATTGCATTTCAGAGAGGCAAGTTCATTGCACTAAGTGACTAAACAACAGCAGTGTCTCATATTAGTAATTTAATGGCACACTTGAATTCTCTTAGAACAGTGGATCTCCACCTTCCTGATGATATGGTCCTTTAATACAGTTCCTCTTGATGTGGTGATCCACAAGTGTAAGATTATGTAGTTGCTATACATAACAGTAATTTTCCCTGTAATGGATCATAATGTAATTCCTAATATACAGATGATCTGTGAAAGGGTCATTTATCCCTCAAAGGCATCACAATCAACAGGATAAGAACCACTGTTCTAGAACAAAAAGAAATAACAAAGGAGTAGCTAGTAAGAAAAAACAAAAATAAAAAGACTCAATGAAACAAAGATTTAGTTCTTTGAGAAAAATCAGTTAAGACTGAAAAATCCTAGTTCAAATTAAGTAAATGTTGGTTAAGAATATTCAAATTAATAATATTTAAAAGGGATGGTAAGACACAACGATACCAAGGAAATCTAAAGAACCAAGAACATACTTTTAAAAAACATGTAACCTAGAAAACTGAAAAAAAATTAAAAATGTGTAATTTTCTCAAAACATATTACTAATATTAAATCATCATATAAACAATTTAAACAGACCTATATAGCCTAGTGAAATAGAAGCAAATATTAAGTCTTTCAACCATAAACAAGGCCACTGTTTTAGCATATAATTTTATAAGAATTTCAAAACTGAGTTAACCCCTATACTCATCAAACCATTCTATAAACCAGAAACACAAGGTACACTGCATAGTTCTTAATTCAAGGCCAGTTACTTGGTAGCAGTATACTCAGCAGGCTTCCTATATACAAGTTGCAAATGGACTGAGAAAGAATCCAGGGAAACAATTCCATTCTCAGCAGCCTTAATAAATGTGTATCTTGAGATAACTCCAATCAGGCAAGTGAAAAAAATGTATAAAGAAGATAAGATTCAAAGTTCTCCTACATTCGTGAATCAGGATTAATACACATGGTTGTTTAACCAAAACAATGCCTACACAATTCATTAAACATGGAGGGGTGGAGCCTTCATAGACTTTACACTTACATTCTAACATCTTTAGTACATGAAGGCACTCTTCATGCTACAAAGAGAAAAGACAACACCAGCCCAAGCCACAAAACGTTGGATTAACCATGGTAATATGCCTGTAAGATAGTCTAATGCAATGGTAGCACAAAGCTTATGGGAGTAACTAATATATTTGACATAAAATCCATTCTAAAGGTGGGACCCATATATGACACTGCTTTGGTGACCAAAAAAACTGAGAATAGATAGCCCATAGATGTAAGGGAGATCTACTAGTACTTTCCTAATATATATATAATGTATATTGTAATATAAATATCAATAGAAGACACCTAATAACATTCTGCTATGCATACATCTTAGTACCACCCAGCACAATATCAAGGAAGCTTCTCTCTCTAACAGATGAGAACAAATACAGAAGCCCACAGACAGGCAATATATAGAGTGAGACCATGGAATGCAAAGTCATAAATATGAATTCTCCATCAAATTCCCCCCCTAGGGAATCACTGAACTCTGCAGTAAAGCACTAAGATCCATAAGTGATGCAGGACACAAAGAAAACAAGGCTTCTAAACAAGAACTACCACAGACTGTGACATTATGGACAGGTATGCAAGAGTCTGCATCAGGTATGAGTGGACACAAGCCTCTATTACTAACCCAAGAAATAATCATACAAGCAAAGCACTATTAGAAGGGCCCATTGACCATCAGCAGATCCATAGGGGGTATCTTCAAAACTTTTGTTTCATATTTGGCAGTTTTGTCTTACTTTGTTACAAGTTCTCTAAAAGAAAGCTATCACGTATACACACAAAAAAGAAATTGCTCAATAATTAAAAACAACTAGCTACCTTTCTTAGTGCTGGAGTAGTCTTACAAAGCTATGAACAAGCCAAGCTACAAATTAAGACTGCTAGGTACAATGAATCCCATGGTACAACTGCAGTATGACTGTCAAGGTTGAAAATCACTATGTTTTATTTCATGTCACAGAAAAATATCTTTGTATCATGAGTATAGCAGTCATTACTAGAAAATGTGCTTTGAATACATGGCACCAATATCACCACGTTCAGAAAACGTAAAGGGAGGAAGGAACTTTAATTACTTGATTATGGAAAGCACTGAGAAACGTTGCTTGGGGGACAGCATGGCTGATATTCCAGTGAATTCACAGCAGCAGGAACTAACTGCACAGGATTTGTATAATACAGGGCAAATCAATGTTCCAATATTTGTGGGCTGTGTTTCATATAACATTATATTCCATATACTAAAAGCAATTAACAGTTGCTGAAGAGAGGAATGTATTATTCCTGAGTAGCTTTGCTCAAGTAAAAACACTGCTGTATGTAAATATGAATTCAGCTTCCCAGAGACAAGCTGCAGTTATAGGCAACTGAGACTGAGCAATTAAACACTGAGAATAGTTATGTATATGTATTATTTTGGGGAGATGCAGAGGTAGGAGGAGTCCAACATGAACTACACCTCAATGAGGTTCAAGTTATCCTGGGCCACAATGACAGTTTAATGAGCATGTTTGAAAAACAAGTAATTCAAAATATTAAAAGAAATGTTAAATATGTAGAAAATTATTTAGTATGTAACTTTACCTATGACATTCTAACAGTACGTCATACTTGCATATATTCTTGAAGTACTTCACAATTCATTTTTTTCTGTGATCAAATAATAGTAATTTTACCATTTTCAAAATTAATGGAGACTATTGGGAAAGTATGTGAAATTGAATTTCATATACCATAAGGATTATGGAATAGATGTTACAAGCCATTATATAAATGAATTTTATGGAATGTATAGGTATGAAAACATGTAGTTACAAAGAGAAGACATACCTTGAGGTTGGATAGGAAGACTCAATTTTAATGAAATCTATTCTCTCCTACTTAATCTATTAAATGTTGTGCAAACGAAATTAAAAGTGCATTTTGTCCAACTTGAGAAATAATTGCAAGCATCAACTCTGAGGGAAAATTTGACTACATACAGGGAATATTCTGAAAAAGAAGAAAAAGGAGGCTGACTTAAATAGAACAGGTAAGACAGAACAAATCATCAGTAAATAACAAGTTAGTAGAATAGAAAGTAACAGGCCTGCAGAAAATTATGTGACAGTTTGACAATGCAAGTGAAAGTAAATAATTTTATTTAATATTCTACAACATTAATAATTAGGAGCAAAATGGAAAAATATCTGATTAAAAATTATGGGGAAAACATATAAGTATGAAATGGAAATAAACATGCTTGGAAAAGGAACAAAACAAGACACGACGACACATAAGAGAATGATTGTATTCCAATGAATAATTTATGTACAACCTAACACTAAAACAAATTAATACAAACACATAGTTTTTCATTTGACATACATGGTGACTTAAACATTAATTACAAATGAGCTTTAAGATACTAAGCATGGAAACACAAACAGAATCAATAAAATTGAGTAGCATGAAGATTTAATATTAAATATTAAATAAATAGTATCTTACAATATCATATTAAATTATATTATCAGTAACTACAATAAAATCTCTGCAGTTTAAATAAATGATAGATCTATTAATTCTTAGGGCATTTGCTCAAAATTTAATTTGATATACTTTGACATGGTACTTCAAAGCAATAGAAATTATTTGAATCTCTATGTAAGATTCATATTTCTATACAAACATACAAAATGTACCTAAACTCATGAAAGAAACAATTACAAATTTGTATGAAATATGTTCCATAAAGTACTAGAGAGCTCCATAAACTTTGGTTAACACTACATGTTAAATTTAGGAGTTACTTCATTTGAAGCCTCATACAATACTGTGAGTGTGGAAGGTGAGTGAGTTCAAACTTCAGGCTGTGCTACATAGTTAAACCATTTGAAAAGCGTTCTGGGAAATCTTCTTTAAAAATTTATAATCAGTTATAATTTCAATTCAGCCTCAATATTATCATGAAATAACTGCCATGAGAAACACTTCATACTTAAGAAAACACTGTGATGAAGCCAGTGTCACTTCCATCATATTATTTTTATCTATGTAGTTTTGTCCTTGTTTCTTGAGTTAGTCCAACAGCAGCAATGAAAATGTCTTAAAAATATTGTCTTCTAAGATCCACCAGTCTCCATCGATTTAGTTCAATTTTCATGATCGGAAAGACTGTTCACACCACACTTGAGACATTTTCTTTCAGTTATTGTCTGTTTTGGTGATCAACTGAAAGCACAATGGAAGAAATTCAGAGCAATTAGTATTACCAAAGTAGAGTATTTTTTATTTTCATATAAAAGAGTATTATCCATTCACAATGTTCATACACAGGTAATCCCATTAGTATTGTGGTGTGCTTTTAATTTGTGTTTATCAGTTTTCTGTTCTCCTAAATTTAAGAGCCACTGCATATATTCCTTATCCTTTGTGATAAGAGAACACAATCACTTTCAAGTAAGCATATGTTGTATCTTGACTATTTTTCCCATTCTCCCTATCATGATTAATCCCCCGATGTCACATATAATGTTAACACCAGCAGCAGCTCCTGGTGTCATGCTCTCCCAATGATTATGGAATATCCATTGAACTATGAACACAAATGCAAACTTCAGGGATTTGTGTCAAGCATGTATTTAAATGTTTATTTTATTCTTTTATCTAAAGGACCTTTTTTGATGTGTATTTGTATGATGTTTGTGAGTTACTAGGCATGGGTTCTAAGAACTAAACTAATGGCAATTGGGAAAGCAGTACTCAGTTTCGATTGCTGAGTCATTTAATTAGACCTTTTGTTCAAGTGTTTTTTTCCTAAGTCACAGGTCACATAACTAATATGGAATATGTAAGCCAATTAACTAAAGGCAATACCTTTTGTACAGTATTAAATCATTCTTTTACTAATATAATCTAAAATGATTGTTTCAGGAGAATGGGAGATTTTCAACAGTACTTTCCAGACATGAACAAAACACTGATTTTATTCCTATTAACTGCATATGGGCACACACTTCTATTCTCAATAGGAAACATGGAGGCATCAGTAGTTCATGGCCATCCTCAGCTACATAGGGATTTTGAGGTGATCTGGGATACCTCAGGTTACCCTTCAAAATTTATAAAATAAAATAATCAAGACTGCAGTTGCAGTGTACTTGGCTTAGTATATGGGAGGGCCAGCCAGGATTCACAGCAATCACTGGAAAATGATTGAAGTTGGAAAATTCAAGTATTTGAAAACAATGTGAGAAATAGTATTATGTTGCCCTTCTTACCTATAGCTTGCAAGTAAACACTTTTGTTATGTCAATTTTCTTAGACTCCGTAAGTTAATATCAAGGTAGACTTAGTAAGTCTGACATCAGGACCACCTGAAAAATAAAGTAGTCAAAACAATCATGTTGTTAATGAAACAAGTATTAGGAGCATTATTCTGCTTTTGGATTGGGGGGTGGGAACATATTTAATGGCAAATTATTTCTATCCATTCCCTCAGAGTCAGAGGCATCAAATTCTTCCATCGACAAGTAATATGTGGCTGTAATTACAGTTCATGTCCTTAACTAGCCTTAACTTCAGCATCTTATTTTTAATTCATGTGTAAACACTGTTTCTGTTTCAATGCTGTCAGTATTTAAAGCTCTTCCCAGTAATTTTTTAGGATCTATACATCCCTGGATGCCTACTTGAGATTCATAAAGAAAATCAAACATGTGCAAGGAAGGAATAATCTATTCTTACATATAAATGAATTGGGATGGCTTGAAAGGTTATTTAGTAGTTCAGCTTCTATGTCAGCATGGTCAAAATGTGAGTTATAATCTGAGGGCAAACATGTAATGGGAAAACTTGCAATGTATTTCAAATGTGACAAACCAAAACTTTTATCTAATATAGCATTCTATACCCATGATGATAAATTATCAAAGGTTACCCTTCAAATCATTTTTAGTTACTAAGTCTTACTCATAGGATTATAACTCAAAATACTCACATTAAATTTCATCTTCTCCTTTTGATCATTGGCTAATGCAAAATTATTTGCTGACTCATAAAATCCCAGAGTTCTAAAATTCTTCACAAAAATGTTCACAAAACATTCATAACTATGTTATGAGTAGAAAGTTGGATATGGAAACCCAGCACTCCTGTGATGCTGGCAATCAAAGGTATTGGAAAAAATGGTTGTTTTCTTCTTGTTTAGCTGTTTATTTACAAAGGTCCGTATAAAATACAAACGCAGATAGATGTGGTCTTACTCCTTTCTCTTTAGGAGTGTCAAAGCTTTAACATTCTTTCTGAACATGTTTTTTGTTTCCATAAATTGTTCTTTTATTCTAGTTGTTCTCATGTAGCAATTCCCGAGAATGTATATATTGTTTATTTAAATAACTTGAAAACTCTTCAAACATTACTGCAAAATAATACATATTGTAATGCAAAATAATCAGTATTCACTTCAGTTGAAGGACTAAAATATAGATCCGTGAAAGAAAATCATTCTTTTCTTCAATTAAATTACAACAAACCATACTTCTCTAGGAAAGGGATTCCAAGTGTTAAATTATATTCATCTTAAGCTAAAATCCTTATGGTTTACAAAACAATCTAATTGAAAATTTCAGAATTATAAATCATAAAGTCTTAGTAGCCAACTCTAAAATTTGAATGATTACATATTCTTATAATTTCTGGGGTTTTTTTGGTCATGCTATCTTCTGACACATGGTCTTATGACTCCACTCTGACCTCAAACTTGTTATATAGCTGAGAATAATCTTGGCAGGTAAGTGTTCCTCATCAAGACCAACTTTACATGATGTCGTATGTTGCCTTTAATGTAATCCAGGCTACTTATTCTTGTAATACATTTGTGAGAACACTAGATGTCTACCTTCCTAGACGAGAAATATATAAAAATTGAACAAGTATAAATACATAAACAAATTTAGAAAAGTTACAGCTATTCATTATCACAAAAACGTGTCTAACAATTACATGGAGATAGCAGAATCATTTAAATTAAAAATTACATATTAATTGTATAATTTGCAAAGTTTAATACAGATGTAAAAAACAATTATTGATTCATGAAAAGAATATTATGTTATCCATATATAATATCATAAGATGACCATTATATAATTCCATATATAAATAAACAAATGTGCCTAGGTTAAAGAGTAAAGATACATTGTTTTTAGCAATTCTCTCATTAATTTAAAAATTTCAATTCTTTTTGACTGTTAATTTTTCTTCATAAAGATAAAAATTATCTATTTTTGGGGGGCGTTACTCATGACAGGGTTTCTCTGTATTGCTTTGGAGGTTGTCCTGGAACTCGCTCTGTAGAGCAGGCTGGCCTCACCCTCACAGAGATCTGCCTGTCTCTGCCTCCCAAATGTTGGGATTAAAGGCATGTGCCACATGATCGGCTGTCTTTTTTAAAGTAATTTTTCTCTAAGTAAAAGTAAGACCTAGCTTATTCTTCTCTATGAGAAACTATTCAGAAACAATTTTATACTTAATACACTGGGTAGTAATTGTCTACTGCATTGAAAAAGAATTTGCTAGATTAGTTTAATGTTAGATTACAATGTAATATTTACAGGCTTATATTTTTACTAGGAATGTGCTTCTGAAAAAAAGGATTTTTCAAATTAAGATATGCATCAGTTAATGAAAACATCTTTAATGCTGTCATGAAAAGTAAATATAATGTTATAGTAACTCACAAATGTAGAATTCCTTTCAAATGATGTTTCCTAAAACTGAAAAGAAATGTCTACCTAATGGCCTATCATTACTAAAACCACATTAATTATCTATTAATGTACAATAAGCCTTACTTTTGGTTAATAAAGATTTTTCTTGAGATGAGTAGCCAAAGTTAAAATTGAATATTCTTTTGAAAAATCTCATCACAATACTACCAAATAAACAAGTAATGAGCATCAAAAATTCGACTTTAAAAAAATTTCTCCCAGAAATTTAGTGGTAGTTTACAATGTAGTATTTACAAAATTATACCCTGTTGCACTCTATCCATCTAGAAAAACTAGATGCTAAAATTTTGTATTTGACTATTATTTACAAAGTTGTCTTGAATATTGTCATGCAACCAGGAAACACATACAAAACTGTGTAGTGTTCCAAGAGGTAGTACAAAAATTCATGAAAGTTGACAAAAAGTAGAAAAAAAACAGGTGCATCAGTAGGCTCGTTACTGCACAACATGCCAACTGAATAACCTTGTGATGTTATTTTTTAATGTGCAACTCACATGAAAAAAATGGTTGACTATTCTACTAAGAGAATAGAGTAAATGCATTATACATATATGTTCTCTGGCATTCAAACAATTCGGAAAAACTGTGAGTTCTGTGATCCCCCTTATAAATTATCAGTTTGTCATTAAATATAAAAGATAGTATTTACAACATATTTATAAGCTTATAATTTCCAAGTCTCAATATGTCTAGAATTACTACATGTTGATATAAAAATAGCTCATTACTTTCAAGTTATAATTTTGTCATGTATCAGATGAATAGTTTCTGATATATTTAGATCATTTGAAGAAATAAATCATATCAAAAATCTCAGTGACCAGAAAATAAAATGAAACCAAATCCCTTTTTATAACATACATATTTTACATAAAAGTGACACTTTAATGTTATGTTCATAAATAATTTAGTTGCTAAAGAGACCACTATCTCAACACCATGGTAGAATATTCACTCATTTTACATATATATATTAAAAGAGGCCTTTGTTAACACAATGTTTCAGGTAATTCAACGTTAACTATCAATACAATGAACCCTACATGACGTTAAACATTTTAGCAGCAAAAATAAATTCCCATTCTTATAATCCAAATACATTTAAAATTTGAACTATACCAGTCAATATTTTTCTAAATACATGTGTTAACAGGGTCTCTTTCAATCTGTTAAATTTATAAAATAAAGTAACTACATACAGTTAAACATTATACTGAAAATTAGTACATTATATTTTACCACACAACACTTATCCTAAATTTTGAACTAAAATATAATAAAAAATTTTAACAGAATTCATACACATAGGCATACATATGTAAAGTAGGTCAAATAAACTTCATACAAATTGTATTCAAAACAAGATTGATACTTGTAATATTAAGACTGAATAAATATAAATAACATTTTATATATACATATATAATATATATATACACACACATATATATATATACACAAATACACATGAGTTGGTGTTTCTACAAATGTAAGAATTTCAGACAGTGTACACAGAGGTATTCTCTTATTTCTGCACTATTTAAACACTTTACTCACAATCGCTGATTTAATTACTAAAAACATGACTGATAAATGGAAATATGGAAGGGGTTCAATGACAGAAATGGAGTGTTTGATAAATGTAACTGACTACATTTGTAAATCCAAAGTATGACATATCAATTCTAAGTTAAAAACTAAAATGTTTGCCTTTACAGGGCAGTTCACAATTCACAATGAGCTACAGGAAAAACATTGCTGCTTCATAGTACTTAATAAGCAACATGATGAGTATCTGTGACAACAAATTCAAAGCTTGTATTTTAATAACTACTGTTTTATCTAATTATAGAGAAATTCATGTATAAAACTATATACATATATGTAATATGGGACAATCATACTGATATCAAATACTAAAAATTTAAAAAGAAATTATATATTTTATTCATAACATGTATCAAAACCCATATAAATGATATTATTTATAAATACCCAATACAAATATTTTAAGAAAAATAATTTGATATATACAAATGTAGAATGCCACATGGGTTTGGATTAAAAATGGTATTTGGGGACTTATATGCACAAAGAAACTAAAAATTTACTGATGTTATATTCCATTGACTCATGCTGATTTTTCTGTCCAGTCATATCTTTACTCATGGGGATTTCCGTGATACAAAGAACTCTGTATTAATATATAAAACACATTTGAAAATTGAACAGAAATTTCCCATTAAATTTCAATCCTGTTTGATCTTTTAGGTACACAATGACACATTAGTACAATGTGCTTGTGGGGTGTGGGCTCTATAAGCATACTTTTTAAAATACTAATAAGTTATGACATATATTTATGTTTGGAATCTTTACTTATCTTGAAGGCGAAAATGTTATTTTACATCAGATTCATCTACAAATCACATGAAATACCTTGGGGTCAAGTCATATGAAATGTATCACAGAGGACATTGCTCCCAAATGGTACCCTTGTCTATTAAATTCTGTTTCAAATTGGCATAAAAAAGAATAGATATTTCATGAACAAGCAATGAAAATAATTCTAGTAGTATAATGATTTTCATAAATTAGTAAGTTCCATTACTCTATTATATGTAGATCAATGAAAAAGAATATGCTATCCTAGACAATAGCGGAATGTTTTTCTGAATCCATCATGACAAATTTTCTGTTATGCAGGTCAATATAAGCTTCTGAGAAACATTTAACCATGACTATCATATTAAAAGGATTCCGAATAAAATTCCATAGTGATTATAGTATAATGTAAGTTCTCATTGAAAGGACAGTCACAATAATCCAATAAAAATTATACTCTATAATATAATTCTACTATAATTCCATAGAAATTCTACTATTATTTTCAAATTGCTTTAAAAGCATTTCTTATGTATTTAATCACAAGATTTGTGGTCTTCACATCAAGATATTGATTCATTTCAATAATTGCTGAAATATACTTAAAATAATTCATCTTCCAATTTATATTTAATGTAATTACCATAGCCTGTTGTTTCACATTACTCTTAACTACCCAAAATGGGAACATAAGATTGTCTTGCTTTCTATAATTCTTATGAAGCACAATAGATTTCCCTTGTGATTGCAACAATAATTTGAAAAACTTTAACACATACGAATTGTCAAAAGTGTAGGTATTTTTACTAAATAAAACCACAAATAAAGTGAAGTATTTCCTGATGATTCAGGTTTGAAAGAAAACATAAGTTTGTCAAGAATTACCTTACATTTATTTCTATAGTAAATAAATTATGCCAATGAATTAGTATATTTAAAACCATGTATTACTTTTATAAGTTATCATCTCTTGAAAATTTAGAGATGTTTTACAATTGTAGAAGCAGATAAATCTACTTTTTGTATATAAACAGATATGCAAAAATTCAAAGTACTCCACAGTAAGAAAACACTACATTAGTAACTGATACACAAAAAGAAAAGCTCAAGGACACTCATATTCAAAAGAAAAAAAAACCAACTGGTATAGAGATAATCATCCAAACTTTGTCAAAACAATTAACTGTCCCAAAACAGGAATAATCACCCAGACTCTGCCAAAAGAACTATCTGTCCCAAAGAAGAAATAACCACCCAGACTCTGTCAAAACAACTGTCCCAAAGCAGGAATAATTTGATCCACCACAAAATAATTACTCACACTCAGATCAGCAGCCACAGAATTAATTTAAGCAACCCTCTCTTTACATCAGAGTAACACACTGTATATTCCACCAATGACTTGTGATGAGAAGACTAACCTCTCGAGTGCATTCTCAGCATTCTGGTAAAATATTAAATTCCTTTCTTACTCAAAAGTCAATGAAAGCCAGTGTGTGTGTGTGTGTGTGTGTGAGTGATGCATGTCTTTAATCCCAGCATTTGGGAGGCAGAAGCAAGCCAATTTCAGTGAGTTTGAAGGCAGCACAGTATACAAAGCAAGATTCAGGACACCCAGGCCTGAATGTTACACGGAGACACCTTGTCTTGAGAAACCAAAAATCAACAAATGCCTTACTAACTTAGCAATATCTCAATGTGCTAAATAAAAAAGCTGTCTGAATGATTAGGAACATGTTCAAGAAACTATCACAAAGGGAAGAACTTGGTGCCTAGAAGATACACTTTAACTTCCGAGGTCTTTCTGGAGTTTCTTATGAAATGGAAAGGAAGGTGAAAGCTACTATGTGATGGGAATATAGAGGCACTTTAATAAAGGAAAATTAATAGGAATAAAACAAATTTTACTATATTGGAAAAATCTACAGCTCCAGTCTCCTTGAAAAAAATTGATCATGTTCCAATAACTTAAGTTTAAAATTTTTGTTACCTAAGTCATTAAATGGACACTTTGGCTAGACTTCAGAGTCATCATTTTGAGCTTTATTTCATCATGCTCAGTAATCACAGCTCATCATAAATCCAGCCAAGGTCCTTGACAAGGTAATTACTAAATAAAACCATGTAAAAATGGAATGTGCTATGTAGTTCTTTCATACTGATGATGTAGGAAAGACAGTTAACAAAGAAACTCAAGCTGTAGATTATGGTTCACTGACAGAGAAACTGCTTCATGTGACAAGATTCTGAGTTAAATTATCAGCACTGAAAACAATGTGAAGTGTGCAGGCCAAGTGTGTGGTTAGTTACCTAGTGAGACCTACAGTGATCCTGAGTTCAAAACTCAATATCCATTCATTAATTCTGTCAGAAAAACATACACAGACAGTTGCTTTATTAAAGGACAAGATCCTATGATGAGAATCAGTGAGAAGATTTATATACTAAAAAATTTAGAGACACTTTGAAGTAAAAAAGAAGGGAGTCCTGAAATTTGAATAGAGATCACTGAAGAATTTGGAGCCCATGTTCACACACACACTCAGACTCTTAGTGAATAAAAATTAATAAATAAAGGAATCTGCTAGATAGAATGGGTAATGCAATCCTGTAATCCCATACTTGGAAGCCTAGGCAGGAATATTGTGAACTAGATGCCATTTGGGCTAAATCACATAATAAAACCATGTTTCAAAAGGCAAAAAAAAATCACCAAAACCAAATCCAACCAAAATGCCAAAACAAGCAAAAAATCCACACAAATGCCTGACTTCTCCAATTTAACACTACAAAAGAAACTATTTACTTGGCCACAGTGTTCAATCCCCATACAAAAATGTAATTGAATAAATATGCAAAAGAACAATAAATGCAGAGGCACAGGCATTATTATATCACTAGAATAAGACATCCAGGATTTTGTAACACTGTATATAGTGAATAGTCATCACTTCCCACAAGTAAATCATCTAAAAAGTTGATTACTGTCATCACAGATCATTGTTCGTACCAAGGTTTTTGTTTTAACTGTTAACTGATCCTCTAGAAAGCATTAAAGATGCTCACCTATTTATTATTCTATAATGCAAATGACTTAATCTATCTTGTGCTACTTTTCCCACTATGTAAGTACAACATTGTCTACACTTACCTCTAACTTTAACATATCAAAATGCACTCTTCAAGATACTTCCTTTCACTACTTCAAAATGTCACAATGTTATCAAATAGGACGTGATTCCTGGAAATGAGATTTTCCTACTTTGTAATAACCTCTCCATCATGTTAAGTTAACATAGAATTCATTCATGTGGACTAACAAAAAGCCAGAGTAATAAATAAACATATAATCATATTAATGTTAAGATTATTTGGTTATTTCCTTCATGTACTAGTCTTACTGTTTTTCATTTATTTTATTTTTTTCAGTTATATGAATGGTTTCTCATGAAACACAAGTAGATTCACACTTGTTTCTTCAGAGCCTTCTGTACCCATTTTTAAATTCTGAAATAACATAGTGAATTGATTATTTCTTGTTTTAATTACTGCTGGGGATTGATGCAGGCTTAGTGCAGGCTAGGCAGAAATTCTCCTAACATGGATAAGACTATGGTTCCTTTGATATTTTTGCTAGATTATTTTGGTTATCACATAACAAAGCTGGCTCTATAGCTATGGATGATTAGACCTACTTTTACATCTTTTTGTTATACCACGTTTTTAATTAAACTTTAGGTATCTTACTCCTAGTATGACATTTTAAGCGTTATGTTAGGCAAAGAATGTTGAAAAATAAAAAAAAAAATCACACCCAAATAATAATTCTGGTAAATGATTTCTTCTTATCAATCTAGAAATTATTTCTCTTAATGCTTCCTTGCCTACTGAGTGCCAACTTCATCAGATCACTACAATGATTCTCACTAATAAGTATAAAACTTTGTTTGCCTTTTCTGTACTCACTCAAGATGGAAAAATATAACTTTGGTCTCTATATTCATAAAATGTGATGTTTAGCTATCAAGGGATAATGATGTGAAGTTCTATGAGAAACAAAACCTATGTTAAAAATTCCTTAGAAATACCACAAATATATATATAATAAAAGACCTCATATTTTGCTTCATTCAAAAAATGAAAGAATATCCTCAACACCAAATTCCCGAAAAGAGAATATTATAACAATTTTATTGGGCTATTTCAGTATCTTTATAAACCGTCCATAGAGTAGCAGCATAGCTAATCAGTATTTTATTTCCTCAGGACAATGAAGGCCTCTAAGGGCAAAATAAATGAATACATAAACAAATAAACAAAAAATAAATTAATAAATCATGGATGAATAGATCAAAAAGCCAGTTGATAAATGAATATATGGGCATATGATATACAAAAAAAACAGTGTAAGAGATAAGGAATCCTTGAACATCTATGCCTGGCCTTAATATCCCTCTTTTGGGAATTTTTGAGACAGGATCTCACCACATAGCCCTCACTGGCTGGAATCACTATGTAGAGGAAATATTCATTGAACACAGAGAATTTCCTCCCATGCCTCCTGAGAACTCATCATCAAAAATAGCCATGATCAGTCATCATCTACTGACCCACAGTTAATTACTATCCTTCCTTTTCTTCCCTTTTCCATGGGCCTTCTTGCACCTTAAAATTCAAAAATGACTCAAAATGTAATCACCTTCAAATTAATGAAATAGAGTACTATCTATAATTAAAAATGACTGAACTTAGTAATGTACATCGAGTCATGATAAATCAATATCTAAACATTTTTGCAACAGTTATCCAACATATCACAAAGTTAAAATTTTCTATAGAATATTCTATCAGATTCTACACAGTAAAAACATTTCCTTAGTCAATTTACTACCCTAAAACAAGGCCTAATGCTCCTCAGTCCTGTGAATATTAAGAGAATAAAATTATAAAATATTTCATTTAGGTGTTGTAAAATAATATTTTTTACAACTGCAAAGAAAAGTCAAGGTTCCTTCTTATTGGCTTAATAATGAGCTGAATGGCCAATAATTATGCAGAAAGAGGTTAGGTAGGACTTCTGCACAGAGAGCTCAAGGAAAAAGAACAGCAGAATCACCAGGAGGGCACAGATAAACACATGCAGGAGAAGAGGTAAGATCTAACTGTCATGTGGCAACACATAGATGAATAAGAATGTGTTAATTTTAGTTATAAGAGCTAGTGGGACAAGTCTAAGTAAGCTATAGGCAGAGTTTTCATAATTAATAATAAGACTAAAAGTTATTTTTTCTTAGCTGGATGCCTGATATTTATGATAGGTTGGTTAATGATTTTGGAATACAGGTCCTTAACAAAAAATGTAACACTGATACAGATGCTTAAACAAGTTATCAAGCAGACAGAAAGGAAGCAATTAACAAATCTGGCTATATCACACACTGGTTTTGAAAGAAAAGTAATGTCATGATGAAAAAGATGTCATATCTATATAAGACTTCCACAAAGACTATTTATTTCTAATCTGACAGTGGTGACACATGCCTTGGATTCCATCACTAAGGAGGGGAAAACAGGTGGATCTCTGTGAGACAGAGCTACAAAGCAGGTTCTAGAATTATTTAACCAGAATAATTATACAGAGAATCTCTGACTCAAAAACCAAACTAAGAAAAAATCATTTCTCTGATTCTAAGCAAATAAAAATAAACTGACTGGCTGTCCTCAATTTTAAGTTTAAACAATTGCTGACTTATTTTTGAAATTACTATTGCTGTTATGAACTAAGCTCTAACTTACCTACTTAAACTGATAACAATACCCTGTGACTGGAACACTGTAGCTGAATGCAAAAGTGTTAATATGTTTGGCAAGCATTTTAAGTGATTTTTGACATTCATCACTGACTAATTTTTGCTTACAAAATATTATTATTAACAGATACAAACATGGCCTTAAGAGCCCTAATGGAGTTATATATGACAATTCATGTTTTATTATTTAGTACATGATTTATTCTACAGTCAACAAATGCTTATATAATTTCCTTTGTTAGTGTGATGAACTCTTACTTCTCGTCGCCCCGAGAGTTTACTATGTAGACCAGGTTTAACTCAAAACATGTATTAATATTCTTCCTTTTGTCTCCGGAGTGCAGGATCAGAGGTATGTCCTAAAATACCCACATCCATGTATAATTTAAGCTATTATTATTTCAAACAATAATTCATAAAGCTACTTTACATAAAAACCAGGTAAGTGAAAAAACACTGAAGATTTCCTTGTTGTGCAGAGGTGTGATCTTCCAAAGTGAAAGCTAGAAATAAGGCAGAGTAGGTAAGTTGAATGTAAGGTGGGTGTGGTAGACTGTGATCCTACCACTAGAGGGTAATCTCCACATGAAGCTGGCTAGTGAGGTAGAGTATCCAAATCAGGAACTTCTATGTTCAAGTGAGATACCCAGTCTCAATCTATAATGTGGAGAGCAAGAAAAGATTACACCTTTGTTCTTATCATGAATTTTCACTAACATACATATAAATGTAGTTTCTGCAGCATACACATGCATAAAAACATACATGAACACATGTGAAAAATAGAAAACCTTTTAAACATCACTTGTGACTCACATAAAAATGTCAACATACTAGAAACATTAACATATTTGGAATTGTTTTTATCTCAACAACATCCACAAGTGATTTGAATGTGTTTAAAACCTCAGAGCTAAAGCCAAGAGCAGGGTTGAAACAGCAAAAATATCATTCATGAAACAAACAGCTAATGAAGCATTATGTTCCATTCTTTTATAATTGCCACTGATATCCCAACTAGCAGAAATCACTACTACAGGGCTAGTGTTGTGGATCTATGGCCAAAGGTACATGATGCGAAGCCTGACAATCTAAGTTAAATCCCATTTACCATTCCAGTTCTTTCTTCTTGTTATAATTTTCATAAATATTTCTAAGTGGATCTACAATACTTGCTACTTAACTTTGTTTTGTAAGCACATGTGGTCTTGTGCCTTTAGTTCTTAGGTATTTCTTTAAGTAACAGTTCCCAATCTCACTACAAGAGATGACTCTTCACCCCGGTAAACTTAAATGACAATTATTGTTTTTTTTTTAACATTACAACAAAGATTGCTAAAACACTCCTACAAATGCATTAAACAGTCATAAGGTAAAACACAAAAAATGTAGGCAAATATTTAAACATTATACAAATAGCTAGAGTTAATATTAGAGTATTGACACAGTCGCCAAATAGTCATGGATTCTTAATATTTATATATATATATATATGCTCTAAGTGATATATATATCCCTTAAAGCATATTTTCTGACATACAAAATTTATAATAACAACAAACCACTGCATTTATTCAGTAACTAATAATATGATAACATTTGTTATGATGGTATCAGAGCAACTTAATCAAATGTAGAAATCAGAACAATGGCCTCTTGCCATACTCACCAGATTCCACAAAGTACATGCTCTGTAAACATTACCCTTTCCTCCTGATTGATATCACTTACAAATCCAGAATGATCGTTCCATTTGTCAAGACTTGGGAGCTCCATTTTTTACCCATGTTTTAGTTCCATATCAACAGGTGCCTATGCCTTTTGTGATCCATGGACATTTCATGTTTTGCTTTCAACAAAATACAAAATGCAGAAACAAATTATCTCAAAACATTTATGAAAAGATATTGGAGAAAATGGAAAAAAGCAATACAGCACTTTCCAGGTTTGTGGATGCAATGTTTTCATATCCATGATTATTTGGTTTCATTTTTAATACAGCATCATGTTATGCAACATAGCGTGGCCTGGAACTTGTATTTATCATCTCAGCCTCAAGTGCTGGGATTATAAGTATGTACCACTATGCCCATCTAAACAAATAGTTTCTATTGAGAGTGATAAGCAATATAATATGTAATGAGGCACATTGACTAGATTTCAGAATTATTTCAAGCTCATTTCTTTAAATCATTATGATCAGGCAAGGTCCTATGTCATCATAAACCTAATCAAGGCCTCTGTAAAATGATCTTTTTTAATCAAAAGATTACATTACCTTGCATGTTTTATGTTTCTGTCTTAAATGCAGCTATTAGTATTTACAGTCTTGTTATAATACTAGAGGGTGGTATTCAGTCTCATGAAACTTCATAACATTCTTTGATGAAATTCTTTTCAGTCATCAACTATATTGACAAAAGGATATCACATGAGACTGAAATAACATGAACATAGATATATACTATTTCAGTATTAGACACTGTTCTTTTACAAAAAGAATAAACAGTACACCTTAATATGGAATATAAAATCAATAATCTGAGATGACACATGATAAACATGAAGTAGAATATAAGCATGAAAAAGAATAAAACATAATATCAATTTCTAAATTTTAAACATTTCACCTTTTAAAAATAATTTCACATTGTTTTATCACTTTTAGAATTTATAGTCTACCTCCAGTGCCCTATTAGAAGAATTATTAAGAAACCAGTTCCCATTATATTTATGTCAAACTTTCAAGAATAATTGGACGGGTCATAATTAAGGACTAATATGTTGAAAGTTTTCATAACTTATAAACTGCTGTCTGATAAATATATAGCCATGAACCTGAACTAGTTACTAATCTCCCTGACTTCCTTTCCTAATGTTGGGGTGTACCAAGGCAACTTACTTATGTTTAGGAAATAGCACTCATGAATTCATGCATGCTAGGCACAATGTTTTTTTTTCTAGCTGTGTACATGTGTTTCCTCACTTTTTCCCATAATAGAACCTCCATATGCTTTGCTAAAGAGAAAATTAATGATATGGTGGTGGTGCATGGGTTCAATCTCAGCACTAGGGAATCATAGGAAAATAGATAACTGAGTTCAAGCCAGCTTGGTCTACAGAAAAAGTCCAAGTGAGAGAGAGAGGGAGAGAGAGAGGAAGAGAAAGAGGGAGAGACAGACACCGAGAGACAGAGACAGAAAGGAAGGAAGGAAGGCAGGCAGGAAGGAAGGAAGGAAGGAAGGAAGGAAGGAAATTTAAATTTTTCCAACAAAGATATTTATGGAAAAAAAAGATATTTATGGAGACAATCATAATGAGTATGCACAGAAATCTATGAGAAATCTGTTGCCCAACTATTTTAGGCAACATGCACTCATGAAAAAGTATGATGAGGTAGGGAATGCTAGAAATGTCTGTCATATTGGCATTTAAGAGGATAAGGAAGAGGGATGAGAGCTTATGATCATTTTTGCCTATGAGGTTTGAGGTCAGCCTGTATTAAATTACTCTGGAAGAAAAATGCAGGATGCCTTCTTAGTAGAAAATCAAATATCAGAAGTATGTGGAATCCTAAAGACTAGCATGTGGATTCATATGTCCAATCTGTATAAAATCTTAGTAACATTTTTATAGTAGTCTATATTACATAATTGTCACTAGTAAACAACACTCTTTTGACATTCCCAGAAAGATACAGTCATGAGAATATCACTGCTACTAGTAAAACATCTTTTTAAGATGAATTTTATAATTCACTTTCAACTTGCAAAGAAAGTGGGAGGTTGCCTTTAGTTCAGGTATCAGACAATATATTTTTTTTCAATATACTGTTCTCACTCATGCCTAAATCCTAGAGCCTCTTGTTAACCAGTGTTCAGAACATGGAAGATGGCTTCATTACCAAGACCTCTAGACATGACAGAGAAACTACATACATGAAATTTCAGACACCACATAGATGAAGAATTATGACTGACAACTGAGGAAGAATCAGTTTACTTCAGAGAAAAGCAACAATATTATACCTAACACAAGTGATGAACCTAAACAGATGTATATAAGAAACAAAATGAACCTAATTGCTTTGATGTATCTGTGTGCACATGTGTGTGTGCATGCATGCATGTGTGTATAGTTACAGATGGTGAAGAAATTGAGCATGCTTGGAGTACATGAGAATAACTAAGTGGGAATGACAGGTGGAAATGATATAAATATAACAGTCACGTATTAGGTTTTTAATTTTAATTAAAAATAGGTAACTTACTCATCATTAGGAATGTCTTCCCACTGTAAAATACCTATTTTTGATGACTAATTGAAATTAAATTTATTTACCAAGGAATTTCTTTACTATGATTCAAAGATATAAAGATATCTGCTTCCCTCAATACATGTAGTGAATACTACATTAATGGTGATAACAGATATAACCTTAATATGAAAGTTAGAGCTCCATATGCTTATATCAAGCATGCACAACCTTATTTCCCAATGCCCAGGCACTGACCCTTATTTTGGTTTGGTAGATTAATACTTACCATAATAGATTTCATTCCTAGATCAGGTCTTTCATATGATATGAATTACAAACAATTGTAAACCATGATCAATGAAGTAAAACCATTCTCAAAAGCATTAACTTGTATCCCAAATGTTTTAATTAATGACCATAATAAAAACATGCCACTGCCATAATTTAAGTGCATTTAATAATCTGATTCACTGTCTCCACATATCTTTAAATGTGACATATTAAAGTGACCATAGTGCCATGTGAATATTAGCAAATTACATTCTTAACTTTGTTATCTTCAATATTTTGACCAGTAAGTTAATGCATGAAATAAGTGTCAGGAATCAGGAAAAAAAATATCACAACTACTTTATCCTAAGTTAACAGCTTGAGGAAACAGCATGTCTGTAGTTACCTCTTTTACAATAATTTCACACAAAACATATTAAGGTTCACTCTGACTCTAACAAAATTGACAAAGAAAAACCTCAATTCAATTGCTCTATGCATTTATTAGCTTTAGCTATAATTAATGCAGTAAGGAGGGGTCAAAAAGCTTGCAGGCTACACAATTTCACAAGACGCAATGCAGGGGAAAAGGTAAGGCTGATATTTATCAACCATATCTTAGGGTCTTGGTGGACGCATTCCTGGGGGAGGTGGGCCTAGAAAGGAAAAACAAAATTCCATTAAAGTTATCATGAGTATATAAATATGAAAGGATCTGGATGGGATTCCCAGATCCTATCATAGCCACTAACCTCTAATTCCTGGTGGTGGGGGTCTCATTCCTGGAGGGGGCATGCCTATGGGTGTACCTCGAGCAGGGGGAAGGCCAATTGGTGGGCCCATGGGTGGTCTCATACCAGGTGGAGGAGCCATAATTCCTGTAAAATGACAGCCATATGTAATCCCTTCATGTGTCAGCTCAGTAAATAATGCTCTTATGATTTTGCACAAAACAATGGTTAAACAAATGAACCAATATGGTTAATGAGAAATAATGTCCCTTATACTTTAATACCAGAGTGCCAACCTAATTCCCCTGATTCTATAATCTTTCACGTACATCACGTCATGTAAGTCTAGCTTCAAACCTTGTGATCTAAATTGGTGACCTGGCAGAAAGGTTTTCTAGTACACACTGGTGGCAAAGACAGCAGGATTAACTAAACATTATTTGGTTGGGTTTAAACTTTACTCCTTGAATTGGAACCTGTCCCAGACAAAGCTCCTTAGATTACCAGGAATCTAGACAGGTCATGAACCTAGGGGAAACAAAATCTTAATATTCCATTAAATAAATGTAGCTATGATAACATTCTGCTATACTCATAGATCAGTGACTTGCTCAACCATCTTCAGAGAAGCTTCTTCCTCCTGTAGATGGAAACAAATTTAGAGACCCATAGACAGACAAAGTGCAGAGAGAAAGACCTTGGAATTTTCAGTTCTAAATGTGTTGCCTCCATCAAATCCTTCCCCTTGGACCTCAGGAAACTCTAATGAAGAAGAGGAAAGAGCTTGTAAGAGTCAGTAAGGATAGAAGGCTCTAAGGAAAAAAGTCCCTTGAGACACAACAGGACTGATGAAGATGGAACTTAGAGATAGTATTAGCATCCAGAACCTGTATAATTATAAGCCATACGGGAGTACCAGTACTGAAAACAGAAGAAGACACAGGTCCTCATACCTACCCAGATGTTATTCCCAATTGATAACCATTTGCAAAGGAAAAATGAAGAGTCCCAAGGGATATAAAAACCACAGTTAAAGACAGGCTCAATGCCCAGCAGTATATTCCCGACACAAAGCTGACTCAACTAATTTGGAGGGGTATTGTCTCATAAGGCTTCGTCTGAATATTAATGATTCTTAACTTTATAGATCTTTTAGTCATATATTTATGCTTTCACTTTGTTTTTATGGGTTTTCTGTGTGTCCCCAAATGTGTTTTAGGTATCTGTATATGTTTCTTCTGCTTTTACTTTAGTTCTTTCTTTCTTTTTTGTTGTTGTTGTTGTTGTCCTAACCTCGTTTATTTGGTTTTAATTTACCTTATTTTATTACTGCTTTTTTGATGCCTGCTCATATTTTAGTGAGAGAAAGGAACGATGTCAATTTGGGGAAGTGTGGAAGTAAGAAGGTGTTGGAGGAGGGGAACCATAATCAGAATTACAGAAGCAAAACTATTTTCAATAAAAAATAATAAAATTAGAATCATAGATCCTAAACTTGTAGCAAGGCAAGGAAATGATGCCTTACCTCTTTCAAAGTACTTTGGGATGGCATTTCCTCAAGATGACAGAATCTCTTAGAAATCCAAATCCTTACCTGGAGGTGGGGTTGCTCTGCCTACGGGTGGAGGAGGTGTTCCACGCCCTGGTGGGTACTGTGTTGGAGCTCCAGCAATGCTGGCAGTGGCAGCAACTGCAGCAGCTGCTACAGTGCCTCTTCCCTGTGGTGTCATGACCTGAAAAGTTAGACCAAACAGACAAAGATGAGGAATGCTCATTTTCCAATACATAAACAGAATCAGTAACTATGTCCTATTACAAATATTAATTGCTGTATCTTGTACTTATCTTACTCTAGTTTTAAGCTGATGAGGAATAAATCCAGGAATTTAAGCATGCTAAAGCATGCATGTATCCTGATGTGTTGAAGTTTTGGGGCTCTGGTTTGTTTTGTTTTGTGGCATAGTTGTTAGGTTTTGTTTGTTTGTTTGTTTGTCATTTTAGAGACACAGTCTCTCTATGTAGTCCTGGCTACCCTGGATCTCAGAGATATGTGTCTCTCCAGAATTCAGAAGCCAAAGGCAGGTACTACTACATCTACCTTCAGCCTCATGCCTTTAAATCTTGGTGTATCACAATTTCATAAGCTTTTGATTTCTCAACCTGGCATACACAGCTAAATAATTCTTTGCTTATCAATTCAAAGTGTTTTAGGTAGCATATCCTTGTCTCTTCCTTATACATACTTGAGTATGTTTTTCTAGGACATATACAACTTAAATGGTATAGGTACACACTTATGTTTCCACCATTTCCTCAGTCTAGTCTCTTGTTCCATTTTGTCATTAGTTGGAAACCTTGTTCTTGTCCTACCTGCTGGGATGGACCTCCAACTCCTCGGACAGGACCTGCTAATCCAGCAGGAGCTTGTGGAATAGGTACACCAGCTGGTACTCCTCTGCCGGCTGCCCTCCCAACCCCAGGGCCACCTGCAGCGCCAGCAAGCGGCACCCGAGCAATACCAGTCTGAAACACACAAAAGAAAAAAAACTTGAATCTTAAACAGCATGTCCATTGTGTTCAAATGTGAGAGATTTTATTCAAAGGGAACATTTTAGAATCCTAGCTCCTTTATTAGCTCTAAATACAAATAACGCAACAGATACTGTATAGTCACCTTCAGATTTGGAATAGCTAATATCAAATTGTGAACATATATCCTTAGATTAAACAAGTCAACTCCTAGACCACCAACTTAACCCCCCTAAAATTTGACTTGTGCCTTCTTTCTTTGCAGTTCTCATAGTCAGTTTACCAGGTAATACAATCAGCATGTTGTTGCCAGAACATTAGAACTGTTTTGGGCAAATTAAGAAGTATATCCTTTCTTAACACACCAGAAAGGAGAAATAAAGTAAGCTGACCAAGTCTAAAATGTAGGACTTTACTGTGCAGATTTGTTCACACGTAAGAGGGTGTCCAGTTTGTCCAGTGTTCGTTCTTTAGATTTGGACCACTATATTGTGTTTGCTAATCACTCCCTATAGGTGCAAAAACACATATAAAAATATTACTCCCTAAATAGGGTAACGTAAACTGAAACATTTTATTGTTTAAAAAACTCACTCCTAGGGAATACCCAGCATATAGGTGAAGTAAAAAAAATCCTTCTTCCCTAAAGATACAACTGAACCAATTACTCATATTAAGTACTAGGTATATTTTGATCACACACAATTCAAGTCCCTCTACTGTATATCGATAAGACACTAAAGTAACAAAGTGTTATCCACATTCTTGATCTGCTCTTTATGAATTAAAGGCAAAGATGCAATTCTTGCCCTGCATCTTCCTTACATCTTTAGGAGGTGGCCCCTCCACAGTCATGGATACCAGGTTCTCTCCACGTAGCAAGACCAGACCCAAAACCCGCTTTTCTTCACGCTCTGGCTGTTTTGCATTCTTTGGCCTACAAAGCAGAAGTCAATAAACATTAGTAAAGTCACTTTTTGTGTGATCTTTACATATCAATGGTATCAATTAAGACAAAAACTGGTGCTAAGTTTCTCATGTAACAGTAATTTATCTGCCGAATTACTCTGTGAACTTATTAACCATGCTTAAATAGTACAATTATTTTCCTATGTATGTTCCCTTGACATTACACAAATACCTAAAATGATCTTCTGCTTCAAAATAGATGTGATTGTCATGACAAAGCCTTTTAAGGTAGGTGAAACTGAAGTCTCAATTATACTAAAATTACTAGTGCATTAGAAGTAACTACAGTATTGACATCAGACTATTTGAGTAAGTTTTAATTTTGTCAACATCATTTGCATGCATGCAATGATATGGATACAATACAAGGATCTGATCTATTTCTGAAAAGAAAAATAAGAATGGCCATGTTACCGTTTCTGCACCACTTCAGTCACCCAGCTCAAGTATACCTCCTGCCCCTGCCTCCCTCCCACTTCATGACCCAAACAAGCCTTACTTGATCTTCCTGAACTCATCACAGTCACAGAGGATCAAATTCATATGCTTGTCAAAAGCCTTGAAAGTGCCAATGAAGATTCTTCCGTCTTGCAGGATACATCTCATTCTGTAGTCAATGTGCTGCAGCATCTTGCTACTCTTACCCACAGTCTGCAAGTAGTAAGGGAGTATCAATGGTAACTTCATCCGTAGCCTAGTTTTCTTTCTGTTTATTACCTATGTCTACAAAAAGGTGTATTTAATTGTCTCCCTTTATTCCTCTGAATTGTCTCAATTCTGAAATATCAACTTGACTAGGAAACACTTTAAATATTCCTGCACTCCTCAGAACCCTAATTAAGGGCCTTTCCTATCTAATAGGATTATAAAATTGACCATAAACTTAAACAGAGTACATGCCCTCTAAACTATTCCTGTAAACCTAAAAAGACTACCACAATAAAAAATGTAAATACCACCAACTCATGTAATTCATAATTAGCTCTCTCTCCAATGCCTCCTTGAATCCATCCTACCCGTAACCATTACTAAAATCCTTTTATTAAGACAGTAACTAAGGAACAAGACTGGCATTGAACTTGATAATGATCATGAGCTCTTATTCTTCCTACCTCTCCCACCAAATTGCCAGGGTTTTAAGTATCAAACACAACACTTTGGCATTGGAAGCTACATCTTTTCCCTTGCTAATGTGTCATACTTTCAGACCCACAGTATGCCAGATTTGGGAAAATCTCCCCTTATCTACCTTTATTTCTGTATTAATTAAATGAAAAGCTGGTATTCCTGGGTAGTTATGTTCTGCAACTGAATCTAAGAGTCCTCCATATGTATGGTGGTCTCTTAAGGTTATACTCATTGACTAAAACTAAATGGTAAGACCATCCCTTGGTATCCTTTCAAAAGCTTTAGATCTCCATTAACGTGACAAATACAGCTATCACTTAACTGTCATACAATGAGCATACATGCCTATGGATGAATTCCTATTTCTAAATTTTGGTACCTAAAAAAAACTACACATAATGAGAAACTATGACTTGAGGACATGGTAGTAGCTATACAGCTTACCATGATTGTTGTTCCACAAGGGCCACTTGACAGTGAAATTTCAAGGTCCTTAATACTTGGGGGAAGGCTATAAAGGAAGGTGTAATGCAGGTTCACTTAGACACAATGTAAGCTTGACTGAAGCGTTACAGACAATGGATGGGTGCTACAAAAGGAAGAACATTATAATTGTACCTTAGTATATTATTTTAAAAAAACAATTTTCAAATAGCCTATCTTCATAAATACCGGTGCTTTAATATCTAACAAAGAACTCCATCCCTGTCTTAATATTAATTTCACCCTTGAGATCTATGAGACCAGTTGGCTACCAGTATTGCAAAAATTCCTGGGTGTATAAGTTAGTGGATGCATTAGAGGTCAAATAACAATATTGTTGTCCTATCTGGCTAACATATAAATGTAGAGCTTACTTTAACTTCCAGAAATCCACTTGTCTGTCACTTTCTAGCAGTGGTTTTACAGATTTAAGTTAGTGGATGCATTAGAGGTCAAATAACAATATTGTTGTCCTATCTGGCTAACATATAAATGTAGAGCCTACTTTAACTTCCAGAAATCCACCTGTCTGCCACTTTCTAGCAGTGGTTTTACAGATTTCATCTTTATCCTATTGCTCAACATCAGAAAATGGCAATGAATCCCTGGGGACTGAAGTTGCTTGCCGCTATTAGTGGCCTCCATGTAGGTCCTAGGACCAAACCCCAGTCTTCTGCAGAAACCAAAAGAGGTATCTCTCAGATCCCTGTTACTAGTGCTTAGGAAACCAGGTCTTCCGTCTTGCAAGGAAATTCCTTACCAAAGGACTATCTTTTTAAACCACATTAAGAATCAAATATTTATTTTTAAAATATTGAAATATTTCAAAAACAACTTGCACCTTTTTGGTCCCAAAATGTATTAGTGTCATATTTACTCTTTAGTTCAAAATCTACTTTTTGGCCTAACATGTTTAAAATTGTAGGCTCCCCCTTAAAAAACTCAAGATGCATAATCTTTTCCCATCAAGAAACAAGTATAGTTTATGCTGGTTATGGTCATACTGGAATTCATAATGTATATCCACCCGTCTGTGCATTCCAAGTGCTTTGATTGGAGGCATGCAAGATCATGCCCAGCTAAATTGACTAAATGGAGAGATTGTCCAGTGGGCTGAGAGATCCTGCTATGATTTTGCAGAGGACCCAAGTTCAGTTCTTAAAAGCCACATGGGAACTTATTACTGTCTACATATCAAGATCCAGAGAATTTTGCTGCCTTCTTAGCCTCTAGATTCCTGAAAACACATAACGTTTATTTCACTAGATAACTAAATTTAAGACTCACTTAACAGACAGTCATGCCTGGTACTAAAACCTGGCCCAGAACCCTATAGCAGAGGAAAATATAGGTACTATGAGGGAAGCTACAACTCTTGTCAAATTGACACAGTATCAAACTGCTCTCTAAATACTTAACCTTATACCCATAGAACAGTTCATTTCTTATCTCTTATCAGAGAAGCTTCTTTATACAGTATTTGGTAGTTAATAGACTTGTAATTGGTCAAAGTACTGAAAATAAACTACAGTGGAATGCTCAGTCCTAAGTTTTATCATACACCTTCCATCTCAAAAGGGGTAGAAAGATTAGGGCCTCAGAGTACTTCTTGGAAATAGTGTCTTCTGTAAAAGGCAGGAATTTTATAGCAAATATATTTGAATGCCTGCACAAGATTTAATCAGTCAACATTCCAACATGGATGGTATAGATTTGAAGAACCCGTACTTTCCTTACACACAACTGGCAATTAAAAACTAGTGGAAGTAAGGATGTCAGTTTACTTCGGTGATGTAACTTCTAGCCCAAACCTCAGTAAGTAGCAGTATATTAACACAGTAAGTTACTTAAATTTATTTAAAAATGAGAACAGGAAATTAAAAGGAGAACCTGATAGGAGGCTCAAGATAGGTTAAACTGGAAGAGTTGTGACTGGATAAGATTTAAATACACTGCACACATCTATGAAGATAGCAAAGAATGCTAGACATAGTGTCACATGCCTTTAATCACATCACTTGGGAGGCAGAGAGAAGAGGTCTATGGGTTTGAGGACAATCTGGTCTACATAAAAATGTCCTGATCAGTCACAGCAACATAGTGAGAACTTGTCTTAAAAAATAAATAAATTATGAAAGAATAAATAAATGAAGAGGTTACTCAGCAGTTAAGAACAGTGGCTGCTCTTCCAGAGGACCCAGCTCCAATTTCCAGCACCTACATGGCAGCTCACAAACATCTCTGACTCCATTTCTGATGCTCTCTTCTGTCCACACTTGGCACATAGACATGCATGCATGCAAAACACCACAAACATAAAATAAACTTTTAAAATAAAGAGATGAAACAGCATGTGTGATGGCCCGCATTTTTAACCCCAGTACTCTGGAAGCAGAGTCAGGCAGTTTTGTTAGTTCCACCCAACCCTGTTCTACAAAATGAGTTCTAGCCAGCCAAGCGTGTGTAGTGAGATCCCGTCTGAATAAATAAATGAAACCTGAAAAATAACTCTATCATCACAGTATATGCCTATAGTTTCACCATTCAGCTCAAAAAGGCAGGTAGAGATAGAGTTCGAGGCTTTCTTGACCAGAGTGAATCCAGAGTTTGCAACCTCAAAAAACGCAAAAAGGGCAGATGGAGTATATGAAGAACCATGCTAAATATAAATAATATAATTATGTGAAATTGTTCAAATAAACTAGTTTGGGGCATAGAGTTTCCTTAGCAGTTAAGAATACTAGCTCATCCTCCAGAGGACCTAAGTTTAACCAATGTGATATCTCACAGCTGTCTCCAACTCCAGTTTCTAGAACATCTGATGCCCTCTCCTTGACTCTGTATACACACGCTGCACAGATATGCAAAAAAATCATACATGTAATATTTTATATTTAGAAAAAATAGAGCCCGGTGGTGGTGGCGGCACACACTTTTAATCCCAGTACTCGGGTGGCAAAGGTAGGTGTGTTTGTGGCCTGGTTGACAGAGTGACTAGGGCTACAACACAGAAAAACCCTGTCTCAGAAAACAAACAAAAATATATTGGCCTAAAAGAAATAAAATTATCTGCCAAACGAATCAAAGCACATTATAGTAGTTTTTTTTAAAGACTGCAAAAGTAAATCTGTATCAAAAAACATTATGGATAATATTTTTACCACATTATGTGCTGATTCAAAAGCAATTACACTGAGAAAATGCCAAAGTGAAAAAATAGTTAAAGTTATCATTGTAAAATATACTCTTGAGAATTTTATGTCTACTAATTAATAATTAAAATAAACACCTCAGTATATTCATAACCAGCTCACTGTTTCACTAAGGCAATAAAAGCTAATATAACATTTTGTTAAATATTAACAGAGAAAATTATCTCACAAGACAGTATTATGACATTCACTAATAAATTAAATGAAATAGGTTTCCTTTTTTGGTTTTGAGAAAGGGTTTTCTGTGTAGCTTTGTAGGCCAGGCCGGCCTTGAACTCACAGAGATCCGTCTGCCTCAACCTCCCAAGTGCTGGGATAAGACGTGCACCACTATCACCTGTCTTGAAGGATGATTCTTATATTGTTTAAGATTAATGAAAAAAATTAAAATTTCCTTAATACATTCAAAGTATTATATGAAAACATGATACTTATAAAGGTAGGTATATTAAAATCATAATTATTCTGATATGTTATTCGCTATGTTCATTGTACAAAATGTGTATACTGCTATTATATAAAGTTTTCAAGAAAACTCTAGATACCCTATTGGTTTTTTTTTCATTTCTGCCAGTTTTGGAATTAACTCTAACCTGTTTTCCTTGATTTCCACCTCCTTGATGTTTCAACACGGCTTTAACCACCTCTTGGTGTCTCAGCTAAAAATGCCTGTCTCAGTTCTGCCTGGAAATCCACCACAGGAACTTGCTGCTGCTGCTGCTGAGAACGTCGCTGGTACAGGTGGCACCTATAGCAAGTACACAATATCTTTAATCACAGAAATACATTTATCGATACAGATAACAATCAGAATGAAAGTAGATACTTTTACTATGAAGAACCTACTTAAAAAAAAAGGTCACCACAAAGGGGCATTTTTAAAGATCAACATTTAGGTACTGAGCACAATGTTATACAATGAGTTAGGCAGTGTAAGTACCAAAAGGGGATTTCTGCCCACAAGAATCAATCATCACCACTAGATATGTATTCAGTATATGAATGTATCCTAGAGTACTCATATAAACTATCAATACAATATTCACTCATTTTCCAATTATATTATGTGGAAGCAATACTTGTAATGAGGTAAGGGATTTATCCTCCCAAGAAGATACTACCTAATACACTTATCGAGGCAAATGGGAAAATTATTCCACTGTCCCAACACACTTTTCTTTCCCTATATGTCATAGAGTACTTACACATAATATAGAGATTTGAGAAAAAAATTTCTTCTTCAGAGTCATCAGAATGCCAAGTTTGGTCACACATGTCTATAATGCCAGAACAGAGGAAGTGTACTGGGAATGGCTCAGTAATTTTCTTATTATATAGTCATTTACAAATGAGCTGAAACCCTATTTCAATAAATAAATGGCCTGTCAGTTATTGCACTACCTAGAATGTACAAATAGAATCAGCTTGTGCCATGGTAAGAACCTATTTCAAAGTGTGCATACACACATGGATTCTCTGTCTCTCTCTCACACATACAAATACTCACAAATACAAACATAAACACACAGACACACACACAAACACACATTAAAATTAAAAATGAGGGCTTGTAGAGATGGTTCAATAGTTAAGTACAACTGTTTCTAGTACCACTGCTAAGTTCCCATCATCCACATGGTGGCTCAAAACCTTCTGTTAACCCCAGTCCCATAGAAGTGGATGCCCCCTTCTGGCCTTGGTGGGTACCAGGTATACACATATGTGCAGGCAAAATACCCATACATACAAGATGAAAACAAATCTTTATAAAATGTACACTCATATATTTGACATCTGAAAAAAGTTAAGTTCATTTCAATAAATGAAGATGAGATTTTTGTTGAGTTATATATGTTAGTGATATAAAAAGTAAAATCTTAGCAAAACACCACAGTCATTGAGGTACCACTGTGTCTCGTGCCTATAACACAAGTACTGAGTAGGCAGAGACAAGATTATCGCCACTAGTTTACAAAGTGAATTGTAAGCCATCCAGGGCTACTTGGTGAATCAGACTCCAAGAAACAAAATCAGAGAGGAAAATAAACAAATACCAGGTGTGTGCATGGGGGGGGTTGTTGGGTGTGTGCGAGGGGGGTTGTGTTGTGGTAGCACGAACCTATAATATTGAAGATGTTAAGGTAGGATTGTTGTGATTTTCAGCCTAAGACCCATCTTAGCTACATAGTGAATACCAGGCCAGTACCCTGTTCCTTAAAACAAAAGAATAAGATGGATCCGTTACCACAAATATGATTCTTCCCTTACAGAATCTTACCTAAGTATCACAAATCTGAAAATATCTCTGGAGTTATCTTTTTGAGATCTTTGGCTCTATGAAAGATTGAATTGAAGGAACCATACAATAAGACAGCAAAATATTTACAGAAATATAAAAATTAATGCTTATAGGCCAGGCGTTGGTGGCACATCCCTTTAATCCCAGCACTTGGGAGGCAGAGGCAGGCGGATATCTGTGAGTTCGAGGCCAGCCTGGTCTACAAGGGCTAGTTCCAGGACAGCCTCCAAAGCCACAGAGAAGCCCTGTCTCGAAAAACCAAAAAAAAATTGTTTATAAAATATTCCTTCCAAAGCAATCTACAAAATAAAAATCTAATTTTAAATAATGGGAGGAATGATTTTTAAAAATTGGAGAAAATAACTGGGTGGTGGCAGTGCCCACCTGTAATCCCAGCACTGGGGAGGCAGAGAGACAGGTGGATCTCTGTGAGATGGAAGTCAGTCTGGTCTACAGTGCTAGTTCCAGGACAACTAAGGCTGTTACACAGAGAAACCCTGTCTGGAAAAAGCAAAACAAAACAAAACAAAAAAGGCAGAAGCAAGCACATTTCTGAGTTTGAGGTCAGACTGGTCTTCAGAGTAGGATCCAGTATAACCAAGCAGTGAAACCTGGCCTTGAGAAAACAAATAAAAGCAAAAAATTAAAAATTAAAAACATGCCTCCCACCAGTTGTTTAAAGTATGTAAACTTTCAACAACTACTTACATATACAAATAAAAATAAAACATAAAATATTACCATGTTGCCTACAATATCAAAAAAAAGTCCTGCCATATAAAGGGTATATATAAAAGGGGCATCAACATATCATCTGCAGCAACTGCCCACAATAGCAAACAAAACAAACAGGTGATGGCGGCATATGCCTTTAATTGCAGCACTCTGGAGGCCGATGGATCTCTGTGAGTATAATAAGGTGAGCCTGGTCTATAAAACAACTTCTAGGATAGTCAGAACTACACAGAGAAAACCTGCCACCCCCCAAAAAGCTGTTACTATATAGCACTTATACTCTGCATTCAATTGAGTAAAGTCAATTTTTAGATGACCAATATGAAAAGATAGCAAACATGTATGTTGAGAACCAAAAATCTCATCTCTCCTCTTACACCCACATAAGCACACATGTGACTGCCAAGAAGAAGCCCTAAAATGAGACCAGTTAGTGATTATCCCTATGGAAAACAGGAAACTGAACTTTTAATAACTTTGACACTCAAACTTTGAGTTTCCATATATATCAATATTTAGTGAATGTTAAATATGTTCATTTAGATAATCTAAAGGCTCAAATGTCAATATTTATAAACTGCATATCAAAAGATTCATCAATATATTTTTTAAAAATTAGCTAGCTAAGACCTTCTAGTCAAAGAACCTAAATGTAGCCATGCAGGGTATTGCACAAAAATAATACCAATGTATGGGATGTGGAGAAGGTTCAATAGTCAGGATTATTCTGTTTTATGATGAATTCAAGGGCAGCATAGACTATCCATGTCAAAACAGAAAATGTGCACATTCATGTCCCATAAATGCAGAAAAAGCATTTACAAGAATATAAAATGGAATAACATAAAAATCTTAGATAAGGGGCTAGAGAAATAAATAGTTCAGGGGCTAAGAGCACTGGTTGCTCTTCCAGAGGATCAGGGTTCAATTCCCAACTGTCTGTAACACCCTCACACAGACATGCATTGCTGGCAAAACACCTATAACATAAAATAAAAATTATTAGAATTATCCCTTTAAAAAATAAACAGTGGGTAATATAAAATTCTAAAGGTAAAAGTCCCTTCCACATGCAGAAATAAAAAAGAAAACACTTCCATAGACTATATGAAGTCCTAAATGTAATTCCTACAGCAAATAAATGAATAAACAAACAAATAATTGAAATGACAGGGGAAAAGTCACATTACAATAAATAAGAGTTAAGGAGTCATGCATAATAGTGCATGTTTTTAATTCCAGTGCTCCTGAGGTGGGAGCAGGTGTATCCCTGTCAGTTCAAGCCATCGGGGCTGCACAGTATAATTCTACACCAAAACTAGATAGATGGATGGATGTATGAGTGGATAGATAGATAGATAGATAGATAGATAGATAGATAGATAGATAGACAGACAGACAGACAGACAGACAGACAGACAGACAGACAGACAGACAAAAATGAAGTTGACTTAAGCTAGGACAATTAAGGATTTCATTATTGTTACATCTTCTATATTGGGCCGGGCGTTGGTGGCGCACGCCTTTAATCCCAGCACTCGGGAGGCAGAGGCAGGCGGATCTCTGTGAGTTCGAGACCAGCCTGGACTACCAAGCAAGTTCTAGGACAGCCTCCAAAGCCACAGAGAAACCCTGTCTCGAAAAACCAAAAAAAATCTTCTATATTGGGTGTTCAATTAACACTGTGATCTCTTCCTTGCATGGCAATTTTATGGGACTTAGTTCATAGCCCAAACTTCACATACTCTTGGTTGCTCAGCGAGGCAGTCCTTCGGCGTTTAACCTGGACTTCCACCTCTGGCACGTGCTGTTCGGTAGTTCTTCTCAGGTGTAAGCGATCCCTGAAACAGGAAAAGAAAGGAAAATGATTTAGTTAAGTGCATTCCGTTTCACGAAACAAAGTTTAAACGGATTCATTACGATTGGGACTGGTCCCAAGATCTCTTTCTTCGGAAGCAGGAGGAGCCCAGGGCTTCAGTCCCAGTGATGCGCAATCGGGGAGGGTGGCACATGCCTGGAATGTCAGCACCAAAATGGTAAAGACGGGGTTATCGTAAATTTGAAGTTCAAGGACATCCTCAGCTACTTAGAAACACTCGGATGAGTTCTTACATTGAAAAATAAAATAAAGAACTGATGATAAAATCGCTAGGTAGACAGAGATGATTGCCAGCTACCAGTACAAACCTGACAATCAGAGACTAAAATCCCTGGACCTTTGAAAACATGAATGGAGGGAATCTGCTCCATGAAATTATGCTGACTCCCACATATTCCGTAGCATGCTTGCTGCCCCGCCCTGTGAACTCAGACTAATAAAAAACGAAATTAAATATAAAATGTCTGAACGAAGTCTTCATTTAGAAACTTTATCTTTAGTATATGCTGAATATTAACACATATTCATAATCTAATCAAAGCAATTAAAATTATGGCAAGGTATACCTTTAATCTCAGTACTTGGGAGTCTAAGGCAGGAAGAACCCTCTAAATTTAAAACTAGTCTGTTCTACATATTGGATTCAGAACCAGCCAGAGCCCAACACATGAGGAGGCCATGTCTTAAACAATGCTGTGATCAATACAAGGGAAAATATTAGAATATTTTCTAATTAAAAATATTAGAATCTCTAATTTAAATATAGTCTAGTTATAGGAGGACATTGCATCAGAAAACCTGGATTTAAAGATCAAAAAGTGAATTAAAATATATTCATCTACCATTGTCTCAAACATATAGGCAGATATCACATGTACACACACCCAAAATATATGCAGACATATATACAAATACACGATTTCCCAAAATAGCAAAGCTGATTCCAAATATTTGGGATTATTTTTAGACCATGATTCTTTTGTATAGCAGATGTATGAAACATAAAAAATAAATTGTAAAATTATTAATTAAAAATTAACTATGTAAATTTAGTTGCCCTTGGGATTTACAAAGAAATAGTAAGGTAGCTTAAACAAAATGCTATCAACAACATAGGGGAAAAAAAACACTACCATATTAAGGTCTGAGAACATTTCACAAAATGGCCGCCTCGTCAAACTGAAAATTGACAGCCTCAGTGTGGCCATGTTAGGAACTGCCGCTGATATTAGAAATACAAAACCAGAAAAGACAAATGAAAAGGCTTTTGACAAGGCAAGAAAGACACTCAAAAGCAGAACCAAATGCCAATTTTCTGAATCTCACCTATTTTTAAAACTGCCTACATTTTTACTTTAAGGATATGACCAGTAATTAATAGCATGTTTTTTAGAAACCTTCAAGGAATCCAAAAATAAATAAATAAAATTTAAGAACATGTTAAGGTGTCCAACAGATAAAATGACAACTAGGTTATAAGCAACTTAACATAATGAATTTTAACCAAGATTGCACAGGATCACAGCATGCTCCTCTGATACCAGCACTAAGGCAGGCAAGCCACAGGTATTAAAGTAAGCTGGATTTTAGTGTGGGGAAATCCCAAATGGGAGAGAGCAAAGATTGGTAAATTATATAATTGACTGAAGTCAAATATTTACGGCAAAACGAAAACATAATCAGAAAAAAATTGGAGGTTTCAGAGATGATGGATAAGCATTTCACATGAAGATACCTAAAAGCAAATGTTTTACAGCTTTCATGCAAAACAGATAAAGTGCAAAACCTGATTCTAAAATGGGTAAGCAGCTTTCCTAACAACATATTTAAGTGGCCAATCAGCATATGAAAAATATTGTTAATCAGAGAAATGAGAATTTTAAAATACCTCGAGATTATCATTTGATAGTAACAGTGCACAGCCCAGAGGAAGGTAATGGAAATATGTAAAGATGTACTAAGCCTGGAGTAATTAATAACTGCCAAAGTGCTAAGATTTTAAATGTCTGCTAAGGACAAATAAACCCGATGTGACATATTATACACCAGAATACATTCGTTTACAGAAACGAAGCACTCTGCCAAGCTCAACAGTAGACTCACAAATGTGTTTGATAATTTAATATTCTGAGACAGGGTCTCTCACGTACCCTAAGATGGCTTCAAACTTACTCTGAAGCCAAGGATGGCATTGAAATGATTCTGCTATATAAATCTCTTTAATGGTAGGATTACAGTGCTGATTATTGCTAGGGTTATAAGTGAGTACCAGCAGACCCATTTTATAAAATTTGAATAATAGATAACCTACCAACATAATTCTAAGTCCAAATTCTGCAATTGCAAAGAATATTGTCAGAAAATCTGCTCGTCACTAGTTCCTGAACTGCTCAGTTTGAAAAAGGCAAAGTTAAATCATCAATACAAAATATAAAATGCCTTATTATTTCAATTTCTAAATCTAACTTTTATATACAGAATCATCTAAGAAGTTTATTTTGAAAATACTGGTGTAGTTCAATCCCAGGCATTCATGTAAAAACTGACACATTTATAAGATGCCTAATTGTTCAAACATGCAAATAAGGAAAAATTAAATGTTAAAGAAAACCTTAGTTCTGGGCATGGCATTAATTTTTTACAAATCACTGTCACCAGCAAATTCTATTTTGGAAATAAACTGCAAATCAGAAGCCTTTATTCCTATAAAATTTCCTAACAGAATACTTCAGTATCTTCTGTTTAAAAGTTAATGATAATCTCCGAGAAAATAAAGATCCTTTGATACCCTGCCAGTGTGTGCTCATCTGACATCAGAAAAAGTGTCAGCACCTCCAAACAAAATCTGAGGAAAATTAGTGGAAAGAAAATTCTGGGCCAGCTATCACAGAGAAATGTCAAGATTCCATGCTATACTTTATTGTATGCAATGAGTTTAGGAGGTTAACAGCATCAATTAAATCTCCCTGGCTGCAACTCAGCCCCTCCCCACTCCACCTAAAAAAGGTAGGGACAGACAGCACCACAGGTATCCCCTAATCCATAAATGAAACATAAAAATACCTTATGATTTTTTTGGTTTAAGCACTTATAACTCTTTCAGCAAAAGCTCAACATAAAATCTGAAGGTCAAATCAAGAGCATCACTAACTTGTACTATACAATCAGCACAAGTTCATAATGGACTCCATAGACCTCTTAAGAAACCCCTAATTCCAGGCTTGGTAGCCCATGTCTGTGTATCTTAACATTTGGTAAGTTGAAACAGGAAGGCTCTAGACCAACCTGGGCTACACAGCTATATTATGAACATTTGGGGTCTGTCTTTCCATCAGTTTCTCTCCTCTGCCTGTCTTCTCCCTTCCCTTACTACATTCCTTTACAAATAATATTTCCACATTTTAAAAAATGCCTGAAGACCACAAGAAATCAAAATCATATAGCAATTTTCTTAGAATCAGATGAATAACGTAAGTATAGTAATAATTATATCAGATTAACCTTAAAGACTACATCTTAAATGTGAATTTTTAATGAAGATATGGTTAAGAAAAGATGGAGGAATAATAAAAATGTAAATAGGAGTATTTAGTAAAATGACAGTGACTAAATGAAAAAGCCAGCCATGTTAATACACAGTTAAGTTCTGTGAACAGACCAAATTGCACCTTTAATAACAGTAATGTTCCTTTGACTAAAATTTCATCTAAATCAAGGGAAAGAAAAATACCATTTTAAAACTGGTGTCTGGTTGAGTAATAATGACAACATTTATAAGCCTACTGAAAATTGGATGAAGCCAGCCTGAGCTACAGTTATAGCCTGCCTTAAAACAGTAAGATCAAAACCAGTCTCAGGACCAAATCACTTCTTAGGACAGATACATGGTAAGTTCAGAGGTTCTAAAAAAGGGGAAAGAATAATCAAAGGTATACGATTCAACATTTATAAAATGGTGGGCAATAATAAGCAAACTGTGAAGGGTCAGAAGATGAGCCAAAAGGTATTGCCTCCCACAGACTAATAATAAATAAATTATATATATATTTTTAAAATGTATGTTATTTTTTTTTCAAGCTACTGTAAGTCTGGTACCTGAAGAATGAAGACTGCAAGTTCAAGGTCAACCTGGGCTATAGAAGGAAACAGTTAATCTTCTTAAATTTACCTTTCTTAAAATTAAAACCAAAGCAAATATATATACATACATATGTATATGTATATATATATTATTTATTCATAAATGGGAAGGAAAAATCCTGGAGAAAAAAAAAGTGAATACTTAAATCCATGCATAAATCACTCACATCTGTGATTCAGACAGGAAGGGAGGGGCAGATCAGCAGCCCCAGAACAGCCTGGGATACATACCATGCCTGAAATTTAATATGGGTTATGTCAGAATCCTAAACATGGACAATAAAGAATATAAAAACTCAGTTATTTGGTTCATCATCCTTTCAAATTTTCAGAGTAGCTTCAATTTCAAAAAACATGAAAAATATCATTAACTTAATGTCAATAAAAATTATTCATGAGGATTAGTTCCAACACCGTGCACACCTCTAGTTATCTCATTATTTTCTTCTCTATAAGAAAATACAATTTCTAGTATTAGCTGCTACAGACTTGGGTAGGTGGGCCCACTGACGGTCACGTTCATCATCTTTGTTGACCCGCTGACTCAAACCCATCACTGTAAGACATAATGGATGACGTAATGCTAACATTGAGGCAAATGCTAATTATTAAATCTGTAAAATAGAAATAAAACAATTCACAGAGCCAAGAGCTGTTTAGTTATCTTACCTGCCTTAAAAAAAATTCTGACCACATACAGAACAGTAGCAAGGTATCAAAAATAATATATGCACATTAAACAAATATAAATTCCCTAGCCTTCAGGTAAGTCTATCTATCGCAAAGCATCTCCAGTCGGTCCTGAGCTGGTTGTACCTTTTTATGTTTTTTTTCTAAACCCTCACCTCACCTAACTGGTCTGACAAGCCTCTAGCCTCTATGTATTATCCCACCTCCCCCCCCCCACCCCTGCCCCACGACTTCCATTACCAAAGGTCACAGAAAAAACAGGACCAAGCCTGTTAGAATGAGCCTGCGCAAACCAGTCTCCTTTCCCTCCTAACCCCCCCCCCATCATTGCGGCACTGCAGGAAAGGGAGGGGCAGAGGAGCTGCTAAAATCTCCAGATTTAAGGACATGGCTGCCCTGCTCTGAGCACCAATGCTGCGCAATCGCTCAGCTAGCTCCCATCTGGCCTCAGTGCAGGCAGGGGGGGGGGCAGGTGTCAGTCACACAGCATAGGGTTTTTCCTATGCGCACCGCAGTGCTTTTTGGGGAGGGGTGGGGTGGGCGGGCACCCGAGCTGGGCTCAGCTGGCAAGGTCCTGAAGAAGAGGGCGTGGCTGGCATTCGAACGCTGCGGGACTGACAAGCAGGTGGTTCTGCCGGGTACTGCCGCAGTGAGCAAAGTGGGGAGGGGGTCTTCTTACTCCCCCCCACCCCACCCACCACCCACCCCCGTATGCGCCGAGCTGAGCCTGCGCCTGCGCACACCAGCGCCTCTGCACCAGCGGCCATCTTTCTTTAGCAAACCTCACAATGGCGTTTGATTCTATTCAGGACGCGACCCCTTGGAAATAAAGAATTTCAAAGATATTGAATTCCGAACATCAGGAAGGAAGATAATAAAATAAAATAAAAAGCCAAAAGACACACTGTCTTCGCTACCGCTACAATTCCGGGATAAAGGCAAATTTTGCATACGCTCATGCTGCAGTGAGGGGGATGGTTAATTGATGGCAAAAAATAAATAAATAAACCAAGAACCATCGCACTGCGGCTCCCACAGCCACCTTGAAAAGCAGGCAACCATTCTATAAAACGAAGCGACACAAACACAGTCTGCAACCCGACTACCAGAGAAGATTGCAAGAAAAAAAATTAAAATAAAATGAAATCAGGGGTCTGAGGTTCGGCCATCAAAAAAGGTCGGTCCTCGCCCCCTCCCCTTACATTGGTACATTCCACAGATCCAACCCAGCACACACACACACACACACACACCCTCCAGCGGGCCACACCCTTGCAGAGCCTCTGACAGCTCAGCCCCTGCATTGCGCGGTGACGTCACACCCCCAGCTCCCGCAGCTCTGCCAGATAGTCAAGCCCCTCCACCCACCCTCCTGCAATTTTTAAGGCCCCCAAACCATGGTGATCCTAAAGCAATCTCTAACAACCCACAACCAGGCTATCCTACCACTTCTCTGGGCCACAGGCATCTTTCCAGTTGCAAAAACCACAGGCACACTGAAGCAATCGAGCTGCGGTCCCCTCACCGGGCGAACCACCTGCCCGCCGCAGACGGGGATCGCCTTCCCCCCGACTGACGTAGCAGCAGCTATGGACCTCGCTAGTCCTACCCTCACTGCCGTGGCAGCCTTCCCTGCTCATCTTCTTTCTGGTCCACAGACCTGTGCTCGCCCCTCGATGCCGAGGACCATAGTCACCCCGCCCTTCTTCCCTCCCTCGGTACCGCAGCCGCGGACCCTGATCACCACTCCCTCTCTGCCTCAGTCGTCCTACCGTGATCACCTCTCTGTGGGTACTGTAGCAGCAGCCATTGATCACCCTTCCCTCGGTGCCGCAGGTGCCAGACCGTGATCACCCTTCCCTTGTTGCGCAGCCGCGGACCCTGACCTCCCCCTCTCTTGGTCCTGCGGCTGTCACCCCTCCCTCTGTGCCGCAGGCGCCCTCCCTTGATCGCCTTCTCTAGGTGCGCAGCCGCAGACCCTCGTCACCCCTCCCTTGGTGCCGCAGTCGCGGGCCGAGATCACCCCTCCCTCGGTCAGTGGCTGTCGCCCCTCCCTCTGTGCTGCAGGCGCCCTACTCTGATCACCTTCTCTCCGTGCGCAACCGCAGACTGTGGTCACCCCTCCCTTAGTGCGGCAGCCCGCACCCAGGTCACCCCTCCCAGGTGCCGCAGTGGCAGACCCTTGGTGCGCAGCCGCGGACCCAGATGACCCCCTCCCTCCGTGCCATAGGCCCCCTACCGTGATCACCCCTCCCTCTGTGCAGTGCACAGCGTGGACCCTGACCACCCCTCTCTCCATCCCCAGCTGTCACCCCTCCCTCGGTGCCGCAGTCTCGGACCCTGATCACCTTTCCTTGGTGCGCAGCTGCAGACCCTGATCACCCCTCCCCCATGCCACAGCCGCGGACCCTGATAACCCTCCATCCTGGCTGCAGGCGCCCTACCGGGACCACCCCTCCCTCGGTGCAGTGCACAGCGAGGACCCAGACCACCCCTCTCTCTGTCTGTCACCCCTCCCTCGGTACCGCAGTCGCGGACCCTGATCTCCCTCCCACGGTGCCGCAGGTGCCCTACCGTGATCACCCTTCCTCGGTGCTGCAGCCGTGGACACTGACCGCCCCTCTCTCGGTCCTGCGGCTGTCACCCCTCCCCCAGTGGCGCAGTCGCGGACCCTGATCGCCTCTCCCTCGGTGCGCAGCCGCAGACCGTGGTCACCCCTCCCTCGGTGCCGCAGGAGCGGACCCTCCCTGATCACCTCTTCCTCGGTGCGCAGACGCAGACCGTGGTCACCCCTCCCTCGGGGCCTCAGCCCCGTTCCCGGATCACCCCTCCATCCATGCGCAGCCGCAGACCGTGGTCACCCCTCTCTCGGCGCCGCAGGAGCGGACCCTCCCTGATCACCCCTCCCTCAGTGCGCAGCCGCAGACCGTTGTCACCCCTCCTTCGGTGCCGCAGTCGCTGGCCCAGATTACCCATCCCTCGGTGCCACAGCCGTGGACAGTGGTCACCCCACCCTCGGTGCCGCAGCCGCGGACCCTGATCCCCTTCCCCCGTGCCGCAGCTGCGGATAACGCTCGCCTCCCCAACCCCCTCGGTGCTAAGGCCGCAGACCTTGCTGCGATCTTGGGCCACCGACCCTGCTCATCTTCCCTCATGGCCGGGGGTCGTGGCAGCAGCTACCTCATCCCGAAGCCCACAGTCACACCCTAAGACTGTCACCACAGTCCGGTCGTGACTTCCAGTGCCAAAGGCAAAGCAGATCTCCCTGCCCCCCAACGAGTCCTTCTAGGGACTCCAAGGGATTGTTCTCTGATTCTCCAAAATAAAGGTATCTGGCTAACCAAAAACCTCAAAGTCCACTAATCTAGAATCTGAAGACCCTGACGACTAAAGCAAGCCGCCGAACTAACTGACCTTGCTCGCTCCATCGCGTTGCAAATCGCTCCTCAGAACCAAGCGTCAGACATCTCCAGCTCCCTCTGCGCTCTAAGCTGGACTTGCCGCAGTGACTGGGGTTTGTCACGCAGCTCCCTACGCATGCGTCCCAGCCACGGACAGACCACACATGCGCACATTTTTGCCGCAGTGCAGGGATCGCCAAGTCCCTCTGACCGAAATGACCTGCAAAGAGATGGCTACCAGTCCCCGAGCCATCCCAGTAAAGTAACTTGAATGAGTATTTTGAGAAAATAACTGTCAACATGAGCTTATGAACACAATTACCTATTTTTAAGTACATTTAAAATAAAAAGATTTAGTTGACGCATGGTTTCAAGCAAGCATCGCTAGTCAATAGATCGCGATTTTAAAACAGCAAGGTTTTTACTATGTGTGATAAAAAAGATCTTGATTATCAATATTCACAGCACTGTGATTTCTAGGTTGTCATGTGCTACATGTAGAGACAGGGTTTTTATTACCGTGATGCGTTAGAAATGAAACCTGTACAAAAGAAAAATACCCTGTTAATTCTCCATTTTTAAACGTAGTGATTATTTGTTTTTTCTTTCTGTTTTCTATATGATTGGGGCCAACTGTGAAAATGTTTCCTCCAAATCACAGTGCAATTAAATTTTAGTAGAAAGAGGGGCATTTAGTGGTGAAACCTATCAACCTTTTATTTGGTTAGGGCTTTTAGGTACAGTGTTTTTCTGTGTACTTTTAGAACTCACTCTGCAGACTAGGCTTGCTTTGAACTTGGATAATACTGTTTGTGCCTCCTGAGTGCTGAGATTAAAGGCATATGCTGCCATCACCCAGATCTATCTGCATATAAAAGAAGACTCCAAGTAAAAACCAAAAGTGGGAAATTCACTTGTCTACTAAATTATTACATAATGTTTAACATTCCTTTACATTTTCTTGTTGACCACCCTATAGAACTGTTGGTGAGGTATTCTAATGTATATTATGGAGCTAATGTTTTCTCCTAATTTTCACTGCAGGGGACCACAGTCCCATTCCCATTCTATATTCAACTTAAATGACAGCTTTAAATTTAACAATCACCTGAGCTTTGGAAAACTGGTGAATAAATTTATTTATATATAAGCAAAAAAGGAAATATTTGCAATACAATAATTTCTTTATAAAATGACTTAAAAGTTGACTTCCAAAATAAGCTGCATAACATTAAAAGGTGATCTTTTGAACTGGCATGACAGAAGCAGGAGGATCAGAAAAGAGTTCAAGGTGGGCTTTTGTTTTACAAAGGAAATAAAATAAGAGGATTTTAGATTCCAGCAAAGACATAAAGAGCCTTCCAGGCAGCACAAAAAAATCATGATGTTTGGCTCAGTCATTGCCTTAAAAATAATAACATTAATTATAGGCCTGAGTTAGCATATTCACTGTATAACAGTAAATAAGGTAGAGCAAGAATTTGTCATTAAATTTATCTAAATAGTTTGTAATATTATACTATGTCTCTAATTATTTGATCATTTTGTACATAAAAATTAACCCTCAAGCCAAACTGTTAGGGATTTGGTTATGACCTTTTAGGTCATCAAATCTAATGCAAAAATATTTTTAATAGCATTGTCACTATAGAACTTGCAAAATCTGATTGAGACTCTTACACCACAGTAAATACCAAAATTAAAATAGATACTACCTAATTTAAAATATTAATAACCTGGAAGAAAATCAGTGTACATATGTGCTAACTTAGATTATATTTGATAGGTAAAACAAAAGCAATCAAAAATAATAAGTTACATAAGGTTTCAAGGAACACTGCTAAGAAAGTGAAAACACTAAAGCAGGTTGGAAGAAATCTTATGACAAACAAGAAACCAATTAAGGTATAATAATCAGAACAATAGTCAGAATATTCAAAGAATTCATGAACTCAGAACATCCCCTTTTTGTCAGAGAGAAACTATTTAAAATGGGAGTTCTCACAACTTAAGATTTAAAAACTGACAATCAAATAAACACATGAATAGATTCTGTTGTCTGCTGTCAGGAAATGCTAATGAACGCCCAATTGCAGACTCAGAGAGAAATCAAAAAGACAATAGAGGAGGGCTAGGAATGGAACAATGTCACTTGGTTGGGGGTAAATTTTGTTGTTACTTTTCTGAGGCAAGTTCTCTAATCCACTCCAGGTGTGTGTGGAAAATCCTCAGTATCTCTAACTGGGGATTGCTTTGTTTTTCTGGAGTGGGAGAGATTTTGAGACAGGCTCTGTCCTAGGTTGGAATTCACCATGGAAACTATGCTAAACTGAATTAGGAACCATGTGGTGGGGAGTTCAGAGGAATTTGCAAGCCTCAGCTTCAAAGTAAAACCCTACCTATTGTTTTTTGTTTTATTTTTTAGATAAGGTCTCACTATGTGGCTCTCACTGGCCTGTAACTTTTTATGTGACCAGGCTGGCTTTAGACTCCTGCTGTGCATCCCATTCCAGGGATTACAGATTTGCTAACAAGCAGGGCCCTGGGGGGTAGATATTTAGTGTGCTTCAGTATGACTAAGAATGACTACAAGCCTGAAAAGAATGTTGACAAATGCAGCCACCTTAGACACAGTGGGAATCCGGAGGTTTACCATGAATTGTCCCTGAACTAAAAAAACAGTATGTTCCAACTGAAATTTGGAAAAAAGCATGAAAATGTCCTCAAAATCACTACAAAATAAAGTTGAATGGCTTTGGCACTGACTTTGTCAATCCTGAAAAACACTGACCTTTAAGATGTCATAATACCTGCGTTTCTAAATAGGCATTGTGGTTTGTCCTATGATGTTAGTTCTTGGGTAACTGACACAGGCAAATTTCTAGGAGTACCAGTCAATCCTGAATGACACAGTGAGACTCTGAAGAAAAAAAAATTAAAGCAGAATTGAGACAGAAAATCATGAACAGAGAGCTTCGCATCCAGCAATATTGCATTGTGTTACAACTTTGAAATAATTGTTTTAAGGATCCTTTTGTAGTTTCTTCATGAAATCCCTTTTTCAAAAGCTGTGACTAAGCTTGCTTTAGAGCTTACCAATACTCTCCTACAATTTCAGAAATAATTTTGTTGGATGCTAGGTGTCGCTGTGGTTACAGGAATCAAAGATTCCCAAAAACATAGTGAGGTATTTACTTTAACATCCCCCTTTTGTTTATTGAGATTCTAATGGAACTGCATCACTTTCCATTTCCTCCTCCCAAGACCTCCCATGAATGTTCTGCTGTCTTTCAAATTAATGGCCCCTCTTTTTCTATTGTTTGAACTTTAAACATCCTGAGCTTTTACTTTAATTGTCTCCTTCCTCCAGGACAACTTGTTGGCCTGACTCAGCGTTTTCACATTAAATCAAAAGGAGTTTCTACCCTTTGGGCTCTCTTTCTCATTAAAGTTTATTACATTATTTCAACAGTGTTTGCTTTTGCACCAGGTACATGCCTGATGCCCTCAGAGGGTTTTAGAGATGTCAGATGTTGTGACTTGAGGTACACAAGGTTGTGAGCTTTCATGTGGGTGAGATAAAGTGAACCTAGGTCTAGTGGAAGAGCAGTCACTAACCTTAATCATTGAGCCACTGTTCCATTCTTTAGATCTGAAAAAAGTATTTTTTTTTCTTACAAGATATTCTGACAACACATTCTCCTCCGCAAATTCCTCCCATATTCGGCCTACATTTCTTATCTATTTCCCCTCTGTATCTCTCACTCTCTGTCGTCTCTATGTCTCTTTCTCTAAAACAAACAAAATAAAATGGCAATGAAGAAGTCATGAGAAACATATACACCATAAAAACAGAAAATCATAACCAATGGCCAGGTGGTAAAATATGCCTTTAATCCAAACACTTGGGAGGCAGAGGCAGAAGGATATCTGTGACTTCCAGACAGGCCTGTTCTACAAAGTGAGATCTAAGACAGCCAGAGATATTACACAGAGAAACCCTGTCTCAAAAAAAACAAAAAAAGAAACTAAGTCATAACCAAAATAGACAAGGAAAGAACAAGAAGACAAAAACACAAATGCCCAAACAAAGCAATATGAGACAAAAAAACTCTACAAAATTACTGGTGATTGTGTTTTGTGTTAATGACCTATTCCTGGCTAAGAGGCATATCCTGAACTGTGGTTAATATGTCCATAAGCCTGGACAAGTTCAAGCCAGATAGAGCTCCAGTGCTTAGAATGAGAAGTGGAAAGTGGCTATCACTGCACACAAAGTAGCTATCAGACATCTACTTGCAAAGGAATACTAGTTTTCTCCAATGTACTGAGTGTTGTTACTTAGACTTTATTAGAATTCCTTTTAACCAATTCCTACTTTTCGTTTCCTTGCACATTATGCAAGAAACTGGTAAAGGAGAAAATGTGTAGGAAATGACAAAGGTTCCACTCAGATTCAACTGTTTATAAACTTACATGCAAAATATGTTATTTACCACTATACAGTCCGGGTCCTTAATGGAGGCCCATTACAGGAAACTAAAATAGTGCAAATTCTACATCACAATTGCTTTTGTTGGGAGATATTTGTTGTTGTTACTGTTGCTGCTTTGTTTGTTGTTATTTTGAGACAGGGAATTACTATGTAGTCCTGTCAGGTCTGGAATTTGCTATGTAGAACAGACTGAACTTCAACTCAGAAATGTATGTGTCTCTGCCTCCAAAGAGATGGGATTAGAGGTGTTTACTACCATACTCTAAAGAGGAGCACTTTTAGATATCTAGAAATGGAATGAAACAGTTCCTTAAAGTCTGACAGGTGATGCAGTGTGGATATGGTCATTCTCCATACAGTGGAAATGAGGAAACAAAGAGAAAAACTAACTATCCCTCTTGCAGACACAAGCTCCATAACCAGTGGCACAAGTGTCTCTCCCTCATAAGAGCCACGGGATGCCCTTGGTCATTGCAGTATGGGGACCCCATGATCATCAGGTCCTGGAGCACAACAGAAAAAGTTCAGTTATTACTGCAGTAATAGATGTCCCTGTGAATATCACAGATTACAAAAACATTGGAGGAAGTACAGAATTTATTGAGTGGATTGCAGATGGGTATGATTATGTTAACGGTTTAGACTAGCAGGGAAACTAGGTCCATAATGTACCAAAGATAACAATAGGGCATTGTGAACTGCATCAAGCAGACAAAGTGCCTATCTGGGTTAACTCATAGGCAAATGTGAGATTTGTACTGAGCATTGGATGCGTAAAGAAATGGTGACCAAAAAGTCATATGCTACACTAGTGCAGTTCTAGAGGATCTGAATCCCAGGCAACATTGTACAGAAAATATGAATGCTAAATTTATGCAGATGAAAAAATTAAGTTTGAGGCTGGGGGTGATAGCACATGCCTTTAGTCCCAGGTGGTAGCAGGCAGAGGACAATTTCTGTGATTTAAAATATAGACTACTCTACCTAGTCATTAAGGGCTATGAGATAAGACCCTTTAATACCTTTTTTTAAATGATTGAGTTTGTCCTATTATGTTTATTTCACCCACAAGGATTCAGTGTAAATTTCTTTACTACAACAAAACAAACTGGGGGTAGATGGTATTTGCCCAGCCCTGGAACTTTCAGTTGTCAATAAGATAAATGGAGCATCCAAGGTCATGGTATTGTCCTGGAGCATATGAGAATCATGGAACTGTTTTGGCAGGCATGGCAGACTAGGGTTAAGTGTAATGGTGTGAACAAGAGATTTTCCCCAGAGAGTCTGGTATTTGAACACTAGATTTCAAATTGTGGCTCTGTTTAGTGAGGTTTAGGTAGTGTAAACTTACTGGAGGAAATATGTCACAAAGAGTGAGTTTTGTGACTAAAAAGCCTTGTGTGGGTTCCAGTTTTCTCTCCCTGCTTACTGATTGTCCTTTATACTCTCTGCTTTCTTCTTGTATTTAGATTTGACCTTTCAACTTCCTTCATCAGCCACCAGGATGATGGACATCACTGAAGTTTATCAAAGCAGAGAGATGATTTTTTTTCAAAAAGCATGATGCTAACAATCCTGCTGGATAGCAATCCATTTTACAAATATATCACAGTGTGTTCAACAAATATGCAAAACTTTTATATAAAATAAGTACCGCAATTATTTTCAATCTCTGTTTCTACCTCTCTTCTCTATCTCTCTCTCTCCCCATCTCTACCCTCAGAGACGTTTAAATGGTGTCAAAGTGCAATCTCCAAGAATATGTAGTAGAAAGTGAGAACAAATTGAATCATGACTTCACTTGGGTACTCAGGTCCTGCAAATGCACCATTCAAGGAGCATAGGAGCATACACACACACACACACACACACACACACACACACACACACACACACACACACACAGATTGTATTCATGGCTTACACAATACAGATTTTAAAAATATGTATATGATACTATGGTGGTTTGAATGAAAATGACACCCATGGGCATAATGGGAGTGTCATTGTTAGAGTAGGTGGGGCATTGTTGGAAAAAGCATGTATCTGGCGGTAGATTTCGAGGTTTCAGGTTCTCAAGGCAGACACAGGTTCACTTTCTCTCCTGCTGCTTGCTGATCCAGATATGGAACTCTCTGCTCCCTCCACAGTATACCTGTTGACCTCCATGTTGCCATACTTCCCAGCATAAAGACAATGGACTAAAATTCTGAAATATAAGCCAGCTCCAATTAAATGCTTACCTCTTTTGTTTGTTTGTTTGTTTGTTTTGGTTTTTCGAGAGAGAGTTTCTCTGTATTGTCTGTAAACCAGGCTGGCCTCGAACTAACAGAGATCTGCCTGCCTCTGGCTCCCTAGTGCTGGGATTAAAGGCGTACACCACCAACGCCCAGCCAAATGCTTACCTTTATAAGAGTTGCCAGGGTCACGTCACCTATTCACAGCAACAAAACCCTAAGACTGAAGTTGGTACCAGGGATTGAGATATTGCTGTGATAGGCCTGATCGTGTTGTGGTTGGGTTTTTTTTCATGCAGGAATGTGGACTTTGGCACTTTGGGTTGGGAAAGCAATGGATGCTTTAACCAAAATTTAATAAGCCATAAAATGTAGGACCATGGAAGTCCGTGATGTGCAGGGTGATTTCACCTGTGAGAGCCTAGATCAAGAGGTCTCAGGATAAAATACAATTTGTAGCCTGGAGATCATTCTTGTGGCATTTTGGTAAAGAACATATATATTCTCTGCCCTTATCCAAAAATAAAAATCTGCCTGAGGCTAAATTGAAGAGTTAGGGATTAACAGATTTAGTAGATAACATTTCAAAACTACACAGTATAGATTGTGCTTCTTGCTTATTATTGACCAGTATTACAGATCTATAATGAAAATAAGCAAGCTAGATAAGAAAAATAACCACTTATACAGTTTGAGGAGAAAAAGAACATAAGAAGTTATATTTTTTAAAGCCTGGTACTAAATAGAGTAAAGGGAGTGGTACTTCAGGGCAAGACCCAACTCAGTTAAATTTCCAAGCAGTGAAAAGGAATTGAGAGGTTAGATCCAGATTTGGTGGTCCACTCCTTTAATCCCAAAACTCAGAAGCAAAGTGAGCTCTGAGTTGGATGCCGGCATGGTCTACAGAGCTAGGTCCAACCCTGCCAAGCTTAGGCAGTCAAGGAAACCATCAAAAATAGTTGGTGAAGATATATGTGTGTATGTGTGTTTGTGTGTGTGTATCTTTTGAATAATAATATACCTCAGATTATTGAACAATTGTATCCCAACCAGGCATAGGTTATTAAGTAAAGATTTCAGTGCTAGAAAACAGCCACTATGTTATGAGTTCTGGTCGGAGAAGTCCAAGAATTATCTAAAGCTATAGAGGCTATTACCATTATTCTTGGTTGCCCATTAGAACTTGTTGGCAAGGCATTGTTTTTGAAGACATGGCACGGCACGTTTTATTTGCAAGACATGGAGAGATTGGCCTTGAACTAACCAGAAAACTCTTCATGCTGACTTGATACATAGTACTAGAAAGCATTATCCAGAGTGCTGCCTTAGGGAGAAAAGATAGTTATTTTTTAACCCATTGCTGGATATTACATATTACATGTAATGTAACAATAGTGACACATTACACAAGAAGTACCTACTGGTATAAGAGTGGCAACAATGTTTATGGGGGTAACTATCCATTTTCTAGATTGGAATTGAGGTCTGATCCATGGAAGGAAATTTGAACCTGTAAATATGGTGGGAAAAAACAAACAAATGAAAACCAAAACCACGGCTAGGGTAGTTGTAAATTTTAGAGGAAAACTCATTGATGTTTCCATAAGTAGCCATTTTGCCAAACTGCATACTAAATATTTTTGTGTGTGTCCACAGATTTGTGTCGTTGTCAACATGGTTAGACAAGATCCATATTGAGGTTGGTACTGATCAATTCATACTTGAATAATTACTAAAAGCACTGAGAATAAGCAACCATGATAACTCAGCAATAGAGAGATTATTTGTAATAAACCCTGCGAGGACTCAAGGAATATCTGGAGAAAGGTTGTAAAAAGGAAATGAGAACTAAGGAACAGGAGGAACGGTGTGAACTATTTTCGTCTATGAATGATATGGCTATTGGAAACATGATATCACAGCAGCTGTAGCTAAATACATAGTCCACACAAGATCAAACACATATTTAAGCTTAGAAGATGGAGGGGCTTTCAAGGCTTAAAACCTAGCTGAGGAGCTAGTGCCATTGATTGGTGCAGGAACAAGAGTTTAGTTTCTTTAGAGTCCTGGCTACTGGCAAGGATAGAGTGGACATGTTACAACATGAGCCTAGAGCCAGCATCATGCTAAGTGAAAAGAAACTTGAAAGCATTTTTGTTAAGACTTGTAACAAGACAGTGATGTTTATCCTCCTTCCTATTCATTATAAAAATGTGAGCCTTAGAGAGGGCAATAAGTGAAGTGAAAGAGATAAAGGAAATAGAAGCATGAAAGGAGAAAGTCAAAGTATCATTATTTGAATACAATGTAATCAATTATATACACGGAAGTCATAGAAACCCTCTTTCTATTGGCAAATTGAATCCAAGAACACATCATAAAAAACATTTACCATGATCAAGTAGGTTTCATTCCAGGGATGCAGGGATGGTTCAACACAGAAAAATCCATCAATGTAATCCACCATATAAATAAGCTGAGAAAGAAAAATCACATGATCATCTAACTAAATGCTGAAAAAGCCCTTGACAAAATCCAACTCACCTTCATGATAAAGGCCTTAAAGAGATCAGGGATAACAGGAACATACCTAAACATAATAAAAGCTATATACAGCAAACCAACAGCCATCATCAAACTGAAAGGAGGGAAACTCAAGGTATTTCCTCTAAAATCAGTAATGAAACAAGGCTGTCCCCTTTCCCCAAACTTCTTCAGTTTTGTACTGGAAGTTCTAGCTGGAGCAATAAGACAACAAAAGGAGAGCAAGGGGATACAAATTGCAAAGGAAGAGGTCAAGCTTTCACTATTTGCAGATAATATGATAGTTTACATTAGTGACCCAAAGAACTCTACCAGGGAACTCTTACAGCTGATTAACACCTTCACCAAAGTGGCAGGATGCAAGATCAATAGCCCTACTATATACAGATGATAAAGGGGCTTAAAAGAAATCAGAGAAACATAACCCTTTACAATTGCCACAAACAACATAAAATACCTTGGAGTAATGCTACCCAAACAGGTGAAAGTCCTATATCACAAGAACTTTGAGTCATTAAAGAAAGAAATTAAAGAAGTCACTAGAAAATGGAAAGACCTCCCATGCCCTTGGATAGGTAGGATAAATGTAGTAAAAATGGCAATCTTGCCAAAAGCAATCTACATACTCAATGCAATCCCCATGAAAATTCCAGCATAATTCCTCACAGATCTTGAAAAAATAATTCTCAACTTTATATGGAAAAACAAAAGACCCGGGATAGCCAAGACAACCCTCTTCAACAAACAACATCCAGAGGTATCACCATCCCTGACTTCAAGCTCTGTTATAGAGCTATAGTCCTGAAAACAGCTTGGTATTGGCACAAAAATAGACAGATAGACCAATGGAATCAAATTGAACACTCTGATATCAACCCACATACCTATGAACACCTATTTTTCAACAAAGAAGGTAAAATCATACAATGGAAAAAAAAGATAGAATCTTCAACAAGTGGTGATGGCATAACTAGGTATTGACATGCAGAAGACTGCAGATAGATTCATGTCTATCTCCATGCACAAAACTTAATTCCAAATGAATCCAATACCTCAAAATAAAGCCAGCCACACTGAAACTCTTAGAAGAGAATGTAGGAGGTACTTTTGAACGAATTGGTACGGGAGACTGCTTCCTGAACATAACACCAGTAGCACTGACACTGAGATCGACAATTAATAAATGGGAACTACAGAAAATGAGAAGCTTCTGTAAGGCAAAGGACACAGTCAACAAGATAAAAAGGCAGACCAAAGAATGGGAAAAGATATTCACTAAGCCCACATCTGACAGAGGGCTGATCTCCAAAATTTACAAAGAACTCAAGAAGCAAGTTTCCAAAACACCAAAGGATCCAATTAAAAAGTGGGCTGCACCATTCATACAACAAAGATGTCTGTTCCACTATGTTCATAGCAGCTTTATTTGTAATAGCCAGAACTTGGAAGCAACCTAGATGTCCCTCACCCGAAGAGTGGATAGAGAAAATGTGGTACATCTACACAATGGAGTACTATTCAGCAGAAAAAAATAATGGAATCATGAGATTCGCAGGCAAATGGATGACACTAGAAGAAACCATCCTGAGTGAGGTAACCCAGTCACAAAAAGACAAACATGGCATGTACTCTCTCATATATGGATTTTAGACATAGATCTGGGGAGTGCCAGCCTACAATCCTATGGCCAGAGAGTCTGGGAAATAGAAACTTCATTTATGGCTGATCGAAGAAGAGGCAGACTCCCTTGGTTAAGTACTGAGCTGAACTCAAGAAAGCCAGTAACAGAGAGGGAGGACTGGTGATCAAAGGGATTAAGACTGGGCTGGTTTAACCTCCAGAAACAGCTGACTAGACAAAGGTTAACTCTTGAAACCCAGGCATCAGCCTGGGAATCCAGCATGGGACTGATCAATACCCCCTTAATTTGAGTGTCAGTGAGGAGGCCTATGGAATCTATTGAGCCTTGGGCAGCAGATCAGTACCCATCCCAAGTATACACACGGACTTTGGACTCCCATAGAACAATGTGAGGTGCACTCTCACCCTGAACTCTTGGGGAAGGGTCTAGGCCCTGCCCTATATGAAATGACAAACTATGGACACCCCCATGGAGGGCCTCACCTTCCCTGGGGGAATGAGGGAATAACGGGGGGGGGGGTTGGGGGGAGGGCACGGGAGGAGGGGAGGGAATGGGAGAGGGACCTGGAACTGACTTGTGAAGCAACCTCGTTTCTTATCTAAATTTAAACTGGAAAATAAAAAAAAGCTATAAAAAAGTGGGCTGCAGAACTAAATAGAGAATTCTCAACAGAGCATTCCAAAATGACTAAGGGACACTTAAGAAAGTGTTCAACATCCTTAGCAGTTAGACAAATGCAAATCAAAACAATGCTGAGATATCATCTTAGTCTTGTCAAAATGGCTAAAATAAAAAAAAAACACCAATGACAACAGATGCTAGAGAGGATGTGTAGAAAGGGGAAGACTCCTTTACTGATGGTGGGAGTGCCAACTCGTATAGCCACTTTGGAAATCAGTGTGGAGATTCCTCAGGAAAATGGAACTCAGTCTACTATAAGAACCAGCAATTCCACTCTTAGGCATATACCCAAATGATGCCCATTCATACAATAAGGACATCTGTTCCACTATGTTCATAGCAGCACTATTTGTAATTGCCAGATCCTGTAATCAACCTAGATGGCCGTGAATTGAAGACTGGATAGAGAAAATGTGGTACATTTACACAATGGAATACTACTCAGCGGGGAAAACAAAAAACAATGGAATCTTGACCTTTGCAGGCAAATGGATGGCACTAGAAGAAACCATCCTGAGTGAGGTAACCCAATGACAAAAAGGCAAACATGATATGTACTCACTCATATATGGATTCTCGACATGGATCAGGGAAGTGCCACCCTACAATCCCATTGCCAGTGATTCTGGGAGAGAGGGAGGTTCCAAAGAGAGATATCCAAGATAACCCAGAGAAGGGGAATGAAGGGAGATCTCATGAGCAGATTGGAAGCATGGGGGGAGTGGAGAGGGAACCAGGAAAAAGAGACGGGTAGAAGAGGTAAGTAGAGGAAGATATGGGGGAGCAGTAAGATTGAGTGGGGGAATGAATAGAGGAGACCAGTATGAAAGACACTATAATAGAGGGAGTCATTATAGGTTTGAGGAGAGAGCTAACACTAGTGGGGTTTACAGATATCTACAAGGATGACACCAACTGGCAACCTAAGCAGTAGTGGAGAGAGTATCTTAATTGCCCCTCCCTGATAATGAGATTGACTTTATATGCCTTCCTAGAATGTTCATCCAGTAACTGATGGAAGCAGAGGCAGATACCCACAATTAAACATTGAACTGAACTCCTGGATCCCAGTGACAGAGAGGGAGGAGTAACGCGTGAAACCCACAGAGACAGCGGATCTGAAAAGGTGGACCTCTTGAACCCCAGAATGATGGCTGAGAGCCCAACATGGGACTGATCCAGACCCCCTGAATGTGGTGTCAGTGAGGAGGCCTTGGCAATCTCTGGGGCCTTGGATAGTAGATCAGTTTCATGCTGATTAAACTGCACAGCTATGTTTATAAAGACGGCATTAAAATCTTTATCTCTTACCCTGCACTAACTCAGCTGAAAATGGAGTGAAGACTTCAACTTAAGACCTGATGTCCTGTATATGATAAAGAAGAAAGTAGGGGCATACTTGAAGTCATTGACACAGGAAATGATTTTCTGAACAGGACAGTGATATAAAAGGCATTATATTCCACAATTAATAAATGTGACCTCACGAACATAAAAAATCATTACCTTACAGAAAGGACACCATTATTCAATAGAAGGGAAAGCCTTTGGATTGGAAAAAAATCTCTATAAGATATACATCTGGTAGCTAGTTTTTTGGAATATAAAAAGCACTCATTAAGAAGACAGTAAGCAGCACCCATCCACCACCTCTGTATCTGCTCCTGGCATATAGTTTCCTGCCCTGTCTTTCCTCAGTGATGGACTGAGACTTGAGGGTTGGAAAGTGATATAATCTCATTCTTCCTTAAATAAAAAACAAACAAAGAAGCACTCCTAATCTGTCTGGTGGTGGATCACCCTTTTGATGCCAACACTTGAGAGGCCTAGGCAGGTGAATCTATGTGAGTTCAAGGCCAGCATCATCTACAGAGCCAGTGCCAGGACAGGCTATACAGTTACACAGAGAAACCCTATCTCAAAATTCCAAAAGTAAAAGCACTGCCAAAACTAAACTTTAAGGAAAACAAAACATCTGGGCAGTGTTATTGCCTGTGTTTAACCCCAGCATTTGGGTGGCAGAGGCAGGCACTCATTGAATTCCAGGCAAGCCTCGTCTGCAGAATGAGTTCCAGGACAGTCAGGGCTACATAAAGAAATACTTTCTTGAAAACAAAAAAAAAGAAAAGAAAATCAACCAAACATAAAACAAATAATAAATAAACCACACAACAGCAACAAAAGTGGGCCATAAATGCATAAGTGTATATGTACACTACAATGGAAATCAGTGTGGATGCTATAAAATACGCTAGAAATTGATATACATCATGGTCTAGTTATAACATTCTTGGCCATATGCTCAAAGGAACCTATATCATATACCAGCTATCCATGTTCATTGGTTTTATACTCACAATAGCTGGGAAATGGAAGCATTATAAATAACCATCGGTTCAGTAATGGAAAAGACATTTTTTAGATCTATATAATGTAGTGTTATTTAACTCAGGAGAAATTGAAAATATACAAGTTACAGGTAAATGAATGGAGCTTAAAACAATTATTCTGAAGGAGGTATCAGAAACTCTAAAAAATAAAGTTAGGTGTTTTCTCTTGTTTATGGGTGCTGGCTCTGAATTTTCTGAAATGTATTTTCCATTTTGAAAGCTCAAAGGTGTGGAAATTAGTAAAGGCAATAGATTTCAATCAAGGAATGATAGATTGCAGTGCTATAAATGGTTAAAGTGGAATAATGGTAATGAAGGGTTTAATGGGAAGAGGATGAGTGAAGTTCCCCTGTTAATGTTCTATGTGAGCTCTGTCATATACACGGAAGTGTGTATAAGTTTGCTTAATTATTCTCATAATAGGTACTGCCACTGGCATTCATCTGAGCAATGTTCAAAATCCTCAAACACATGGAGAGTAGTGAATGCTCTGAGCCTAACGTTTTTCTGATATAAAAAACAAAGCAATGGTATACAAAAGTATAGGTTATGTGAACACCTCTAATCAATTCAGTTAAAAAATCATAAACAGAAAAGAAACATGATTCAGTAGCATGAAGATAAGATAATTATGTCTGATCAAGAGAAATTAATTTGTAAGGGAAGAATAAATCTGCATGTGTTTTATGCATAAATTAAAATTAAAGTCAAAATAAATTATTAAAATGACAGTTTAAATTTAAAGAAAGAAAAGCATGTGTCTTCGGGGCTGGAGAGATGGCTCAGAGGCTAAGAACACTAACTGCTCTTCCAGAGGTCCTGAGTTCAATTCCCAGCAACCACATGGTGGCTCACAATCACCCATAATGAGATCTGGTGCCCTCTCCTGGCTTGCAGACATACATAGAGGCAGGATGTTGTATTCATAATAAATAAATAAAATCTTTAAAAAAAAGAAAAGAAAAGCATGTGTCTTCAACACACATCTCACCAAGGAACCTATGAAAGGTAAATGGCCAGTTACCTACTGAAAAAAATGGTGCATAGATATCATTTCACTTTCTTGCTTTCTGTCAGTTGTTAACAAGAACATTCTGCTAGAGTTATCCTAAGCACATGTCCCTTAATAGGAAATCATATCATGTAAAATGTGTATGTATGTACATATGTAAGAATTTATACATATTATGTGCCTGGGCACCAAACTATATATGCCTTTGGAGAATTGAAAACAGTACTGGGTATCCTTTCTCAAGTATTGCATGTATTTTTTTGTTTTAGGGTCAAATGATAGTCTAGAGTTCACCTAGTAGGGTAGGTTGGCTTGGGAATAAGCTCCAGAGATCTTCCTGTGTCAATGTGCCCTAATGGATTACAGGTGGAACCTACCTTATCTTGTGTTTTACTTTGTTTCTGGAGATTGAACTCAAGTACCCGTGTTTACATTAGCAACTGAAACAATTAGTCAGCTGCTTTTTATATTATATTTTAAATTTGATTCACAAAACAATGGCATCTGGTGTAAAACTGTGACCTCTATACATGACAGGGAATTATTACCCATGAAATTCAAATAGTGTCATTACATAGAACAGCAGAACAGTGACAACACTAATTGAGATAACAACATGTATGGGGGAAATATCACAAGACACTTCCCCTAGATGAATAGCTACAAGCAATTGATGGCCTTCTTAGAGAATGAAAACTAGTCTTCTTCAATGATAAACCACTAGTTCCTTATTTAAAACCAAGTGCTTAGTCTTAAAATATTACACATATAAGACCTGTTAAATGGACTCAGCAAGTTGTATTTATACGTGTAATCATATGTGTATGTCACAGTAAAAAAGATTTGAGATGGAGTGGGAAGCATAGGAAGAGTTGGAAGGAGAGGCAGCATAAGGGAGATGATATAAACAAAGTAACCACTTAGGAAATTTTCAAAAAATATCAATAAAATACATAAAGTTGGATAAAATAATTATCCTTATTAAAATGATAAAATTAGAATGTCTACCTCAAATTATACATAGGAAGTCTCAAATGAAAAAATTAAAAAGTGGAGACTTTAGAGGTATATATCGCTAGCTACATTGGAGAACAAATAGAGGTATAGATAGTGGATAATTAAAAAATCCTGGAAAATGTAGATGTCACCTCACTTTAAAATGATATGAACTTATCCATTATTCTTCCAGAAAAGCTTAAAAGTAGAGTATGCAAATATTCTTGAGAGATGTGATAACACCTATAAGAAGAAATGTTTATTACTGATGAGCTTCATAGATTTAGTGTGTCATCCCCTCCACCTTTAATGTTAGAATACTAACCTACAGTGCCATGATACTATGAACGTAGGTTTAGGCAGGTAAATATAGCTTGTTGGTAGAGTCCATAAAGTGAAACCTCTATCATTATTCAAGAGAAAAACATAGTTAACAGGATCATAATTAGAAAACAGCCAGCTACAAACAAGGAAGAAAGTCCTTACCTGGTAAAAGAATATTTTATAATGTACTTACACATGGAAGTTTTCAACTATATCTTTGGATATGTAAATTCTTGTAGACCAAAAGAACAGGAGAATTCTACAAGCTCAGAATACATGAAATATTTTTGAAATACTTTTATAGGAGATTTTCTGTAAATGAAAAAATTCAGTAATAAAACAGGATAAAGAAGGCAGAAAGTTTATTGTTAAATTAATTAGCACTGGAGCAAAATTAATGATTACTACTTACTACTGTTGTATAAGTAGTTCTAGTTCATTACTAGAATCCATAACTAGATTATACCCATAAGTATATTAGATACATGGTGAAAGGCTTCATAATACTTTGTTTTCCTTCTAATTTTCAGAAGGCTTCACATTTCTCAGCCAACTGTGCTGATTAGAGGAAATCTGAGCATTTCAAACTTTCTCACAACTTTTCACCTATAACATAATCACAAAGTTTCAGTCATGGTTTTTCTCAGATTGTTTCTTTGAAGCAACTACATTGCTGCATTTCCTTTACAATGTAATTCAACTTAACCGGATCATCCTTGTTAAAGCATGTTTAATAATTTATCTAAGAAATATTCAAAGATAAGGAATAAAATCATCACCTCCAGGGTTCACACTGAATTCATTCTTAAATAGTGCTTATCACTGTTACCTATGATGCATATACTCTACATCCAAATCTGAGTAACATTTACTGGGCAACATTATAATTTTAAGGGTGGTTTTAACCGACATCAAATAATGTTATCAATATTATTGAAGCAACAGTTTAAATAGCTATTTTGTATGTATATGATGAAATATGATCTCATGTAACTTCACATCCCCTATGATTTGATTCCTACATATCACCTCCAAATGGCCTCCACCCATCTCATGGTATTTTAGTTTTGATAAGCCAATACATCTGATGATTGCTGTACATATGTGTATGGGTGTAGTGACAACCACTGTCCTATGGTGCCCCGGCCAGCAGGATACAACGGGTTCGAGCCCAGGGTAACCTAGAATGAATGAGACAAGAGACAAGGGGGAGATGGACAGCAAGACAACATGGCTGATCAAGCTGCCGTTTAATGAAATTCCTGTACAGGCTTAAATAGGGGAATGTGACTTTGGCCATGGGGCAGAGGTTGTTAGACTGGAGATGCTGGGAAATGAGGCAGGGGGATGTTAGGAGCAGGAAATGTTTGATAAGCAAGAGAGCAGGAGATCTCACTGGGGAATGTAGGTGTTAGCATGGTTAAGCGATGGGTTATCTCTGGTGCCAGGTCATTTATGGGAAGGCACCTGAGTTTTGAGATGTGCCCTAGGGTAAGAAGTAGATTCAGTGACCTGGTCCCCAACACTATGGGAAACCAAAACATGGATACACCCTACAAAAATAATGATTCTTCCTATTCCAGATGTTTCTGGCAATAGCGCCTCATAAGGTGTGTCATGGGTTTTGGAGATCATCTACCCTATGTATGCAGGGAATTTGTTCAGTCCCTTTTAAATTTTTATTGAAATAAGGTCTATAATAGGTAGATATGTTGGAGCTTCAGTATTGTGTAACCAGGCAGGCTTCATCCAGGTATAGCTTGAATTAAAGGTATCCATGAATAAACTTAATGATATCTTCATACTTTGATACATTCAGGTCCTCACATTATGAATAGATAAAAAATGTCTCACTAGTATTGTGTCCATAGAAATAAGTACATAAAATCTAAGGGGAATTTTATAAACATTTAATTAATTTTCCTTGACTATTGATGAACACTATGCCCAAGAAAATAAAGGGGGGTCTATAAAAATAAATGGGTACATTTCAAAACAATAAAAATCTCTAGCAGTGACAAAGTTTGCATAGGACATTGCAGCAGGTTCTGGGTGTTCTTGCCACTTTGGACACAAGGAGCAGCTTCTGTGGCAGGCAGAGGGAGACTATTACACTCACCTTTCCTTGGCTAAACAGGATCTTTCAAGAGTGCTACCTATATTGAAAGACCCCTACCCAGGGCCCCCCCTAGGAAAAGAAAAACAAAGCCAAGCCATTGCCTAGTGGAAAAACCCAGACTCGGTGTCTCACCCTCAAAACAGGATGTCTCTGATGACTATAGCAATCATGGGACCCGGATAATAATTGCTGAAGCATGCTGGGAACTTTCATATGACAATACTAGAAAACCTAGTCCTTGGCAACTACCCTGGTCCCCAATTGTGTCTGATCACTATAGCAGTCATGGGACCCAGATAGTAATTGCTGAAGCGTGCCGGGTCTTTCATGTAGGAAACCTAGTCCTTGGCAACTACCCCTGCCCCCAAGATGATCTCAGCCCATGCTTAAGTAGCCAATGAAATACCTGTTGCTATGCTGATACTTATGTAACCATTAAAATTCTATAAATATTGTACTCCCTACAAGCCCGGGATGCTCTGCACCCGAGTTGCAGTAGCATCCGCAGGCGCCTGTGTACTCAATAAATCACCTCTTGCATTTGCATCCAGTGGTCTGGCCCCGGTTCTTGGGCAGAGGGTTCGGTTCAGTGCCGGCCGCTTTGATGCCGAGGTCTTTCAATATCTACTTTTCTACTTTACTAGAACACAGAAAAGAAGTAATCTGCAATGCTATGCACACAGAGACTATAATTTCCTGAGTTCAGCTCCCATCTTTTACTTTAGTACAGGAGAATGGGTCCGCTGTTAACTCCAGTGTTTAACTTGTACAAACCCATATTATTCTATTAGCTTTCCTCTAGCTACAAGGAGTATTTCCTGTAGCCAGAGAAAATGCATTGTAGCCACCATTCCCTGACCATGCTCGAATTCTTGATGCAGAGAGATGTTGAAGACCAGACCACAGTAAATCTCTATTTCTAGCCCCAAGGTACCTTCCCACAAATGGCCTGGCACCATAGAGATAACCCATCGCTTAACAATGCTTCCTTAACACCTGCACTCCTTGGTGAAATCTCCTGCTCATAGCTTATCAGAGGCATCCTGCTTTTTTGACAGCCCCCTGCCCCATTTCTCAGCTCCTTCTATCTAATAACCTCTGCCCTGCCCCATTCAATGCCAATTTCCCCTATATAAGCTTGTAAACATTCCAAATAAACAGAGCTTGATCAGCCAGTTTGTCTTGCTCTCATTCTCTGTCCCATTTTTCATCCCCCCCCAGGATAGCTCGAATTGGCTTGTCCCCGCCGGTCGGAACAGAGAGTGCCCTGTTCCCTACCTTATTGTAGTACTTTAGGGTAGAGTGGTATGGGGCATGAAAATCTATCATCTCAGGCTTTGCTGTGTTTATAGACTATCACCACTACTGCACTATATCTGTGTTAATAACACCTCTGGAGAAGTCACAACTTCTGGGAACAGTGGTGCTGTAATGGGGCACAAATCCCTTGCATGTTCAAAATACCTTTTAAAGTTCTAATCCAAATACAAAAAAAAGGAGACATGCCCCCAGGGAGTTATCTGTCAGAGGATGCCTAAAAGATAACTCTATATACCAGCCACATATCCTATAAAACCCAACAAGGGAGGGAATCAGAGCAAGGTACAGGAGATGACAAATCCAAACAGAATATTTAAAACAATCTAGAATATAGCACTTATATCTAGACAGCATTATAAAAACAAAAGAAATGTAGACAAGGAATTGTGGTAAGATATTCTTGATGACTGATTAAAGCTGATAAGAATTCAGAAACAATGACAGCCACAGGTCACAGAAGTCAGGCACACACCTTTAATCCTAGAAGGCAGAAAATAGGAGGTGTTAGTACACACCTTTAATCCAAGGACTCAGTATTAAGAAGTAGAAGGATCTCTGGGAGCCTAAGGCTACCAAGATCTACTTGAATCAGTCTAGAAGAGAATTATAGCTCACACCTTTAATCCCAACATTAGGGAAGTACCTAAGACAAAAGCAGGGTCTCAGAGAAGTTTTTCATTTCCCAGCCACACTGAGAAGACACAGCAGTTTGAGGCATGGTGAAGAGCTTGTGCATGGATAATCCTTTCCAGGCTGAGGTAGAGTTGAGATCTAGTGGCTGGCTGCTTTGCTTTTCTGTATTCAGCTTGAAGCTTGAAGCCCAATATCAGTTTCTGGGTCTTTATCTATTCATGTTACAAGAAAATTTGTTCACAACCTTCAAACTATACAACCTTATGAGATCATAGGAAAAATACTTGCCATTCTTTAGCTAAGTGTAGAGTGTATGGATGTTTGTGAAAGAAAATTCTCATTTCCACACAGTGGCCTTCTGTGGATACATCCACTCATGATACTCAAGTGGAACTCACACCCTCCCTCCCTCCCTCCCTCCCTCCCTCCCTCCCTCCCTCCCTTTCTCTCTCTCTCTCCTTCTCTCTCTCTCTCTCTCTCTCTCTCTCTCTCTCTCTCTTTCTCTCTCTCTCTAGTTCACTCTGTCTGCAATTCTTTCTTACATTCAGTTTGGAAACCACTTTCCTTTATTTTAACTACCATAGCATCAGAACTTATACTTACCTTTTTCTCTTATCACAAACTGGAAGGTCTATCCAACCATGATCTGTTAGACACCCACATACTATATGCTCATACTCTGCATACTATATGTTCATACTCTGCATTCATCACCTCACATCCTTTAATGCCATGAAGTCACTGAATTTGTCTTGTTAGGACTCTTACATGTGTGCAACATCCCCATACCACCAAAATTGCTCACTTTTATTATTACTGCCCTTACTCCCATACACTCATAATGCCGCATAACTGCTTCAGCTTTGATATATAAATGTGCATCCAGGAAGAGACCAGAGATAACTGGACAGCGATGATTGAAGGAGCAAGGGGCGCGGCACTGTGCAGCAGATACAACACAGGGCAGGACAAAGGAAGCCAGGTCCTGATCAGATAGATTTCTGATCTGATTCTTCAGAGCCAAAGATTTTAGATCTTTACAACAATTAACTAATACACACAGATTTATAATACTTGATATGCAAAAATATTGTCCACTTAAGAAGCATACAACAGGACACAGAGGGAACTGACCTGGGTTGCTGCATTTTCTTGCTGACTACTCCTCACATGGACAGGACAGGCATCTTTGCCATCTCCTCTGAGCAGGACCTAAGGCTGCACTGATTTGACTTATCATACACCCAATCCCCAGCCTGTGCTAGTGAGACACCACAACCCTGCAATCATACATTCGTGCACGTTTGCCAAACTGCATGGCCTCAAGAATCTCTTCTAAATCTAATGACATAAGATAGACTGCCACGAGTGCTACCACTTATTATTGTTAGTGTGGTAATATAAGGTATTCAGAACCCTCTGCATAAATTGACAAGAAACAAATTCACTGTGTTTTGTAGATACTGTAGACTGCAAAATACTAATTAAATCCATCCTTATCTCTCAGGTTACAGTAAAGAAAGTGTGCTTAAAATGTCATGCAAACTAGAGTATGTACAAAATAATAGAAACAGGAACACTGGCAGAAGAGGACACTTTGATGAGTAAAAGATGCTGCATTAGAAACATTCTACATTAATCATATTTACTTGATTCGTTTTATATATATGCATATTTAATTTAAAATATGTTTAGGAAATTAAAATATTATGAAAATAATTATAGTTTTAATAAAAGTGTTGAATGATCATTCAAATAGGAATCTTGTATAAGCTTTCTGTAGCCTTGTTAACACACACATTTTTGTCTTTACTTCCATTTTAAATTTATGTATTTAAGGATCAGTGTTTAAAAAAGAAATCAGGAGAGACAGATTTGCATGATTACTATTTTACATCAAGCATATATAGGGACATATTTATATGAGTAATTTGAATTTCATGTTAGTGCCATTATCAATAATGGAAAATTTTATTTTGATAATAATTGTAAATATTAACTCAGATTACATCCTAAATTAAACACAGCTTTATCCATGTGTGTTTGACACACATACACATCACACACAAGTGTGCACACGGACCCACACACACACACACACACACACACACACACACACACACCACACGAAGGGAGAGAGAGAGAGAGATTATAGATGGATAAGAAAGGGTTAAAGAGACCGAAGTGTGCAGAATGGCTTCACTGAAGGCAGAGAGCTGCCACAGATGTAAGCAAAGCCCTTTAGGGACCAGATAAGAACCTGTATAAACTACAAGTTAGGCATAAAGCTGCTCTAAGGTACAAAATTACCAAATACAAAATTGTGTTGCAGGGAGGTTAACAATAACATGTGCTGCATGTTATAGACAGTAGAAATTGTGAGGGTTGGAGTTCAGGGAACAATGGTGAGATGATTATTTGTCTTTCCTATTTAACACACACTGTGTCATCTGTGCAGAGGGAGCCTCAACTGAGAAAATGACTCTATCAGATTAACACGTAGGCAAGCCTGTGGGAATATTTTCTTGATTACTGATTACTATGGGAGGACTTAGACTACTATGCAGTTTCTTCTTGGTTCTGCAAGAAAGCAAGCTCAACAAGACATGATGAGCCAGCTAATAGGCAAAGTTTATCCAAGGGCTCTAACTAAAGTCCTGCTTCCAAGTTTCTGCCTAGAGTCCTCAAAGATGGACTATAATGAGAAAGCAAAAACCAAATAAACCCTTTCCTCCCCAGGTGGGTTTTGGTTTGTGTGCTATCAAGGCAACAGAAGCCTAGCTAATACAAGATGTAATTTCTCAGTTGTGGAAGTTTTCATAGAGATGGTCTGTGATGGTCAGTGCATTTTCCATATCACATTCTTGAGTTATGCCTTCAGGGACAGTCCCAGAGGCAGGGGAGAATTCTGGTTCTCACAGGCCTGATTTTTCAGATGGATCCGATACACCTTCCATGTGTTCCACATTTACATTAGGACTGCTATTGTTCATTTTTTGTGTATATGAATAAGTTATTTACCAGTCTGTACTTTGTGGATCAAGATTCACAGGGAGTGGATATTTACACACAAAAACAGGATGTAGCCATGTTCTGCCTCAGCATTTATTACAAAATGGGGTATACCATAGTTGTGTTGAATGTACTCATTAAGGGGAACAGACAGTGTGAAAACATGGTTTCATACATTATGGAGTCACAAGTGGAGAGGCACTACCCTGATCTCCTCAGAAAGACACTGATAACATTCACATCTGTAGTTCTGTTTTTCTGGAGAAAGTCGACCAATATAGCACATAGTATTTTAACAACCTTACGGAAAAAGAGGCCATGATTTAGAAAGCAAGCAAGCAGGAAAATATGAGGGACTTTCGGGGGAGAAAAGCAAAGTGGAAAGTGTTGCGATTATGTGACAATCTTCAAAATAAAAGAGTAAAATATAAAAAGGAGGATTTCTAAGGGAGAGGCCAGAAAGATGCCTCAGCGGGGAAGATCTGTGGCACAGGCCTGCCACCCTGCATTCACTCCCCAAGAACATGGGAGAGGAGAATGGATTTCATAGTTACCTTCTGTCCTCTACATGTGTGCATAAGTATATACACATCCATCCCCACACAAACTCTACACATAATAATAATAACAATAGTAGTAAAATTCAACAGGCTTGTTTCTAGTGAATTCAATCACCAAAAGCCAAAGACAGTAGAAGATAGAATGAATTTCACAAAGTTACCCACTAACCTGTTTGTGTTTGTTGAAGCATACACAAATCTATTGAAATATAAACTCCAGACACATATGAAATAATAATTAATAATAATAATAATGACAAAATTCACTAAAGTGTTTCTATAGGAATACATATTGATGGATTTTCTCAAGGAGATCTTGTTTTTCTGAATTTGATCGTTTTATATCTGTTTTTAGAAAACAGTTAGTGATGGTTTCCATTACTATTGACAATATGGCATTTGGGGTGATATTTCACTAAATAAATTTCTTTTTTTTTCTGAGACAGGATTTTCTATATTGCCATGGAGGTTGTCCTGGATTCACTCTGTAGACCAGGCTGGCCTCGAACTCAAAGAGATCTGCCTGTCTCTGGCTCCCCAGTGCTGGGAAGAAAGATGTGCATCACCAACACCCAGCTTAAATTTCTTAACTGGAAAGCATGCAGACCTGAATTTGATTAATCAGAACCCAGGAGAAATAGCTGGATGCCATATGCACTTATAATTCCAGAAATGGGAAAGGAAAAGCAGCACATTCTTGGAACTTGCTGTCCATCCTTGCCAAATGAGAAAGTGCTGGGTTCAGTGAGAGAATTTGTATTAAAAAAAACAGGTGATATGCACAGGGCTGGAGTGAGAGGTAAAGAGCTCTGACTGATTCATCAAATAGAGTTCAGACACCAGCACCCTTTCCTTTTATTGACTAGTTCATGAATATCCATAAATCCTGGTCTGAGGGACCCAACACTTCCTTCACCTCCTTATGTCTTCTCTGGCCATCCCCCACATACATGTATGGAAACACACATGAACAAAACAATGAAAATGATTAGCATTGGGCCACCATGCTTCCATGTGACTTGAGAATTTCATTTTGAATGGAATGATATTGAATAAATAAATGCTTGACTTTCAGTTCTTAAAGAAAGGATTGTAAACCGGGCATTGGTGGCCCATGCCTTTAATCCCAGCAGGCGGATCTCTGTGAGTTCGAGGCCAGGCTGGACCAACAGCTTCCAAAACAATACAGAGAAACCCTGTCTCATAAAACCAAAAAGAAGAAGAAGAAGAAAAAAGAAAGGATTGTACTGTGTACTTTAGAATGTGGAATTGTCTTTTTCTGTGTCAGAGGTCATGCTGGGATAGGCTCTGAAGACATAGAAAGACACAGACAAGTAACAAAATGAGCGAAAGGGGTTTTATGCCCCACTGTTACTTTCACTTTGCCGTACCTAGGACTTCCAGAAACAGACACCTAAAGTACTACTTTCTTTCCTCACAGTCCTTGAAGGGGAATGGAAAAGATGATTGTAAGTTTCCTCTATTTATTGAATGTGTGTGTGTGTGTCTGTGTGTGTGTGTGTGTCTGTGTGTGTGTGTGTATGATTAAATGTTCCAAAACACATGGGGGACACCTTGGGGGACTCAAGTATTTGTAGTTGACTGGATTGTATTCAGTTCCTCCAAACTGGCAGCAAGTAGGATAACTACTCAGCCAACTCAAGAATCCCATGATGAAAATATAAACAAAGTAAAAGTACTTAAACTTTGAAAATTTATCTGAATAGGAAAAATTTATTTAGGCCCCCAAACAGGTAGAAATGGTAGACTAAATAGTGGTCCTATAATCAGAGGCTGACGAAGAGAACTGCACATCTTAGTCAGGCTTTCTATTGCTGTAATACACATCATGACTAAAAGCTAGTTGAGGAAAAAAGGGCTTGCTTTGCTTATACTTCAACATCAGTTCATCATCAAAGGAAGTCAGGGCAAGAACTCAAGCTGGAAAGGAACCTGGAGTCAGAAGCTGATGCAGAGAGCAGAAAACAGTTCTGTCTGCTTATGTGGTCCTCATGACTTCCTCAGCCAGCTTTCAGATAGAAGCCGAGACAACCAACTCAAAGAAAACACAACTCTATACGGACCGTATCTCCCTGCATCAACCACTAATTAAGAAAATGCTCCACAGGCTTGCCTACAGCCAGATCTTATAAGGAATTTTCCTAACTTGGATTTATCCCTCTCAGATGACATTAACCTGTGTCAAGTTTACACAAAATTAGCCAGCACAGGTCAGAATTTGAGAAAGTTCTCTTCTTACAGGAGAAATTCATGTCACCCTCTGGTAACTGAAAGCATAACTTGCAAAGGAAAGTCTTGTGACAAAACATTCATGGAATTTTCACTTTTGGTTATTAACATATTCTGTGGTTAAGAATTATAGAAGAGTCTTGGCAATGGTGGCACATGCCTTTAATGCCAACACTGGGGAGGCATAGGCAGGTGCATCTCAATTTTGAGGCTAACCTGGGCTACAGAGCAAGTTCCATAGCAGCCTGTATCAGAGAAAGCCCCTGCCACCCCAAATAAAGACTTAGAGAAGATAATAGATAACTATTAAAAGCAGCACTTTATAAGCCTAAAAGCCATGAAAGCCCCTTGTGTTACTTGAATGTAATGCATACTGACAGTGAAAAAGAAATATTACACAAAACTGTGAATTTGGGAAGCAGTGAGAATCCTACTCTGTTCTATTCCTCTCCTCCCTTCCCTCCTTTGCTTTCCTTTTCCCCCATAGCTCCCTCTCTCTCATTTTGTTACCAGTTAAATTTCTATCGATGCAATAAAACACCATGACCAAAACAACTTATGGAAAAAATAATTAAGGGCCTGTGTTCCATACCGCATCTGTGGAAGAGGAGGGAGCAGACAGCAGGTAACTTGAGCAGCTGCTAACAGCTTACACCTCAAACCCCAATCAGGAAGTATAGAGAGATTTCTTAAAATACCAGGAGTTTTTCTGAAAGCTCGGAGTCTGTCTGCAATGATAGTCTTTGTACAACAATGCCACATCAAATAATCTTCCTGACACAGCCACCAATAAGGGGTCAAGTATTTAAATTAATGAGGCTAGTAGGGACATCCCATTCAAACCACCATGTCTCACTGCTTGGCTCTCATATTCTCATAACCATATCACAATGTAAAATGTTTTTACTCCAACTTCAAAAGTCCTCTTAAGCAGGTAAATGGTGGTACATGCATTTAATCTCAGGCAGAATCACGCAGATTCCTTAGTTCTAAGCTACTCTAGTCCACAGAATACTGTCCAGGAGACCCAGGACTACATAGGGAAAATCCTCTCTCAAAAAATCAAAATAAGTCTTTTTAATATTTCAATGAATCAATATTGTTTAAAAGCCCCATGTTCTCTTTCATGACTCACAGTAACAACTTAAATGTAAAGTCCTGTAAAATGAAAAGCCGATTAGATATTTACAACATACAGTGTCACAGAGTATACATCACCTTTCTATTGAAATGGCCTCATGCTGGCCTGAAAAATGCTGTGGATGACCTTGAGCTCATACTCTTCTGCTTCTATCTACTGAATGTTGGGCTCACCAGTGTGCACCATTGCAGCTGTTTTTGTCATGCTTAGTGTTAGACACAAATCTTTGTGTATGCTAGGCAAGAGCTTTAACAGAGATGCAATGCCACATATTGCCCCATACACTTTCCTATAAATCATAATTTTAGTATGGATCTGAGTAACTTGATATAGCAAAACTCACCTATAATAGATATTACATTAGCTTTTACATCCTTCACCACCCAAAGTGATATCAGATCACAATGAAATTTTCTTGGATGAAATTTCTTATTGATTAATAATTTTCCATTCACTGACACTCCTCCCATGGTCATTGTGATAAGTAATTTCTTAACTTGGTAAGCATAACCTGTCTTTCAATATAAACAACATGGTTGTAGTGATCACTACTTATCTACCGTTGCTATTAACTTTGAATATTCTTGGAGGAGGCAGTTGGAAACAGACAAGTCCTTAAAGGAATTTTGATATGCATTATACTTAGTATATACATTCTTCACACAGAGACAAGACCTTATGCATAGATCTAACTTCCTATAACAAATATTATATATATTCTGATGTGCAAATCTACCCGGATTTAATATTTCAGAAAATTCTTAAGAAATAACATATTTGGTTATGAAACTAAACTAATTGCTATTTGGTATTTGAAAGATCACATGTTCATTTAATATTATGTGCATGATATGACAGATAGTGTAGTAATCTCTTCTTCTCTTGCCTCAGTTTCTTAGTTATGGATTCTATGTATATGAAAAACACCATGCCGAAAGAGAGCTGTAGAAGGAAGAGTTTACTAGGCTTACCCTTCAGCATTGCTGTTCATCACTGAAGGAAGAAGTCTGGACAGGACATCAAACATGGCAGGATCCCAGAGGTAGGACCAGAGCAGAGACCTTGATAGGGAGCTGCTTACTAACATACTTCATATGGCTTACTCATTCTGCTTTCTTAAAGAACCAGAGGCCAGAAGCTCAGGGACAGCACCATCCACCATGATGGGCTGGGCCCTTCCCCACTGATCATTAATGAGAAAATACCTTACAGCTGGATCTCACCAAGGCATTCACTCAAGTGAGGCTCCTTCCTCCAATGATTTTCACTTGTGTCAAATTGATAACAAAACCACCCAGTTTACTGTAATTACAAAGGATTTAAAAATTAAATCACGGAACCCAAAATTTTATACCTAATGTGTATGTTTCTTTATGAACAGTAATTAAAATTAATCCCATGTAAGTAAAAGTAGTATAAAAATGACTATCCAACATACTGAAAAGGCTTTCAAATAAAAGAACAAAACAAATACATTACGCATAAAGCACATAGTTGGGATACCAACACAGACATATAATATTTGAACTTGGATTTTTCTTGCCTATGGAATGTCCTGGGGTAACGGTAGCACAGAGATTGTGGAAGTGGCTAACCAATGACTGTCCGAGCACCACACTCATGCCATGATAGTGAGCTTCACCCCTGACACTGTCTGGAATGCCAGGACATAGTGGCTATATGGTACAGAGATCTAGGATAGAACCAAACATGACTGGAGAAAAAATAGTTGTCAGTGTAATGATGCCTAGTGATATTATGCTATGCTCAAAGATTCTATCTCATATATATTCAGAGAGGATCCATCAAGCAACTGATGAAAACATATGCAGAGACCCACAGTCAAACATTAGGCTGAGCCAGGGGAATACTGCAGAAAAGATGGAGATAGGATTGCAGGAGCCAAAAGGGCCAGGAATCACAAGAGAATTCCCAGTATCAATTAACCTGGCCTCATAGTCGCTCACAGAGCCTGAACAGACAATCAGGAAGCCTGCATGGAACTGACCTAGGCTGTTTGCATATATATGACAGTTGAATACCTTGACCTTCTTTTGGGACTCCTAACATTAGGAGCAAGTGCTGTCTTTCACACTGTTGCCTACTTTTGGAGACACTTTAAATCATATTAGATATTGCCCAGCATTATACAAGGCGACATCCTGAGTCTCACTGCAACTTGATATGCCATGTTTTGTTGCTATCCATAGGAGTTCCACCTTTTTCAGAATATAAACAGAAGAGGAGTGGATTGTTGGAGCCAGAGGGACGTCTGAGATACCAGTAGGAGAAACTGCAATCAGGAGGTAAAATAAATAAATAAATGAATGAATAGATGCTGACTTACCTGGGCAGTGGCAGCCAATGCCTATGATCCCAGGGTTCTAGAAGCAGAGGTTCTGTGAGTACAAGGTCAGCCTGGCCTACAATGTGAGTTCCAGGACAGGCTCCATTTTTAGAGCACACGTTTCCGTTTTCAGAGCACATTTTTCTTCAATGAAGGACATAGTAATCACAATTATTTTCTGTGAACTACCCAATGCTAGGATTAAAGACATACACCACTACATCTGGTAACTGAAGGCTCAATATTATTTTTTGGTTTTCTTTTTCTTTTTTTGAGACAAGGTTACTTCTGTAGCCATGGCCATACAATAATTTCCTTTGCGTACTAGCCAACCTTGAACTGAGAGATCTGCCTGCTCCAGTATCCTGTGTGCTGGGAATAAAATTGTGTGCCACCAACACCAGACAGGATGGATGCTCAACTCTTTATTTTTATTTTGTTTAAAACTTTTTTCATTGAGGTAAGAACCTCAGTTCCATCTCCCTTCCCTTCTATCGTCCCTTTCCCCTACCTCCCCCATTCCATTCCTTAGAGGGGGTAAGGATTCCCTTGGAGGAGTGAACAAAATTTGGCATACCAAGTTGAGGCAGGACAAGGCCCCTTCCCGTGGAATACTCCACTCTTTATCTCTGTCTGAATTAAGAAGAGTTAACACTATGTTACATTTATATTACTGTTAAATAAAACATGCACAAAATTAATTCTGCAGTCACCCCTCACCACCTAGATTAACAGTCCTAGCTATGCCGGAACTCACTTTGTAGACTATGCTGGCATCAAACTCACATATTCTCTTGCCCTGGACTCCCAAGGCCTGGGATGAATGTTGTGTGTCAACACTAACTTGCCAAAACAGAAAATTTATTTTACTATGTGACAGCCTAGAAGCCGCCAACATGCCTTCATGAGAGAATGTGACCCTGAGGATATTTTCTGGGCCTTAATGTTATCAGACATGCTGTCAAAAAGATATTACACAATCCATCTATATTTTTACTTGCATCAAAATAACATAATCCAAGGGTCAGATGTCTTGGTTGCTTGCTATAGGTTAAACAGTGGTGAAGTGTCTTGGTGAATATCCTAAGTAGTAAAATGGCCAGAAGTAATGTGGATGACACCTCTATTCCTGAATGGATGCTAACTAAAGTGACACATAGAGATAGGCATGCTACTGCCACTGAATGTGGGAGAAGTAAAAGAAAAAAGGATGAAGAACAGAAGGAGAGTGTTTCTTTGAGAAGGTAGTCTTTGATAACTGAGTGAACAATGTCTGTATAAATCATTTCACAAAGATTTGTCAATCATCTATCTATCTACCATCTATCTATTTATCTATCTGCCTGTCATCTCTCTGTGCATGTATATATGCATATAATGTGTATATTAATTTTTAATTTGTTTTGGAAACATTATCCTTAATATTGTGAAAGTATGGCAAGAACAAATCTAAATACAATTATTTCCATCATTTCATTTGTTCTGTTGAGAACTTCATAGTGTGTTTTCATCATTTTCACTGCTTCTTTTCCTTGATTCCAGATGTGCTCCTTCCCCACCCATCAAATTTACTGTCTTTTTAAAAAAATTTCAGACATAGTTTACCCAGTTGTGAACCCAGCAAATTTTAACATTAACTGGCCTGACAAAAAATGTCCATTGATGTAATAGAAGTATGAATACCAGGGGTAAAACCAACCTGCATTATGGTAGAATTTAAGGACTGCTCCATAAGTTGAAACTTATAAATGGTATTGTGACAGGAAACAAGACTATAGAGTCAGAGAGTTCATAAGCTCTGAGGGAAAATCTAATATTATTACTCTGCTAAATGGAAATAGTGTTAAACCAACACCTACTGATTTATTGTTATACTCAGAGTTTGTATATTTCTCAGCCTTCATCAGAGAAAGTTGTTTTTAAAGTATGTAATGATTATAATACAATAGAAAACTTGTCAAGGTGCAGAGAATAAGGATGCAAAATTCTAGGCACTAAACACAATGCCTGTATCATACTCCTCCTGACAAATTTCCAGTATCATTGATGGAGACAGTCTGGTAGGATTTTAATAGTTATAAACTATGAATGACCAAAGTCATAAAGGAAGATTCAACTTTATTCACTGATTTGGCTACTGGTATGTTGGGCATACTCCAGTGAAAGAGTCTGTGTGTGTGTGTGTGTGTGTATGTGTGTTTGTGTGTGTGTGTGCACTTGCATGTGCAAAGGCACATACCATATACATATGCAAAGTACAGATGATAATTTTGTGGAGCAATATCTCTACATCCACATTTATATGTATTCCAGGGATCAAACTCAAATAGCCAGGCTTGAATAGCAATCACATATATATGTTGAGCTTTGATGTGTATTTTACTTTTTATTCTTTTACAGATTCATACATGAACATAATGAACTTTAGTCATTTACATACCATTACTCTTTCTAAATCCCCATACCTTCTGCCACTGAAGCCCTTATTTCCAAAAAGTTCCATTCAACTTTTATAATATATTTGTAGTTTGGATTGTTAAACATGGCTTTATTTTTAAGTTGTTATTTGATATTCTACGTTGAATTAAAAATTGTAATATAATGTAACATGAATAAATAAAAGACCCAAGACTGATATAGGGGTTCAAATTCAAACTTAAATCAGAAAAGCAAAGCAGCTGACTAGAAGCTTCTTACTTCTACCTCAGGCTGAATGGGCTGATTTTGTCTCCATGAGTTCTTACCAAGTCTCAGACTGTAAACTCTCCTCAGCATGGCTGGACAATGAATGCCCCTATCATCAATGTGAATGCCTTATACTGACTCCTTGCTCCTGTGTTATATACCTCCCAGACGCAGAGATGAAAGGCATATGATCCTAAGTGCTGAGGTCATTTTTGTGTGAGCTCTTTCTCTCTAGCACTGTGAAAATCCTTGTAGATCTGTGGGACCTTGAACTCACAGAGATATGCCTACCTCTTAATTCTGAGTCCTAGGATTAAAGGTGCTTGCTACCACCTCTTGGTTTCTGGCTGCATGTATTAAAGTTGTTTGCATGGCATCTATGAGTTGTGGCTGATTTTATTATCTGAATCATCAGGCAATCTTTAATAAATCATAAATAATATATCACCATAATTATATATTTATATAATTGCTTCTTTTCCTTTCTTCCATCCAATCCCTCCCATAAAAAGTATTTTCTCTCATTCAAATTCATGGCCTCTTTATTATTAATTATTATAACTTTTAGAATTTATTCCTAGCTCCTTATTTGCCTGCTTATTTTGTACATTTGTGTGACTGTTATCCATGAGCACATATACATACCTGAGTGGGCATAGTAATCAGAAAAGAAAGCATAGATATTGGTTCTCTCTAATAGGGGCTGTGGAGCTTCAATTCAGGTTGTCAGGCACAATGTGAAGTGCCTCATTTTCCTAAGAAAACTAAAGAGTTTTCTTATTTTTTTATAAAAGGCGTTCTTTGTATAAGTGCCCCTGCTGACAGGGAACTGAGTCTGTAGACCAGGCTGGCCTCAAATCAGAGATCAACTGCATCTGCCTTGTGAGTACTGGGACTAAAGGTGTGTACCACCACTGTCCAGCCAAAGTTTTCACAAAATTGATCTTCATATTTAAAGAAGCAGACTTTCCATTTAGTTCCTAATGGTATTTGAACAAGAAGATATGACATAGTGACTGGAATGATTGCAGCTCTCAGAGAAGACCTGATTTCTGTAGCCTGAACACATAATGTGAATCACAACCATCCACAACTCTGACTCTAAGGATCCAACCCCACCATTTTCGGGTTTCTTCAGACACATAATAGACATACATACATAGAGGCAAAACAGTTGTGCTCATAAAAATAAAATATATCTAAAAAAGAACACATTATATGGAGCAGGGTAAAATTTTAAAATTTCCCCCTTGATATTTTTGCTTTCTATCATGCTCATACTATCACCACAATATTATCAGAATTATTGTCATTAGCTACTGCATGAAGTCTCTAGGATAGCATTTACAGTAGACATCAATCTTATTGTAAGGGAAGGGCACTTAATACAGTCTCTCCACTATTGTTTAGATTCTTAATTGCTGTTATCTTTGTGGATTTCTAGGCATTTCCCTAGTGCCAGATTTCTCTTTAAGCCCATAAGGGCTTTCTCTAATTAAGGTATGTCTTCACTTGCTCTCCTATATTCACCTCACAACTCAATCTACTTGATACCTCATGTTCTTCTTTCCCCTACCTACCTCTTTCTCCTACCTACCTCTCCTCTCCGCTTCCCTCCAGCTTCCTGTTTGTTCTGGAGCTCTGTTCACTTTCCCCTTCTCCAGGGGACCATGTATGTCTCTGTTAGGGTCCTTCTTTTACTTAGCTTCCCTAGATGTCTGGATTGTAGGCTGGTAAACCTTTGCTCTGTGTATAATATCCATATATGAATGAGTACATACCATGTTTGTCTTTCTGTGACTGGGAAACCTCATTCAGCTTCAGAGATCCACAGAGAAGCACTGAGCTGAATCCTGGAATCCAGTTGTAGAGATGCAGAGGTGAATAGCAAAGGGTTAAGACCATGTTGAAGAAACTCACAGAAAAAGCAGACCTGAGCAAGTGGGAGCTCCCGGACCCCAGCCATACAGCTGGAAAGCCAGTATAGAACCGAATCAGGCCCTCTAAACATGGGTGAAGTTACGAACCCTGGCCTGTCTATGAGGTCTCTTGTGGACTTTGACGGATGCCCAATAGAAGGCCTCACTCTCCCTGGGGAGTGCGGCATGTGTGTGTGGGGGTACTGTAGTGGGGATATGAAGATGGGAAGCAGAGAGAACTGGAATTATAAGTAAAATAAGATTTCTTTTCTTTTTCTTTTTTTGGTTTTTGGAGACAGGGTTTCTCTGCATGGTTTTGGAGGCTGTCCTGGCACTCACTCTGTAGACCAGACTGGCCTGGAACTCGCAGTGATTGCCTACCTCTGCCTCCTGAGTGCTGGGATTAAAGGTGTTTGCCAACAAAGCTGTTTTTTTCTGATTTAAATAAAAAAGAACTATTGGCATTAAATACTACTTGATTATATTGAAAACGTTTCAGAAATCTAATAACCTTCCTCAAAATGTAAGATATACCGTGAGTCCCAGAACACATCTGCATACCTATCATATCAACTAGTAGGTTCAGTACATGGATAATTATGAAAACACATGTGTGGACACTGTTTATTGGCTGGGCAGTGGTGGTACATGACTTTCATCCCTGTATTTGTGAGGCAGAAGCAGGTGGGTCTCTGAGTTCAAACCAAGTCTGAACTGCAGAGCAAGTTCCAGGACAGTCAAGGATACACAAAGAAACCTTGTCTCAGAACAAACAACCAAACAAACACAAAACAAAAACAATAAACAAAAATATGTTTATTAAAAAGTGTGGAGTGTTTCATATTAAAGATGGAATTCTTGTTGAAGTAAAAAAAAAGCCAATATCGCAAAAAAGGAGTAAGTTTTCCAAAAAATTACTGAAAAACCCAAACGCATAAAAAGGAAATACAATTCAATATACTAAGTAAACAACTTAGTTTGAAAACAATTTTAAGAGCAAAATTATGAATTTGTATCTATTTATTAATTTTATACTCTTGAGCTTGAAGATTCCCAATAGTAAACTGGTCAGATTTCACTGTCAGTTTGATACAACCAAGGATACCTGAGAAGTCAGAACATCAACTAGGAATCTCCTCCATCACATTGCTCTGAGTCCATGTCTGTGGGCCTTATCTTTATAGATGATTAATGTGTGTGGGACCATGCCTAGGTATGCAGTAGGCCTGGGCTACATAAGACATCAATCTGAGGAAGCTCGAGTGAGTAAATCAGTCTAGAGTTCCCTACCGTGGTTCCTACGTCTTCTGCTGGAGTTCTTGCTCTCATTTCCCTCAGGGATGAACTCCTAAAATGTAGGAAGAAACAAACCCTTTCTTCTTAGCTTGGTTTGTTTTTATCACAGTATGAACCATGTAATTGATTAAATGATTTGGGAAAAATATTATGGGACAACTAGTTCTATGAATACTTTCAAAGTAAGTAGAACTGAAAGAGTGAAGCAGAACACAAGTATGAATGATTTGGTTTGAACATCCACTAAAACCAAGGAATGATTACTGAGGCAGAGAGGAAGTTTTTCAGAAATCTTCCATTTATAGCATTTATATTGAAAAGGGAACTCAAAGGGTGCAGACTAACTTGCTTCTTCACTTTTGTTTTCTTCCTCCAGTTCCTTCAACCCAAACACTCAGATTTTTCAGTTTGCCATGGGGACAGGGACATCTAAATGTACTTTCAGAACAGTATAGGTAAATCTCTTCTTGTAAGTTGTAATTATAGGAAAAGGGGAGGAGGGCCAAGTTTCTGATACTTGCAAATGCATGCAGGAATACATGTGTGCATGTCTACTGAATGTCTGTTAAGTTTTGAAACACTGTCAATAATGCATTGTGTACAATGCTTTGGGAACTGTGAAAGAGATTCCAGGGGAAAACATTTCGTGGATAATTGCATTTTTGTTATATTCATATATAAAATTATACTGAAACTGAAATAAGATTGTCTACAACATTAGACAGTCATTCACCCCATACTCTCAGATCTCCAGATCCCAGAGTTTGCAAAATTGACAAAGGTGTAACCATTTTGAATTATAGATCATTCATTTAGCTTCAAAATACTGCATTTGAAATTTCAGCAAGGAGTCTGACCCAGGAAACATTTCTTTGTGGCTGTAGTTGTGTTTCAATAAAATCTTTAAGGTTAGGTTTTATATGGACAGACTATGGAACTTTTGCCTGTGCATCTGTTCTTAAGATGAGCTAACAGTTATCTCCTTCAAGCTTCTCTTATACCAAAGTGCATTCCTTCATCTCATGGACCACTAGATGGACATTGACATGACCACTTGAAACTTAAAACTCTTTTTAAGGGAAGAAGAGATCATTACTTTAAAGCAATAATGATGAAAATGGGTATCATGTTTTATTACAAATGATATGTTTGAGGCCTACGGTAAAAGACTATATGTTGTTGAGGCAGAGACAGTAAATCATGAAGGAAGTCCAATTATAGTAACTCTGGCCAATATGAAGTATCTATACATTCAAGTTTCATTGGGGTCTTAGTCATTAGACTACCTGCAATATTTGGGTTGAATTATTGTTTAAGGACTGTGCCTATTAGTGGGCAGTGTACAGTAGCTGTGAAATAAAGTGCAGCATAACATAAGAAAGGTATAAACTCTTAAGTATACCTGAAAAGTGATGTTTTCTAAAAAGAGGTAGGAAAGGTCGAGAAAAAATAAGTTAAACTACCTGAACATGACGATGGTGATGGTGGTGGTGGTGATGTTTAGGCTGGTGAGAAAAACAAATAAAATCAACATTGATGAAGTCAATATGAGATAATCCAACTTTAAACCAGAAAATATTCAAAATGATCAAAATACCAGTTACAGGTCTTCAGCTCTGCTAAGTTAAATAATGCAAAAGTATTTTGCTTAAAAAAGTATAGGAATTATCTTTGTTTTATTCTTTGATTCTTGTGATTGTTCAGACCTTTAATGACAAGAATTCTTTTGCAGAGGTAAGAGGTTCTGTATGAGTTCAAGGCCACCATTCTTCACAGAGAGTTCCAAGAAAGATAGGTCTGGATACATAGACATTGTGTTAAAAATACCAACAAAAAAACCAAATAAATTAAGGTTTGTATTTAGAGAAATAGGTAGAACTGGGCTAGGGAGGTAAATTTACCTAATTCCATATGCATAATCTAGATAAAAAATATGAATGACATCAAAAGATAAGGCAATCCTTGAGGTGAAGAAAAATTCCAAAGTGAAAGTAGTATGAGAATGAATATATACTTGAAAATGGCAGTATTTCCAGTTTCCTCTTCTGAAAGCACATACAGTTATTTGCTGGAAAGTAAATGGTTCATTTATTTAAATGACATAAAAGGCAAATGGGTGCACGTTGAATAGGGCCCAAACAGAATGCATGGGGTATAGGAAAATGAAACTCAGAAACCCTAATTTTGTATTCAAATTGATGCTCATTGATATAAAACTAAATAGCTTAAATAAAAAATTAAAAGGACCCAATGTCTAGAATTAACAAGTACTTTTAAATAATTCATTTAATAATATTAGAGAGAGGACCTAGGACTTTGTGTATGGTTGGCAAACACTCTTTCAGTGATGATTTTCCCCCTGCCTTTCACGTTTTATTTTGAGATGTAGTATCACTAAGCTTTGCAGAATGGTCTTGAACTGAATTTGTGTTCAGGCATTACTGTCCTACACTAGCAGTTAAAGCTTTTCTGCAAGGGACCAAAAGAGAAAGTAAACACCAATTTAGCCAAAACACTTTGATCTGTAGTCCTGTCCTGCCTGCAAGATATGTTGGTGAAATTGTGGAACAAAACTTGCAGGAGTGCCAGGAGCAATCCTTACATAAACTTTAAAGGCTGACAAGAGCCCATGAAAACAGCTCATTCACCTTCCCCCACAGGAAGGTAGCTTAGGTATCCTGTGGTAGCTGAGTGACCTCCTGATAGAAGAACCTGGGCTCACAGGAATAGCTGATAGCAATCTGTAGTTAGATTACTTAACAACTCTTCTCTCTACAATTAGGTTATTTAGTGACTCACCTGGCGACCTCCAGCCTACTAACACCTCAATTATCTTCATCTACATTCCTGCTGCTCAGCCTCAGTGGTCTGTGACCATCAACACCCTCAGTATGTGACCAAAAACTCTCCTTGGTTTGTGACCAAGAACATTCCTTGGCCCAATTACCAGGCAATGACCACCCACTCCCCCACCCCATCCCACCCGACACCCCTGAGCGTCCACTTTAAGTACTACATAATGTGCCTAAAGAAAATAAAATCTTGCAGCTTGATCTGAATGTCTTTCTTGCTGTCTGTTTCTTGTATATCTTGCTCCACCATTCCAGGTTCCCAAGGGCTCAACCCCCATTGTGCCCTGCTGGCCAGGGCATGGGAGGAAACAACCAACATCTCTTTTGACTTAAGGTCCATTTCATGAGATCAAATGCATACCCGACACTGCTTGGGTGACAAAGAACCTGTCACTATTCAGCCCAGGAACTAAAGTAAAATATAATAGTAGTATTCTAAAAAGTATTGCATTCAACGACTCTTAATGAAATTATGACAAACTCAGAGATCGGTCCTTAGCACAGTAATCGTCACAGATACATTCTTCTACAAGAAGTGGGAAAAATACACATACCTCCACCAACCAGATATTATACAGAGAGGGAGAGACCATAAAGCACTCAGGCTTAAACTTATTTTATGCAACAAATCACTACCATCAGAGTTCAGAGACCTACGGAAAATGGAGGCTGAGGGAATTTGAGATCTAGAGGGATGGAGGACAACCTCAAAACATGGACTCTAAATCAATGCACATACGAATTTACAAAGTCTGAGGCAGCTTCATAGGTGTGTGGGTCTTAATGCATGCTCTGCTCATATGGTATGGCTTCTAGGTGAGAGATTTATAGGATTTCTGAGTGTGCAAAAGAGCAGGTCTCTGAACCTTGTTCCTTTTCCTTCAGTTTGTCCTGTTCAATTTCGAATTGTTTTTTGTTCCATGTTACTACAATCCGTGTATTCATTTTATTACGTTATTAATCTATTTAACTTTTTATGTAAATAGAAACAAACTTATTTTATATATAAATCCCAGTTCTCTGTTGTTAATCTTGAGAAGACAGTTTTCCAGTGAACGATGGGAAAGTAGTTGTATAGGAACTGGAAGAAATAGAGGGATGGAAAACAATAATCAAGTTATATGACAAAAAACTAGTTTCTTTCAATTAAGTTAAAATTAGTTTCTCAATAATAAGCCAAAATTTTACCACACTTTAAGTCATTGTTATATTTGGTTCTATATTTATTATAAGTATAAGGAAACATAAACCATTATTTTTAAGATGAGGATGAGGATGATGCCTGCATTTGAAGCACTGTAGCAGACAACAGGTGAAGGTCAGCCTGGATTACAGAGTGAGACCTCAGTAAACAAACCAGAAATAAAAAAGTGATCATACCTAACAAAACAAATAAACAAACAAGCAAACAGAAAACATTTCCTGACAGATTTGGGATCTGAGGTTAGGAATTAGCCAAAGTATGAAGAGATCTCACTGGAAGAAGTGAGGAACAAGAAAGTGAATGGGAAGTATTCAGCGAATGTAGAAATCCCAAGTTCAGTTGTGTACACATACTGATTTCAAGATAGTAAGTGAAGTCATTTGTCATATAGGCAGAGACCCATAATTCTGAAACAAATTTAAATCTATTTTGAGCTCTAACAATAAAATAAATTCTTTTCATTTCCAGTATAGTGACCAGTTAAATACAAATAAACGGGATAGGATAGATTGATGCTTTTCTGCAATATCATGAAAATAATTTAGGTTTATTAGTGCAGTGCAGTCTTCCTGTAATCTATGAAAATGATCCTAGTGAAGAATCCTATTAATAGGGGTAATGAAGTCTCAAACCTGCCACTCTTTAGGCCAAACAGGACTTCAAGCATTCAGTTGAGCTGTTCACCCATGGAGTCCCATGAAAATCTCTCTAAAATCAGATGTAAATGCTAAAACGGGTTGCTTTTCATAAACTGATAGCCTTGTTGAGGAGAGCATAGTGGTCTGGGGTTTCAGTCTGAGGTTTGCTGGAGCCAGGATCACATTTCAGCCTGAGGTGGAGGTAAGAATCAGTGGCCAGCTGTTTTGCTTTTCTGATCTTCAGCTTGCAGCTTAAATCCCCATACCAGTCTCTGGGTCATTTATTTATTGTGTTACATTTCACCACTATATTCTAGACCTTTTGTGTGGGAAGGTCTTTGCAGGCTACCAAAAGTGAAAGGTGGACACCAACACAGCCACACAATCTCTGACCTACGATATGTCCTGCCTGAAAAATATGCAAGGGAAATTGTGGAACAGGATGTGTAGGAGTACCCAACCAACGTCTGATTTGACTTAAGGCCCACTCTACCAGAAGGAACCCATACCTGATGCTGCTTGGGGAACCAAGAAATATAAACTGGATAGCCGGGAGACCTATGATAAAACCAAACACAAGTGGGTCTAAAGTATCAATTGAATGATTCCTAATGACATTCTCCTGTGCTCCTAGGTCAGTGCCTTATCCAGTCATCAGCAGAGAGGCTTCTTCAGCAGCAGATGTGAATGGCTGCAGGCATCCATAGCCAGACATTATGGGATAAGAGTGACTAACTTAGAGATCTGCATCAAATCTCTGCCCTCAGAGCTCAGGAAATCCTGTGATAGAGGAGGCAGAAGGACTACAAGACATAGAGGACATAGTAGACACCAGGAATATAAGGTCTTCCAAACCAGCCCAGCAAGGACTATATAAGCTCAGAGACTGAAGCAGCAAGCACAGGGTATACAAGGGGCTATACCAGATCCTCTCTGTATATATTAAAGCTATTAGCTTAGTATATTTATAGGAATCCTGAATGTAGCAAGTATCTCTCTGACTCTTTTGCCTATTTTGGGGATTCTTCCTGTTGGGTTGCAATGTCAATTTTTGATATGAAAGTATGGTTTCATACAAGTAAGTTTTATTTTGCCAGGTTTGTTGTCATCTTTTAGAAGTCTGTTTTTTTCTAATGATAAACAGTAAGTGAGTGGATCCAGGGTAGAATGGATGTGGAGAGGAACTAGGAAAGGAATAGGGAGGTGAACAAAGTTCCCAAAATTTGCATTATACAAGTATGTATTGATGACAGTCAAGTGAGTGGGAAAATGGGAAAATCTCTGCCATAAGTTTTATACAATAATTAATGATAGTTTATCTTGCCTTTGGGGTATCTGTGCTATAGTTAGTGGTCAATGAATAAATGCCAATAGTTTTACCTGCCAGTTTAGTGGATGTTAAATGTGACAGAGTTATGTAATAAATAGCTATGAAGGGTACTCAAAGCTCAAGATAATTTGTGTCTGAATCTTTAGCAATCCAAATACTGTAATAAGCATTTCACAATTGCAAGATTCTAATAAGTCAGCCAACCATCTCAAACTTTTATTGCAAGATTCTAATAAGTCAGCCAACCATCTCAAACTTTTAATTATAGTCTGTTTTTTTGTCTATGAGCTTCAGTTTAAAGTACTCCTTGTTGACCAAGTATCAAATACTGTGCATGGAGAAATATAACATTGATTTTTGTCCCTGGATGGGGGAAAGCATTCTCAGAATCTGTAAAATGAATCTTGTTGAGTCAAAGTGAATTATTTAGGATATACAAATAATTGGTAAATACATTAAGGAATGCCAATATTATATTAATAGTAATTACTCTCATGATGCAGACGTGATTAACACTCCCTGCTGTATCTCATATTATGTTTATATGAAATATAGCAGGATTATTACACACAATTACTATAATACTCAAGAATATAGTATTTTTCAGTATACTCCCCCTCCTTTCCTCCCACACTGTTCTGATTCCTAATGTTCCCATGTCCATCTGCCAGTGGGAGTAGCTAACCAATGGCTGGTCTAATCTAAATCTTATTCGAGGAGAACGATGGACTTCATGCAAGATTACCCAGAGACCTAGTATACATTCAAGCATGCCTAATGAAATTCGAATTACTCATAGTTTGGTACCTCACACACCTGTCATTAGAGAGGTTACATATAGCAACTGATGGAAACAGATACAGACTCAACCAAACATTAGGCAGAGGTTAGAGAATCCTGCAGAAGAGGAGAAAAGGATTGTAGGACTCAGAGCAGTCAAGAACACCGCAAGAAAATCTACAGAATCAATATACTTGATCTTATAATGCTTCACGGAGATTGAACCAACATCCAGCAAGCCTGCATGGGACTGACCTAGGTATTCTGCATAAAGGTTACAGTTGAGGAATTTGCTCTCTTCATGTGGGAGTCCTAACTGTGGTAGCAGGGGCTATCTCTTTTACTGGATTTGGAAACCTACACTTCATACTGGGTCACCTCGTGCACCTTTAATAAATAGAGAGGTGCTTAGTCTTACTCCAACTTGGTAAGTCATGTTTTATTGATTATTGATAAGAAACATTATTGATAAGAACATTAAAGAGGACTGGATTTCAGTGTGGGAACAGTCTTGAGAGGCTTTTGACACGGAGGTTACAGTGGAAACAGTATCTGGGTCTCTAAAATGTGAAGGTTAGTGGACTAGAGAAAGAAAAATAGCTGGTTATAGAAGGAAACACCACAACCAATGAAAAGTACCCTGCTGTGTCACACAACACTTTTTAGCCAAACTTACTATAGTCTTCTTTTTTGTATAGTGTTTTGTATTTTATGACATAGCACATGCTTATATCATTCAAAACCATTCATTATTGTATTAGTTCAAGCATTTTTCTTTAGTGCACTTGAGTTCATGGAAAATTTAAGCAAAGAGAGTCTTTAATAATTATATAATTGTAACTGATGTTTGTGATTTATAATTTTTTTCTCCTGTTATTTAGGTTTGGTGGGTTTCAGTTTTGGGAAGTAGTAGGACTGTTTACTACAGAAGAGAGCAGATAAGAATATTTAGTAATTTTAAGTTCATTTTTACAAATGTTTCTTTTAGTGTTTTCCATGTTATCTAGTGTCTCTGGAGCTATGGATTGTGGTCTGGTTATTTTGCTTTATTTACATCACTTATGAGTGAGTACATTAAATGTTTGTGTTTAGGAGTCTGGGTTACCTCACTCAAATTAATTTTTTTCTAGGTCAATCCATTTGCCTGCAAATTTAGAGATCTCATTCTTTTTCCCACTGAGTAGTACTCCATTGTATAAATGCATCACATTTTCTTCATGCATTCTGTTTTAGAGGGGCATCTAGGTTGACGACCCTAAGAAGGACATAAGGATCACCGAGGGAAGGGGAAATAGATGATATTTCCTGACTAAATTAGCGGTAGGGTAGAGTAAGGGGAGGACACAGGGAAATTGTTTCTTTTACTCATATTATTGTTTGCAATCAATATGTAGAATCATTTGCTAGACTGAAGGGAAATCAAGATTCTGCAGACTGTTATGGATATGGCCCAATATTATTTCTTTGGTGTCATAAATAAAAGGAAAGAAGCCTCCAAAATGAATCATTGTAATATTATTCCTGCTATTTGCTTTGTTAAAGTAACTACCATTTAATATTTCCTATCTGAATTAACTGCATTGTGTGCCATTTTGGGTTTAATTTAATGAAGTAATATTTGATTACAAGGTGAAACCTATTAGATTTAAATTTAATATTTTAAATTAACATTTGTAGTCCTATATTTGAACATGAATCTTTTAAAAATATTTTCTATTTAATCTTCATCAAATTCTGTTTTTTTCTAAAACTTTTGGTGCAATACCTATAGTATTACTGACTAGCAATAGGAAAATATCCTTTATGAAATGATGAGTTCTGCCTCTTTTTGCATCATTTGTTTGTAATATGCATAAGTCCCAATTTTTTGTGTGTTTTTAGAAAGATCAAGTGTATAGTGGTTATGCGGTGTGGAGATATGGTTTGATAGTTAAGAATATTTGGTTTTCAGCACTTAAGTGGTGACTCACAACTATGTATAATTCCAGTTCTAGAGTGTCATAAGCCTCTTTAAAACTCTATGTGACAATAGAGCTAACCGTGTTGTTGGAGATCTCAGTAAGTCAGCTCCTAAGTTATGAGCAAGGAAGTGTTGTACCCATTATTCATCTGTCTTGTGGTGGCGTGGATAGGGGAGAGATACAGCTCAGGACACCTCGACAAGATTCCCACCTCAACTCAGGTGGGAGATCTAGCCCTGAGGTCCTAAGAGTGGGAGAGCTGGTTTTTCTTATCAACCATCAGCTGCAGTACCCCTGAGAGTGGCTTTTCATCTAGACTGTGCACCAGAGTATAGCTGCTTCTGAAGGTATAGGTGCAAGAGAATCTACTAAGAGTACGTAAAATTGAGAAAACTGACCACAACCCTTACTCAGTCAACTATTTTTGTTTTACTTCTCTCGGTACTTAAAATTTTGTTTTGTTGCTTAGAGTTTTGGGTGAAATGCAGGTATAGTCAAAATGAATTTCTTAGAGAATATGAAAACTGGGTATCTGCTGATTTTTTAAAAAATGCTTTTTTTATAATTTAAAACCCACTGTGTTGCTTGTGTGGTGGTGGTACATGCCTTTAATACCAGCACTTGGGAGTCAACGACAGGTGGACCTTTATGAGTTCGAGGCCAGCCTGGTCTACAGAGTGAATGCCAGGATAGGCAACAAAGCTACATAGAGAAGATGTCCCGTAAAACCAAAAAATAAAAAAAAAAACAAATAAATATCAATCTTCCTTTACATGAAAAGTTCATCTGAGTAAATTAGGAGATTGATTATGGGGGAATTCAGAGGGGAGTGGTGTTTAACAAGTGTCTATAATACCCCCATTTGAGGATCAGCACTGCTTTTATCATTTAAAAAATTATACATGGTTATTTCTAAACATTTTTGAGAATTAAGCATACTTCAAAATAAATTCAAGAAACATGTTTCAAAAGACAGGTATGTATTTGAAACATTTTCAGAGTAATGTACTGTTACTTGTATTACTCATTTGTATTTGTAGCTCAAGATGAATGTTATCATGAGTGTATTCACAGAAGCTGATAAAGATTGAGTTAAAAAATAGATATCTAAGGAAAGTTCCTTTGATCTTTTGAGTCTTACATCAAATGGATACAAGTAGCTGATAGTCTAGAAGGATTTCTATAACCACACTGAACACACACACACACACAGACTAAGAGAGAGCGAATTTAATATAATCATTAATTCTGATCAGAATATCCTCTTCCTAAAATCCTACAAGATTTTCCCCAAATGTCATCCCACCTAACTTCATACCCCGTCTTTATTTTTAAAACAAAACTGAAATAAAAAAATAAACACGAAAACATATAGAGTCCATAGTAGCACAAAATCAAAAACCATAATACACAAGCAAAAGACCAGCAAGTCCAAAATATCTCAAGCATAGCATTAGCAGACAAAAATTGACAAAGATATCATTGAGTGTGTTTTCTGTTTGCCACCCAGTGCCTCACAAGGATGACAGGCTTAAATATGGTTAGTATACCCAGGAAGATCCAATACCTAGTTATTAGTGTTCTTGCTAAGTATGCATGGATCCTTGTGTTTGATTAATAACATTGCATGAACGGAAGGTGCGGTCCACACATTTAATGTAGGCATTCAAGGGCTGGAAGGACAGGCATGAGGAGTTCAAGATCACTCTATGTGCATTGCAATTTCCAGTCCTACCAGTGATACATGAGACCCTGTTTAAATAATAAAGAAAGAAAATGATAGAGAGAAAAGAGGAAGAAATTAAACAAAAAACTTCCCAGGCTTAAACACTAATTTCATCTGCATGTGGTTGCATGTAATTCTAATCACAGCACTAGAGAGGTAGAGTCAGGAGGATCTCCAAAGGATTTGAGTTTGAGACCAGCCTGGTCTATAGAACAGAGAGAGAGAGTGGTCTAAGACAACCAGGGCTACACAAGCCAATCAACCATCACACCAACCAAAGAAAATCATTTGTATTATATCAGGAAAGACACATTTTACAGTATGGGCACACACACAAACAAAATTTGACATCATTGTAATTGTTTAATTTTAAAAGTATACATTTATTTATCTATTATGTATAGAGCAGCACAAACACATTTTATATTTTATGTGTGGTATCACAGGACTGCTTAAGTAGACTTTTCTCTCCTTCCACAATAAGGAACCCAGGGATTAATTTCAAATTGATAAGTTAGCAGGAAGGTACTTTTACCAGCTGGCCTATCTTTCATGGCATTCAACATACATATGTTTTAGTTCATAAAGTAAAAATATTTTTATTATTTTCCCCCAAAACCAGCTTAATACTTAATACTTCTCTAATCCTTCCATTAAATTAATGACCTCATTTTTCCCTACATAAACTACTAAAAGGATGTACTTGTATATACATATATTTGTACATATTCCTGTTTATAGCCCAGTCAGTCTGTATAATTTAGGGAACAATGGGAGAAAATTGTTCGAGCAGGAATAGTGTTAGGGCATTGATTTGGCTGAAGGCTGGTTGACAGTGTTCAGCAAAACTAAAATGTATGAAAAATCCTTAAATATATTAAAACAAAATACTTAACATTAATGGAAACACTACTCCTGGATCATGAGTTATTAAATGAAAAGCCTAGTGACAGACAAGGGTTACTTCCCTAGGAGGTGATGATCAGAGACTCCCAGAAAGTATTGAATAGTATACTGATTATCACAAGTGTTCTTGATTTCCCCACAAAATTTCATGGTAAGACCATGCTGTTGAATCCATCACATGTTTTCTTTCCTGAACATGGAGAAATAAACTTTGAATAAGCAGGAAAGTGTTCTTCATGGTTGTCTCTCATAGAGATAAAAAATGCTACTCTTGCTATGTGAAGAGAAAAGGTAGTGATTTCTTTTTTTAACAAAATATAATGTTGATACTTTGGGAATTTCACATCTTGCACCACAATCCTACTCACCTCCCAATGCATACATATCTGCCTTTCACCCATAAAGCATACCCCACAAAAAACCCCAAATTTATTAAAAATCAAATAAGGAAACCAAATAAAAACCTGCCTTGTTCCTCCATATTTCCAGTTTCTCCAGTAAATCTTCATTCATCCAAGTGACATCAGGAGCTGTGCTGTGTCATGCAGTATTCCCTTTTTAATTACAATAAGTCATTGGTCTGCTTCAAGGCCACTGGCTTCTGGCACACCATCATCACTGAACTTTCACCAAAACTCCTTTCAGATATGCAGTCACACAGTGTCAGTCACATCCTGTGGCTATCAGTTTGCAGGACCAGTCCCTTTACCCTTTCTATTAGGTCTTAGATGGGGGAGACGTTAGGGTGGGCCAAGCCAATGAGTTAGCCACAGTGACTCAATTACCATCTGATACTATAAGATATTAGAGTTTCAGTATCCTTGGGAGACAGACATGGGGAAGAACATATTATCTCACAATATTCTGATGCCAGCCAAAAGGCATACAGAGATAAAGAATGAAGCTGCTTGCTGCTAGCATGATTCACATAATAGAGAGCCTGGCTGCTCTTGGATTCAAGGACAGTGCAGGGAGCTGGTTAATTGATTACACTGTTCTTGGTAATGTTTGTGTCTAGGTTCTATATCACCAGCTTCTAAACTAAACTCGGGGTACTATGGAGCACTGCAAGGTATGGACTGGGCATTCATCCCAAATCTATCCTGTGTTTCAGTCTCAGTTTCTTTTGTCTGACATTACTCAGTCCTAGCTCCCCATTTCTTTTACCCCACAAACACATTGGAGCAGGTTCCAACAACCTGAGGCACATCATGTGGGTGGTACCTGAGCTGTCTAGTCCTGATCACTGGGACTGAAACTCTTAGGCAAGGGGTGGAGTCAGCTCTTCCATGCCCATAGTGAGGGGTGGGAACATATCTCCTACGTATATAGGCAAGCTATCTTAATTGTGGTTGGGCAGTTGTCTTACTGCAGAGTCTAGGGAGTGGCAAGAAGAGATATGTCAGGGTCAGTGATTAGTGGAACTGACTCAGCAACGTCATCAGGATTCAATATCCATGCTTCCTATATCTCCCCTGTTGTAACAGGGACAATGGGCAGCAATGCATACTCCAATTATAGCAGCAACACAGACCCAGACACAGCCCTTATGGAGATGGGGAAGAACTGGGAGCAGTAGGAGGAAGAAAAACAGTAATCATTATATACTGTACAAGAAAAGAATCAATTATCAACAAAAGGAATAGTTTAAAAAACATGACTTTGAAATGAAAAACAAAGTACAATCATAACCCACCCCCAAAGCCCAAATAAACAAACACAAATGTTTGCTAAATATTTCTTGCTTCCTCACACACCAAAAATCCACAATGTGGCCTGGGCTTTGTAATGTGAATGATCACCCTGGAAGACTACTGATGTAAAGTGACAGGACAGATTGAGGGAGCACAGGGAGGGGCATTGTGTAGATAATATGACACAGCAAACGACAAAGCAAGCCAGGTCTTCATCTGATAGCTTTGTGATCTCATACCTCAGAATCAAAGACTTGATATCTAATCCCAACCAATTTGGAACAATTAATGCACAAATATGATATCCATCTATTTAATACACAACAGAGCCCACAACGAACTGACCTGTGTTGCTGCATTGTATTGCTGAGGATTCCTCAGGTGGATGTGACAGGCATCTTGACTCCCTCTCCTCCTGCTGCTGCACTGATTTGATGATCACACTCCCAAAGCCCAGAATGCGCTAGAGACAAAGCCCAACCCTGCAGTCACGCATGCGTGCATGTTTGCCAGGCTGCAGGGACTCAATCTTTTCTGAACCTAATGACGCAATGCAGGCATTGCATTCTTTCTTATTGCCAGTATTGAAACACATGGTTTTCATAATCATCTGTATAAATTGATCACAAACAATTTAAAGGTGGTTTGGGGGGCAATGTGGACTACATAATCACAAATCATGTTCTACTTCATATCTGTCTAAGAAAGACTCCTGAGAAAAAATAAAACCCAAACTAGAGAATGTACAAAATGCTAGACCGTTGATGCACTGGCAACAGAAATCACTAACAATTAAAAGATGTGACATTCAAAAACATTGTGTATTAAACTGGATTAATTATTCCTTATTTTTAAAATTTCAAGGGAGTTTAAAATTTCAAGGTAACATGAAATTCTTACCATGGACATAATAACTATTGTTTTCATAAAAGTATTGGGTTTCCTTTCATTGATAAAATTTCTTACTGACTTAAAAAAATTACCTACCATGTTATCTATGTCATGTTTGCTTTTTAATTTTTAAGGCAGAATCTCAATGTTAGCCCATGCTGTCCTTGGAATACTATTTGTTGACAAAGCTGGCATTACTCTAACAGATCTACCAGCTTCTGCTACTTGAGTGCTGAATGTACCACCATGTGCCATCAAGTTAAATAGTAATATCTATTCAAATAAAAATAATTTTTATTATTATATGTGGTTATGATATTACTGAGATGGAACTAGGATATGGAATTCAGCCTTTTTGCTACCATTAAGTGCTTTCAACAGGTTTTCTTTCTCTCCAGATCTGCTGTTTACTTTTATGCTATGTTAAGTTACATCCCTACTGAGTATTCAGACAAACAAATATCTAGATACACTCCTGAATTTCATTTTATTTTTGGATTCTGAGGCAAGTTTTCCCGTTACAATTATCTTGGCAGTCCTTGAAATTGCTCTTTAGACCAGGATGGCCTGGAACTCAGAGAAACGCCTGACTCTAGCTTCAGAGTGCTGGGATTTAAGGCACTCACCACCAGTCCCCAGCAGCTATGGAATTTTCAATATGCATACATTCAATTCTTCCAATAAATGTAACATAATACTGATGTAAAAATATTACTGTCAGCAGGTTAAAGACCTATGAGATAGGGAAATCCACAAGGAAATATTAAATATTATTTCAAATGAGACAATCTGCACTGTGCATTACTAAATCATGGAAGGGAGCTATTAGTAAAAATAAAAATATGACTTTGAAAGGAAATTTATGCCGTCCATCAATAATGTTGGTTACTTCTAACAGACTTGAGGAACTTTTGAGTAGCACAGTCCCCAATAATGTTTACCAGTACGGTTTGAAGGGGAAGAGGAACGAATTACACAGAGACTCTTTGAGACAATCTTCCACTTATGATAAGCATGTTAAACAAATCTCCAGCCTTTCCTTCTTTCAGCACAGATCCTCCAACTAGTACTTACAGGAAGAGCTCTTCTTAGAACAATATTAAGTTATGCCTCTGGAAATAGGGGAAAGAGAGAAAACCAACACCTATTGTAGCAGCCGATTGAGGAACAGCTGCCATTCTCCTAGGTCAGAGGTGCAGAACCTCTTAATTTCTCAACTTACAGCACAAGGGCAGCTATCTCACTTACTCTACTTGCATACTCTATTCCATCTTCCACGTTGTCACTATCCTGTGTTTCTGCCACAGTTCCTTTTAACTGCCATTTCTCAACCCTAGCATCACATTTCTTTACCCTAGCTAACACATTAGAGCAGGTTCCAACAACCTGAGACCAAGGGAGTGGGGTGATACCTGAGTTGGCTAGTTCTGGCCACTGGGACTGAAACTCCCAGGTGAAGGTTGGAACCAGCACTTCCATGCCCATAATGAGGAGTGGGAACATGTCTCCTAGGTGTATAAGGAAGATTTACCATGAGTGTTGGACAGCTTCCATACTGCAGAGTCTAGGGAGTGGCTGGGAAAGATATCCCAGGGGCAGTGAATTGTGGGTCTGACTCAGCAAGGCCTCAGGTTTCAACATTCATGGTTATTTTGTCTCCCCTGTTGTAACATGGGCAATGAGCAACAGTGCAGACTCCACTTATAGCAGCAACACATACACTAACAGGGCCGTCATGGGGATGGGTAAGAACTAGGAGGAGTAGGAGGAAGAAAACCTGTATTCATGACATATTTTATGAGAAAAGATTCAATTATCAATAAAAGCAAAATGTTTAAGTGAGACATAAATTTGAAATGGAAAACAAAGTACAATCCCTTTACAAAGAACAAATAAACAAACATAATTGGGACACACCCTAAGGATTGTACTGCCAGAGAGATCCTGAAGAAAAAGTCTCCATGGCATTTGCATATCTTATAAATATGAAATAGATGACATTACAAAACTACATTTTTTCATTTTGTCAGTCTATTGTCATGTCAGGAAAACATTTCAAAAAATTAAATATACACATAAACAAAAAATGCATAAGGAAACAAAAAGATGTTCACAATATTTAAACTACATCAGTAGACATGATCATAGACAAACATTTTTTATTCTGTACCACTGTGTGAATGACAGATTTGTATGGGAAAGACATGACATGTTTCTACATACTCGCCATTTTGCTGACACGCCCAGTCCTCCCTTGTGATCCTCAAGTAGAACACACACACTCACACATACAGACACACACACACACACACACACACACATACACAATTCACTCTGTAGTACTCTCTACTGCTTTGCAAACCCTTTCCCTTATTGTATTTATCATAGCATCAGAAATAAAACTTATCTGATCCTGCAAACCAGTCAGCATCTTGCAGGTGGATACCACCGTGACCTGTTGTGTCACTAATCTGCTGCTAATATGTAAGTTAAGATTCACACACCTTCTTCCCTTCACATCCTACAGTGTGTGACAGACACCTAATTTGATGCCTCTTAAGAATGTTACATTTGTGCAACATCCCTATACCAGAACAGATGCTCATTTTTGTTTGGTTAATATTTTTTAATCTCACACACCAATAATCCACAATGCTGCCTGGGCTTTGAAATGTGAATGCTCACCATGGAAGACTACTGAGATAAAGTGATAGGACAGATTGAGAGAGCATGGGGAGGGGCACTGTGCAGCTAATATGACACAGCAAAGGACAAAGAAGCCAGGTCTTGATCTTATAGGTTTCTGATCTCATACCTAAGAGTCAAAGACTTCATATCTATAGAATAATGTTCTTATCCCAACAGTTAGTGTTCAAAAATAATATCCATCTATTAAATACACAGCAGGCACCAGAGGAAACTGACCTGGATTGCTGCATTGTCTTGCTGAGGATTCCTCAGGTGGATGTGACAGGCATCTTGACTCCCTCTGCTCCAGCTGCAGCACTGATTTGATAATCACACTCCCAAAGCCCAGAATGCGCTAGTGACACAGCCCAACCCTGCCATCACGCATGCGCGTGTCTTTGCCAGGCTGCAGGAAATCAATGTTTTCTGAACCTAATGATGCAATGCAGGAATTCATGAGCTTTAAACTTTCTTACTGCTGGTACTGAAACAGACGGTTTCATAATCATCTGGATAAATTGATCACTAACAAATTAATGGTGATTTGGGTGGCAATGTGGACTACGTAATCACAAATTATGTTCTACTTTATATCTGTCTAAGAAGGACTCCTGAGAAAAGATATAACCCAAACAAGAGAATGTACAAAATGCTAGATATTTGATGCACTGGCAACAGAAATCACTAACAATTAAAAGATGCGACATTTAAAAACATTGGGTATTAAATTGGATTAACTCATTCCTTATTTTTAAAATTTCAAGGGTGTTCAGGTAACATGAAATTTTTACCATGGAAATAATAACTGTTGTTTTCATAAAAGTGTTGGGTTTCCTTCCAGTGATAAAATTTCTTGCTGACTTTTTAAAAAATTGCCTACTATGTTATCTATGTCGAGATTATTTATTAATTTTTAAGACAGAATCTCATTGTTAGCCCATGCTGTCCTTGGTATACAATTTGTTGACAAAGCTGGGGTTACTCTGACAGATCTACCAGCTTCTGCTACTTGAGTGCTGAAAGTACAGCCATGTGCTATCAAGTTAAATCGTAATGACTATTCAAATGATGTATAATAATTTTACTTTTGATGATTATATGTGGTTATGACATTACTGACATGGAATTAGGATCTGGACCTCAGCCCTTTTGTGCTTTCAACAACCAAACAGTCTCTCCAGATCTGCTATTTACATTTCTGCTATGTTAAGTTATATCCCAACTGAGCATTCAAATAACCAGACAAATATCTAGATACATTCCTGAAGTTCATTTTATTTTTGTATTCTGAGGCAAGGTTTCCCTTTATGATTGTCCTGGCTGTCCTGGAAATTGCTCTTTAGACCAGGCTGGCCTGGAACTCAGAGAGATGCCTGCCTCTAGCTTCAGAGTGCTGGGATTGAAGGCACTCACCACCACTGCCCATCAAGTACTGAATTTTCAATATGCATGCACTCCATTCTTCCAATAAAATTTACATAACATTGACCTAAAAATATCACTGTCTGCAGGCCAAAGACCTATGGGATACGGAAATATACAAGGAAATATTAAGTATTATTTCAAATAAGACAACCTGCACTGTGCATTAATACATCATTGAAGGGAAATATTTGCAAAAACAAAATATGATTTTGAAAGGAAATTTATGCTTTCCATCAATAATGTTGGTTACTTCAAACAGACTTGAGGAACTTTTGAGAAGTACAGTCCACAATATGTCTTTCAGTCCAGTTTGAAGAGGAAGAGGAAAGAAATACATAGGGATTGTTCCAGACAATCGTCCACTTATGATAGACAGCTTAAACAAATCTCTAGCCTTTGCTTCCTTGAGCACCCATACTGCACCTAGTACTTACAGCAAGAGCTCTTTTTAGAACCATATTAAGTTATGCCTGTGGAAATAGGGGAAAGAGAGGAAAACAATACCTATTGTAGCAGCCAATTGAGGAACAGCTGCCATCCTCCTAAGTCAGAGGTGCAGAACCTCTTACATCCTCCACTTATAGCAGGAAGACAGCTATATCACCTTGTCTGCTTCTATACTCTACTCCCTTCCCATGTTAGCACTATCCTGTGTTTCTGTCACAGTTCCTTTTAACTGCCATTTCTCAACACTAGCATCCCTTTATTTTACACGAGCTAAAAACATTGGAGCAGTCTCCAACACCTTGAAACACAGGATGTGTTTTGTACCTCGGTTGGCTTGTGCTGGCCACTGGGACTGAAACCCTCAGCTGAAGGGAGAAGACAGCACTTCTCATAGTGAGGGGTGGGAACATGTCTCCTAGGTGTATAAGGGAGCTTTACCATGAGTGTTGGATAGCTTACATACTGCAGAATCTAGGGAGTGGCTGGGGGAGATATCTCAGGGACAGTGCATAGTTCTGACACAGTCCTCAGGTTTCAACATCCATGCTTCCTTCCTCTCCCCTGTTGTAACATGGACAATTGACAGCAATGCAGACTCCAATTATAGCAGCACCACAGACTCAGACATGGCCCTCATGGAGATGGGGAATAACTGGGAGGAGTAGGAGGAAGAAAAACTGTAATCATGACATAGTATATGAGAAAAGAATCAATTATCAGTAAAAGGAAAATTTAAATAAAACATCATTGTGAAATGAAAACCAAAGCACAATTACAAGTCGAAATAAACAAGTAAAAATGGGATACACCCTATGAATTTCACTACCAGAGTGTGCCTGAAGAAAAAATTCTCCATGCCATTTGCATATCTCATAATCATGAAATAGATGACATTCAAAACTATGTATTTCTCAAACTGTCAGTCTATTGTCTCATCAGGAAAACCTTTCAAAATCTAAATATAAAAAATGTGTAAAGACACCAAAGATATTCAAAATGATTATACTAGATCACCAGACATGAACATAGACAAACATTTATTATTCTATACTACTGGATGGACGATAGATTTGTATGTGAACTACACTTCATGTATCAACACACTGTCCATTCTGCTGACATAATCAGTCTTAACTTGTGATCCTCAAGTGGAATAGACACACACACACACACACACACACACACACACACACACACCAAAATTCATTCTGTACCACTCTGTACTGCTTTGCAAACCCGTTCGCTAATTGTAATTAACATAGCATCAGAAATCGTACTGACCTGACCCTCTAAACCATTCATCACCTTGCAGGTGGAAACGACCGTGAACTGTTGTATCAATAATCTGCTGCTAATATGTATTTTAAGATTCACACACATTCTTCCCTTCACATCCTTCAGTGTGTGACAGACACCTAATTTGATGCCTCTTAAGAATGTTAAGTTTGTGCAACATCCCTATACCAGAATGAATGCCCTTTTTTGTTTGGTCCACATTTCTTACTCACAGACACGAACAATCCACAACGCTGCCTGGACTTTGAAATGTAAGTGTTCACCCTGGAAGACTCCTTAGATAAAGAGTCAGGATAGATTGAGGGAGCATGGGGAGGGGCACTGTGCAGATATTATGACACTCGAAGAACAAAGGAATCCAGGTTTTGATCTGATAGATTTGTGGTATCATACTTCAAAGTCTTGATATCTATAGAATAATGTTCTAATCCCAACAGTTAGTGTTCAAATATAATATCCATCTATTAAATACACAGCAGGCCCCAGAGGGAACTGACCTGGGTTGCTGTATTGTCTTGCTGAGGATTCCTCAGGTGGATGTGACAGGCATCTTGACTCCCTCTGCTCCTGCTGCTGCACTGATTAATGATCACATTCCCAAAGCCCAGAATGCCCTAGTGACACAGACCAACCCTGCAGTCACGCATGCACGTATCATTGCCAGGCTGCAGGGAATCAATGTTTTCTGAACCTTATGACGCATTGCAGGCATTCATGGGCTTTAATCTTTCTTATTGCCAGTATTGAAACAGACGGTTTTCATAATCATCTGTATAATTTGATCACGAACAAATTAACGGTGGTTTGGGTGGTAACGTGGATTATATAATCACAAATCATGTTCTACTTTATATCTGTTTAACAATGACTCCTGAGAAAAGATATAACCCAAACTAGAGAATGCACAAAATGTTAGACCCTTGATGCACTGGCAAAAGACATCACTAACAATTAAAACATACAACATTTAAAAACATTGTGTATTAACCTGGATTAACTCATTCCTTATTTTTAAAATTTCATGAGTATTCAAGTAACAGGAAATTCTTACCATGGACATAATAACTCTTGTTTTCATAAAAGTGTTGGGTTTCATTTCCGTGATAAAATTTCTTACTGACATAAAAAATTACCTACCATGTAATTGATTTCATGTTTATTCATTAATTTTTAAGGCATAATCTCATTTTTATCCCATGCTGTCCTTGGAATATAATTTGTTGCCAAAGCTGGGTTTAAACTCAAACAGATCTACCAGGTTCTGCACTTGAGTGTCGAAAGTACAGCCATGTGTTATTAAGTTAAATAGTTATAACTATTCACATGATAAATATTAATTTTATTTTTATGATTATATATGTTTATGTGATTGCTGAGGTGGAACTAGGATCTGGACTTCAGCCGTTTTCCTACCATTAAGTGCTTTCAACAGCTAAATTCTCTATCCAGATCTGCTATTTACTTTAATGCTATGTTAACTTACATCGCTCCTGAGCATTCAGACAAAGAAATATCTAGATAAACTCATAAATTTCATTTTATTTTTGGATTCTGAGGCTAGGTTTCCCTTTATAATTATCTCGGCTGTCCTTGAAAGTGCTCTTTAGAACAGGACAGCCTGGATCTCAGAGAGACACCTGACTCTAGCTTCAGAGTGCTGGGATTGAAGGCACTCACCACCACTGCTCAGCAGCTACTAATTTTCAATATGCATGCATTCCATTCTTCCAATAAATTTCACATAATACTGACCTAAAAATATTATTGTCTGCAAGTTAAAGACCTATGGGATAGGGAAATCCACAAGGAAATATTAAGTATTATTTCAAATGAGAAAATCTGCACTGTGCATTATTAAATCATGGAAGGGAATTATTTGCAAAAATAAAAATATGACTCTGAAAGGAAATTCATGCTTTCCATCAATAATGGTGGTTGCTTCAAACAGACTTGTGTAACTTTTGAGTAGTACATTCGCCAATAATATCTTCCAGTCCAGTTTAAAGAGGAAGAGGAAAGAAATACACAGGGAGTCTTTGAGACAATCTTCCATTTATGATAATCAGGTTAAATAAATCTCTAGCCTTTCCTTCCTTCAGCACAGATCCTCCAACTAGTACTTACAGGGAGAGCTCTTCTTAGAACCATATTAAGTTATGGCTGTGGAAATAGAAGAAAAACAGAAAACCAACACCTATTGTAGCAGCCGATTGAGGAATAGCTGCCATTCTCCTAGGTCAGAGGTGCAAAATCTCTTAATTTCTCAACTTACAGCACAAGGACATCTATCTCACTTACGCTACTTGCATACTCTACTCCATCTTCCACGTTGTCACTATCCTGTGTTTCTGCCACAGTTCCTTTTAACTGCCATTTCTCAACCCTAGCATCACATTCCTTTTACCCTAGCTAACACATTAGAGCAGGCTCCAACAACCTGAGACCCAGGGAGTGGGGTGATACCTGAGTTGGCTAGTTCTGGCCACTGGGACTGAAACTCCCAGGTGAAGGTTGGAACCAGCACTTCCATGCCCATAATGAGGAGTGGGAACATGTCTCCTAGGTGTATAAGGAAGATTTAACATGAGTGTTGTACAGCTTCCATACTGCAAAGTCTAGGGAGTGGCTGGGAAAGATATCCCAGGGGCAGTGAATTGTGGGTCTGACTCAGCAAGGCCTCAGGTTTCAACATTCATGGTTCTTTTGTCTCCCCTGTTGTAACATGGGCAATGAGAAGCAGTGCAGACTCCAATTATAGAAGCAACACAGACCCAAACAGGGCCGTCATGGGGATGGGGAAGAACTAGGAGGAATAGGAGGAAGAAAACCTGTATTCATGACATATTTTATGAGAAAAGTTTCAATTATCAATAAAAGCAAAATGTTTAAGTGAGACATAAATGTGAAATGGAAAACAAAGTACAATCCCTTTACAAAGAACAAATAAACAAACATAATTGGGACACACCCTAAGGATTGTACTGCCAGAGAGATCCTGAAGAAAAAGTCTCCATGGCATTTGCATATCTTATAAATATGAAATAGATGACATTACAAAACTACATTTTTTCATTTTGTCTGTCTATTGTCATGTCAGGAAAACATTTCAAAAAATTAAATATACACATAAACAAAAAATGCATAAGGAAACCAAAAGATGTTCACAATATTTAAAGTATATCAGTAGACATGATCATAGACAAACATTTCTTATTCTGTACCACTGTGTGAATGACAGATTTGTATGGGAAAGACATGACATGTTTCTACATACTCGCCATTTTGCTGACACGCCCAGTCCTCCCTTGTGATCCTGAAGTAGAACACACACACTCACACATACTGACACACAGACACACAAACACCACACAATTCACTCTGTAGCACTCTGTACTGCTTTGCAAACACTTTCCCTTATTGTAATCATCATAGCATCAGAAATAAAACTTATCTGATCCTGCAAACCAGTCAGCATCTTGCAGGAGGATACCACCATGACATGTTGTGTCTCTAATCTGCTGCTAATATGTATGTTAAGGTTCAAATACCTTCCTCCCTTCACATCCTACAGTGTGTGACAGACACCTAATTTGATGCCTCTTAAGAATGTTATGTTTGTGCAACATCCCTATACCAGAACGGATGCTCATTTTTGTTTGGTTAATATTTTTTAATCTCCCACACCAATAATCCACAATGCTGCCTGGGCTTTGAAACGTGAATGCTCACCATGGAAGACTACTGAGATAAAGTGATAGGACAGATTGAGGGAGCACGGGGAGGGGCATTGTGCAGCAAATATGACACAGCAAAGGACAAAGAAGCCAGGTCTTGATCTTATAGGTTTCTGATCTCATACCTAAGAGTCAAAGACTTCATATCTATAGAATAATGTTCTTATCCCAACAGTTAGTGTTCAAAAATATTATCCATCTATTAAATACACAGCATGCCCCAGTGGGAACTGACCTGGATTGCTGCATTGTCTTGCTGAGGATTCCTCAGGTGGATGTGACAGGCATCTTGACTCCCTGTGCACCGGCTGCTGCACTGATTTGATGATCACACTCCCAAAGCCCAGAATACGCTAGTGACACTGCCCAAACCTGCAATCACGCATGCGCGAATATTTGCCAGGCTGCAGGGAATCAATCTTTTCTGAACCTAATGACGCAATGCAGGCATTCATGAGCTGTAAACTGTCTTACTGCTGTTACTGAAACAGAGAGTTTTCATAATCATCTGGATAAATTGATCACTAACAAATTAATGGTGATTTGGGGGGCAATGTGGATTACATACTCACAAATAATGTTCTACTTTATATCTGACTAGGGAAGACTCCTGAGAAAAGATATAACCCAAACAAGAGAATGTACAAAATGCTAGATATTTGATGTACTGGCAACAGAAATCACTAACAATTAAAAAATGTGACATTCAAAAACCTTGTGTATTATACTGGATTAACTCATTTCTTATTTTTATAATTTCAAGGGTGTTCAGGTAACATGAAATTTTTACTATGGACATAATAACTGTTGTGTTCATAAAAGTGTTAGGTTTCCTTTCAGTGATAAAATATCTTACTGAATTTTTAAAATATTGCCTACTATTATCTATGTCATGGTTATTTATTAATTTTTAAGACAGAATCTCATCGTTAGTCCATGCTGTCCTTGGAATACAATTTGTTGACAAAGCTGAGGTTACTCTAACAGATCTACCAGCTTCTGCTCCTCGAGTGCTGAAACTACAGCTATGTGCTATCGAGTTATATAGTAATAACTATTCAAATGATATATAATAATTTTACTTTTGATGATTATATGTGGTTATGACAATATTGTCATGGAATTATGATCTGGACTTCAGCCCTTTTCCCGCCGTTAAGTGCTTTCAACAACCAAAAAGTCTCTCCAGATCTGCTATTTACATTTCTGCTATGGTAAGTTATATGATAAATAATAATTTTATTTTTATGATTATATGAAGTTATGTGATTGCTGAGATGGAACTAGGATCTGGAATTCAGCCCTTTTCCTACCATTAAGTGCTTATAACTCCTAAACTCTCTCTCCAGATCTGCTATTTATTTTAATGCTATGTTAACTTACATCCCTACTGAGCATTCAGAAAAAGAAATATCTAGGTAAACTCATGAATTTCATTTTATTTTTGGATTCTGAGGCAAAGTTTCCCTTTATAATTATCTAGTCTGTCCTTGAAACTGCTCTTTAGACCAGGACAGCCTGGATCTCAGAGAGACACCTGACTCTATCTTCAGAGCACTGGGATTGAAGGCACTCACCACCACTGCTCAGCAGCTACTGAATTTTCAATATGCATGCATTCCATTATTCTAATAAATTTAACATAATATTGACCTGAAAAGTATCACTGTCTGCAGGAGAAAGACCTATGGGATAGGGATATCTATAAGAAATATTAAATATTATTTCAAATGCGACAATCTGCACTGTGCATTATTAAATCATTGAAGGGAAATGTTTGCAAAAAATATAATTTTGAAAGGAAATTTAAGCTTTCCATCAATAATGTTGGTTACTTCAAACAGACTTGAGGAACTTTTGAGAAGTACAGTCTGCAATATGTCTTCCAGTCCAGTTTGAAGAGGAAGAGGAAAGAAATACACAGGGATTGTTCAAGACAATCTTCCACTTACGATAGACAGGTTAAACAAATCTCTAGCCTTTGCTTCCTTCACCTCCCATCCTCCACCTAGTACTTACAGTGAGAGCTCTTCTTAGAACCATATTAAGTTATGTCTGTGGAAATAGGGGAAAGAGAGGAAAACATCACCTATTGTAGCAGCCGTTTGAGGAACAGCTGCCATTCTCCTAGGTCAGAGGTTCAGAACAACTTACATCCTCCACTTGTAGCAGGAGGACATCTACATCACCTTGTCTGCTTGAATACTCTACTCCCTATCTCATGTCATCACTATCCTGTGTTTCTGTCACAGTTCCTTTTAACTGCCATTTCTCAAACCTAGCATCCCTTTATTTTACAACAGCTATAAACATTGGAGTAATCTCCAACAAACTGAAATGCAGGATGTGTTTTGTACCTGAGTTGGCTAGTGCTGGCCACTGGAACTGAAACCCTCAAGTGAAGGGAGAAGATAGCACTTCCATTCCCATAGTGAGGGGTGGGAACAGGTCTCCTAAGGTTATAAGGGAGCTTTACCATGAGGGTTGGATAGCTTTCATACTGCAGAATCTAGGGAGTAGCTGGGGGAGATATCTCAGGGCCAGTGAATAGTGGGTCTGACACAGTCCTCAGGTTTTCAACATCCATGCTTCCTACCTCTCCATTTTTGTAACATGGCCAATGAGCAGCAATGCAGACTCCAATTATAGCAGCAACACAGACGCAAACATGGCCCTCATGGAGATGGGGAAGAACTGGGAGGAGTAGGAGGAAGAAAACTGTAATCATGACACAGTGAATGAGAAAGAATCTATTATCAGTAAAAGGAAAATTTAAAGGAAACATCATTTTGAAATGGAAAATGTACAATTACATCCACTCAAGCCCAAATAAATTAACAAAAATGGGACACACCCTATGAATTTCACTACCAGAGCATGCCTGAAGAAAAAGTCTCCATGCCATTTGCATATCTCATAATCATGAAATAGATGAAATTCACAAATATGTCTTTCTCAAACTGTCAGTCTATTGTCATATCAGGAAAACACTTCAAAAAATTAAATATACAAAAAATGTGTAAAGATACCAAAGATATTCAAAATGATTAAACTAGATCACCAGACATAGCATAGACAAACATTTATTATTCTATAGCACTGAATGGATGATAGATTAGTGTGAGCACTGAATGTCATGCATCCACACACTGGCCATCCTGCTGACATAACCAGTCTTCTCTTGAGATCCTCAAGTGGAATAGACACACACACACACACACACACACACAAAATTCACTCTGTCCCACTCTGTACTGATATGCTAACCCGTTCGCTTATTGTAATTAACATAGCATCAGAAATCATACTGACCTGACCCACTAAATCATTCATAACCTTCCAGGTGGAAACCACCGTGACCTGTTGTGTCGCTGATCTGCTGATAATATGTATGTTAAGATTCACATACCTTCTTCCCTTCACATCCTTCAAACTCAAATCCTTTAGAGATCCTCGTGACTCTGCATCTCTAGTGTTGTGAATAGAAATACATGCCACCACTCACAGACAGAATTAATTAGTCTTTAAGCCTGGGAAGTTTTTTGTTTAATTTCTTCCTCTTTTCTTTCTCTCATTTTCTTTATTATTTAAACAGGGTGGTCTGTAGAACAGCCTGGTCTGTAGAACAGAGAACGAGAGGTCCAAGACAACCAGAGCTACACAAGGAATACTCACACCAATCAACCAACACAAAAACCAAAGAAAGTCATTTCTATTATATCAGTAAAAGACATATTTTACATTGTGGGCACACCAACAAAATTTGACATCATTGTAATTGTTTAATTTTAAAATTATACATTTATTTCTCTCTTGTGTGTAGAGCAGCACAAACACATTTTATATTTTATGTGTAGTATCACAGGACTGCTTAAATAGACTTTTCTCTCCTTCCACAATAAGGGTTCCAGGGATTAAATTCAAATTGATAAGTTAGCAGGAAGGTACTTTTACCAGCTGGCCTATCTTTCATGGCATTCAACATTCATATGTTGTAGTTAATAAAGTAAAAATATTTTCATTATTTTCCTCCAAAATGGCTTAATACTTAATACTCCTGTATTCTTTCCATTAAATTAATGACCTCATTTTCCATACATAAATTACTAAATGCATGTACTTGTATATACATATATTTATACATATTCCTGTATATAGCCCACTCAGTCTGTATAATTTTAAGGAACAATGGGAGAAAAATATTCAAGCAGGAATAGTGTTAGGGCATTGATTTGGCTGAAGTCTGGTTGACAGTGTTCAGCAAAACTAAGATGTATGAAAAATCCTAATGAAATTTTATATATATATATATATATATATATACATATATATGTGTGTGTGTGTGTGTGTATGCATGTTCAAACAAAATACTTAACATTAATGGAAACACTACTCCTGAACATGAGTTATTAAATGAAAACCCTAGTGACAGAAAAGGGTTACTTCCTTAGGAGGGGATGGTCAGAGAATCCCAGAAAATATTGAATAATATGCTAATTATAACAAGCATTCTTGATTTCCCCAAAAAGCTTCATGGTAAGACCATGCTGTTGAATCCATCACACATTTTCTTTCCTGAACATGGAGAAATAAACTTTGAATAAGCAGGAAAGTGTTCTTCACGGCTGTCCCTCAGAGCTAAAATATGCTACTCATGGTATGTGAAGAGAAAAGTTAATAATTTCTTTTTTTCACAAAATATAATGTTGATACTTTGGGAGTTTCACATCTTGCACCACAATCCTACTCATCTCCCAGTGCCTACATATCTGCCCTTCACCCCTGAAACATACCCCACAATGACCCCAAATTTATTAAAAATCAAAGAAGGTAACCAAATAAAAACCTGCCTTGTTCCTCCATATTTCCTGTTTCTCCAGCAACTCTTCATTCATGCCAGTGACATCAGGAGCTGAGCTGTGTCATGCAGTATTCCCTCTTTAATTGCAATCAGTCAGTGTGCTGTTTCAAGGCCTGTGGCCTCTGACACACCATCATCACTGAACCTTCACCAAAACTCCTTTCAGATATGCAGTCACACAGTGTCAGTCATATCCTGTGGCTATCAGTTTGCAGGACCTGTCCCTTTACCCTTTCTATTAGGTCTTAGATGGGGGAGATGTTAGGGTGGGCCAAGCCAATGAATTAGCCCCAATGACTAAATTTCCATCTGACACTATAATATATTAGAGTTGAAGCTTGATTGTTTCAGTATCCTTGGGAGACAGACATGGGAAAGAACACATTATCTAACAAGATTCTGATGCCAGGCTAAAGGCAAACAGAGATAAGGAATGAATCTGCTTGCTGCTAGCATGATTCACATAATAGAGAGCCTGGCTGCTCTTGGATTCAAGGATAGTACAGGGAGCTGGTAAAATTGATTACACTGTTCTTGGTATTGTTTGTGTCTAGGTTCTATATCACCAGCTTCTAAATTAAACTCGGGGCTCTAGGGAGCACTGCAAGGCATGGACTGGGCATTCCTCCCAAATCTATCCTGTGTTTCATTCTCCATTTATTTTGTCTGACATAACTCAGTCCTAGCTTTCCATTTCTTTTACCCCAGCTAACACATTGGAGCAGGTTCCAACAACCTAAGGCACATCATGTGGGTGGTACCTGAGCTGTCTAGTCCTGGTCACTGGGACTGAAACTCTCAGGCAAGGGGTAGAGTCAGTTCTTCCATGCCCATAGTGAGGGGTAGGAACCTGTCTCCTAGGTATATAGGCAAGCTATCTCAAGAGTGGTTGGGCAGTTGTCAGACTGCAGAGTCTAGGAAGTGGCAGGGAGAGATAATCAGTGTCAGTGAATAGTGGAACTGACTCATCACAGTCATCAGGATTCAATATCCATGGTTCCTACATCTCCCCTGTTGTAACATGGACGATGGGAAGCAATGCAGACTCCAATTATAGCAGCAACACAGACCCAGACATGAACCTCAGGGGAATGAGGAGGAACTGGGAGGAGTAGGAGAAGAAAAACTGTAATCATTATATACTGTATGAGAAAAGAATCAATTATCAACAAAAGGAAAAATTTAAATAAAACATCATTTTGAAATGAAAAAAATTACAATCACAACCCACCCCCAAAGCCCAAATAAACAAACACAATGTTTGCTCAATATTTCTTGCTTCCTCACACACCAAAAACCCACAGTATGGCCTGGGCTTTGTAATGTGAATGCTCACCATGGAAGACTACTGAGGTAAGGTAACAGGACAGATTGAGGGAGCACAAGGAGGGGCATTGTGCAGATAATATGACACAGAAAATGACAAAGCAAGCCAGGTCTTGATCTGATAGCTTTGTGATCTCATACTTCAGAGTCAATGACTTGATATCTATAATGTTCTAATCCCAACCAATTTGGAAAAATTAATGTAAAATATGATATCCATCTATTTAATACACAGCAGAGCCCACAACGAACTGACCTGTGTTGCTGCATTGTATTGCTGAGGATTCCTCAGGTGGATGTGACAGGCATCTTGAATCCCTCTGCTTTTGCTATTGCACTGATTTGATGATCACACTCCCAAAGTCCAGAATGCGCTAGTGACAAAGCCCAAACCTGCAGTCACGCATGCGTGCATGTTTGCCAGGCTGCAGGGACTCAATCTTTTCTGAACCTAATGACGCAATGCAGGCATTCCTGAGCTATAATCTTTCTTATTGCCAGTATTGAAACACACGGTTTTAATAATCATCTGTATAAATTGATCACAAACAATTTAAAGGTGGTTTGGGGGGCAATGTGGACTACATAATCACAAATCATGTTCTACTTTATATCTGTCTAAGAAAGACTCCTGAGAAAAAATAAAACCCAAACTAGAGAATGTACAAAATGCTAGACCGTTGATGCACTGGCAACAGAAATCACTAACAATTAAAAGATGTGACATTCAAAAACATTGTGTATTAAACTGGCTTAATCATTCCTTATTTTTAAAATTTCAAGGGAGTTTAAACTTTCAAGGTAACATGAAATTCTTACCATGGACATAATAACTATTGTTTTCATAAAAGTATTGGGTTTCCTTTCATTGACAAAATTTCTTACTGACTTAAAAAATTACCTACCATGTTATCTATGTCATGTTTGTTTAGTAATTTTTAAGGCAGAATCTCATTGTTAGCCCATGCTGTCCTTGGAATACTATTTGTTGACAAAGCTGGCGTTACTCTAACAGATCTACCAGCTTCTGCTACTTGAGTGCTGAATGTACTGCCATGTGCTATTAAGTTAAATAGTAATATCTATTCAAATAAAAATAATTTTTATCATTATATGTGGTTATGATATTACTGAGATGGAACTATGATATGGAATTCAGCGTTTTGCCTACCATTAAGTGCTTTCAACAGGTTATCTTTCTCTCCAGATCTGCTATTTACTTTAATGCTATGTTGTTACATCCCTACTGAGTATTCAGACAAACAAATATCTAGATAAACTCCTGAATTTCATTTTATTTTTGGATTCTGAGGCAAGTTTTCCCGTTACAATTATCTTTGCTATCCTTGAAATTGCTCTTTAGACCAGGATGGCCTGGAACTCAGAGAAATGACTGACACTAGCTTCAGAGTTCTGGGATTTAAGGCATTCACCACCAGTCCCCAGCAGCTATGGAATTTTCAATATGCATGCATTCCATTCTTCCAATAAATTTAACATAGTACTGACCTAAAATATTACTGTCTGCAGGTTAAAGACCTATGAGATAGGGAAATCAACGAGGAAATATTAAGTATTATTTCAAATGAGACAATCTGCACTGTGCATTACTAAATCATGGAAGGGAATTATAAGCAAAAATAAAAATATGACTTTGAAAGGAAATTTATGCCTTCCAACAATAATGTTGGTTACTTCAAACAGACTTGAGGAACTTTTGAGTAGCACAGTCCCCAATAATGTTTACAAGTCCAGTTTGAAGTGGAAGAGGAAAGAATTACACAGAGACTCTTTGAGACAATCTTCCACTTATGATAATCAGGTTAAATAAATCTCTAGCCTTTCCTTCCTTCAGCACAGATCCTCCACCTAGTACTTACAGGGAGAGCTCTTCTTAGAACCATATAAAGTTATGCCTGTGGAAATAGGGGAAAGAGAGGAAAACAACACCTATTGTAGCAGCCGATTGAGGAACAGCTGTCATTCTCCTAGGGTAGAAATGCAGATCCTCTTAATTTCTCAACTTACAGCATGAGAACACCTATCTCACTTACTCTGCTTGCATACTCTACTCCCTCTTCCACGTTGTCACTATCCTGTGTTTCTGCCACAGTTCCTTTTAACTGCCATTACTCAACCCTAGCATCACATTTCTTTACCCTAGCTAACACATTAGAGCAGGCGCCAACAACCTGAGACCCAGTGAGTGGGTGATACCTGAGTTTGCTAGTTCTGGCCACTGGGACTGAAACACCCAGGTGAAGATTGGAACCAGCACTTCCATGGCCATAATGAGGAGTGGGAACATGTCTCCTAGGTGTAAAGGAAGATTTAACATGAGTGTTGGACAGCTTCCATACTGCAGAGTCTAGGGAGTGGCTGGGAGAGATATCCCAGGGGCAGTGATTTGTGGGTCTGACACAGCAAGGCCTCAGGTTTCAACATTCATGGTTCTTTCATCTCCCCTGTTGTAACATGGGCAATGAGAAGCAGTGAAGTCTCCAATTATAGCAGCAACACATACCCTAACAGGGCCCTCATGGGGATGGGGAAGAACTAGGAGGAGTAGGAGGAAGAAAACCTGTATTCATGATATATTTTATGAGAAAAGAATAAATTATCAATAAAAGCAAAATGTTTAAGTGAGACATAGTTTTGAAATGGAAAGCAAAGTACAATCCCTTTACAAAGAATAAATAAACAAACATAATTGGGACACACCCTAAGGATCTTACTGCCAGAGAGATCCTGAAGAAATAGTCTCCATGGCATTTGCATATCTTATAAATATGAAATAGATGGCATTACAAAACTACATTTTTCTCATTTTGTCATTCTATTGTCATGTCAGGAAAACATTTCAAAAAATTAAATATACACATAAACAAAAAATGCATAAGGAAACCAAAAGATGTTCACCATATTTAAACTATATCAGTAGACATGATCATAGACAAACATTTCTTATTCTGTACCACTGTGTGAATGACAGATTTGTATGGGAAAGACATGACATGTTTCTACATACTCGCCATTTTGCTGACACGCCCAGTCCTCCCTTGTGATCCTCAAGTAGAACACACACACTCACACATACAGACACACAGACACACAAACACCACACAATTCACGCTATAGCACTCTGTACTGCTTTGCAAACCCTTTCCCTTATTGTATTTATCATAGCATCAGAAATAAAACTTATCTGATCCTGCAAACCAGTCAGCATCTTGCAGGAGGATACCACCGTGACATGTTGTGTCTCTAATCTGCTGCTAATATGTATGTTAAGGTTCAAATACCTTCCTCCCTTCACATCCTTCAGTGTGTGACAGACACCGAATTTGATGCCTCTTAAGAATGTTACGTCTGTGCAACATCCCTATACCAGAACGGATACTCATTTTTGTTTGGTTAATATTTTTTAATCTCACACACCAATAATCCACAATGCTGCCTGGGCTTTGAAATGTGAATGCTCACCATGGAAGACTACTGAGATAAAGTGATAGGACAGATTGAGGGAGCCCGGGGAGGGGCATTGTACAGCAAATATGACACAGAAAAGGACAAAGAAGCCAGGTCTTGATCTTATAAGTTTCTGATATCATATCTCAGAGTCAAAGAATTCATATCTAAAGAATAATGTTCTAATCCCAACATTTAGTGTTCAAAAATATTATCCATCTATTAAATACACAGCATGCCCCAGTGGGAACTGACCTGGATTGCTGCATTGTCTTGCTGAGGATTCCTCAGGTGGATGTGACAGGCATCTTGACTCCCTGTGCACCGGCTGCTGCACTGATTTGATGATCACACTCCCAAAGCCCAGAATACGCTAGTGACACTGCCCAAACCTGCAATCACGCATGCGCGAATATTTGCCAGGCTGCAGGGAATCAATCTTTTCTGAACCTAATGACGCAATGCAGGCATTCATGAGCTGTAAACTGTCTTACTGCTGTTACTGAAACAGAGAGTTTTCATAATCATCTGGATAAATTGATCACTAAGAAATTAAAGGTGATTTGGGGGGCAATGTGGATTACATACTCACAAATAATGTTCTACTTTATATCTGACTAGGGAAGACTCCTGAGAAAAGATATAACCCAAACAAGAGAATGTACAAAATGCTAGATATTTGATGTACTGGCAACAGAAATCACTAACAATTAAAAAATGTGACATTCAAAAACCTTGTGTATTATACTGGATTAACTCATTCCTTATTTTTAAAATTTCAAGGGTGTTCAGGTAACATGAAATTTTTACTATGGACATAATAACTGTTGTGTTCATAAAAGTGTTAGGTTTCCTTTCAGTGATAAAATTTCTTACTAGCTTTTTAAAATATTGCCTACTAAGTTATCTATGTCATGGTTATTTATTAATTTTTAAGACAGAATCTCATCGTTAGTCCATGCTGTCCTTGGAATACAATTTGTTGACAAAGCTGAGGTTACTCTAACAGATCTACCAGCTTCTGCTCCTCGAGTGCTGAAAGTACAGCCATGTGCTATCAAGTTATATAGTAATAACTATTCAAATGATATATAATAATTTTACTTTTGATGATTATATATGATTATGACATTATTGTCATGGAATTATGATCTGGACTTCAGCCCCTTTCCCGCCGTTAAGTGCTATCAACAACCAAAACGTCTCTCCAGATCTGCTATTTACATTTCTGCTATGGTAAGTTTATCCCAACTGAGCATTCAGATAACCAGACAGACATCTAGATACATTCCTGAATTTCATTTTATTTTTGGATTCTGAGGCAAGGTTTCCCTTTATGATTCTCTTGGCTGTCCTATAAATTGCTCTTTAGAACAGGCTGGCCTGGAACTCAGAGAGATGCCTGCCTCTAGCTTCAGAGTGGTGGGATTGAATGCACTCACCACCACTGCCCAGCAAGTACTGAATTTTCAATATGCATGCACTCCATTCTTCCAATAAAATTTGCATAATATTGACCTAAAAATATCCCTGTCTGCAGGCCAAAGACCTATGGAATAGGGAAATATACAAGGAAATATTAAGTATTATTTCAAATGAGACAATCTGCACTGTGCATAATTAAATCATGGAATGGAATTATTTGCAAAAATAAAAATATGATTTTGGAAGGAAATTTATGCTTTCCATCAATAATGTTGGTTACTTCAAACAGACTTGAGGAACTTTTGAGAATTACAGTCCCCATTAATGTCTTCCAGTCCAGTTTGAAGAGGAAGAGGAATGAAATACATAGGGATTGTTCAAGACAATCTTCCACTTATGATAGACAGGTTAAACAAATCTCTAGCCTTTGCTTCCTTCAGCGCCCATACTCCACCAAGTACTAACATCGAGTGCTCTTCTTAGAACCATATTAAGTTATGCCTGTGGAAATAGGGGAAAGAGAGGAAAACAATACCTATTGTAGCAGCCGTTTAAGGAACAGCTGCCATCCTCCTAAGTCAGAGGTGCAGAACCTCTTACATCCTCCACTTATAGCAGAAGGACAGCTATATCACCTAGTCAGCTTCCAGACTCTACTCCCTTCCCATGTTAGCACTATCCTGGGTTTCTGTCACAGTTCCTTTTAACTGCCATTTCTCAACACTGGCATCCCTTTATTTTACACTAGCTAAAAATATTGGAGCAGTCTCCAACAACCTGAAACACAGGATTTGTTTTGTACCTGAGTTGGTGAGTGCTTGCCACTGGAACTAAAACCCTCAGGTGAAGGGAGAAGACAGCACTTCCATACCCATAGTGAGGGGTGGGAACAAGTCTCCTAGGTGTATAAGGGAGCTTTACCATGAGCGTTGTATCGCTTTCATACTGCAGACTCTAGGGAGTAGCAGGGGGAGATATCTCAGGACCAGTGAATAGTGGGTCTGACACAGTCCTCAGGATTCAACATCCATGCTTCCTACCTCTCCCCTGTTGTAACATGGACAATGGGCAGCAATGCAGACTCCAATTATAGCAGCAAAACAGACTCAGACACGGCCCTCAAGGAGATGGGAAAGTACTGGGAGGAGTAGGAGGAAGACAAACTGTAATCATTACACAGTGTATGAGAAAAGAATCAATTATCAGTAAAAGGAAAATTTAAATAAAACATCATTGTGAAATGAAAACCAAAGCACAATTACAAGTCAAAATAAACAGACAAAAATGGGACACATCCTATGGATTTCACTACCAGAGCATGCTTGAAGAAAACATCTCTATGCCATTTGCATATCTCATAAACATGAAATAGTTGACAGTCAAAACTATGTATTTCTCAAACTGTTAGTCTATTGTCTCATCAGGAAAACATTTCAAAAAATTAAATATAAAAAATGTGTAAAGACACCAAAGATATTCAAAATGATTAAACTAGATCACCAGACATGAGCATAGACAAACATTTATTATTCTATACTACTGGATGGACGACAGATTTGTATGTGAACTAAACATCATGTATCTACACACTGGCCACTCTGCTGACATAACCTGCTTGCTGCTAGCATGATTCACATAATAGAGAGTCGGGCTGCTCTTATATTCAAGGACAGTGCAGGGATCTGGGAAATTGATTACACTGTTCTTGGTATTGTGTGTCTAGGTTCTATATCACCAACTTCTAAATTAAACTCGGGGCTCTAGGGAGCACTGCAAGGCATGGACTGGGCATTCCTCCCAAATCTATCCTGTGTTTCATTCTCCATTTCTTTTGTCTGACATTACTCAGTCCTAGCTCCCCATTTCTTTACCCCAGCTAACACATTGTAGCAGGTTCCAACAACCTGAGGCACATCATGTGGGTGGTACCTGAGCTGTCTAATCCTGGCCACTGGGACTGAAAGTCTTAGGCGAGGGGTAGAGTCAGTTCTTCCATGCCCATAGTGAGGGGTGGGAACATGTCTCCTGGGTATATAGACAGGCTATCCCAAGAGTGGTTGGGCAGCTGTCCTACTGCAGAGTCTAGGGAGTGGCAGGGAGAGATAATCAGGGTCAGTGAATAGTGGAACTGACTCATCACAGTTATCAGGATTCAATATCCATGGTTCCTTCATCTCCCTTGTTGTAATATGGACAATGGGAAGCAATGCAGACTCCAATTATAGCAGCAACACAGACCCAGACATGAACCTCAGGGGAATGAGGAGGAACTGGGAGGAGTAGGAGAAGATAAACTGTAATCATTATATACTGTACGAGAAAAGAATCAATTACCAACAAAAGGAAAAATTTAAATAAAACATCATTTTGAAATGAAAAAAAATGTACAATCACAACCCACCCCCAAAGCCCAAATAAAAAAACACAAATGCTTGCTTAATATTTCTTGCTTCCTCACACACCAAAAATCCACAATGGGGCCCGGGCTTTGTAATGTGAATGCTCACCCTTTAAGACTACTCAGGTAAAGTGACAGGACAGATTGAGGGAGCACAGGGAGTGGAATTGTGCAGATAACATGACACAGCAAAAGACAAAGCAAGCCTGGTCTTGATCTGATAGCTTTGTGATCTCATACCTCAGAGTCAAAGACTTGATATCTATAGAGTAATGTTCTAATCCCAACCAATTTGGAACAATTAATGTACAAAAATGATATCCATCTATTAACGATACAGCAGAGCCCACAAGGTACTGACCTGTGATGCTGCATTGTCTTGCTGAGGATTCCTCAGGTGGATGTGACAGGCATCTTGACTCCCTCTGCTCTTGCTACTGCACTGATTTGATGATCACACTCCCAAAGTCCAGAATGTGCTAGTGACACAGCCCAACCCTGCAATCACGCATGCCGTGCATGTTTGCCAGGCTGCAGGGACTCAATCTTTTCTGAACCTAATGACGCAATGCAGGCATTCATGAGCTATAATCTTTCTTATTGCCAGTATTGAAACACACGGTTTTCATAATCATTCGTATAAATTGATCACAAACAATTTCAAGGAGGTTTTGGGGGCAATGTGGACTACATAATCACAAATCATGTTCTACTTTATATCTGTCTAAGAAAGACTCCTGAGAAAAAATAAAACCCAAACTAGAGAATGTACAAAATGCTGGACCGTTGATGCACTAGCAACAGAAATCACTAACAATTAAAAGATGTGACATTCAAAAACCTTGTGTATTAAACTGGATTAATCATTCCTTATTTTTAAAATTTCAAGGGAGTTTAAACTTTCAAGGTAACATGAAAGTCTTACCATGGACATAATAACTATTGTTTTCATAAAACTATTGGGATTCCTTTCATTGATAAAATTTCTTAGTGACTTAAAAAATTACCTACCATGTTATCTATGTCATGTTTATTTATTAATATTCAAGACAGAATCTCATTGTTAGCCCATGCTGTCCTTGGAATACTATTTGTTGCAAAGCTGGCGTTATTCTAACAGATCTTCCAGCTTCTGCTACTTGAGTGCTGAATGTACCGCCATGTGCTATCAAGTTAAATAGTAATATCTATTCAAATAAAACTAATTTTTATTATTATATGTGGTTATGATATTACTGAGATAGAACTAGGATCTGGAATTCAGCCTTTTTCCTACCATTAAGTGCTTTCAACAGGTTATCTTTCTCCCCAGATCTGCTATTTACTTTTATGCTATGGTAAGTTACATCCCTACTGAGTATTCAGAAAAATAAATATCTAGATAAACTCCTGAATTTCATTTTATTTTTGGATTCTGAGGCAAGTTTTCCCTTTATAATAATCTTGGCTGTCCTTGAAATTGCTCTTTAGACCAGGATGGCCTGGTACTCAGAGAAATACCTGACTCTAGCTTCAGAGTGCTGGGATTTAAGGCACTCACCACCAGTCCCCCAGCAATGGAATTTTCAATATGCATGCATTCCATTCTTCCAATAAATTTAACATAATATTGACCTAAAAATATTACTGTCTGCAGGTTAAAGACCTATGAGATAGGGAAATCCACAAGGAAATATTAACTATTATTTCAAATGAGATAATCTGCCCTGTGCATTACTAAATCATGGAAGGGAATTATTAGTAAAAATAAAAATATGACTTTGAAAGGAAATTTATGCCTTCCATCAATAATGTTGGTTACTTCAAACAGACTTGAGGAACTTTTGAGTAGCACAGTCCCCAATAATGTTTACAAGTCCAGTTTGAAGAGGAAGAGGAAAGAATTACACAGTGACTCTTTGAGACCATCTTCCACTTATGATATTCAGGTTAAATAAATCTCTAGCCTTTCCTTCCTTCAGCACAGATCCTCCAACTAGTACCTACAGGGAGAGCTCTTCTTAGAACCATATTAAGTTATGCCTCTGGAAATAGGGGAAAGAGAGAAAACCAACATCTATTGTAGCAGCCGATTGAGGAACAGCTGCCATTCTTCTCGGTCAGAGGTGCAGAACCTCTTAATTTCTCAACTTACAGCACAAGGACATCTATCTCACTTACTCTGCTTGCATACTCTACTCCCTCTCCCACGTTGTCACTATCCTGTGTTTCTGCCACAGTTCCTTTTAAGTGCAATTTCTCAACCCTAGCATCACATTTCTTTACCCTAGCTAACACATTAGAGCAGGCTCCAACAACCTGAGACCCATGAAGTGGGTGATACCTGAGTTCGCTAGTGCTGGCCACTGGGACTGAAACCCTCAGGTGAAGGGTGGAGCCATCTCTTCCATGCCCATAATGAGGAGTGGGAACATATCTCCTAGGTGTATAAGGAAGGTTTACCATGAGTGTTGGACAGCTTCCATACTGCAGAGTCTAGGGAGTGGCTGGGAGAGATATCCCAGGGGCAGTGTATAGCGAGTCTGACTCAGCACAGTCCTCAGGTTTCAACATTCATGGTTCTTTCGTCTCCCCTGTTGTAACATGGGCAGTGAGCAGCAGTTCAGACTCCACTTATAGCACCAACACACACCCTAACAGGGCCCTCTTGAGGATGAGGAAGAACTAGGTGGAGTAGGAGGAAGAAAACCTATATTCATGACATATTTCATAAGAAAAGAATCAATTATCAAAAAAAGCAAAAAGGTTAACTGAAACGTAATTTTGAAATGGAAAACAAATTACACTCCCTCTTACAAAGACCAAATAAACAAACATGATTGGGACACACCCTAAGGATTTAGTGCCAGTGAGATCCTGAAGAAAAAGTTTACATGGCATTTGCACATCTTATAAATATGAAATAGATGACATTACAAACTACATTTTCGCATTTTGTCAGTCTATTGTCATGTCAGGAAAATATTTCAAAAAATTAAATCTACACATAATCAAAAAATACATACAGAAACCAAAAGACGTTCACAATATTTAAACTACATCAGTAGACATGATCATAGACAAACATTTATTATTCTGTACCACCTTGTGAATAACAGATTTGTATGGGAAAGACATGACATGTTTCTATATACCCATCCTTCTGATGACATGCCCAGTCCTCCCCTGTGATACTCAAGTAGAAGACATACACTCACACATACAGTCACATATATACACACACACCACACAATTCACTCTGTACCACTCGGTACTGCTTTGCAAACCCTTTCCCTTATTGTAATTATCATAGCATCAGAAATAAAACTTATCTGATCCTCCAAACCATTCATAATCTTGCAGGAGGATACCACCTTGACCTGTTGTGTTACTAATCTGCTGCTAATATGTAAGTTAAGATTCACACACCTTCTTCCCTTCACATCCTACAGTGTGTGACAGACACCTAATTTGATGCCTCTTAAGAATGTTACGTTTGTGCAACATCCCTATACCAGAACGGATGCTCATTTTTTGGTCTATGTTTCTTAATCTCAAACACCAATAATCCACAATGCTGCCTGGGCTTTAAAATGTGAATGCTCACCCTGGAAGATTCCTGAGATAAAGTGATAGAACAGATTGAGGGAGCACATGGTGCAGTACTGTGCAGGTAATATGACACTGAAGGACAAAGGAAGCCAGGTCTTGATCTGATAGGTTTCTGATCTCATACCTAAGAGTCAAAGACTTAATATCTATAGAATAATGTTCTAATCCCAACAGTTAATGTACAAAAATGATATCCATCTATTAAATACACAACAGGGCCCAGAGGGAACTGACCTGGGTTGCTGCATTGTCTTGCTGACCATTCCTCAGGTGGATGTGACAGGCATCTTGACTCCCTCTGCTCCTGCTGCTGCACTGATTTGATGATCACACTCCCAAAGCCCAGAATGCGCTAGTGACACAGCCCAACCCTGCAGTCAGGCATGCGCGTGTCTTTGCCAGGCTGCAGGGAATCAGTCTTTTCTGAACTTAATTACGTAATGCAGGCATCCATGAGCTTAAGCTTTCTTAATGCTAGTATCGAAAAGAATGGTTTTCATATCCACCTGTATAAATTGATCAGGGACATATTAAAGGTGTATTTGGGGGAAATATGGGCTACATAATCATAATTTAGATCTGTCTAAGAATGGCTGCTGAGAAAAAAATGTAACTCAAACTAGAGAGTGATGCAGTGGAAGCAGAAATCACTAACAATTAAAACTTGTGACATTAGAGAACATTCTGAATTAAACCGGTTTAACTTACTCCTTATTTTTAAAATTTCAAGTGTTTTCAGACAACATGTAATTCTTATCGTTGGACATAATAATTGTTGTTTTCATACAAGAGTTGGGTCTTCTTTCAGTGACATAATTTCTTAGTGACTTAAACCTACTATGATATAGATTTCATGTTTCCTTATCTATTTTTAAGACAGAATCACACTGTTAGCCATTGCTGGTCTTGGAACATAGTTTGTAGACAAATCTGGGGATTATCTCAAGCAGATACACCAGCTTCTGCCTCTTGAGTACTGAAAGTACAGGCATGTGCCATCAACATATATAGTAATTATTATACTAATAAATAGCAATTTTATTATTTAAAATTATATGCATGTGTGTTTCCCTAAGTGTGTGTGTGTTTATGTGTTTGTGTAAGTAAATTTACATGTGGAGTTGTGATTATAGTTTAGAGCCTTTACTTCCTCCCAGAGCTGGATTATATGTACTTATGAGAACACTGACATGCAGCTACGAAATGGATTTCAGCCCTTTTGTCAGCAGTAGTTGCTTTCAATGGCAAAACTGACTCTCCAGATCTTCTATTTACGTCTATGCTATAGTAAGTTATATTCATGTTAAGCATTCACACAAGCAAACATACATCTAGATAAACTCCTGTGTTTTGTTTTATTTTTGGCTTCTGAGACAAATGTTCCCTTTATAATAGTCCTATCTGTCCTGGAAATTGCTCTTTAGACCATGCTGGCCTGGAACTCAGAGAGGTGCCTGCCTCTAGCTTCAGAGTGCTGGGATTCAAGGCATGCACTACCACTGCCCAGCAGCTACTGAATTTTCAATATGCATACATGTCATTATTCCTATGAATTTAACATAATATTGACCTAAAAATATCACTGTCTGCAGGCCAAAGACCATATGGGGTAGGGAAATCCACAAAGAAATAGTGAATTAAAATGACATTCATCAAAGCAATATTCAAAATCCTCAAATACATGGAGAGTATTGAATGCTATGTGGCTAACATTATTCTGATATAAAACCAAAGAAAGGGTATAAAAATGTAGAGGTTATGTAAACATATCTAATCAGTGCAGTTAGAAAACATAATAGAAAAGAAACGTGATTCTATAGCATGAAGATAGGATAGTTCTGTCTGATCAAGTAGGATTAATTTGTAGGGAAGCAATAAATCAGCATGTATTTTATCCATAAAGTTAAATGGCCAGTTACCAAGTGAAAAGAGTGGTACATAACATTTAATTTTCATGCTTACTATCTGATGTTAACACATACATTCTAATAGAATTATCCTAAACATATCATATGTCCCTTAATATCAAATTAAACCATTTATATGGATGTATGTACATATGTAAGAATTTATACATATTATGTGCCTGGGCACCCATCTCTATGTGTTTTGGATAATTGAAAAGAGTATTACATATCATTTCTCAAGTAATACCCATTGATTTTTGTGGGTTACTATCATGTGATAGCCTAGAGTTCACCTAGTAGGGAAGGCTATCTTGGAAATGAGTTCCATAGTTTTGTCTTTGTGTATGTGCCCTAGTTGATTACAGGTTCGGTCTATCTTACCTTGATGTCTTACTTTGCTTCTAGAGATTGAACTCAAGTCTCCATGTTTGCATTAGCAATTGAAACAATTAGTCAGCTCCTTTTTATATTATATTTTAAATTTGATTCTCAAAACAATGACATCTGTTGTAAAATCGTGACCTCAATTCACGACAGGGAAGTGCCAGCCATGATTTCAGAGGTGTGATTACTTAAAAACAGCAGAACAGTGACAACACTAATTGATATACCAGCATGTATGGGGGAAATCTCACAGGACACAACCCTCGGATGAATAGCTACAAGCAACTGATGACCTTCAGAGAGAGTGAAAACCAGTCTTCCTCAGAGATGAACCCTTATTTGCTTATTTAAATCAAGTGTTTAGTGTTAAAATATCACACATAAGAAATGTTGAATGGACTCAGAAACTTTCATTTATGTATGTTCCTTTGTAATCATATGTGTTTGTTACAGCAAAAAATATTTCAGAGAGAGTGGGAAGCATGGAAAAAAGATAGAATAAGGAAGATGATAAAAACAAATTACATATAAAATTTTCAAAAACTTAATAAAACAGCATAATATTGAATAAAATAATTATCCTCATAAAAATGATAATATTGGACTATCCACGTCAAACTATAAATGGTTTGTCTCAAACAGAAAAATTTACAAATGGAGACATTAGATGTATATATTGCAAGCTACACTGATGATCAAATAGAGGCATAGATGGTAGACAATTAAAACATCCTGGAAAATGTAGATGCCACCTCACATTAAAATGATATGAGCTTATCCAATTTTTTCTAGAAGAGCTGAAAATTAGAATATGCCAATATTCTCGAGAAATGTGATAACAAGTATTAGAGGAAATGTGCATTTCTGATGTATTTCCTATACTTAGTGTGTCATCCCCTGCATCTTTAATGTTAAAACATTAACCCACAGTGCCATGGTTTTAGAAACTAGGCTTTGGCAGTTAATATATGTTGTTAGTAGAGCCCTTAACGTGGAACCCTTAGCCTTATCAATAAACATCATCACTAGAATTCATAATTTGATTAAACCCATAAGTATATTAGATATATAGTGAAAAAGACTTGATAATGCTTCCTTTTCCGTCTAATTGTCAGAAGGATTCACATTTCCCAAACAGCTGTGGTCGACGGCAGTGAAAATACTGATTAGAGGAAATTGGAGCATTTCACTCTTTATCACAGCTTTTTACCAATAGCATAATCACAAATTCTCAGTCACAGTTTTTCTCAAATTGCTTCTTTGAAGCAACTGCATTGCTAAATTTCCTTTACAAAGTAATTCAACTTAATGGGATTATCCTTGCTAAAGCATGTTTGATAATTTACCTAAGAAAGATAAGGAATATAACTATCAGTTTCTTTTTTCACATTGAATTCATTTCTTCAATAGTGCTCAACACTGTTGCCTGTAATGCATACAACTTACTTCCAAATCTGAATATCTTTTACTGCATAACATTATAATTTTAAGAGTAGGTTTAATAAACAAAAAGTAATGGTATCACTACTACTGAAGCAATATTTTAAAAGAATATTATATAAGTATGCAATGGAATACAGTATCATGTAAGTTCACATCACCTATGATTAGATTCCTACAAATCACCTCCAGTATGCCCTCAACCCAACTCATGGTATTTTAATTTTGATAAGCCAATATATCTGATGATTGATATATATATATATATATATATATATATATATATATATATAGTGACATCCACTGGCCCAAGGGAAACCAAAAAATGGATACACCCTCAAAAAATGATGATTCTTACTATTCAAGATATTTTTGACTGTAGCTCCACAGTAAGATGCCTCATGGGTTTTGGAGATCATCTAACCCATCTATGCTATAAATTTTGTTAGTTCCATTTAAAATACTGAAATAAGGTACTAATAGGAAGATTGGTTGGAGCTTAACTACTGTGTTATAGGTAGGCCTCAAAGTCTTGATAATCCTGTTTTAGCTTCCCAAGAGCTTGGATTAAAGGTGTTCATGAACAAACTTAGTGATGTCTTCATACTTGGATATATGCAGGCATTCAAATTATGAATAGATAAAAAATATTTTTATCTCACTAGTATTGTCCCCATAAAATAAGTCCATAGACTGTAAGGGGAATTTTATAAGCATTTATCTAACTTTCATTGGCCATTGAGAAACACTATACCCCAAAATTAAAGGGATGTCTATCAAAATAAGTGGGTACAAAGTCTCTAGCAGTGATAAAGATTGCATAAGGCATCACAGCAGGTTCTGTGTGTCCTTGCCTCTTTGGATGCAAGGAGTAGCTTCTGGGGCTTCCATATGAAGTCTATGACACCCATCTTTCCCTGGCCAAACAGAATCATTTAAGGGTGCTACAGGTATCTACTTCTCTAGTTTACTAGAATACAGAAAGGAAGTAACATGCAATTCTATGCAAACAGAGATTATATAGCTCCCTGATATTTCCTGAGGTCAGATCCCATCTTTTACTGTAGTACAGGAGAATGGGTCTACTATTAACTCCAGTGTTTAACTTGTAGATACCCATGTTATTCAATTAGCTTTGCACTAGCTACAAGAGGTAGCTGCTTTAGCCAGAGTAAATGCATTTTAGCCATCATTCCTTGGCTACATTCTCATTCTTGATACAGAGAGTGCCTTATTCCTTGCCTTTGGGAGTAGGGTGGTATGGAGCATTAAAATCTATTATCTTAGGCTTTGCTGTGTTGAGGAGACTATCACCACTAATGAGCCATGTAACGATAATTATACCTCTGGAGATGTGACAACTTTTGGGAACAATGTTGCTGGAATGGGTCACCACTCCCATGGATATTCAAAGTACTTTTAAAGTCTTAATTTCAAGCACAATTTTGAAATGAATGACAGAAAGGAAGGAGACATGGCCCCAGGGACTTATCTTTCAGAGGATGCCTAAAGGAAAATTCTACATTCCATTTGCCTATCCCATAAAACCCAAACAAGGTATGGAATCAGAGCAAGGTATATTAGATGACAAATCCAAACAAAATATTTGCCAAACAATTTAGAATACAGCACTGATATCTAGACAGCATTATAAAAACAAAAGAAATGTAGACAAGGAATTGTGTTGAGATACTCTTGATGACTGATTAAAGTTACCCGAGAATTAAGAAACAAATTAGCCACTGGACATAGAAGCCAGGCACACACATTTAATCCTAGCAGCCAGAGGATAGGAGGTGTTAGTACAGACCTTTAGTCCTAGGATGTGGGGTTAAGAGATAGAAGGATCTCTGTATGTTCAATGCCAGCCAGATCTACATGAATCAGTTTAGACGAGAATTACATTTCACATCTTTAAACCCAACATTAGGGAAGTACATAAGACAGAAGCAAGGTCTCAGAGAAGCTTTTCCTTTTACAGACACACTGAGGAGAGGCAGCAGTTTGAGGCTGGGTTAAGAGCTTATGTGTGGATAATCCCTTACAGGCTGAGCTAGTGGCTGGATGCTTTGCTTTTCTGATATTCAGCTTGAATCCCAATACCAGTCTGTGGGTCTTCATTTATTCATGTTACAAGGAAACATGTTCACAACTTTCAAACTAGGCCACCTTGCTAGATCATAGGAAAAATATTTTTCATTCTGAACCTCTGTGTAGAGTGTATGGCTGTACGTAAAAGAAAGCTCTCATTTCCACCCAGTGGCCTTCTGCGGATACATCCACTCACTTATGGTACTCAAGTGGTTCTTTCTCTTTCTCTCTCTCTCTCTCTCTCTCTCTCTCTCTCTCTCTCTCTCTCTCTCTCTCTCTGTCTCTCTCTCTCTCTCTCTAAATCACTCCATCCATAATTCTTTCTTAAAACCAATCTGGAAAGCCCTTTCCTTTATTTTAACCATCATCGTGTCAGAACTATACTTACCTTACACTCTAACCATCAGAAACAGGAAGGAACAACCCTCATGGTATCTTAGACAAGTCCCCACCAACACACACACACACACACACACACTACATTTTCATCTGCATACGACCTTTCACCTGCTTTCATCACCTCAATCACCTCATGTCCTTTAGTGCCACATAGTCACTGAATTTATCGTGTTAGGAATATTACATGTGTGCAATGTACCCATACTCCAACAATTGTACAGTTTTGTTGCCAAGGCCCTTACTCCCATACACTCGTAAACCCCCATAACTGCCTCAGTTTTGAAATGTACACGTGCAAGCAGGAAGATTCCTGAGCTACCTGGGCAGGAAGACCGAGGGAGCAAGGGGAGGGGTACTGTGCAGTCAACACAACACAGGACAGGACAAAGGAAGCCGGGTTGTGGTCAGGTAGGATTCTGATCTGATTCTTCAGAGCCAAAGATTTTAGATCTTTACAACAATGTTCAAATCCACACAGATTTATAATACTTAACACGCAAAAATATTGTCCACTTATGAAACATACAACAGGGCACATGGGAACTGACCTGGATTGCTGCATTGTCTTGCTGACCATTCCTCAGATGGATTTGACAGGCATTTTGTCTCCCTCTGCTCCTGCTGCTGCACTGATTTGATGATCACACTCCCAACCCCCAGCCTGTGCTAGTGAGACAGCCCAACCATGCAATCACGCATGCGTGCTTGTTTGACAGGCTGCAGGGACTCAAGAATCTTTTGTCCATCTAATGACATAAGATAGGCAGTCATGAGCTTTACCATTTGTTCTTGTGAGTGTGGTAATGGAGGGTATTCATGACCCTCTGAATCAATTGGCAAGAAACATATTCAAGGATTTTTGTAGATATTGTGGCCTGCAGTATTCTAATTATATTCATCCTTATCTCTCAGGTTACAGAAAAGAAGGGGTGCTTAAAAATGTCACTCGAATGAGAGAAGACGTACAAAACAATAGACACGTGAATCACTGGCAGAAGAGGACTCTGATGATTAAAAGATGCTGCGTTAGAAACATTCTGCACTAATCATATTTTACTTGATGATATATATATATACATGTTTTTCTATTATTGAATTTCAGATATTTTCAGGAAGTTGAAAATGTTACTATGAAAATAATAATTACAGTTTCAATAAACATGTTGATTGATCATTCAAATAGAAAAATTCCTTACTTATTTTGCTCAATAGTTTAATGTCACCTCGACACAAGCTGAGGTTATCTCAGAGTAGGGAACCTCAGTTGAGAAAAATGTCTCTATAAGATACATCTGCAGCAAGCCTATAGGGAATTTTTCCATATTAGTGATTGTGGGCATATCTCAGCAATAATAAAATGAAAGCCAAATAAACACTTTCCTCCCCAAGTTGCTTTGGTCACCATGCCTCAATATAGCAAAAGTAGCCCAAACTAAAACACTCATGATTTTAAAAACACTTGCTAGGATGTACATTTTTGTTTGTTTATATATTTGTTATTGAGACAGGCTCATTTAGTGAGGAGGGTAACCACCAGGAAACCTGCTATGCTTCTGCCATTCAGTCTTATTTCAACTTTTGACAGCTTTCGAGAACTGTAAAATTTGCTGACAAGACACCCTTGTCCTCTTGCATCTCAGGATACCTTTCAAGTCTTGATTTCTAACCATGGGGAAATCACTAAAACAGCAGTTCAGCTGTGCTTTCTTTGGCACAGGGTTTCTCTATGGTGTTGGAGGCTGTCCTGGAACTCACACTGTAGTCCAGGCTGGCATCCTACTCACAGAGATCTGCCTGCCTCTGCCTCCCAAGGGCTGGGATTAAAGACATATGCCACCAACACCCAGCTTTAACTGCCTTAGGTTTTAAGGCAGGATTTTTCTTAATAGATCTGCCTGGCTTGGAACTTGCTCTGCAGAATAGGCTGACCTTGACCTCAGAGTTCCTTTGGCTTCTGACATTTAATATGGACATTAAAGATTTCTGCATCATGGCGAGGCCAATTTCCATATTTTTATACAATATCCCCAGAGCCAAGGATTGTATGGTGATTAACTAAACAAGAAAACTAAAGCAATTTTCCCCTGGAAACCATCAATTTATTATAGGTTAGGATGGCATTAGAAAATAAAGTATCCCATTTATCTCCCCAATCCACTCTTTCTCCTAAGTTTCTCTTCAGAAAAGGGCAGCCCTCCCATGGATACCAATTAATCATGGAATATCAAGTTGCATTGAGACTAATTACCCCCTATTTTACTAAGGCTGGTCAAACCAATCCAGTATCTCCTTGCAATTTATTAAGTCAGGGTCTTTTTCCTTGAATTTAAGTTAAACACTCCTAAAGTTTTTCTAGTAACCCATGGTAACTAGAGTGACAAAAAGAGACATTCGCAAACAATATTTTTTAAAGGGCCCTGGGCATTGAACTCAGGACCTCTGGAAGAGCAGCAGTGCTCTTAACCACTGAGCCTTCTCTCCAGCCCCCATTTGTAAACAATATTAAGCAGAAAATATAACTTGACTTAACAGTATCCTATATGATGAACCATCATAAACTGTTAACTTAAAAATATTGCAATGCTTAAAATAATATTTTTATTCATGTTTTGAAAATTTTAAGCTTACATACAATATGTTTTATCACAGCATTCCTCATTCCTCATTAACTGCTGCAACACTTTCAAGGACTTCCGGACAAACCCAGTCTGTTCCTTATATGCATCATTATCATTAGCATCGTTACCTTATTTTTCGTAAATTGTCTGCGTCTAGTTAATACTGACCCAGGCACAAGAATTTGGGCTCATCCAAATAATAGTGACAGCCCTCAAAGAAATGTGGATGAAAATGAAATGAAAACTTTACTAAGAGGACAGTTCATAGCATTAACTACCTACATAAAAAAACTTGGAGAGAACTCAAACTAGCAACTTAAAACACACATATGAAAGCTCTAAAACAAAAGGAAGCAGGTTTATTCAAGACGACTAGAGAAATAATCAAACTGAGGGCTGAAATGTGGAACGAAATGGCGATAGGGTGGGAGGCTGGGGGGGATGGTGGCGGCATGCGGGAGGAGGGGGAGGGAAAGGGAACGGGAACGGGGATTGACATCTAAAACAAGCTATTTAAAATTAAAATAATAATAATAAAAAAATCTAGAAGAAAAAAAAAAGATTAGTAAAATTCAACTAGTTTGTTTCTAGTGAATTCAATCACCCAAAGACAGAAGATGGTTTAATAAAGAATGAATTTCACAGACATGGAAGAAAGAATGAATTTCATAAAGTTACCCTCTGGCCTCTATGTGTTTACTGAAGCATACACATATCTATTGAAGTACAAACTCCATACAAATATGAAATAATAATAATAATAATAATAATAATAATAATAGTGGCAAAATTCAATAAAGTGTTTCTACAAGAATAAATATTGATGGATTTTCTCAATGAGGACTTCCTTGTCTGATTTTTTTGTTTCTCAGTTTTGAAAAAAGAATCAGTGACTGTTTCCATTACTATTGACAATACAGTGATAGGGGAGATAGGTCACTCAAGAAGTTTCTTTCCTGACAACCATGCAGATCTGAGTTTGATTCCTCAGAATCCAGGAGAAATTGCTAGAGACAACATGCACCAGAAACGGGAAAGGAAAAAAAAAACAGCACAATCTTGAAACTTTCTGCTCAGTCTAACAAAATCAGCAAGTGGTAGGTTCAGTGAGGGAATCTGTCTCTTAATAAATGGTAGTATGCATAGTGTTGGAGAGAGAGGTAATGAGAAGTAACTGATTCATCAAAGAGAGTTCAGATCCCAGCACCCTTGTCTCTTATTGAGAAGTTCATAAATATCTGCAACTCCTTCTCCGAGGGACCCAACACTTCCTTGACTTCCTTGTGTTCTCTTTGGGCATGACCCACATATATATGTGGACACACACATGAACACAGAAGTAAAAAGTATATATTAAATGCTTAGCATTAGACCACCAAGTTTCCATGAGACTTGAGACGTTCACTTTGAACTAGATGATATTCAACCCAAAAACACTTGACATGTGCAGCAGTACTATAGAAGGTGGAATAGTCTTGTTCCAATATCAGAGATCATGCTGGGATAGGCTCTGAAGACACAAACAAGTCACAATATCAGCAAAAGGGGTCATTATGCCCCACTGCTACTTTCACATTGCTGTACCTAGGTCTTCCTAAGTATGCACTCTCATTCACATGGCTGAGGAAGACTCCAGCATGTTTCACAGTTGATCATACTCACTATGGAGGATCACCAGACCGCAAACAGCTAAAGTACTACTTTCTTTCCTCACAGTCCTTGAAGGGGACTGGAAAAGATAATTGTAAGTTTCCATTTATTGATTGAATATGTATATGTGTATTTAAATGTTCCAAAGTGCATGTCTTTGTTTCTGAGAACAACTTGGGGGACCCAAGCATTTGTAGTTGATGGGATTGGATTCAGTTCCTCAAAATTGGCAGCAAGTAGGATAATTGCTGAGACAACTCAAGGTTCCCACAATTAAATTATAAATAAATTACAAGTACTTAAACATTGAAAATGTTTCTGACCAAAAAGAAATTATTTAGGCCCACGAACAGGTAGAAATGGTAGATTAAATAGTGGTCCTCTAATCAGAGGCTGATGAAGAAATCTGCACATCTTAATCAGGGTTTCTATTGCTGTAATAAACATTATGACTAAAAGCAAGTCTAGGAAGAAAGGGTTTGCTTTGCTTACACTTCCATACCAGTTCATCATCAAAGGAAGTCGGGGCAGGAACTCAAGCAGAGCAGGAACCTGGAGTCAGAAGCTGATTCAGAGAGCAGAGAACATTTCAATCTACTTGTTTGCTCCTCATGGCTTGCTCAGCCTGCTTTCAGATAGAAGCTCTGATAAGCGTCCCAGGGAAAACACAACTCTATGTGGACCGTATCTCCCCTCATCAATCACTAATTAGGTAAATGATCTACAGGTTTGCATATTTCCAGATCTTTTGAGGAATTCTCCCAAATTGGATTTCTCCTTCGCAAATGACTTTAACCTGTGTCACATTTACACAAAATTAGACACCACAGGTCAGAATTTGAGGAAGAGAAATTCTACAAGAGAAATTCTACAAGAGAAATTCATGTCACCCTCTGGTAACTGAAACCTCAACTTCTAAAGGAAAAGTCTTGTGACAGTGCATTCACAGAATTTTCACTTTTACTTATTAACATATTCTCTGAGATAATACCTAACTAATAAAGGTAGAACCTTATATACCTAAAAGCCATGAAAGTCCCTTGTGTTTCTTGAATATAAGGCCTACAGACAGTGAAAAAGAAATATTACATCAAACTTTGAATTTGGGGAGGTGTGAGAATCCTCTCTTTTTCCTCTCCTCTCCTGTTTCTCTCCTCTCTTCTGTTCCTCTCCTTGGTTACTCTCCACTCCTCCCTTCCCCTCATTTTCTCCCATTCTTCCTTTCACCTCCTATTTCCCCCATGCTCTCTCTCTCTCTCATTTTGTTAATAGGTAAATTTCTGTTGCTGTGATAAAACACCATGACCAACTCAACTTATGGAAAAATTATTATTAAGGGCTTTTTCCAGATAGCATCTGTGGAAGAGGAGAGAGCAGGCAGCAGGTGATTTGAGCAGCGGCTAACAGCTTACACCTCAAACCCCAATCAGGAAGAATAGAGATTTATTGAAATACCATGAATTTTATGAAAACAGAAATTTTCTCCAGTGATATTCTTTGTACAACATTACCACATCAACTAATCTTCCTCAAACAGCCACCAATTAAGGTTCAAATATTTAAATTAATGAGGCTAGTAGTGGCATCCCTTTGAAACCACTGTTCCGTTCCTTGCCTCTCATATACTTTTTTTTGTTTTTCCGAGACAGGGTTTCTCTGTATTGCTTTGGAGGCTGTCGGTCCATCCTGGCCTCGAACTCACAGAGATCTGCCTGCCTCTGCCTCCCAAGGGCTGGGATTAAAGGCACGCGCCACCACTGCCCAGCGCCTCTCATATTCTTACAGCCACATTATAATGTAAAATGTTTTCAATCCAACATCAAAAGTCCTCTTAAGCAGGGCTATGGTGGCACATGGCATTATTCTCAGACAGAGAGAGGCAGATTTCTTAGTTCTTATCTTGTCTTGTCCACAAAACAAACATCTAGGAGATCCAGGACTACATAGGGAAGTCCTGTCTCTAAAAACAAAAAAAGTTCTTGCAATCTTTCAAGGAATCAGTGTTGTGTATAAGCCCATGTTCTCTTTTATGACTCAAAGCAATAACTTAAATATAAACTCCTGTAAAATCAAAAACAAATTAGATATTTACCACATACAATGGTATGGAGTATACATCACCTTTCTGTTGAAATGGTGTCATGCTAGCCTGAAAGATGCTGTGGATGTTCTTGAACTTTATACTCTTCTGACTCTACCCACTGAATGTTGGGGTTACTATGTACACCATCACAGCTGTTTTTGTCATACTACAGATTAGAGACAAATATTTGTGTATGCTAGGCAAGAGTTCTAACAGAGTTGCAATGATAGCCATCGTCCCATATACTTTCTTATACATCATACTTTTAGTAGGGATCCGGGGCAAGGTGATCTACCAAAGGTCATCTACTATGGAAATAACATTACCTTTTTCATCACCATCTCAAGTGATATAATATCACACTGAAATTTTCATGAACAAAATTTTGTATTGGTTAATAATTTTTCATTCACTGCAACTCCTACGATGTTTTCTGTGATAAGTAATTTCTTGGCTTGTTACGCTTGACCTCTCTTTCCATATGAACAACATGGTTGCTGTGATAGCTACTTATCTGCTATTGCCACTAACTTTGAATATTCTTGGGAGGAGTCATTTGGAAATAGACAAGTCCTTAAAGGAGTTTTGACATGAAGTATACTTAGTATCTTCTGAGGTTATACATTCTTCACACTGAGTCAAGATGTTATGCCAAGATCTACCTTCCTGGCTGGGTGGTGGTGGCACACTCCTTTAATCCCAGCACTCGGGAGGCAGAGGCAGGTGGATCTCTGTGAGTTCGAGACTAAGCCTTGTCTACCTAATGAGTTCCAGGACAGGCTCCAAAACAATACAAAGAAACCCTGCCTTGAAAAGCCAAAAAAAAATCTACATTCCTACAACACATATTATACACAGTATGATGCCCAAATCTACCAAGATTTAAATGTTCCATAAAATACATAAGAAATCAAATATTTAGTTAAGAAACTAAAACTAATTGTCATTTGCTAGTTGAAAGGCCACATGTTCATTTAAGATTATGTGCATGATATCACAGATGTGTAGAAATCTCTCCTTCCCTTGCCTCTTTGTCTTAGTTAGGACTTCTATCACTGTGACAAAACACCATGCCCAAAAAGAAAGCTGTGGAGGACAGAGTTTACTAGGCTTACCCTTCTGCCTTGCTGTTCATCACTGAAGGAAGTCTGGGCAGGACATCAAACAGGGCTGGATCCTAGAAGCAGGAGCTGAATCAGAGGCCTTAGAAAGTAGCAGCTTAAGGCAGATAGTTGGGGCATCAATACAGACATATAATATTTGAACTTGGATTTGTGTTGCCTATGGGATGTGCTGTTGTAATAGTGGCACAGAGATTGTGGAAGGGGCCGAGAAATGACTGCTCTAGCCGCAGACTCATGCCAGGAGAGGGAATTCTCCTTTGAAACTGCCTGGAGTGCCTGGACTCAGTGGCTATACAGCACATAGAACAAGGATAGGACCAAACAAGACTGGAGAAAACATTGCCAATGTAATGATGCCTAATGATATTATGTTACCCTCATAGATTTTTTTCTATCCCAAATGTCATCCGAGAGGATTCATCCAGCAACTGATGGAAACACACGAAGTGACCCACAGCCAAACATCAGTCTGGCCTGGGGGAATCCTGCAGAAAAGAGGAAGAAATGACTGTATGATCCAAAGGGCCAATGTCATCACAAGAAAACTCCAGGTATCAATTAACCTGAGCTTACAGTCGCTGACAGTCTGAACAGACAATCAGGGAGTCTGCATGGACCTGACCTAGGCTGTTTGCATATATATGACAGTTGTGTAGCCTGATCTACTTTTGGGATTCCTAACAGTAGGAGTAAGAGCTGCCTTGAAACTTTTTTTGGATTGTGGGACCCTTTAAATCATATTAGATTTTACCCAGCCTTAATATAAGGGGACATCCTTCATCTCACTGCACATTCATATGCCTTGTTTTGGTGATATCCATATGAGTTCTGCCCTTTTCAGAACATAAGCAGATGATTGAGTTGTTGGGGACCTGGAGACGCAGACAGACCTGCAGGAGACCCTGCAGGATTTCTGTGATTTCAAGGCAAACCTGGTCTACAATGTGAGTCCCATGACAGGCTCCAAAACTACAAAGAGAAGTTTGTCTTAGAAAATCAACAAAAAATATTACCTCATAGATGATGTCTGTAACCGAAGAAATGATAAAAATATTTGGATGTATGTATATGGATATACATATATATGTTTTTGAGAAAGCATTGTGAAGGTATATCAAATGTTATCAGAGAAAAGATTAATAAAGATGAATTCATTTTTATATTTTTTATTTTTAAATTTAAATTTGAATTAGAAACAAGGTTGCTTCACATGTCAATTCCAGGTCCCTCTCCCATTCCCTCCCCTCCTCCCATGCCCTCCCACCCACCCCCCAATATCCCTCCATTTCCCCAGGGAGGGTGAGGCCCTCCATGGAGGTGTCCATAGTCTGTCATTTCATCCAGGGCAGGGCCTAGACCCTCCCCCAAGAGTTCAGGGTGAGAGGGCATCTCACATTGTTGAAAGGAGTCCAAAATCCATTTGTATACCCTGGATAAATAGTGATCTACTATCCAAGGCTCAATAGATTACCTAGGCCTCCTCACTGACACCCACATTCAGGGGGTCTTGATCAGTCCCATGTTTGATTCCCATGCATCAGTCTGGGATTCAAGAGCTACCCCTTGTCAGGTCATCTGCTTCTGGGGGTTAAACCAGCCCAGTTAAAGATGAATTCTTAAAAGGCTTTAATGAATAAGGACAGTATATATCTTCAGTAAGTGACTATGGAAGACTTTCAAGTGAGGGAAGGAAAAAACACAGTGATAACAATTGTGAAAGAAGAATCGTGGATAAGAAAGTGGTGGAGGATGGGAGAGTAGGTGAAAGGAGGGAATATGGGGAAGAAGAAATAACATGAAATAAATTCAGAATCAGTCATGTGAAAAACTACTCATACAAAGCTTCCTAAAATACAAATACAGATATAAAGGGTATAAATGCAGTTACCATATAATGGAACAACAATGCCCCCATTCACTACTATAGGACAGACATAAAGAAGTCCAGTTCCAGGAGTGGTTTACCATTTTTGACATTATTGGCTAGTGAAGTTCCATTGACCAAGAAATGGCCTTTCCTTTACCAAGTGGTGGATAGTGAAACTGATTTCATGGGAGTAACAAGCCACTTTCTATTTTAAGGATCTTCACAAAACTTACCTTATATATGAATCCACTATCAGAATAATGACCCCCTACTATTAAACTTAGTACTTGTCTTAGTTTGATGGACTATTAATTTGATTTAACACCATGATCAAAATCAATTTAGGGAAGAAAATGGTTTATCTGTCTTATACTTCCACATCATTGATCATCATCAAAGATGTGGGGTCAGAAACTCATGGAGAATGGGAACTGGAGGTAGGAAATAATGTAGTGGCCATGGAGGGGTATTGCTTACTGGATTTCCCCTCATAGCATGCCTTGCGTGCTTTCATAGAGTACCCAGCACCCCTGCACACCCACAATGAACTAGGCCTACCTCAGTCAATCATTACTAAGGAAAATGCCCTGAAGGCTTGATTATAGTCCAATCATATGGAGACACTGTCTCAGTTGAGGCTTCCTCTTCGCTGGTGACTCTATCTTGTGTCAAGTTGACCTACAACTTGCCAGTACAGTATTAGTTAAATGTAATCCCAATGTCTTATTGGTGTATCTGGAGATTAGTGTACCTCTTAAACATCATCAGAGTAGCTTCTTTTCTTCAGTAGATGGTAAGTAATATAGAGACACACAGGTGGTCTCCGTGTAGAAAGCCAGAGATACAGTGTCACATAGCAGGTAGTATGGGGTATAGGTATTCCTTAAAATAGATTTCTACATAGGGTATGCTATCCAATTAGAAATGGTCTGGGTAGACAGTGTCAGGAAGAACCTACATATTGGGATGATGCAGCAGATATGCTTCTGGGATCAAACCAAGATATATTTCTTAGAAATGTTAACATATTAAATTGGATATATATACATATATATATACATATGTGTATATATATATATGTGATGAGAACGAGAATGATGTGTATGTCAGTTATTGCCATGTGTAATGGATCTTGTGGATGATGGATTTGCAGGTATCTGATGTGACTTTGCCAGTTGCTAAATATCTCACTTTATTTCTACCTGCATTATACTTAAGCAGCACCAAAGAATGAGTGGAACATGGGGAGACTAACTCTTCTCCAGATGCACAACAAATGAAACCATAATAGTCTCATGCATCTGTGTACATGGGTTGACTCTATTAGGCAATTGTAGTGACCAGAAATATATTTTGTCAGTGAAGACGGATGAGTTTGTAGACTAAAAAGATGATATGCATAAAAGAATAATCCATATTTGGGTGGTTTCTCCTTTACCTTTAGTACTGACAAGAAAAACAAGTCAATGTAAAAAACATTCTTGATATAAAAGAGTCCCATGGCAAACTCTATCTCATATTTAAGATGGAGATTGCAGTGTAGATGGATGTGTCATCTTTATAGCCAATTTACTCATATTAGTGAGTGATAATAACAGTGTACATTATGTTAATAGTGTTTCCACTTCCAGAGTACATTTTTTCTTGAATGAAGGTGATAGCAATCACAATTATTTTCTGTGTACTTCCCAATGATATGATTAAAGGCATGCTCAACTACATCTGTCAATTGGATGCTCAATTTTATTTTATTTTTTTGAGACCTGGTTTATTCTGTATCGTTGGCTGTCCTAGAATTTCCTTTGCAGAGTAGGTGGCCTTGAACTGGGGGATCTGCCTGCCTCTGTATCCTGTGTGCTGTAAAGAAAAATGTGTACCACCACAATCCAGAAAAAAAGATGGATGCTCAACTCTTTTTCATTTTTTATTTTGATAAAAATTTTCATTAACATAACCAAACTCAGTTCCACCTTCTTTCTCTTCTACATTCCCCTCCTCCATCTATCTCCCATCCATTCCTTAGAGGGGGGAGGATTCTCTTGGTGAGTCACCAAAGTTTGGCATAGGAAGTTGAGGCAGGACCAGGACCCTGTTGTGTGTGATACTCAACTCTTAGTCTCTGTCTGAATTAAGATGAGATGGAAGCCACAATATGTTACTTATATATTATTGATAAATAAAATATGCCTGAAAATTAATTCTGTATCCACAACTCACAACCTAGATTAATCAATAGTCCTTGGTACCCTAGAACTCACTTTCTAGGCCAGGCTGGCATGGAACTCACAGATTTTCCTGCCTTAGATTCCCACGGCCTGGAATGAAAGTTCTGTGCCAACACTGGCTTACTCATACAGAGCATTTAATTCACTATGTGAATGTCTAGAAACCTCCAACATTCCTTCATGAGAGAATGTGACCCTGAAGATATTTTCTGGGCTTTAATGTTATCAGACATGCTGTCAAAAATATATTACATAATCCATATACATATATATATTTTTTCCTTGCATCAAAATAATATAGTTCAAAGGTCATATGTCTTGGTTTCTTGCTATAGGTTAAGCAGTGGTGAAGGGGATTTGTCAATATCCTAAGTAGTAAGATGGTCAGACGTAATGTGGATGATACCTCTATTCCTGAATGGATGCTAACTAAAGTGACACATAGAGATAGGTATGCTACTGCCACTGAATGAGGGAGAAGAAAAAGGAAAAAGGATGAAGAACAGAAGGAGAGTGTTTCTTTGAGATGTTAGTCTTTGATAATTGAGTGACTAACATCAGTGTAAATCATTTCACAAAGATTTATCAATCACCTATCTATCTATCCATCTATCAATTCTCTGTGCATGCATGCATACATGCATATAATGTGTGTATTTAAATTTTAACTTTTTGTTTTATAAACGTTATTCTTAATATAGTGAAATTATGGCATGAACAAATCTAAATACAAGTATTTCCATCATTTTATTTTTTCTGAGAGAACCCATAGTGTGTTTTCATTATTGTCACTGCTTTTTTCCTTCCTCCCAGATGTGCTCCTCCCCTAACCATCAAATATACTGTCTTCTTTAACAAAATTCAGATACAGTTCACCCCACTGTGAACCCAGAAAACTGTGACATTAACTTGCCTGCCAAAACATGCCCACTGATGTGATAGAAGTATGAATACCATGGGGAAAAACAGCCTACATTGTGGTAGGATCTAAGGACTGCCCACAAGTTGAAACTTATTAATGGTCCTGTTATAGGAAACAAGAATATGGAGTCAGAGAGTTCATAGGCCCTGAGGGAAAGTCTAATATTATCCCTCTGCTAAATGTAAATATTACCTATCCAATTCCTAATGACTCATTGTTATACCCATAGGTTAGTGTTTTTTCAACCTTCATCAGAGAAGGTTATTTTGTCAGTGAATAATGTTTAATATGGAGGTCCATAAATTTTCAAGGTGAAGAGCATAACAGATTGCTCAATTATAGGCACTGAACACAATTCCTGTATCATAATCCTCCTCACAAATTTCAGGTATCACTGTGAGAGATAGTCTGGTAGGATTTTAAGAGTTATAAACTGTGAATGATTAAAGTAATAGAGCAAGATTCAACTTTATTCACTGATTTTGGTACTGGGATGTTGGGCATACTCCAGTGAAGAAGTTTATTTGTGTGTGTGTGTGTGTGTGTGTGAGAGAGAGAGAGAGAGAGAGAGAGAGAGACAGACAGACAGAGACAGAGACAGAGACAGAGACAGAGAGGAGAGAGAGATGAGAGATAGAGAGGGGGAGGGAGAAAGAGAGTGAGTTAGAGAGGAGAGAGATGAGAAATAGAGAGACACAGAGTGAGAGTGAGAGAAGAGAGAGAGAGAGAAAGAGAGAGAGAGAGAAAACATTTGCACAGGCACATACTATGCACATATACAAAGGACAGACGAAATATTGTGAAGCAATTTCTCTACCTCAACATTTATATGTATTCTGGGGATCAAACTCAAATTGCCAGGCTTGAATAGAAATCACCTTTGTCTATTGAGCCTTTGGTCTGTATTTTACTATTTATTTATTTTTTACAGATTCATCCATGAATATAATGAACTTAAGTGATTTACAGTATACCATTACTCTTTTTTATTTTTTATTTTTTATTTTTTTATTTTTTTTACCATTACTCTTTCTAATTCCCATACCTTCTGCTACTGAAGCTCTTATTACCAAAGTGCTCTGTTTAATTTGCATAAAATATTTGTAGTTTTGAATATTAAACATGGTTCTACTACTAAGTTGTTATTTGATATTCTAAAATGAGTTTTAAAAAGTGTAATATAAGGTAACATGAATAAGTAAAAGCAAGACTGATATAGGGGTTCAAACTTCAAACTGAAATCAAAAAGGCAAAGCAGATGACCAGTATCTTCTTACTTCTACTTCAGGCAGAATAGGTCTGTTTTGTGTCCGGGACGTCTTACTGTAACCTCTCCTCAGCATCGCTAGACAATGAATGCCCCTATCTATTTATATACCTCCATATCATGGGTATTAAAGGGATATTATCCCAGGTTCTGAGGTCATCTTTGTATGAGCTGTTTCTATCTAGGAATTTAACAATCTGTATAGATCTGTGTGGCCTTGGACTCACAGAGACTGTCTAAATCATAATCATGAGCTCTAAGTGTTAAAGGTGTTTATCACCACCTCCTAGATTCTGCCTGCTGGGATTAAAGGTGTGTGTCTGGCTTTTATGGCTTGTGTCTGGCTTTGCTTTCTGAATCCTCAGGCAATCTTTTATACATCATAAATAATATATCAAAAGAAGTATATATTTATAACATTTCTTCATTTCCTTTCTTCCCTCCAAATCCTCCTACATACAGGGATTTCTTCCAATACAAAATCATGGCATCCTTTTTAATGATAGTAACTTTTAGAATTTACCCCTATCTCCTTATATGCTGGCATATTTTCTGCATTTCAGTGACTGTTGACCATGAGCACATATACATACCAGTGTGGGCATGGTAATTGGAGAAAAAAGCACTGACAGTGGTTCTCTCCATATTATGGGCACTGTAGATTCATTTCAGGTTATCAGAAACAATTTCAGGTGCCCTGTTTTCCTGAGAAAACTGAAGATCTATTTATTTATTTTTTGACAAATGTTTTCTTTTTATAAGAGTCCCATTTGATGTGGAACTAGATCTGTAGACCAGGCTGGCCTCAAAATCAGAGATCTGACTGCCTCTACCTCCCTAGTGATGGGATTAAATTGTGTATCACCACTGTCCATCAAAAGCTGTCTGAAAATTGACCTTGATACGTGAAGAAGCATACTTTTCTGTTAGTTCACAATGGTATTTGACCAAGAACACACTGCATAGGCACTGGAGTGATAGCAGAGTAATTAAGAGCACTTTCTGTAGCCAGAATCCAGATGGTGACTCACAACCATCCACATCTCTGCCTCACAGGATACAACCCCTAGGCAGACACGGGGCACACATAAATACATAGAGTCAAAACAGTTATGCACATAAAAATAAAATAAACAGCTGACCAGACAAAGGTTAACTCTTGAATCCCAGGCATCAGCCTGGGAATCCAGCATGGGACTGATCAAGACCCCCTGAATCTGGGTGTCAGTGAGGAGGCCTAGGGAATCTATTGAGCCTTGGGCAGCAGATCAGTACCCATCCCAAGTATACACACGGACTTTGGACTCCCATAGAACAATGTGAGATGCACTCTCACCCTGAACTCTTGGGCAAGGGTCTAGGCCCTGCCCTATATGAAATGACAGACTATGGACACCCCCATGGAGGGCCTCACCCTCCCTGGGGGAATGAGGGGATAACGGGGGGGGGTTGGGGGGAGGGCACGGGAGGAGGGGAGGGAATGGGAGAGGGACCTGGAACTGACTTGTGAAGCATCCTCCTTTCTTATCTAAATTTAAACTGGAAAATAAAAAAAATATCCAAAATACAAAAAAAAATGTCTAAAAAAGAATACATTATATGGAGCAGGGTAAAACTTTTAAGATTTTTTTAATCCCTTGAGATTTCAGCATTCTATCATGCTCATAAAATCACTGCAAGTATTATCAGAATTATTGTCATCGCTACTGGATGAAGGCACTAGCATAGCATTTAAGGTAGTCATCAATCTCCCTATAGGGGGGAAGGCATTTGATATAGCCTCTCCACTATTGTTTATATTCTTAATTGTGGTCATCCTTGTGGATTTCTGGGCATTTCCCTAGTGCCAGATTTCTCTTTAAACCGATAAAGACTCCCTCTATTTAGGTATCTCTTTTCTTGCTCTCCTCTATTCATCCCCTAACTCAATCTTCTTGATCCCTCCTCTTCTTTCCCCTCCTCTTCTCCCCTCATCTTTCTCCTGCCTTACTCCCCTACCCCTCCTCCTGCTTCCAATTTGTTCAGGAGCTCTTGTCCTTTTCCTCTTCTCCAGAAGAACATGTATGTCTCTCTCAGGGTCCTCCTGTTTCTTAGCTTCTCTAGAGGTGTGGATTGTAGGCTTGTATTCCTTTGCTGTATGCCCAATATCCATATATGAATGAGTACATACCATGTTTGTCTTTCTGTGACTGGGTTACCTCCTTCAAAGGCAGAGATTCACAGCTAAGTACTGAGCTGAACTCCTGGAATCCACTTGTAGAGATGCAGGTTTGATTACGAAAGGGGTAAAGATCATGCTGGGGAAGCCCACAGAAACAGCTGAACTGAGCAAGTGGTAGCTCATGGACCTCAGCCAGAGAGCCTCTTGAAATTGGGTGACAGTTAGAAGGGCAGGCTATGGGGCCTTTTGTTTTGGAACCAGTATTTATTCCTAGTGCAGTAATTGACTTTGGGAGCCCATTAACCTAGGGATGGATACTCTTTCAACATAATTATATGGGGAGGGACTATGCTATGCCCTAAATAATGTGGCAGATTTTGATGATCCCCCAGTGGAAGGCCTCACTCTCCTTGTGGAGTGGATGGGGATTGGGACAGGTGGGAGGGTATAGGAGAATGGGAACTGAGAATTACATGTAAAATAAGATTTTTTCTATTTTAAATAAGAAGAATTATACAAATTAAATACTACTTAATTTTATTGTGAAAGTCTTGGGAATATAATAGTATATTTTCAAATTGTTATTCAAAACTTATACAGTATAACCTTCCTGAAAATGTAAAATATGGCATGAGTCTCAGAGCACAGCTGTCTACATACCATATCAACTAGTAGGTTCAATTCGTGGATAATTACCAAAACACTGGTATAAAAGTTGTTTGTTGGTTGGGCACTGGTGCCACATGCCTTTAATGCCTATATTTGTGAGGCAGACGCAGGTGGGTCTCCGTGAGTCCCAACCCAGTCTGAACTGCAGAGCAAGTTCCAGGACAGCCAAGGATACACAAAGAAGCCTGTCACAAAACAAACAAGCAAAAAAAACAAAACAATAAATAACAGGATGTTTATTAAAATGTGTGCAGTATTTCCTAGTGAGGGGGACATTCTTGTTCAAGTAAAATAATAGCAAATATCACGAAAAGGAGTAAATTTTCAAAAAAAATACTGAAAACTCAAACTTTTACAAAGGAACTACAATTACAAATATTAAGTTGTCAACTTCTGTTTAAACAATTTTAAGAGCAAAATTATGAGTTTGTAAGTATTAATTTCATGCTCAATGAAATTAAAAAATAAAGAACACCTTGGCTCTTGAGCTTCAGTTTTCAGCAAAGTTGACTGGTTAGATTTCACTGTCAATTTGTCACAGTCAACAATACCTGAGAAGTCAGAACATAATAAAGAACCTCCTCCATCATATTGCCCTGTGTCCATATCTGTAAGCATTGTCTTTATTAATTATTAACATGTGGGCTGGTACAGTCCACTGTGTATGAGACCATGCCTAAGTATGCAGTAGGCCTGGGCTACATAAGACATCAATCTGAACAAGCTAATGGGAGTAAATCATTGAAGAGTTTCCTACTATGGTTCCTGCTCCTTCTGCTGGAGTTCTTCCTCTTGTTTCCCTCAGGCTTGGACTGTTACCTAAAATTGTGGAAGAGACAAACCCTATCTTCCTAGTTTGGCTTGTTTTTAGTCACAGCATGAGGAAGCAAACTAGTTATGAACCTTGTAACTGATTATAGTTAAATGATTTGCAAAAATATTATCGACAGCTAGCTCTACAAATAATTTTAAAATAAGTAGAACCAAATTGTAAAGCACAGCACTATTAAGTAGGCCTGAGTTAGTTTGAACCACTAGGAACCCCGAGAAATGATTACTGTATTGAACAGACAGTTCTCCACAAGTCCTCCATGCATAATATTTATATTGAAACCTGAACTCAAAGGGTGCAGTCTAATCTTGATTCTCCCCTTTGTTTTCTTCCTCCAATACCATCAACTCAAACACTGAGACTTTTCAGTTGCCACGGCAACAGTGACACCTAAATGCACTCTCAAAACAGAGTGGGTTAATCTATTCTTGGAAATTGTAATTTTTAGGTAAAAGGCAGGGGGGGCATGTTTTTGATAGTTGTGAATGCATGCATGCAGGAATATATGTGTGCATGTCTACTGAATGTTTGTTAAGTGTTGAAACACTGTCAATGTTGCATTGTGTACAATGCTTTGGGAACTGTGAAAGAGGCTCCAGGGGGAAAGGCAGAGGGCCTATTACCTCAGTTGCATTTTATTTCCTGGATTGTCCCTGGATATGACTCTGTGTCACCTGTGACAAACATTTACATTCAATTCATAAGACGTGTTTATTCTTTCTGGATGTCAAATATGTCTATAGACCCTAATCTGGTCAGTGTACCTTAAATTTAGATATGACATTCTGTCTTGCTATCATGCTTTCCCAGCTATAATCTCCAATTCATGCCAGGCAATTGTGTTTAAATTCACCTATCAATAGAAAGTTCTGGAAAGCGCTACTTACTCAATATTTGGTATGTGTTAACTGGTGTTTGTGTGCATGTTTTTCTGAACTCAAACAACCTTCCTTGGATAATTGTTTTTTTTGTTATCCTCATGTATAAAAGTACACTGAAACTGAAGCAAGATTGTATACATCATTAGGGAGATGTTCACCCCATTCTTTCAGGTCTCCACATCCCATGTTTTGCAAAATTGACAAAGGTGAAACCATATTGGACTTAGGTCATTCATCCACCTTCAAGCTCATGTTTTGGCATTGTAGCAAGCAGACTGACACAGGAAATAAAAAACACATTAGTTAATGGCTACAGCTGTGTCTCAATAAATTTTCTAAAGTTAGATCTTATATGGACAAATTATGGATCTTTTGCCTGTGTGTCTGTTCTTAAGAGGAGCTGGCAGTTACTTCCTTCAAGTTTCTCTTACATAAAATGCATTCCTTCATCTCATGGACCACTAGATGGACATGACCACCTGAAACTTAAAACTCATTTTAAATTCATGAATTAAAGGGAAGAAGAGATCAATACTTTAAAGAGATCAATAATGAAAATGGGTATCATATTTTATTACAAATGATCAGTTTGAGGCCTGGGGTTAAAAACTACATGTTTTTGAGACAGAGACAATGATGTCAATTTAATAACTAAAATAAAAATTTTAAAAGACCCAATGTCTAGAATTAACAAGTACTAAATTATTTTTATATAATTCATTGAATAATATTTCAGAAAAGAACTAGGACTTTGTGCATGGTTGGCAAACACTCATTCAGTGACGATTTCCCCCTAACTTTCACATTTAATTTTGAGATGTAGCATCACTAAGCTTTGCAGGATGACCTTGAACTGAATTTGTGTCGAGGTATTACTGTCCTTCACCAGCACTTAAAGCTTCTGCAAGGGACCAAAAGAGAAAGTAAACACCAATTTAACCCAAACACTTTGATCTGTGTTGGTTTCTTGTCTGTAGGATATGCTGTTGAAATTGTGTAACAAAGGCTGTGGAAGCAAACAACCAACATATCACTTGACTTAAGGACCATTTTATGAGATGGAACCCATACTCAACACTCCTTGAGTGACAAAGAACTTGCCACTAGATAGCCCAGGAATTGAGTAAAACATAAGAGCAGTGTTCAAACAAGTGTTGCATAAAATGAAACATGTAATTATGACAAACTCAGAGACAAGTCCATGGCATAGTCAGCATCAGAGACACTTCCTCATGAAAGAAGTGGGAAAAATACACAGACCCCCAACCAGAGAGGGAGAGACCATCAAGCACTCATGCCTAAACTTGTTGTATCCAACAAATGACTCCTCTCAGAGTTATGGGACCCATGGAAAATGAAGACTGAGGGAATGTTAGATACAAAGGGGATAGAGGATGCCCTCAAAACATGACCTCTAAATCAGTATGCAAATGAACTTAGAGAGTCTGAGGCATCTTACACTGTGCCTTCATTGTTCTCTGTGGGTCTTAATGTACGCTCTGCTTATATAGTAGGGCTTCTAGTTGAGTGTATTTATAGAAATTCTGAGTGTGCAAATCAGTAGGTGTTGTTCAATTTCCAAATTGTTTTTTGTTTCATCTTACTACAATCAGTATATTCACTTTCTTATGTTATTAATCTTTATAACTTTTTATTTAAATTAGAAACTATTTTGTTGTATATATCAATCCCAGTTCTCTGTTATTAATTTTTTTTGTTTTTCGAGACAGGGTTTCTCTGTATTGTTTTGGAGGCTGTTGGTCCAGCCCGACCTCGAACTCACAGAGATCCACCTGCCTCTGCCTCCCGAGTGCTGGGATTAAGGGCATGTGCCACCACTGCCTGGTTCTCTGTTACTAGTCTTAAGAACACTATTTTCTACTGAATGACGGAAAAGTAGTTGTATAGGAACTGGAAAAAGTAGAGGGAGGGAATACAATAATCAAGATATATGACAAAACCTATTTTCATTAAAATAAAAAAAACTTTCTCAAAAATGAGCCAAAACTTTACTATCTTTAAATATTCATTTTCTTTGGTTCTATTTTAATTGTAAATGTAAGGAAACATAAAACATTATTAAGGTCATCATGTGGATATTGAGTGCATTTGAAGCACTGTAGCAGACAACAGGTGGAGGGTTGTTGGGTTACATAGTGAGACCCCAGTAAACAAAACCAGAAATAAAAAACAAGTGATAATATTTAAGCAAACAAACAGAAAACATTTCCTGATAGATTTGGTATCTGTCATTAGCAATATACTAAAGTATGAAGAACAGCACTTTCTAGCAGAGTGTGCCACCATAATCAGCAACACATACATATATGAAAACAACACTCATAAAATAAAATGAATAATTCTAAAATATGTTGAAGCATGCCAATGTTACTTTAAAGTATGCGAATTTATGAATATAACTAAGATTCACAAAACAAATCACTTCTCCCTTAACCATTACTCTCAATAACAACAAAATCATACAATTTGTTGAAATAAGCAAATTATTTTTGCTTTACTTCTCTTAGTACTTAAATATTTTATTGTTTTTTTGCTTAGAATTTTAGGTTGAAATGCAGGTACTGTCAAAATAGAGTTCTTTGGGAATATTAAAATGGGTTCTATGGTGATTTTTTAAAAAATGCACTTTAAAAAATTGCACTTTTGCAATTTAAAACCCAATATTTTGGTGGTCAGTGGTGGTACATTCCTTTTATCATCTGGGTGTGGTGGCATATAGTTTTAGTCTAAGCACTAGTGAGGCACATTCAGGTGTATCTCCATGAATTCGAGACCAGCCTTGTCTAAAGAAAGAGAAATCAAAGATAGTCAAGGCAAAAAAAAAATCAAACCAACCAACCAAGCACAGAAAATCATTTTTAGTATTTCAGTAAAAGATATATCATACACTGTATGCACACACACCAACACAATTTGATACCATTGTAATTATTTATTTTTACAATTATACATTTGTTTATCACTTATGTGTGGATTAACACACACACGAGAGAGGGAGAGAGAGACAGAAAGAGAGAGAGAGAGAGAGAGAGAGAGAGAGAGAGAGAGAGAGACAGAGACAGACAGAGAGAGAGAGAGAGAGAGAGAGAGAGAGAGAGAGAGAGAGAGAGATGTGCACACGCAAATTTTATGTTTTATGTGTGGGTGTCAAGGAACTCCATAATGTAGACATTTCTCACCTTCCACGACATGGAAACCAGAAATTAATTTCAAATTAATAAGTTAGCAGAAAGGCACTTTTACCCGCTTGCCCATCTTTCATGGCCTTCAACACTGATATAAATAGTGAATGAATTTTCATTACTTTCCTCCAAATCTGCTTTTCCATTAAATTAATGGAAATTTTTTTCCTACATAAACTACTACATGCAAGTTCTTGTATATACATATATTTATACAAATTCCTTCATGTGACCCGGTCAGTCTATTTATACATATTCCTTTATATAAACAGGTCAGCCTGTATAATGTTACCTGTATATATGATTTCAGTGCTGATTATCTGGCATTACACAATGAATTGGTGTGATTTTCCTGGGGAAGATCACCCTTCATACTCCCAGCTATAGTTGCCTATAGTAGTTTTGTTTCATGTTGAGGCCTCATGGGCTTCTTTTCCATCCAATTTGACACTTCCAGTGGCATCATCCTAATCAGCACTAGTTTTCATCATACAGTATATTTTGATCTTACTCTTATCTTCCTCCCAAACTTCCAGGTCCTCTCCATCTCCCTGCCCACCTAATTTTGTACACCTCTCTCCTCTTTCCATATTAGAAAAGAAAAACTTTCCTAATATTTGAAATAATCTAAATAAATCTCAAATGCACAGTGCATAACTCCTTGAGAATATAGTGAAGAAAATGTGGTCAAAATTATTGCACCCAGCAATTCATGCAACAAAATCGATGCATGAACAGTGACTGACATTTTCAAAGAGAGTTGAGGAGTAGATGTCACAGGGCCTCATTATGGGGTATGAGGCATGCAACCAGTGCTGATATAACTGAGGATGGCATGCCCATGGGGCAATTACTGATAGCTGCCCAATGCCATGAGATGATGTGCCTCTTTGCTATATTGGCAGTAATATGTTCCTTCTCATGGATAGGATGGCATGCATTTATGCTTATGACATCTGACAGTGGAATGTCCTTAGAGGAAATCCCAATGTGGTCATCTGCTTGTATATGGTATTCAAAGGCCAGTCTCCATAAGGAATAGGACCCACCTTGTAAGTTTGGATGTATCCCTAAAATTATTGATGAACTAAACTCTATTATCACCATTGATAAAAGTAGTGCATATTAGTTAGGATCAAATGCAAGTTGTGAAAACTATTGAGTGTCTTTTTCTGGGATGGTAAGACATCTAGCCATGTCTGAGTTGTCTGCAAATAAATTGCCCTGCAAATGAAGAGCTACTGTGGGAAGAAGACATGGTTATGCTTTCTTCCTGTGATTTGTCAAAAATGTGTAGAAATGAATGCTATGATGGGAGGGTGACTTGCCTTGTTCTGTTTTTGTTTTGAAACAGGATCTTAATATGTATTCCTGTCTGAGATGGGTACTGTGTAGCTATATAGTTCAGAATGACATCAAATTCTGAGAGATTCACCTGCTTGTTTTTGGAATCCTGGGAATAAAGTTGCGTGTGATCATAACAGGGTACATGCCACTTTTTTTGATTGTTGACTCCTTTTATTAATTTATTTTTTCATATACCTATCCCATTTCCCCCTCCCTTCACTCCTCCTACTCCCCCATTTCCCTCTAACTCCCATCTGCTCCTCAGAGAGGATAAGGACTTTCCTAGGAAGTCTACTAAGCCTGTCCAATCATCTTGTTGAGGCACCTCTCAAACCCCCACATACCTCTGTCTAGGCTTAGCAAAGTACCTCTTCATATAGAATGGACTACATTAAGGCAGTTTGCGTATTAGTATCAGATCTTAGACCCACTTCCAGTGGCCTCATATATTGTCCCAGTCACACCACTGTCACCTATATTAAGGGAGTATATTTCATTCTTATGCAGATTCCCAATTTGCCAGACCTGAGTCAGTGATCTCTCACTAGCTTGGGTCAGCTGACTCTGTGGGTTCCTCATCATGCTCTTCACTCCTTTGTTCATTTTATTACTCCTCCCTCACTTTGATTGTACTCCAGGAGCTCTGCCCAATGTATAGTTATGGATTTCTTCATCTGCTTCCATCTCTTTCTGGAAGAATTTTCTAGCTTTCTCTGGGTACTTGCCATTTTAATAGCTGTATAAGTATACAGGAAAATGAGAATAAACTATTTAATTTTACTAAAGATCACTTTCTGGGACCAAAGACTTGAAAGCCATACAAAGAATCATACAGATAAGAGGGATAAAGTGTGTGAGACATAATAAAATGTTGAACTAAGGTTCAACTGTTAATACACACAAAGGGAAAATTAATGATCTGTTATATGGCCAGTGACTCTAAGATGGCCTAGAGAAGAAACTCTGAAAATTAGTTTATATTCATATCAGAATTGCTTAAGTTGACAAAGATTTTGCTGTTGATATTGTTTTTGTTGCTGTTTTGAGACAGGAAGTCACTATGTAAATCTGGTTGGTCTGTAACTATTAATGCAGACCTGGGTGGCCTTCAATTCACAGTGATCACACTGCCTCTCTCACTCAAGTGGTGGGAATAATGGTTGGCATAACCACACCCCCAATGGAGGAACTAATAAATATGGAATGGTAGAGTCCTTTAATGCTGGGCTCCTGATGCTATGTGTCTTGTGAGTGGATGAAGTCATTCTGAGTGCTGTGGAAATCAGGAAACCAAACAATGTACTAATTATCCCTCTTAGAGAAAAAAACTGTACAACTTGGGTCAAATGAATTGCTCCATCTTAGGAAACACTGCATACATTTAGCTATTGCAAAGTCACCATGAGTATCAGTTTGTGGAGCACAACAGAGTGACAAGTATTACTGCAGTAACTCACATAGGAAAGGTGGAATTAAATTATATATATATATATATATATATATATATGTATGTATCAAAGGAATACCAGACCATGATTTAATTGGACCATCGATATGTGAGATCAGGTTCAAAGGGTTTAGATAATCATGGGAATTCAATTCATAAAGTACCCAAAAAAACAATAAGGCACCAGGGACTGACTCAAGCAGACAAAGTGTCTTCTTCATTCAGTTACAGGAAAATGTGAGGTTTGTAATGAACAATGAATATGTGAGGAAAATATATTTAAAAAGCCAAATTTTTACTGCTAGACTTCTGGGAGAGGTTTTTAAGCTATATGCATCATTTATAGAAGACTTAAATGCTAAATAATCTAAATAATGCTTATCACCATTCCCGTCTGAATAATTGTCTTCTATTCCCTCTTCTTGCTGATTGTACTTGAAGATTTGAACATTCAATTTCCATAGTGAATGGGAGTAAATTAAAGTTCACCAACACAAAGATACTATAAATATTTTTTTAAAAATGTAATCGCTTACAGTACAGTTTAGATAACAATCCACTATACACATATATGGTCACATTATGGTTTCAGCACATATGTATAATTTTATATGAAAACAAGTTCTCTTTCTCTTCTCTTTCCAGAAAGATGCCTGAGTACAGTAAATATGAAAATCTTGGAACACAAACAGTTAATGGAGATTTATTTAGGTTTGTCCTCTGATTTAATATGGATGTCATTGGTGAATGTGTGAGTGTCTCACACACCATTCTCACAAACATCCGCACACACATAAATGCACACATACACAAACACAAACCAACACACACTAATAATTAATATAATAACTAATTTCATATATTAATTTTTAGGATATATGTGGTATACATTCACAGTGAAATAATAAAAAAACACAATAATTGCAGGTTAATGGATGGCTCTGAAAAGAAACAAAGACACTGAGTAATGTACCCCAAACTGCAAAAGGCAAATGCTCCATGTTTTCTTTTGCATGAAGGTCTTACTTAGTGTCTTTTCCTATGTATGCATATATGGAACCCCTATGAAAATATAAATAAAACTAGAAAATGGTCACCTTCATAAAGGGATGAATTTAGAGAGGAGCAGATTTATGATACTAGGAAAGTCATTTAGGTTGGGAATTTCTGGAGGCAGAAGAGTTATGTGGATAGTGGTGTGATAGGGTATGGAAAATGATGGAACACAGCAAGGTTTCAATGAAATGAAGTGTGCATGAAAAAGCCATGAGAACTTATACATTTGTTTATATGTCATTTCAAACAATATTGAGAGTATAACACATATATGCCATAAAACAATATAGAATGAATACTGGAAGAAAATGTTCAAGCAGGAATTGGAATAGGGCATGGATTAGGCTGAAAGCTAGTTGACTGTGTTCACCAAATGAAAGATGTATGAAGAATCCTTATGAAACACTAATATACATTTAAGAGTTTATATATATACACATTCATGCATATATATATTATATATGTGTGTGTGTTCAAACAAAATTCCTAACATTAGCAAAATTACAATTTCTGCAAGAAATGAGTTATTAAATAAAAATCTTACTGAGAGACAAGGGTTACTTTCCTAGATAGAAATGGTCAGAGAAGCCCAGAAATCATTTAGTACTAGAGTGACTATCACAAATGTTCTTGATTTCCCCTCAAAGCTTCATGGTTAGACCATGTTGTTGAATCCATCACATATTTTATATCCTGAATATGGAGAAGTAAACCTTGAACTAACTAGGAAAGGGTTCTTGATGGCTAACTCTCATAGTGCTAAAAATGTTATTCATGCTATATGAAAAGATAATGATTTCTGTTTTTTAATAAAATATAATTCTTCTTCTTCGGGAATTTACATCCTACACCACAATCCTGCTCACCTCCCAGTGCCTATCTATCCCTTCACCGCCAAAGCATTCCTAAAAGATGCCCAGATATATTAAAATCCAAAGAAAGCAAACAAATAAAAACCTGCCTTGCTCCTCCATCTTTCCTGTTTCTCCAGGAACTCTTCCTTCATCCCAATATTGTCGGGAGCTGAGCTATGTCATGCAGTATTCCCTCTTTAATTGCAATAAGTCAATGATCTGGTTCAAGTCCTGTGGCCTCTGGCACACCATCATCACTGAACCCTCACCAAAACTCCTTTCAGATATACAGTGACACATTGTCAGTCGCATCCTGCACCTATCAGTTTGAAGAACCAGTCCCTTCACACACTCTGTCAAGTCATAGATGGGGGAGATGTTAGTGTGGGTCAACCCAAGGAGGTAGCCACAAGTGACTCAGTTTCCATCTGGACTCTATAATACTTTGGATTTCAAGTTTGCTTGTTTCAGTCTCCTTGCGAGACACGCAGAGACATGGGAAAGAAAGAACATATTATCTAACAAGCTTCTGCTGCCTGCCAAAAGGCACAGAGAGATGGAAAATGAAGCAGCTTGCTGCCACCATGAATCACGTGATAGAGGGCCTGGCTGCTCCTGGATTCAAGGACAGTGCAGGGAGTCGGTTAATTGATCACACTGTTCTTTGTTCTGCTTGTCTGTGTATAACTAGGTTCTAAATAAACGTCGGAGCTGTCCGCTGAGCTGAAAGACATGGACCCGGTATTCCTCCCAAATGTAACCTATGTTTCTGTCTCTCTTTCTTTAATCTGCCATTTCAACGTCCTAGTGAACCATTACAGTTACCCTACCTAACACAATGGAGCAGCAGGCTTGAACAACCTGAGGCGCAGGATGTGCGTGGTTATATGAGCTGACTAGTTCTGGCTACTGGGACTGTCCTCATCAGGCAATGGGTGGAGTCAGCTCACCCATGGCCATGTTGAGGGGTGGGGACATGTCTTATGAGAATATAGACCATTTTTACCATGACGGCCTGGGCAGCTCTTTTGCCGCAGAGTCTAGGGAGTGGCAGGGTGAGATATGTCAGGGCCAGTGAATAGGGGGGCTGACTCAGCACAGTCCTCAGATTTCAACATCCATGGTTGCTATGACTACCATGTCAGAACACAAGCCATGGATAAAAATGCAGACTCCAATTAGAGCAGGAAAAAAGACCCAGACATGGCCCTCAGGGGGAGGTCGGGAAGAACTAGGAGGAGCAGAAGGAAAAAAAACCAAGCTGTAATCATGATATATTGTATGAGAAAATAATCAATTATCAAGAAAAGGGAAATAATTAAATAATACTCCATCTTGAAATGAAAAACAAAATACAATTACAACCCCCCAACTCCAAATAAACAAAAAATGGGACACACCCTATGGATTTCATGGCCAGAGGGTGCCTAAAGACAAATTCTCCATGTCATTTGCATATCTTATAAGCATGAAATAGATGACATATCAAAACTACGTGTTTCTCAAACCATCAATCTATGTCATATCAGGAAACCATTTCATAAAATTGAATATACTAATAAACAAAAAATACATAAAGACACCAAAGCTTGTTAACAATGTTTAATCTAGATTGCCTGACATGATCATATACCAACATTTGTTATACTGTACCACTGTATAGACTGTAGCTTTGGATGTGAAAGACATGTCATGTTTCCACATACTGGCCATTCTCCTGACATGCCAAATCCTCATTTGTAATCCTCAAATGGAACACACACCACACACACATACACACATACACACACACACAGACACACTGCATTTCGCTTTGTTCACCACCTTATCATATATAGCCATTTTGTAAACCCCTTCCCTTTGTCATAACTATCATAACATCACAAATCATAATTTCCTGATCCTCTGAGCCATTCAGAATCTTGTAGGTGCAAACTGCCTTGCAAACCGCCCTGGTCTGTTGTGTCGCCACTCTGCTGGTAATATGCATGTCACCTTTCACACACCTTCTTCCCTTCATATCCTTCATTGGGTGACAGACACCTAATTTAATGCCTCTTAATAATATTAAGTTTGAGCAACATCCCTAATCCAGGATGAATGCTCATTTTTTTATCAATATTTCTTACTCGCACAGACCAATAACTCACAATAGTGGCTGGGTTTTGAAATGTGAATGTTCACCCTGGAACTGAGACTACTGAGATAAAGTGACAGGAGAAATTGAGGGAGCACAGGGAGGGCCACAGTGCAGCTAATATAACAAAGGGCAGGACAAAGGAAGACAGGTCTTGATATGTTAGCTTTCTGATCTCATACTTCAGAGTCAAAGACTTGGTATCTATAGTATAATGTTCTAATCCCAACAAATTTGGAACAGTTAATGTTCAAAAATGGTATCCATCTATTAAATACACAGCAGGGCACAGAGCACAGAGGGAACTGACCTGGGTTGCTGCATTGTCTTGGTGTCAATTCCTCAGATGGATGTGACAGGCATCTGGATTCCCTCTCCTCTGAGAAGCATCTGCTGCTGCACTGATTTGATGATCACACTCCCAACCCCCAGTCTGCGCTAGTGAGACAGCCCAACCCTACAATCACGCATGCGTGCATGTTTGCCAGGCTGCAGGGCTCTATACTCTTTTCTGAACCTAATGACGTAATGCAGGCATCCATGAACTTTAATCTTATTGCTAGTATAAAAAAAAACAGTTTTCATAACCACCTGTATAGATTAATCAGGAATAAATTAAAGGTAGTTTGGGGGGCAATATGAACTACATAATCATAATTTATGTTCCATTTCAGATCTGTCTAAGAGAGGCTGCTGAGAAAAAAATGTAACGTAAACTAGAGAATGTACAAAATGCTAGACCCTTGATACACTTGTAGCAAAAATCACTAACAATAAAAATATGTGACATTAAAAAACATTCTACATTAATCAGGCTTAACTTATTTTTAATTTTCAAGTGTGTTCAGGTAACAGGAAATTCTTACCATGGCCACAATAATTGTGGTTTTCATAAAAGTGTTGGGTTATCTTTTACTGATAAAATTTCTTACTTTTAAGTAATGTTACTATGATATTGATTTTATATGTATTTATCTATTATTAAGACAGGATCTCACTGTTAGTGCTTGCTAGCCTGGGAACACAGTTTGTAGACCAAGCTGGGTTAATAAACACAAAGAGATCCTTCCATCTTCTGCCTCTTGAGTGCTGAAAGTGAAGGCATGTGCTATCAAGATAAATAATAATTATAACAATAATAATTTCATTATTTATAATTATATGCTTGTGCTTCTCTTTGTGTGAATCTCTCTGTGTGTGTGTGTGTTAGTAACTATATATATATATATATATAGTTGTTAATATAGTGTAGTGGCTTTGTTTGCTCCCAGAGCTCGTGTTGTATATTGTCATGAGAATACTGACATGGAGCAAGGAACTGGACTTCAGCCCTTTTGTGAGCAGTAGTTGCTCTCAACAGCAAAACTGTCTCTCTAGAACTGCTCTTTACTTTTATACTATGGTTAGTTATATTCTTACCGAACATACAAACAAACCAACGTCTAAATAACTTCCTGAATTTTATTTTAGTTTTGGTTTCTGAAACAAGTTTTCCCTTTATAATAGACCTGGCTGTCATGGAAAATGCTATTTGGACCAGGTTGGCCTCTGACTCACAGAGATCTGGCTGCCTCTACCTTCAGAGTGCTGGGATTAAAGGCATGCACCACCACTGCCCAGGAGCTCCAGAATTTTCAATATGCACATATTCCATTCTTTCAATAAATGTAACATAATATTCACCCAAAAATATCACTGTCTATAGGGCAATAGCTATATGGGAAAGGGAAATCCATAAGGAAATAGTTAATGATATTTCAAATTGGAAACTCTGCACTGTGCATTATTAAATCATGGAAGGGAAAGATCTGCAAAAATAAAAACATGACTTAGAAAGAAATTTATGTTTTCCATCAATAATATTGGTTTCTCCAAACAGATTTAAGGGACTTTTTAGAAGTAGAATCCCCAATAAGGTTTACCAGTCCAGTTTGAAGAGGAAGAAAAAAGTAGTGCCCAGGAACTCTTAAAAGAATATTCCATTTCTGATAGCTATGGATAAAAAAAAACTCTAGCCTTTGCTTCATTCAGCTTCCATGCTCCACCTAGTAATTACAGGTGTGAGCTTGTCTTACAACCTTATTAAGTTATGGCTGTGGAAATAGGGAAGGAGATATAAACAACAGCTAATGTAGTGGCCAAGTGAAGAAGAGTTGCCATTCTCCTAGGTCAGAGGTACACAGCCTCTTACAGTCTTCACTTACATCAAGAGGACAGCTATGTCACCTACTCTGCTTGCAAACTCTACTCCCTATCCCATGTTATGCACTTTCATGAGCTATACTAGTGTGGCTGAATTTGCTGAAGTGTAGGAGTGAACACATAAGTTAATATCTCAATTTTTTCTCATTTGATATCACCATTAAATATTGAAGAATATCATGCCAGGAACTAAATCAGGGATGGAATCTGGAGGCAATAGATGATGCAGAGAAAAAGTGTGAGTGCTAATACCTGCTTTTCCCCCTGTAATATGTTTAGCCAGCTTTCTCATAGAGTCTAGGACCTAGCAACACCATCAATTTGCTGCTTACTTCCAAGCAAGCAGCAGTTAAGAAAATGCTCTACATGTTTGCTTACAGTCTGATCTATGGAGGTGTTTTCTTAATTGAGTTTCCTTTCTCTTAGATGTCTTCTTTTTGTGTGAAGTTGGCAGAACACTAACCTGCACAATTTAATACTTGTCAAGTTGACACTGTAAGCATTTCGATGGATCAGATGTGATGGACAGAGATGGATTATGGCACTCTGGAGTCAAAGAATACTGAGCGGTACAGCTCGAATGGAAAGGTATTCTGGCACTCGGGAGCCCAGGAATACCACAAGTCACAGTAAGCATGCAGCTTACAGCCTTGCTTCAGGGAAAAAACTTCCCTAATGTATCAGCTCTGCTCCTGCTGTAGAGCGTTTCCTGGACAAAGTTGTTACAGTTCAGCTCCATTCTAGGAGAGTGTAACAACTTTAGTCCCCAGTATTACATTCCTGCTCTGCTCTGCTCTGCACAGGGTTCTCTAGAAGGTCTCACCCAAACCTCATTCAAAGATTTATTGTGAGGAAAGAATCCAGGAGAGTGGCTTCCCTCTACCAGAGTGGCAGTGGACAGCCTGGTAGCAGGAACAGCCACAAGTTGAAAAGACACAGGATTTATATAGGGTTTTTTAGGGGGCACAGTTTTCCAGGATGGGAATAGTTGAGATTTCAATCCCTGAGCTAGATCTCCTGCTCAGTAATTGGTTAGTTTTCTGAAAAGGGTTAGTCAGATTTGGCTCTGATTCCAGGGACAAAGTGTGTTTCTTTGGCAGTGGTTTCAAGGTCAGGGTCATTTCTTTGGTTCTGGTTGCAGGCCCAAAGTATGTTTCTTTGGCTCTGCTCAAGGGGTATCTCTTTGGCTGGACCCTTTTCTCTACAGACACTACCTTTTCTTTGTTTTCCCCATAAACCCACATTAATAAATATATCACTGTAAAAACATCCAAGTCTGGTAAGAGACAGGGGGTTATCCCATTTTTTGTATTTGTTGAGGTTTGCTATTTTGCCTAGTATGTGGTCGATTTTAGAGAAGGTTCCATGTGGTGCTGAGAAGAAGCTATATTCTTTTGTGTTTGGGTGGAATGTTCTATAGATGTCTGTGAATCCCAATTGGGTCATACCTTCTGTCAGTTCCTTTTTTTCTTTGATATGCAGCATTTTATAGAAAACATAATTGCTAAATAATGCAGGTGATAAAAATTGAGTTGATGATCAGAGTGGGGGCAAATGACTTTAATCCCAGCAGAGGGAAGACTGAAGAGAGTGTCTGACTTAAAGACTAGTCAGGTCAACATACTGAGCCCAGATTAGTAAGGGCTATGTAATGAGAAAGTCATTTGTTGAAGATTTGCTTTTTAAAAATTAAGCTATTTTATGGGTAGGTAATTAAATCAGACAGAAAAATCAGTGTTCATTTTTTTCTTACAAGTCAAGATGAGGGCTGTTATTTGCCCAGTCCTTGGCCTTTTCAATAGTTAGTTTGGTTCATGGAAAGGCAAGGGTCAAGGTATTTTCCAGGATACTATAAGAGTGGTTGAACCACCAGTTGGTAGTGGCACACACCTTTAATCCCAGGACCCAGGACAAAGAGGCAGACAGAACTCTGAGATAGAGACTAGGCTGGTGTACAAGAGCTCATTCCTGACAACCTCCAAAGCAATACAAAGGAACCCTGTCTCAAAAAAAAAAAAAAACGAAACCAAAAAACAAAATAAAAAGAGTGGTTGAACTGAAATGGCAGGTGTGCAGGATAGCTAGTTGGAAATGTTTGTGTAAGAAATATTTCCCTCATATCCTGGTATTTAAATACTTGGTTCCTTGGCAGTGGATCTGTTTGGTGAGGTATAGTGGTGGATCCTTCCTGGAGGAAGTACATCATAGTTATTAGCTTTTAAAATCAAAATTATTGTGGACTCCCTATTTCTTTTCAACGTTTACTGCTTATCATCTGTTCTCTGTTCTGATTGCTTTTACTGGAAGATCTGATTTTTTTAGCTTTCCATGGTGACTAGGGAGTAAATTTAAATTCACCAACCCAAAGTGGTTGAATGGATTCAAGATTTTTGTTTGTTTTAGAGACAGATTTTTATGCAGCACTAGCTATCCTGGAATTCATTATGTAGATAATGATGGTCTTGATTTAACAAATACTTGCCTGTTCTGCCTCCCATCTTCTGGCATTAAAGTTATATACCACCACACCTAGCAAGATAAGTAGACTTTGTTTATTTATATGCTTTGTTTCTTTTTTGAGACAGGGATTTTTTTGTGTACCCCTGCCTTTCCTAAAACTAGGTCTGCAGTTTGGTCTGCTTCTGCCTTCAAAGAGTTGGGATGCATGGTACGCACTACCACACATGGCTTTGTATTTCAGTTTGTAATGACTTTTTACAAAGTAGTCCAAAGCACGTGGTATGGCACACTGATTATTTTTAAATGAAACAAACTTCAAGAAAAGCAGATGCTGCAAGTGACATGATCTGCTATCTGCTTGTCAGTTTGAAAGTGTAGATCTACCAAGAAGGAAAGCAATTAATGTGTTGCTAATGTGAGTTTTTATTAACTGACCTCTTACAATATAAGACCAAAATATGTCAACACTCATGTATATAATTTTGGCAAATATAGGACTAACGTCCCTGGAAAGAACCACAGCTCCAGTGAAAAAATGTTGAGTGACTCACTATAATTTTACCTGATTTGTGGAGAAAATGGAATGATGCAGGCCATGGCTAAATATCTTAAACATCATCTAAGTGAAGCTCCTAGAAACTCAAGCTAGTCAATGCAAGAGAATTTACTCTAACTTTCTTTCCAATGGACATCCAAAGGGCTTTGGCCTATATTTTCTTCCCATTCCAAAACCAGGTGTACATCACATCATGTGCTATTACATAATACCACAACCATCCATTCATGCACTGTCTAAAGCTGCCTTTATACTTCCTTAGCACAGTCCAATCAGTTTTGGCCAGAGAGTATGGCTACCAACAAAGTCATACTCAATGAGCATAAATCGTAACAATTAGTCAATGATAAATGCCAAAACACACATCAGTTAAGCCATTTTGGTAGTCAGGCATGGACTGTGAATTTGCCCATATGCTTGTATATGGTGTATGATTTTGAAATAATTCAGTGTAATGGTAAATAGATTCACACATCCCTTCAACACCTTTAGTTAATTTAATCTGACTGGAAAAGCAGACTTGGGAAAATTTTCCTTTTTCTTGACAGAGAATCATGAACAGAACTTCTCATAAGTAATTTTGCATTATGTTTTAACTTTGACATAAGTATTTTAAAGAATTCTGCTTTAGTTTTTTCATGAACTTCCTACTTTTTGCTAAACCTGTGGTTAAACTTGCTTTTTAAATTACCAATACTCTCAAGCAATTTCAGACATAATTTTGTTGGATGCTAGGTGTCGCTGTGGTTACAGTAACCAAAGATTCCCAAAACTCTAGTGAGGCATTTAATTTACCACCTCCCATTTTCATTATTTAGATTCTAATGGAACTGAATCATTTTCCATTTCCTCCTTTTAAGACCTCCCATACATGTCCTGCTCCCTTTCAAATTCATGGCCCCCCTTTCTCTTACTGTTGTTTGGAATTTAAACATCCTGATCTTTGACTTCAATTGCCTCCTTCCTACAGGAAAATTGAATGACCTGACTAAGCATCTTCACATTAAATCAAAAGGAATTTCTATCCAGATAACATGTCCTGGGTTCTCTTTCTCATTAAGACTTATTTCGTTATTTCAACAGTGTTTGCTTTTGCACCAGGTACATGCTTGATGCTCTCAAAGACTTTAAGAGATGTTAGATCTCATGAATGGAGGTGCAGAAAGTTGTGATCTTCCTTGTGGGTGAGTTAAATTGAACCCAAGTCTAATGTAAGAGCAGTCACTGAACTTAATCATTTAACCACTGCTCCATTCTTTAGGATTGAATAAAATGTTGTCTTACACTTTTCAACTTCCTTTTTTCCATGTTATTTCTTCTCTCTCTCTCTCTCTCTCTCTCTCTCTCTCTCTCTCTCTCTCTCTCTCTCTCTCTCTCTCTCTCCCTCTCTCTATCTCACTGTCTCTCTAAAATAAACAAAAAGACATTGAAAGAGTCTCAAGAAACATACACACAATAAAAACAGAAAATCATAACCAAAGGCCAGGTGGTAGAACATGCCTTTAACCCAGCTGTTGGGAGGCAGAGGCAGGAGGACATCTGTGAGTTCTAGGCCAGACAGCCTGGTCTAAAAAGTGAGAAGCGAGACAGCCAGAGCTATTACACAGAGAAACCCTGTTTCAAAAAAAAAAACAAAAGAAGAAACAAAATAGACAAGGAAAGAAGAAGAAGATAAAACACAAATGCCCAAACAAAGCAATACTAGGCAAAAAAATCTACAAAATTACTGGTGAGTGTGTTTTTCATTGATCACCTATTCCTGGCTAAGGGGCATAACCTGAACTGTGGATAATATGTTCATCAGCCTGGACAGGTTTGAGTCAAATAGTGTTCCAGTGCTTAGAATGAAAAGTGGAAAGTGGCTCTCTCTATGCTCAAGAAGAAGCTATCAGACATCTATTTGCAAAGAAACACTAGTTTTCTCCAATGTACTGAATGTTGTTACTTAGACTTTATTAGAATTCCTTTTAAGCAAATTCTACTTTTCCTTTCCTTGAACATAATGCAAAAAATCAATAAAGGAGAAATTGTGTAGGAAATGACAAAGGTTCTACTCAGATTCAACTGTTTATAAACTTACACGCAAAATATGTTATTTACCACAATACAGTCAGGGTCCTTAATGGAGGTCCATTACAGGAAACTAAAATAGTTAGTGCAAATTCTTCATCAGAAATTGTTTTTGTTGGGAAAGATTTGCTGTTGCCACTGTTGCTGTTTTGTTTGTTGCTATTTTGAGACAGGGAGTTACTATGTAGTCCTGTCAGGTCTGGAATTTGCTATGTAGAACAGACTGAACTTTAACTCAGACATCTACCTGTCTCTGCTTCCAAAGACATGGGATTAGAGGTGTTTACCACCATGCTCTAAAGAGGAGCACTTTTAGATATCTAGAAATGGAATGAAAGAGTTCCTTAGAGTCTGGGAGGTGATGCAGTGTGGATATGGTCATTCTCCATTCTGTGGAAATGAGGAAACAAAGCAAAACACTATCTATCCCTCTTTGAAATACAAAGTCCATAACCAGTTGCACAAGAGTTTCTCCCTCATAGGATCCATGGGATGCCCTTGGTCATTGCAGTATGGGGACCCCATGAGCATCAGGTCCTGGAGCACAACAGAAGATTTTCAGTTATTACTGTACTAACTAAGCATAATTGGGGAGGTAATGGATGTCCTTGCTGTTGTTATTTTGTAAATGTTTAAAAATTAGAAAAAGGATGGCCTGTGAGATGGAAACCAGGACCAGCGTAACATAGCACAAGCCATGGAGAGTGAATTAATCATGGCTTATTATAGCAGCAAGAGAGAAGTAAGAGAGTAGAGAAAGTAAGTTGGTAGGGGTCTATCTTTTTAGGGGTCCTTTAGACCTGCAGGCAGATTGGTTCTCATGGAACTCTGGACTGGACAGAGTGCTGAATGCATTCTGAGAGGTAACAGGGGCAGGCCAGTATGATGCAGAGATTACAAAAAACATTGGAGCAAGTACAAAATTTATAAAGTTTATTGCAGATGAGTGTGATTTGTGGTTATTTTAAAGGCTTAGACTAACATGGAACACACACACACACACACACACACACACACACAGAGAGAGAGAGAGAGAGAGAGAGAGAGAGAGAGAGAGAGAGAGGAATCCACTCATGATTTACACAATTCTGATTTTTGAAGTATTTATGTAAATTGTGTATATGATACTGTGGTGGTTTGAATGAAAATGACACCCATGGGCTCACAGAGCGTGCTGTTATTAGAAGCTGTATCCTCATTTGACTAGGTGGGGGCATTGTTGGAAAAAGCATGTATCTGGGGGTAGGTTTTAAGGTTTCAGGTACACAAGGCCAAAGTAACATTATTTGAATACGATGGAATCAACTATGTACATAAAAGTTTCTAAACATATAATCAAATTCCTCTTTCTACTAATAGGTGAGTTCAGCAAAGTGGCAGATCCAAAATTAACACACAAAAATCAGTAGGTTTCCTAAACAACAAATATGCTGAGAACAAATCCATTAGAACAATATTAGTCTCGTTTTCTCTCTCTCATATATATATATATATATATATATATATATATGTGTGTGTGTGTGTGTGTGTGTGTGTGTGTGTGTGTGATATAATTTTCCTATACTGAGCTTGTTACCCATCCCAATTGTTACCAGACAGGCTTCACTCAGCAGCATATAGAAAAAGATCCAGCAACCCACAGCCAAACATTAGGCAGACCTTGGAGGAATCCTGTGGAACATAGTGAGAAGGAATTATAGGAGTTGGAGGTGTCCAGAACAACACAAGAAAATTCACAGAATCAACTAACTTTTGCTCATAGGGACTCAGAGACTGAACCGACAACTAAAGAACTCAAATAGGAATGATCTACACATATGTTACAGTTGTGTGTCTTGCTTTTCTTTTGGGATCCCTAACAGATGGAGCAATCTGGGACGCTGCGATCTGCCTTTGGGAACTTTTCCTCTTACTGGGTTCCCTAGTCAAGATTTAATAAGAGGAGAGGTTCCTAGTCTTACTGCAACTTGATATGCCCTGACTGACTGATATACATGAGAGACCTGAAAATTTCTGAAGAGAAAGGAGGAGTGGGTAGAAGTGTACATGAGGTTAAGGGGAAGGGATGGGAGAAGAGGAGGCAGGAAGGGTAAAGTGTAATCAGGTTGGGTAAATTTGATTTATGAATTAATTAGTAAAACCCCAAAAACACAGATAAGTAGAATAGAACTGAAGGCTCACATATAAGCCCACAATAATCTAATCATCTTATGGTTCACAAAAATGTAAAGAAGTTTTCATTTTCCAAGGGGCAAGGGTTTCAAGACAGGGTTTCTCTGTGCAGCTTTGGAACTTGTCCTAGAACTCTCTTGGTAGTCTAGCCTAGCCATGAACTCACAGAGAACCACCTGCCACTGCCTCCTGAGTGCTGGGAGCAAAGGAGTATTCTACCACCTGCGTACACTCAGCTGCAAATGGAGTGAAGACTTCAACTTGAGACCTGATGCCCTGAATATGATAAAGAAGAAAGTAGAGACATACTTGAACTCACCGACAGAGGAAATGATTTTCTTAATGGGACATTGATATCAAAGGCATTATATTCTACACTTAATAATAAAAAAGAAATTAAAAAAGAATAATGTCTGTACAGCAAAGGACACCATCATTAAATAGAAGGGGCAGCCTTTGGATTGGAAAAAAATTTTATCAGTTATACATCTGATAAGCTAGTTTTTTTAAATATAAACAGCACTCCTAAGTTGTGTGGTGGTGACTTACGCTTTTGATGTCAGCACTTGGGATGCAGATGTAGGTGGATCTATGTGAGTTCAAGGCCAGCCTGGACTACAGAGCCAGTGCCAGGACAGGCTATAAAGCTACACAGAAAACCATGTCTCAAAACCCCAAAAAACATTACTAAAACTAAAGATTAAGGAGAACAAACCACCTGGGCAGTGTTATTGCTTGTGTTTAATGTGAACATTTGGGTGGCAGAGGCAGGCAGATCACTGAATTCCAGGCAAGGCTCATCTACAGAGTGAGTTCCAGGACAGCCAGCGCTACATTGCAAAATCATTTCTTGAAAACAAAACAAAGAAAATCAACCAAACAGAAAGCAAAATCAACAACAACAAAAAGACACATGCAACAACAACTAAAGTGGGCTATCAATGCATAAGGATATATATATATATATATATATATATATATATATATCACCAAGGAAATCAGTGTGGAGGTTATAAAATAGCCTAGAACTGATTTAGACCATGTCCAGTTATAGAATTTTTATTCCTACATTAGAAGGAACCTATATCATACTACTGAGATAAAAGCTATCCAAGTTCAGCCGGGCGTTGGTGGCGCACGCCTTTAATCCCAGCACTCGGGAGGCAGAGGCAGGCAGATCTCTGGGAGTTCGAGGCCAGGCTGGTTTTGCCAGCCTATTCTTTGCCAATTTGCTCATCACTCCTCTCTCTCTGTCACTGGGTTCCTTGGGTTCAGTTCATTGATTAATTGTGTGTTTGCCTCTGCTTCCATCAGTCACAGGATGAAGGTTATGCATAGTACCCAAGAGAAGAGGATTGAGACAAGATCCTCTGAATGGATGGGGAACACGGCGAGGGGTTGGGGGGAGTGGGACCTGGGAAGAAGTGAGGGGGTGAAGAGGAAGAGAGTTGGTCATGGGGGAACAGGAAGTTGAGGGGGTGGGGGTACAATAGGGGGAAGAGGGAATCATATGATGGAAGACAGATCAGGCACCAGAATGACCTCGAGTGGTGTAAAGGGATAACACCAATTGGCAAGCTAAGCAATAGTGGAGAGACCACCTCGAATGCCCATTCCTGATAATGAACTTGATGACTATTTAAATTTAAAGAAAGAAATGGGTATATGTCTTCAACACACATTTCACCAAGGAAGCTATGAAAGTTAAATTGCCAGTTAACTAGTGAAAAAATGGTACAAAGACTTTCCATTTTCTTGCTTACTGTCAGTTGTTTTAACAAGTACATTCTGGTAGAATTATCCTAAGCATATGTCTCTTAATAGCAAATTATATCATGTAATATGTGTATGTATGTCCATGTACAAGAATTTATACATAGTATGTGCTTGGGCACCCACCTATACATTGCTTTGGCGAATTGAAATCAGTATTAGGTATCATTTCTCAAGTATTTTTTGTCTTTTTTGTGTTAGTATTATCTGCTAGCTTATAGTTCACCTAGTAGTGTAGGTTGGCTTGGAAATGAGCTCCAGAGATCTGCCTGTGACAATGTGCCCAAATGGGTTATTGTGTTTTATTACCTTGTGTTTTATTTTGTTTCTGGAGATTGAACTGAAGTCCTCTGGTTTCCATTAGCAACTGAAACAATTTAGTCAGCTCCTTTTTATATTATATTTTAAATTTGATTCACAAAACCATGGCATCTGGTGTAAAATTGTGACCTCTATATATGACAGGGAAGTTTCACCCATGCAATTCCAGTAGTGTGGTTACTTAAAAACAGCAGGACACTGACAACACTCATTGAAATACGAACATGTATGGGTGAAATCTCAAAAGACACAAGCAACTGATGACATTCAGAGAGTGAAAACCAGTCTTCCTCAGTGATGAACTCTTATTTGCTTATTTAAAACCAAGTGTTTAGTCTTAAAATATTACACACATAAGAACTGTTGAATGGACTGAGCAAGGTGTATTTATGTATGTGTCTTTGTAATCATATGTGTTTGTGACAGTAAAAAATATTTCAGAGGGAGTGGGAAGCATGGGAAGAGTTGGAAAGAAAGACAGAATAAGGGAAATGATATAAAAGTACTCACATAAAATTTTCAAAAAAGTAATGAAATAGCATAAAATTGGACGAAATAATTATTCTTGTAAAATGATAAGATTGGAATATGTACTTAAAAGTATAATTAATTTGTCTCCAATGGAAAAGTTAAAAAAAAACAGAGACATTAGATGTATATATGGCTAGCTAAATTGATAAACAAATAGAGTCATAGATGGAAGATAACTAAAAATTCCTGGAAAATGTAGATTATACTATACTTTAAAATGGCATTTATTTGTCCATTATTCCTCTAGAAAAGCTGAAAAGTAGATTATACAAATATTCTTGATAAATGTGATAATTGTAAGAGGAACTGTCGATTACTGATGTATTTAATAGACTTAATGTGTCATCCCCTCCACTTTTAAGGCTAAAATATTAACTCCCAGTACCATGGTATTGGGAAACTAGGCTTTGTCAGATAAATATTCCGTGTTAGTAGAGTCCTTAAAGTGGAACATTTAGCCATATTCAGGAGAAAAACAGTTAAACGGGATCATAATGAGAAAACATCCAGCTACAAACAAGGATTAAAGTCCTTACCTGGTAACAGAATATTTTATTATGTACTTACAATTGGAAGTTTTCAACTGTATCTTTGGATATTTAAAATATTGTAGAGCAAAAGAAAAGGACAATTCTATGGGCTCATAATATACGCAATATTTTTGAAATATTTTACAGAAGATTTTTCTCTAAATGAAAAATTCAGCGATAAAGGAGGAAAAAGTAAGCATAGAATTTACTGTTAAATTAATTATCATTAGAACAATTAATGATTCCTACTTATTTCAGTTGTGTAATCAATACCAGAATCCATAATTAGATTACACCATTAAATATATTAGATATATGGTGAAAGCCTTCATAATTATTTGTTTTCCTTCAAATTTTGAGATAGCTTCACATTTCCCAGCCAGCTGTGGTCAACTGCACAGAAAATGCTGATTAGAGGAAAACAGAGCATTTCAGTCTTTCTCACAGCTTTTCACCAATAGCCTAATCGCCTTTTCTTAGTCAGAGTTTTGTTCAAATTGTTTCTTTGAAGCAACTTCATTGCTGCATTTCCTTTAAAATGTAATTCAACTTAATGGGATCACTTTTGTTAAGGCATGTTTAATAATCTATCTAACAAATATTCAAAGATAAGGAATAAAATCATCACCCTCCGGTTTCACACTGAGTTCATTTCTTCAATAGTGGGTCCGCACTGTTGCCTGTAAGGCATACAATTTACATCCAAATTTGAATAAGTTTTACTGGACAACATTACAATTTTAAGAGAAGTTTTAAGAGATTTGTTTTAACTGAGATCGACAATTAACAAATGGGACCTCCTGAAACTAAAAAGCTTCTGTAAGGCAAAGGACACAGTCAACAAGGCAAAAAGTAAGTCCACAGAATGGGAAAAGATATTCACTAACCCCACATCTGACAGAGGGCTAATCTCCAAAATTTACAAAGAACTCAAGAAGCAAGTCTCCAAAACACCAAAGGATCCAATTAAAAGGTGGGGTACAGAACTAAATAGAGAATTCTCAATAGAGGAGGCTAAAATGGCCAAGAGACACTTAAGAAAGTGGTCAGCATCCTTAGCCATCAGGGAAATGCAAATCAAAACAACTGTGAGATAACATCTTACTCCTGTCAGAATGGCTAAAATCAAACACAGCGAAGACAATTTATGCTGGAGAGGATGTGGAGAGAAGGGAACACTCCTCCACTGCTGGTGGGAGTGCCAACTCGTACAGCTACTTTGGAAATCAGTATGGAGATTCCTCAGGAAAATGGGAATCAATCTACCACAAGACCCAGCAATTCCACTCTTAGGCATATATCCAAAAGAGGCAAATTCATATAACAAGGGCATCTGCTCCACTATGTTCATAGCAGCATTATTTGTAATAGCCAGAACCTGGAAGCAACCTAGATGCCCCTCAACTGAAGAGTGGATAGAGAAAATGTGGTACATTTACACAATGAAGTACTACTCAGCAGAAAAAAAACCATGGAATCTTGAAATTCGCAGGTAAATGAATAGCACTGGAAGAAACCATCCTGAGTGAGGTAACCCAGTCACAAAAAGACAAACATGGTATGTACTTACTCATATATGGATTTTAGACACGGATCAGGATAGTGCCAGTCTGTACTTCCACTGACAGAGAGTCTGGGAAACAGGAAAGTATCTAAAAGATATGCATGGTATCCAAGAGAAGAGGAATGAGGCAAGATCCTCTGAACAGATGGGGAACATGGCAAGGGGTGGGGGGGGAGTGGGAGCTGGGAAGGAGAGAGGGGGAGAAGAGGAAGAGAGAGTAGATCATGGGGGAACAGGAAGGTTGAGTGAGGGGTAGAATAGGGGGAAGAGGGAATCATTTGTTAGAAGACAGATAAGGCACCAGTGTGACCTCTGGTGATCTACAGGGATGACACCGATTGGCAAGCTAAGCAATAGTGGAGACACCACCTCAAATGCCCATTCCTGATAATGAACTTGATGTCTAAAACCATCCTGGAGCCTTCATCCAGTGACTGATGGAAGCAGAGGCAAACACCCACAGTTAAATACTGATCTGAACCCAAGGAACCCAATGACAGAGAGAGAGGAGCGATGAGCAAATTGGCAAAGAATGGGCTGGAAAAACCAGCAGAGACAGCTGATCTGAACAGGGGGAGAGCTCTTGGATCCCAGACCAACAGCTGGGAAGCCAGCATGGGACTGATTCAGACCCCTGAATGTGAGTGTCAGTGAGGAGGCCTGGGCAACATATGGTGCCCTGAGCAGTGGACCAATGTTTGTCCCTGGAATGCAAACAGACATCGTGTCCATGACACAAAGAGGGATGCTCTCTCAGCCTGGTCTCTTAGGGGCGTACCTGGACCCTACCCTGAGTGAAATGACAGACTCTGGATATCCCCTATGTGGAAGGAATTGGCAATGGGGTGGGAGGCTGGGGGAGATGGTGGGGGGGTGTGGGAGGAGGGGAGAGAGAGGGAACTAGGATTGACATGTAAAACAAGCTATTTAAAATTAAAAGAAAAAAGAGTAGTTTTAACCAACATCAAATAATGTTATCAATATTATTGAAACAACATTTTAAAAGGATATTATGTAAGTATGCAATGAAATGCAATCTCATGTAACTTCCCATTTCCTACATATTACCTACATATTACCTCCAAATGCCCGTCACCCATCTCATGGTATTTTAATTTTGATAAGTCAATACTGCACATATGTATATTGGTATGGTAACATGCAATGTCCTATGGTAAAACAAAAAATGGATAAACCCTCCATAAATAATGATTCTTGCTATTCCAGATGTTTCTGAGAGTAGCTCCTCAGTAAGGTTCCTCGTGGGTTTCGGAAATAATATACCCCATGTATGCAGGGAATTTGTTCAGTCCCATTTAGAATACTTATTTGAAATAAGGTTTTAATAGGCAGATATGTTGGAGCTTCACTACTGTGTAGCCAGATAGGCTTCAAAGTCTTGGTCATCCAGGTTTAGCCTGTATTAAAGGCATCCATGAACAAACTTAGTGATATCTTCATACTTGGATATATACAGTTACTCACATTATGAATAGATAAAAATATTTTATCTCACTAATACTGTGTCCATAGAAATATGTCCATAAGCTGTAAGGAGTATTTTATAAGCATTTAACTTATATTCCTTTATCACTAATGAACACAATGCCCAAGAAAATAAAGGGGGGGTCTATAAAAATACATGGGTACATCGAAAAAGAAAATCAAAATCTCTAGCAATGATAAAGATTGCATAAGGCATTACAGCAGGCTCTGTCGTTGCCTCTTTGAACACAAGGAGTAGCTTCTGTGGCAGCCAGAGGAAATCTATGACACTCATCATTTCCCAGATAAAGCAGCATCTTTCATGGGTGCTATAGATGTCTACTGCTCTAATATACTAGGATACAGAAAAGAAGTAACATGCAATGCTAAGTAAACAGAGACATTTCTTGAGTACAGGAGAATGGGTCTGCTGCTAACCCCAGTGTTTAACTTGTACAAAACCAAATTATTCCATTAGCTTTCCATTAGCCAGAAGGAATAGCTCTTGTAGAGAGAGCAAATGCATTGTAGCCACCATTCCCGGCAATGTTTGTATTCTTGATACAGGCAGTGCCCTGTTCCCTGCCTTATTGTAGTACTTTGGGGTAGGGTGTTATTAGGCATGAAAATCTATCATCCCAGGTTTTGCTGTGTTGAGGAGACTATCACCACTACTACATTATATCTGTATTAATAACAGCTCTGGAAAAGTGACAATTTCTGGAATAATTGTGTTGAAACGAATCACTACTCATTTGCTTTTTCAAAAATAACTTTTAAAGTCATAAATCCAAATGCAATTTTGAAATAAATGACAGAAAGAAAGGATACATGACTCCATGAACGTATCTGTCAGAGGATACCAAAAAGAAAATTGTACATTCCATTGTATATCATATAAAACCCCAAAAAGGTAGGGTATCAGAGCAAGGTACAGTAGATGACAGATCCAAACAAAATATTTACCAAACCATCTAGAATACAGTACTTAAATCTAGACAGAATTATATAAACAAAAGAAATAAAGACAAGGAATTTTGGTGAGATATTGTTGAGGATTGATTAAAGTTACCCGAGAATTCAGAAAGCAAAGTCAGCCACAGTCCATAGAAGTCAGGCACACATCTTTAATTCCACCATCCAGGAGTCAGGATTAAGAAGTAGAAGGATCTCTGTGAGTACAAGGCTACCCAGATCTACATGAATCAGTCTAGAAGAAAATTATAGCTTACACGTTTAATCACAGTATTAGGGAAGTACATAAGACAGAAGCAAGGTTTCAGAGAAGCTTTTCCTTTTCCAGCCACACTGAGGAGAGGCAGCAGTTTGAGGCTTGCTGAAAAGCTTATGCATGAATAAGCCCTTTCAGGCTGAGTTAAAAGTGATAGCTAGTGACTGGCTCCTTTCCTTTTCTGATATTCAGCTTGAAGCTTGAAGCCCAATATCAGTCTCTGGGTCTTTATCTATTCATGTTACAAGAAAACGTGTTCACATCATTCAAACTAGACCACCTTAGGAGATCACAAGAAAAATATCTGTCATTCTGTAGCTCTGTGTAGAGTGTATGGCTGTATGTTCTCATTTCTACACAGTGACCTTCTGTGGATACATCCACTCACTCATTATAGTCAAGTGGAACTCCCACCCTCCTGTCTCCCCCATCTCTCTCTCTCTCTCTCTCTCTCTCTCTCTCTCTCTCTCTCTCTCTCTCCCCCTCTCCCTCTCATACACACACACTCACTCTCTTTCTCTCTCCAATTCACTGTCCACAATTCTTTCTTACATCTAATTTGGATACCACTTTCCTTTATTTTAACTGTCATAGCACCAGAACTTGTACTTACCTTTGTCTCTCATCATCAGACACTGGAATGTCTAACTCACCATGATCTGTTAGACAGCTATCCACCTAAACACACACACATGCTATGTATTTATCTTTATATTACCTTTCATCACCTCTAATCATTTAGTGACACACGGTCTTTTAAATTATCTTGTTAGGACTTACATGTGTGCAACATGCCCATACTACAAAAATTGTTCATTTTTGTTGTCGATGCCCTTATTCCCACATACTCATAATGCACTGTAACTGCCTCAGCATCCAGGAAGAGACCAGAGCTAACTAGACAGTCTCAGAGGGAGCAAGGGGAGGGGCACCGTGCATCAGACACAAGACTGGGCAGGAAAAAGGAAGTCAGGTCCTGATCAGACAGCTTTCTGATCTGATTCTTCCGAGTCAAAGACTTTAGATATTTACAACAATGATCTAATCTACACAGATTTATAATACTTAATGTGCAAAAATATTGGACACTTAAGAAGCATACAACAGGACACTGAGGGAGCTAACCTTAGTTACTGCACTGCCTCGCTGAACACTCCTCCAGTGGATGCCACAGGAATCTTTGCCATCTCCTCTGAGAAGGACCTGGTGCTGCACTGATTTTTTGCGTCACACTCCCAAACCCTAGCCTGTGCTAGTGAGACCGCACAACCCTGGAATCACGCATGCGTGCACGTTTGCCTAGGCTGAGGGCCTCAAGAATCTTTTCTAAATCTAATGACATAAGATAGGCAGCCACAAGTTTTACCACTTATTGTTGTTAGTGTGGTAATGGAGGGCATTCATAACCCTCTGAATAAGTTGGCAAGAAACAAATTCCAGGTGTTTTGTTGAAACTGTGAACTGCATAATTCTAATTATATTCATCCTTATCTCTCAGGTTACCATAAAGAAGGGGTGCTTAAAAATGTCACACATCCTAGAGGACGTAAAAAACACTAGATATGTGAAACACTGGCAGAAGAGGACACTTTGATGAGTAAAAGATACTTGATTAGAAATATTCTACATTAATTATATTTGCTTGATTACTTATATATGCATATTTAATTTAAAATATATTTACAAAATTAAAAATGTTATTATGAAAATAATAATTACAGTTTTAATATCTGTGTTGAATGATATCAGGCCATACTTTGAAAACCTGTACTCCACAAAATTCGAACATTTAAAGGAAATGGACAACTTCCTGGATAGCTATCACTTGCCAAAATTAAATCAAGAAGAGATAAGCAATTTAAATAGACCTATAAACCACTATGGAAATAGAAGCAGTCATCAAAAGTCTCCCAACCAAAAAAAGCCCAAGTCCAGATGGCCTCAGTGCATAATTCTACCAGAAATTCAAAGAAGAGCTTATACCATTTCTTCTCAAAGTATTTCACGCAATAGAAGCAGAAGGGTTTTTGCCAAACTCTTTCTACGAGGCTTCAATAACCTTGATCCCCAAGCCATACAAAGACACAACTAAGAAAGAGAAATTCAGACCAATATCCCTCATGAACATTGATGCAAAAATACTCAATAAAATACTGGCAAATCAGATCAAAGAACACATCAAAACAATCATTCACCACGATCAAGTAGGTTTCATCACAGGGATGCAGGGATGGTTCAACATATGAAAATCCATCAATGTAATCCACCATATAAACAAGCTGAAAAACAAAAATCACATGATCATCTCACTAGATGCTGAAAAAGCCTTTGACAAAATCCAACACCCCTTCATGATAAAGGTCTTGGAGAGATCTGGGATAACAGGAACATAGTTAAAAATAATAAAAGCTATATACAGTAAACCAATAGCAAACATCAAAATAACTGGACAGAAATTCAACGCAATTCCCCTAAAATCAGGAACAAGACAAGGCTGTCCACACTCTCCACACCTTTTCAACATTGTACTTGATGTTCTAGCCAGAGCCATATGACAACAAAAGGGAGTCAAGGGGATACAAATTTGGAAGGAAGAGGTCAAACTTTCACTGTTTGCAGACGATATGATAGTTTACATAAATGACCCAAAGAACTCTACCAGGAAACACTTACAGCTGATTAACACCTTCAGCAAAGTGGCAGGCTACAAGATCAACTCAAGAAAATCAGTAGCCCTACTATATACAGATGATAAAAGGGCTGAGAAAGAAATCAGAGAAACATCACCCTTTACAATTGCCACAAACAACATAAAATACATTGAGGTAACGCTAACCAAACAAGTGAAAGACCTGTATCACAAGAACTTTGAATCTTTAAAGAAAGAAATTAAAGAAGCCCTCAGAAAATGGAAAGATCTCCCATGCTCTTGGATAGGTAGGATCAATGTAGTAAAAATGGCAATCCTGCCAAAAGCAATCTACAGATTCAATGCAATCTTCATTAAAATCCCAGCAGAATTCTTCCCAGACCTTGAAAGAACAATAATCAATTTTGTATGGAAAAACAAAAGACCTAGGATAGCCAAAACAACCCTGTTCAACAAGGCAATGTCTGGAGGCAACACCATCCCTGACTTCAAGCTCTGTTATAGAGCTATAGTCCTGTGGTATTGGCACAAAAATAGACAGGTAAACCAACAGAATCGAATTGAAAACCCTGATATTAACCCACACACGTATAAACATCTGATCTTTGGCAAAGAAGCTAAAAATATACAATGGAAAAAAGAAAGCATCTTCAACAAATGGTGATGGCATAACTGGAGGCTGGCATGTAGAAGAATGCGGATAGATCCATGTTTATCCCCATGCACAAAACTTAAGTCCAAATGGATCAAAGACATCAACATAAATCCAGCCACACTGAACCTCTTCGAAGAGAAAGTGGGTGGTACCGTTAAACGAATTGGCACATGAGACAGCTTCCTGAACATAACACCGGGAGCACAGAATCTGAGATCAACAATTAATAAATGGGACCTACTGTAAATGAGAAGCTTCTGCAAGGCAAAGTACACAGTCAGCAAGACAAAAAGGCAGCCCACAGAATGAGAAAAAATATTCACTAATCCCACATCTGACAAAGGGTTGATCTCCAAAATTTACAAAGAACTCAAGAAGCAGGTCTCCAAAACACCAAAGGATCCAATTAAAATTGGGCTGCAGAACTTAATAGAAAATTTTCATTAGAGGAGTCTAAAATGGCTGAGAGGCACTTGAGAAAGTGGTCAGCATCCTTATCCATCTGGGAAATGTAAATCAAAACAACTCTGACATACCATCTCACTCCTTTCAGAATGGCTGAAATCAAACATAGCGAAGACAATTTATGCTGGAGAGGATGTGGTAAAAGGGGAACACTCCTCCATTGCTGGTGGGAGTACCAACTTGTTCAGCCACTTTGGCAATCAGTATGGAGATTCCTCAGAAAAATGGGAATAAACCTACCACAAGACACAGCAACTCCAATCTTAGGCATATATCCAAAGATGCCCATTCATACAACAAAGATGTCTGTTCCACTATGTTCATAGCATCATTATTTGTAATAGCCAGAACTTGGAAGCAACCTAAATGCCCATCAACTGAAGAGTGGATAGAGAAAATGTGGTACATTTACACAATGGAGTACTATTCAGCAGAAAAAAACAATGGACTCCTAAGATTTGCAGGCAAATGGATGACACTAGAACAAACCATCCTGAGTGAGGTAATGCAGTCACAAAAAGAGAAACATGGCATGTACTCTCTCATATATGGATTTTAGACATAAATCTTGGGAGTGCCAACCTACAATCCCATGGCCAGAGAGTCTGGGAAACAGAAACTTCATTTAGTGGCTGATCGAAGAACAGGCAGACTCCCTTGGTTAAATACTGAGCTGAACTCAAGAAAGCCAGTAACAGAGAGGGAGGACTGATGATCAAAGGGATTAAGACTGGGCTGGTTTAACCCCCAGAAACAGCTGACCAGACAAAGTTTAACTCTTGAATCCCAGGCATCAGCCTGGGAATCCAGCATGGGACTGATCAACACCTCCTGAATCTGGGTGTCAGTGAGGAGGCCTAGGTAATCTATTGAGCCTTGGGCAGCAGATCAGTACCCATCCCAAATATACACACGGACTTTGGACTCCCATCCAACAATGTGAGGTGCACTCTCACCCTGAACTCTTGGGGAAGGGTCTAGGCCCTGCCCTATATGAAATGACAGACTATGGACACCCCCATGGAGGGCCTCACCCTCCCTGGGGGAATGAGGGGTTAACGGAGGGGGGGTTGGGGGGGAGAGCACGGGAGGATTGGAGGGAATGGGAGAGGGACCTGGAACTGACTTGTGAAGCAACCTCGTTTCTTATCTAAATTTAAATTGGAAAATAAAATATAAAAAAAAAAAGATTCAACTAGAGGCAAGCACATAGTACATTTTTCTAAATTGTTGATTGATGTGCCCAGCCTGTTGTAGGTGGTTCCATTCCTAAGACTGGATGTCCTTGGCTCTATGAGAAACCCACGAGGGCCAAGTCAGTAAGCAACGTCCGTCCGTGGCCTCTGCATCAGCTCCTGCCTCCAGGATCCTGCCCTTTTGAGTTCTCATCCTGACTTCCTTCAGAGATGAACAGGAATGTGAAAATGAAAGCCAAATAAACCGTTCCCTCCCAAAGTTGCTTTGGTCATTTTGCTCCATTGTAGCAGTAGTAACCCAAACTAAGACACATACTTTTTAAGAAAAACACTTTTTAGGATATACATTTTTTATTTGTTTGTTATTGATACATGTCCTTTCAGCAAAACCCTGGCTGGTCTGAGAATTATCTTTGTAGACCTGGCTTTCCTTGAGCTGACAGTGTTTCACCAGCTTTTGTCTGATGAATGCTGGAATTAAAGGCTTGTGTTCCTCCAATTGGCTAGATTTTACTATTTTGAAAATTTTTATACATGTGTATTTCAGTCTATATCTCTGTGTGTGTATTTGCCTCTGTGTTTGTATACACATGTGTAGATGTGTCAATGGAGACCTCATGTATTGGATATCCCTAAGAGCCAGAGTTACAGGTAGTTATGAGATGCCTGACATGCGTGTTTGAGACCAAACTCCAGCATTCTGGCAGAACAGGAGTGGCTCTTAACAGCTGAACAATCTCTCTACCTCTCTGATTCCCTTCAAAATTTTGGCAAATTAGATCCACACTCAATATGTAAACAGCAAAGAAACAAACAGAAAACAAAAACAAGACAAGTTTCTTCCTGTTAAGGTTGCATACATTCCATTTTACCAGTAAATGTAAATATTTTATTGGCTCAACAATATCAGTGTCTGAAGATCAAAGACTATGGGAAGGGAAACTGTATAATAAGTTACTGAATGTGCTTTGAAGTTGGAAAATCATCACTATATAATAAAGACAGGGGATTATTTTATACAATGTAAAGCTGGTTTTTATGTAAATTAAATTTTTTTATCAGTCATAGTGTCTGCTCCAAACTGTACATTACATACTAGTTTGAATGTTTCCCTCACAGTGTTTACCAATCCAGCTTGATTATGCTGGCTAGAGAATTACATGGGGCAACTTCCTTTTGTGACAGCCAGGCAAATCAAAACCCTTGTCTCTGTTTCATTCAGCAACCATTCTCCACTTAGTCCATGTGGGGATGGAGATGCTAAGAAACTCATTAAGTAGTGTCTGTGGAAACTGGGAAGGCAGAGACAAAAAGCAGCTCCTGTGGCAACCAAGTGAAGACCAGCTGCCATTCTCCTATGTTATCAGTGCACAATCTCCTACAACCTACATGCTATAGCAGGAGGGAAGGTGTCTTAACCCCTGGGCATGCTCACCTTGATCCCTATCCCTTGGCAGCACTTTCAGGAGCTGTTTGTGGCTGAAATTGCTGCAGTGTAGGACTGAGCAGCTAAGTATTTTCCTATCTTAGATCATTTAAGCATGTGAGGAGAGTAACTACCCAGAAACCTGCTATGTTTTTGCCTTTCAGTAATTCTGCTACTTCTGTCAGCTTTAAATTTGCTGATAAGATTCTCTTGTCTTCCTGCATTTCAAGATACCTTGTAAGTCTTGATTTCTAATCACAGGAAAATATCTGAAACCATAGTTCAGCTGGGCTTTCTTTGGCACAACTATCAGAATGCCTGGCTGCAAATTTTCATATGATTTAACTGCTTTAGTTTCTAAGGCAGCATTTTTCTTAATTGGTCTCCCTGGCCTGGAACTTGCTCTGCAGAATAGGCTGACCTAGAACTCAGAGTTCACTTGGCTTTTGACTCCTATCTCTGAGATTTAAGATTACTGCATCATGGCTAGGCTGACTTCCATATTTTTATACAATAACCCCCAAAGCGAAGGATTATATGGAGGTTAGTAAAATAAGAAAACTAAAGCAACATTTTTGTAACCACCAATTCATTATAGGGCAGGATAACATAAGAAAATTAAAAAATCCTCTCTTGCCTTCCTAATCTACTCCTTCTCCTTAGTTTCTCCTCAGAAACGGGCAGGCCTCCCATGGATATCAATTACCTATGGTATATCAAATACAGCAAGACTAGGCACCTACTATTCTGTTAAGGCTGGTAAATCTTGTAATTTATTATGTCAGGGCCTTTTTTCTATTCAAGTTAAACACTCTCAATTTTTACAGGTAATCCCTGATATTTAGAGTGAGAAAAAATGACTTTTCAAACAATATTAATAAAGAAGAAAATATAACTTGACTTAACAATGTCCTATATCATGAACTATTAAAAACCGTTATGCACAGGGCTGGAGAGAAAGGTAAGTCACACTAACTAATTCATCAACGAGAATTCAGTCCCCAGCACCCTTGTCTCTTACTGAAAAGTTTGTGAATATCCATAAATCCTGCTCTGAGGGACCCAAACCTTGCTTCACTTCCTTAAGTCCTCTCTGGGTAAGCCAAACATATATGTATGGACACACACATGAGCAAAATAGTAAAATTATATTTATATATTAGCATTAGGCCACAAAGTTTCCATGTGACTTGAGTATATTCATTTTGAACTGTATGATACTGAACCCCAAAGCAATTAACTTTCATTTCATAAAGGCTTGTACAGCAGTATTTTGATGTTGAATAGTCTTGTTCCATATCAGAGATCATGCTGGGATAGGCTCTGAAGACACAAACAAGGAACAAAATGAGTGAAAGGAGTCATTATTCCCCACTTCTATTTTCACTTTGCTGTACCTAGGTTTTCCTAAGTATGCACTCTCTTTCAGATGGCTGAAGAAGACTCCAGCGTGTTTCATAGTTGATCCTACTTACTGTGGAGAATCACCAGAAAGCAAACAGCTAAAGTACTACTTTCATTCCTCACATTCCTTGAAGGGAATGGAAAAATAAATTTAAGTTTCTATTTATTTATTGAATATGAACGTGTGTGTGTGTGCGTGCGTGCACGCACACACACGTTTTAATGTTCCAAAGTACATGTGTGTGAGGCTGAGGACAACTAGTGGAACTAATCTATTTGTAGGTGATGGGGTTGGATTCAGTTCCTCATAACTGGGGTCAAGTAGGATAACTCCGGAGCCAACTCACCAGTCCCATAATGAAAATATAAACAAAGTACAAGTACTTAAACATTGAGAAATATATCTGATTATGAAAAAAATTAATTTCAACCCCAAACAGGTTGCAATGGCAAATTAAATAGTGGCCCTATATTCAGAGACTGACGAAGAGAACTGCACATCTTAGTCAGGGTTTCTATTGCTGTTGTAAACATTACGATTAAAGCTAGTTAAGAAAGGGTTTGCTTTGCTTACTCTTTGTCATCAGTTCATCATCCAAGGAAGTCAGGGTGGAAACACAATCTGGGCAGGAGCCTGCAGGCAGAAGCTCATGCAGAGAGCAGAGAACAGTTCTGTTTACATATGTGGTCCTCATGACTTTCTCAGCCTGCTTTCAGATAGAAGCTGGGGTAACCATCCCAGCGAAAACACAACCCTAGATTGGGTATACCTCCTCGCATCAATCACTAATAAAGAAAATTCTCCACAGGTTTGCCTACAGCCAGATTTTATGAGGAATTTCCCCAATTTGGATTTCTCCCTCTGAGATGACTTTAATCTGTGTCAAATTTACAGAAAATTATCCAGCACAGGTCAGAATTTGAGAAAGTTCTCTTCTTACAGGTGGAAACCATGTCGCCCTCTGGAAACTGAAAATTTTGTGACTGAATATTCATGGAATTTTCTATTTTAATGACTAACACATTCTTTGGTTTAGAATCGTAGAAGTGGCTGGGCAATGGTGGCACATGTCTTTAATCCCAACACTGGGGAGGCAGAGGCAGGTGCATTTCCAGTTTGAATTCAAACGGGGCTACAGAGGAAGTTCCAGAGCAGCCGGAGCTACACAGAAAAACCCTGTACCTCAAATAATGAGTCACAAAAGACAATACCTATTAAAAACAGTACTTTATAAGCCTAAAAGTCATGAAAGTCCCACATGATGACTGAATGTAAGGCATACAGATAGTGGAAAAGACATGTTACATAAAACCATGAATTTGGGGAACAGTGAAAATCCTCATCTCCTGTTTCTCTCCTTTCCAGTTTCTCTCCTCTCTTCCTTTTCTGCCCCAACCCTCCTCTTCTCCCCTCCATCCTTTCATTTCCTTTTCCCCCTTAAACTCTCACATTCATTTTGTTACCGTTAAATTTCCATTGCTGTGATAAAACGCCAGGACCGAAACCACGTATGGAAGAAATAATTGATTAAGGGCTTGTGGTTCCAGACAGCATCTGTGGAAGAGGAGGGAGCATTAAGCAGGTGACTTGAGCAGCTGCTAACAGCTTTTACACCTCAAACACCAATCAGGAAGAAGAGAGAGCTAACTAAAATGGTGAATTTTTTGAAATCCCAGAGTCCATCTCCTTTGATATTCTTTCTCCAACAATGCCACATCCACTAATCTTCCTCAAAAAGCCACCAATTAGGAGTCAAGTATTTAAACTAGTGAGACTACTAGGGGCATCTCTTTCAAACAACCATGTTTCATTACTTGGCTCTCATTTCCTCACAGCCATATCACATTGTAATATGATTTTAATCCAATTCCAAAAATGCTCTTAATCAGGGCTATGATGGCACGTGCATTTAATTCCAGGTAGAGGCAGGAAGATTTGTTAGTTCTAATCTAGTCCAGTCCACAGAACAATGTCCAGAAGATCCAGGGCTACATAGAGAAATCATGTTTCAAAAAACCAAAAAGAAAGTCTTTGTAATCTGTCGAAGAATCAATATTATTTAAAAGTCTGTGTACTCTTTTATTACTCAAGGCAATAACTGTAATATAAAAAGCAAATTAAATGTTTAGAACATTCAGTGGCATAGAGTATACATCACTTTTCTACCGAAATGGTCTCATGCTGTCCTGAAAATTGCTGTGAATGAACTTGAACTTCATACTCTTCTGCCTCTACCTAATGAGTGTTGGGGTCTCCAGTAAGCACCATTGCAGCTGGTTTTTTTTTTGTCATGCTAAGGGTTAGACATAAATCTTTGAGTATGCTAGGCAAAAGATTTAATAGTGGTGCATTGCCACCCATTGCCCCATAAGCTTTCTTATAAATTATACGTTTAGTAAGTATCCAGGTAACTTGACTTACCAAAACTCCCCTATAATGTATATAACATTAGCTCTTTCATCCTTCACCATCCCGAGTGATTATCAGATCACACTGAAATTTTCCTGGACCAAATTTCTTATTGGTTAATAAATTTCCATTCACTGAAACACCTCCCCCTGGTCCGTGTGATAAGTAATTTCTTGATTTGTTAAGCTTGATCTCTCTTTCCATATGAACAACATGGTTGTTGTGATCACTACTTATCTGCTATTGCTACTAACTTTGAATATTCTTGGGAGGAGGCATTTGGATATAGACAAGTCCTTAAAGGAGTTTTGATATGAAGTATACTTAGTATTTTGTGAGGAATACATTCTTCACACAGACTTAAAGCACTATGCTACAACACATATTTTAATATTCTCGTGTCCAAATCCACCAGGATTTAAATTTTGCAGAAGATACTTTAGAAATATCATATTTAGTTAAGAAACTAAAACTGTCTGCTATTTTCTAGTTGAAAGACCATATGTTCATTTAATATTATGTGCATGATGTCACAGATGGTGTAGAAATGTCTTCTTCTCTTGCTTCTGTTTCTTAGCTAGGGCTTCTATTGCTGTGAAAAAAAAACATGGCCATAAAGAAACTTGTGGAAGAAAGAGTTTATTTACCCTTCGTCATTGCTGTCTGTCTCTGAAGGAAGTCAGGACAGGACCTCAAACAGGACAGGATCTCAGAAGTATGAGCTGAGCAGAGGCCTTGGAAGGAAGCTTCTTACTAACATGGTTAATATGGCTTGCTAAGCCCACTTTCTTATAGAAGCTGGGACCAGAAGCTCAGGGACAGCACCATCCACCATGATGGGCTGGGCCCTTCCCCATGGATCATTAATGAGAAAATACCTTACAGCTGGATTTCACTAAGGCGTTTACTCAAGTGAAGGCACCTTTCTCTAATGATTCTCACTTGTGTCATGTTGACACAGAAAACCACCCAGTATACTGTAATTACAAAGATTTTAAAAATTAAATCATAGAACTCAAAATTGCACACCTAATGTGTATGTTTCTTCATAAACAGTCAGTGATTAAAATAATCTCATGTAAATAAAAATAGTATAAAAATTACCAACCAACATACTGAAAAAGATTTCAAATAAGAGAACCAAAAGAATAATTTAAACAGAAGGCACATAATTGAAATACCAACACAGACATATAATATTTTAACTTGGATTTGTCTTGCTTATGGGTGTCCTGGGTAAGGTTGGCACAGAGATTTGGAAGGATTGCCGTTTTTACTGTGTTGATGCTACCTATCCAAGAGCATGGGAGATCTTTTCATTTTCTAGTATCTTCTTTAATTTCTTTCTTTAATCACTCAAAATTCTCGTGGCATAGGGTTTCACTTGTTTGGTTAGCATTACCCCACGTTATTTTATGTTGTTTGTGGCAAATGCAAAGGGTGATGTTTCTCTGATTTCTTTTTCAGCCCTTTTATCATCTGTATATAGTGGAGATACTGATTTTCTTGAGTTGATCTTGTATCCTGACACTTTGCTGAAGGTGTTTATAAGCTGTAGGATTTCTCTGATAGAGTTTTTCAGGTTACTTATGTAAACTATCATATCATCTGCAAAGATTGAAAGTTTGACATCTCCGTTTCCAATTTGTATCCCTTTGAACTCCTTTAGTTGTATTATTGGTCTAGCTGATAGACACTTATGAAAGTGTTCAACTTCCTTAGGCATCAGGGAAATGAAAATCAAAACACCTCTGAGATACAATTCTTATTCCTGTCAGAATGGCTAAAATCAAAAACACCAATGACAGTTTATGCTTTAGAGGATGTGGTGAAAAGGGAACACTCCTCCTCTGCTGGTGGGAGTACAAACTCGTTCAGTACTGAGATTCCGCAGGAAAATGGTAATCAGTCTACCATAAGATCCAGCAATTCAACTCTTAGGCATAAACCCCAAAATGTACATTCATACAGCAAGGAAATCTGTTTCCACTATGATCATAGCAGGTGTGTTTGTAATAGCTAGAACCTGGAAGCAACATAGATGCCACTCAACTGAAGACTGGATAGAGAAAATGTGGTACATTTACACAATGGAGTACTACTCAGCGGGGGAAAAACAATGGAAACTTGAAATTTGCAGGCAACTTGATGGTAGTAGAAGAAATCTTTCTGAGTGTGGTATCCCAGTCCCAAATAGACAAACATGGTATGTACTCACTCATTTATGGATTTTAGAAATGGACCAGGGAAGTAGTAGCCTACACTCCAACTGCCAGAGAGTCGGGGAATCAGAGAGGACCATAAGATAGATATGCATGGTACCCCAGAGAAGCGAAATGGGACAAGATCTCCCTAGCAAATTGGGAGCATGAGAGGAGGGGTGAGGGAGCTGGGAAGAAGAGAGGGGGAGAAGAGGAGGGGAGAGGAGGACATGGGGGAGCAGAAAGGTTGGGGGGAGAAGAACATAGGAAAGCAGGATGAAAGATACCAGATTTACTAGTGCAGTGGAAATTTCTCAGAAGCTATGAAATTGATCCTAAAGAAGACTCCTATTAATGAGGGATATAAAGTCTCAAAATTGCCAGTCTTTTAGCCAGGCAAGACTTCAAATGGAAAAACTTGTTTGCATTCAGTTCAATTGTGGTCCATTGGGGTCTCATAAAAATCTCTCTAAAATCTCAGGTAAATGCTAAAATGGGTTGCTCTTTACAAACTGAAAGCCTTGTTGAGGAGAGCATAGCAGTCTGGAATTTCACTCTGAGGTTTGCTGGAGCCAGGATCACCCTCTGCCTGAGGTGGAGGCAAGAGTTAGTTGCCAGCTACTTTGCTTTTCGAATCTTCAGCTTGAAGCTTGAACCCCAATATCAGTCTCTGGGTCATTTATTTATCATGTTATACTTCATCTCTATATTCTAGACCTTTTTGCGTGGAAAGATAATTTGTAGGCTACCAAAAGTGAAATGTGGATACCAACGCCACAAATTTTCTGTCCTACGATATGTCATGCCTGCAAAATATGCTAGGGAAATGGAGGAATAGAATTCGTGGGGGTAGCCAACCAATGTCTGATTTGACTTAAGGACCACTGTGCCAAAAGGTACCCATATTTGATGCTGCTTGGGTAACCGAGAACAATAAACTAGACAGCTCAGAGATCTAGGATAAAATCAAGCACAAGTGGTCTAAAACTCAATAAAATGTTCCTAATGATATTCTGCTATATTTGTAGATCAGTGCCTTATCCAATCATCATCATAGAGGCTTCCTCAGAAGCACATGTGGACAGATGGAGACATCCATAGCCAGACATTATGTGATGAGAGAGAGTAACTTAGAGATCTCCATCAAATCCCTCCCCTCAGATCTCAGGACATCCTGTGAAAGTGGGGGCAGAAGGATGGTAAGTGTCTGAGGCATTGGAGGACACCAGGAGACTAAGGTCCTCCAAATTAGCTCAGCAAGCACCATATGAACTCAGAGATTGAAGCAGCAAGCCCTGGGCTGTCATGGGTCTATACCAGATTGTCTCTGTATATATTGTAGCTATTAGCTTAGCATTTCCATAGGAATCCTAAATTCAGGAAGTAGCTCTCTGACTCTTTTACCTCTTTGTGGGGACTCTTTTCCTCCTGTTGGGTTGCAATGTCAAACATTGATGTAAAAGTTTAATTTCATACCATTATATTTTATTTTGTCATGTTTGTTGTCATCTTTTAGAAGTCTTTTTTTCTAATGATAAACAGAAAGTGAGTCTTTCTAGGACAGAGGGGAGGTGGCGAGGTACTAGGAAGAGAATAGGGAGGTGAAACTAGTTTCAGGGTATTTTATACGAGAAAATAATCTATTTTCAATAATAAAAACAAAAATAACTTTAATTGATAACAGATGGGTGTTGACATTTAGAAGTGTTTGGGTGCATATGTGTTTTTTCAGATATAGAGTTTACTCAAAAGGAAATAAGAGGTAATTTACTTGGAGTCAGAAAAGAATTACAGCTGTTGGGAACAGACATTCAGGATTACTTCAATATAAGTTCCAAATTGGAAGTCCTTACATAGACTTGACTAACCAACTTGTGAACAAAATTCCCCAAGTTTGCATTTTACAAGTGTGTTTTGAGGACAGTCAAGTGAGTGGGAAAAGGGGGAAAGCTCTGCAACAACTTTTAAACAGTAATTGATGATATTATATCTTGGCTTTTGGATAACTGTGTTATAGTTAGTGGTCTGTGAGTAAATGTCAATAGTTTTTAGCTACCCGCTAAAAGGATGTTAAATGAAACGGAACTGAGTAAGAAATAGCTACATAGGGTACTCAAAGCTCTAGATAATTTGAGTCTGAGTCTTTAGTATTCCAAATACTGCATTAGCATTTCACAGTGTTCTAATAAGTCAGCCAACCATCTCAAACTTTTGATTGAAGTCTGGTTTTTGTCTATGAGCTTCAATTTACAGTCCTCCCTGTTGATCAAGTATCAAATACTGTGCTTTCAGAAATACAATGTTGATTTTTTGTTCCATGGATGTGGGAAACCATTCTTAGAATCTGGTAAAATGAGCCTTCTTGGGTCAAAGTGAATTCTTTAGGATATACAAATAGTTGTAAAATGCATTAAGAAGAAATATCAATATCAGTATTATATTAATAGTAATTACTCTCATGATCCAGACATGATTAACCCTCCCTACTGTATCTCACATTATCTTTATGGCATACAGCAGGATTATTATACAAAATTACTATAATACTCAAATTCCTCCCCCACCAATCTGATCGCTTATGTTCCCATTACTGTCTGCCATTTGTCAACTCACTATTTCCCCTTTCCAGGGAGATCAGGGTATACCCACTTGAATTATTGGAAAGGGGATACATTTCAAGGTCAGATAAAAACATGGCACAAGGGAACCTCCCAGGATCCATAAGGATGACCCCAGATGAGACTCCTAGCAAAAACTGATATGTAGTTTGGACAGCCCATCTTCTGTGACCAGGCAACAATTCAAGTAGCGGGAGTGGAAATATCAACCCAGCAATATAAGCTTCAGCATACAGTCTGTCTTACCTATGCAATGTGTTGGAGTAAGGGTGGCCTATAGATTGAGGGAGTGGCCAACCAATATCTGGATTAGCCTATAACCTAGCCAGGAGAATAAGTCCAGTCTTGACAGTGCAAGAATCATGGACCATAGGCAACATGACCCAGAGACTTAGGATAAAACCAAACAAGCCTAAGGACATTCTGCTATACGAATAGATTGAAACCTGGTCCACTTGTCATCAGGGGGGTTACATAAAGCAACTGATGGAAACAGATGCAGACTCATCGCCAAACATTAGGCAGAGATTAGGTAATTCTGCAGAAGAGGGCAACAGGATTGTAGGAGCCAGAGCAGTCAAGAACACCACAAGTAAGTCTACAAAATCAACTTACCCAATCTTATAGTGGTTCACAGAGGTTGAACCAACAACCAGCAAGCCTAACATGAGACTGACCTAGGTACTCTGCATATATGTTACAGTTGAGTAGCTTGCTCTTCATGTGGGAGTCCTAACAGTGAGAGCATAGACTATCTTGTTTACTGGTTTTTGGGAACCTACTCCTCTTATTGGGTCACATAATCCAGGTTTAATATATGGAGAGTTACTTAGTCTTACTGCAACTTCATATGCCATGTTTTATTTATTATTGATGAGAAACCTGCCATTTCCTGAACATAAAAAGAGGAATGGAGTTGGGTGTGGGAACAGTCTGGAGAGACAGTTGAAAGAGCAGATGCCAGGGAAACAGTAGCCGGGTCTCTAAAAATTGAATGTGAGTAGACAAGAGAAATAAAAATAACTGGTTGTAGAAGGAAACAAAATACCCAATGAAAATTACCCTGCTGTGTCGCACTACATTTCTTAGCCAAACTTACTATAGTCTTCCCATTTTGTATAGTGTTCTATATTTTAGGAAATAGTAGATACTTGTAGCATTCAAAATCGTTTATTATTATTTTAGGTTTAGAATCTTTCTTTTGCTTAGTTATTTCATGGAAAATTTAAGCAAAGATGGGCCTTTAATAATTAAATAATTGGAACTGATGTTTCTGATTAATAATTGTATTTATCCTATTAGTTTGGTTTTGTGGATTTCACTTTTGGGAGGTAGGATGATTGTATAGTAGAGAACAGATAAGAATATATGATAATTTAAAATTCATTTCTTAAAAATGATTCTTTTAGTGTCCTCCTTGTTATCTAATGGGGAGTGGTATGGATATGTTTTGCTTTATTTACATCTAGTATCCACTTATGAGTGTGTACATACCATTGTTGTCTTGTGAGTCTGAGTTACCTCACTCAAAATGATTTTTATAGGTCCTTCCATTTGCCTGCAAATTTCATAATCTCTTTCTTTTTTTTCAGCTCAGTTGTACTCCATTGTGTAAATGCACCACATTTTCTTTATCCATTCTGTTTTTGAGGGGCATCTAGATTGGTGATCCTAAGAGGCACATATGGATCCCCCAGGGAAGGGGTAATTGATGATACTTCCTGACTAAACTGTGCGTGGGGGTGTGGTAAGTGGAGGACATGGAGGAATTGCTTCTTTTATTCGTATTAGTGTTTGAAAATATACAGTCATTTGTCAGATTGATGGGAAATAAAGATTCCATAGACTGTTGCAGATATGACCAAGTATTATCTCTTGGTTTTCAATAAGAAAAGAAAATGAGACTCCAAAAAGAGTCCTACAATTTTCTGCTTACATTGCTTATTTGTCAATAGCTTATGCTTTATTTTATGCTGTTTATGTTACAGTAACTACCATTTAATATTTCCTATCTGACTTAACTACATTGTGTGCCATTTTGATGAAGTAATCTTCAATCATTAGGTGAAACATATTAGATTTAAGTTTTTTAAAATAATATTTTAGTCCTATGTTTGAACATGAATCTTTTAAAAATATATGCTTTTATTATCTTCACCAAATTCTGTCTTTTCTGAAAATTGTGACCCAGTACCTCTAGTATTACTTACTAGGAATTGGCCAATTTCCCTAATGAAATGATGAGTTCTATCTCTTTGCTGCATTATTTGGTTGTAATATGTATAACTCTGAAATTTTGTGTATTTTAAAAATCATCAAGAGTGTAAAGGTTAGTCAGTGTGGAGAGATGGCTTGATAGTTAAGAGAATTTGATTTTCAGCACCTAAGTGGTGGTTCACAACCATCTGCAATTCCAGTTTCAGAGGATCTGATGCCTCCTAAAAACTTCTGCGTGAAAATAGAGCTAACTCTGTTGTTAGAGGATCGGTGAACCAGCCCCTAAATTATGAGCAAGGAAGTGTTGTCCCCATTACTCATATGTTATGTGGTGGCATGGGTGGGGGAGAGATACCCCTCAGGATGCTTCAACAAGATCCCCACCCCAACTCAGGTGGAAGATCTAGCCCTGAGGTCATAAGAGTGGGAGATCTAGAATGATGTCATCAGCCATCAGCTGCAGTTCTCCATGGAGTGACTTACACATCTCGACTGTGCACCACAGCAGACCTGCTTATGAAGGTGTAGGTGTAACAGAACCTACCCTGAGTGTGTGAAAGTGGGAGAACTGACCCCAATCCTTCCTCACCACTGCAAGGGGTCAACCAGTCAGAGCAATGCTACAGAACTCACCCTGGTGGTGAAGCCAAGGGCGAGTTAGCAGGGTGACCAAACCCCAACCACTGAAGGCCAGAACCAGGTGCTCCCCACCATCCATCCCATCTGTGGTCTGCTAGAGCACAGGTGTGGGTGGCAGTGCTACAGACCCAGGCCTATAGCATCTCCATAACTCAATGTAGCAACAGGATTTCCAGGAAGAGTCCCAGTGATGACCCAGTATTGATAGCATAGCAGCGACCAGGGGCCTTGAACCACACCAATGATGCTTTGTGATTAAGTCCTGCATTGAAAGATATGCATAGATTTAAAAAAAAAGGTTTACTACGTGAATTCATTTGTCACACTGCAGTTTCCATGACAACATTTCCCCTTTCTTCTCTGTTTTAATCTTCAATTTTAGATTGTTCTATGTGCTGGTGGGAGGTTACAGGCCAGAAGGTGGATGTAAGGAGATGGGAGTTGGGTGGGATCAGTGGTACATGATGTGAAAGACAATGAAAAAAAGCTAAATAGAAGAACTCTGGGTTAACCAGACACACCCACAACCAGCAAAACATACATACAAGAAAACAACACTCATTACATAAAAGGAGAGCAGGATAAGAGATACCATAATAGAGTGAGTCATTATAGTTTTGAGGAGAGATGAGGCGCTCATGAAATTTCCAGAGATCTACAAGGACGACACCAACTGGCAAACTAAGCAATAGTTGAGAGGCTACTGTAAATGCCCGTCCCTGATAATCAGTTTGAAGTATACCTTGTATGCCATCCTAGAGCCTACATCCAGTGGCTGATGCAAGCAGAGGCAGACACCCACAGCTAAACAATGAGCTGAATTCCTGGAACCCATTTGTAGAGAGGGGGGAGCTCTGAGCAAAGGGGTCAACACCAGGTTGTTGAAACCCACATAGGCAGCTGCACCGAACAAAGGGGAGCTCTTGGACCCCAGACTGATGGCCAGCATGGAACTCATCCAGACTTCCTAATTTTGAGTGTCAGTGAGGAGGCTTCAGCAATCTATGGGGTCTCCGGTAGTAGATCAGTGTTTACCATGGCATGCGAATGAACTTTGGGGGCAGCTTTCACATGTAGGGGTGCTCTCTCAGCCTGGACACATGGTGGAGAGCCTAGGTCCTGTCCTGGATGAAATGACAGACTCTGGAGATCCTAAATGGAGGACCTCACCCTCCCTAGGGATCAGAGTGAGTATTGGGTGAGTAGTTGGAGGAGTTGGTGAGGTACAGGGCAGGAGAGGAGGGAGAGGGAGCAGGGATTGACATGGGAAGCAAGCTTCTTTCTTATATAACTAAAAAAGATAAAAAACAAAAAAGATAAAATGAATAATTCTAAAATGTGTTGAAGCATGTCAATGTTACTCTAAAATATTAAAAATTATGAGTATAACAGAGATTCACAAAACAATTCACTTGTATTTAACATGGTACTCTCAATGACAACAAAATAATACAATTTGTTGAACTAATTGTTCTGCCTGTGATTTGACAAAAATGTGTAAAAATGAAGGATAGAACGGGAGGGTGAATTGCCAAGCTTGTTTCTGCTTTTAAGCAGGATCTTAAAATGTATTCCTGTCTTAGCTGGGATACTGCATAGCTATGAAGTTCAGTATCACATCAAATGCAGAGAGATCCAGCTACTTCTCTTTATGAATTCTGGGATTAAAGCTTTGTTTGACCAAAACCGGGCACCTGTAAATTTTTTATTAAGTATTAACTTTTTTTTGGATTTATTTTTTATTTAAATTAGAAACAATCTCATTTTAGATACCATTCCCAGTTCCCTCTCCCTCCCATTCTCCCATGCTTCCCACCAAATCCCTTTCCCATCTTCCTTATGGTCCCCAGGAAGGGTGAAGCCTTCCAGGAGATCATCAAACTCTGTCACATCATTTGGGGCAGGGCCTAGGTCCTCTCCTCTGTGTCTAGGCTGAGCGAGTATCCCTCTAGAGGAAATGGGCTCACAAAGCCCATTTGTATGCCAGTGATAAATACTGTACCACTACTAGATGCCCCATAGATGGTCCAGGCCTCCTAGCTGGCACCCACATTCAGGGGTCCTGGTTCTTCCCATACTGGTTTCCCAGCTATCAGTCTGGGGTCCATGAGCAAACCCTTGTTCAGGTCAGCTCTTTCTGTGGTTTCCCCAACCTGGTCTTGATCCCTTTGCTCATCACTTCTCCCTCTATGCAACTGGAATCCAGGAGTGTGTCTCAGTGTTTAGTTATGGCTCTCTGCATCTCCTTTATCACCTACTGAATGAAGGCTTGATTGACAGATTTCTTAATGTACCAACACAACTTCTTCCTCAAATATTAACTTTTTCATTAATTTATTTTTTATATTCCAATCCCATTTCCCTCTACCTCCCATCTGCTCTTCAAATAGGGTAAAGCCTCCATTAGTATGTCTATTAAGTCTGTCCCATCATCTTTTTGAGGCAGGACAGAGGCACCTCTGAAACCTCCACAACCCTCTATCTAGGCTGAACAAGGTATCTCTCCATGTGGAACGGGCTCCAATAAGTCAGTTTGTGCATTAGTGTTAGATCTTAGACCCCACTGCCAGTGGCTTCATATTGTCCCAGTCATAACATTGTCACCTATATTAAGGGAGTCTAGTTCAGTCTTATGTAGATTCCCCATTTGTGAGATCTGAGTCAGTAATCTCTCAGTAGCTTGGTTCAGCTGAGTCTGTGGGTTCCCCAATATGGTCTTGACTCCTTTGTTCGTATTATCGTTCAACCTGTACTATCATTGCACTCCAGGATCTTGACCCAGTGCTTAGTTGTAGATTTCTGCATCTGCCTACATCTGTTTCTGAAAGAAAGTTCTAGATTTCTCTGGTACCTGTCATTTTAAAAGCTGTATAAGTATTCAGGGAAAAGACAACAAACACAATAATTTTGCTAAAGATCACTTTCTTGGGGCCAAAAATTGAAACCCATACATTTAAGAGGGATAAAGTGTGTTCGACATGATAAAACGTTGAACTAAGTTTCAACTGTTAGTATACACAAAGGGAAAATTTATGATCCATTATATAGCCAGGGGCCCTAGGGATGGCTCAGTAGAGGAAACTATGATAATTAGTGAATATTGCTTAAGTTGTCAGAGGTTTTGCTGTTGATATTGTTATTGTTGCTGTCTTGAGACAGGAAGTCATTATGTTAATCTGGTTGGTCTGTACCTTTTAATGCAGACCAGGGTGGTCTTAAAGTCACAGAGATCCCCCTGAGTCTGTCACTCAAGTGGTGGGAATAAAGGTTGGCATGACCACACCCCTAATGGGGAAACACATAAATATAGACTGATAGAGTCCTTTAATGCTGGGCTCATGATGCTATGTTTCATGGGAATCGATGAAATCATTCTGAGTGCTGTGGAAATCAGGAATCCAAATAATGTACTAACTATCCTTCTTTGAGACAAAAGCTGTACAACTTGAGTTAAATGGATTGCTCCGTCTTAGGAAATATTGCATATATTCAGTTATTGTAATCCAAAATCTCCATGGTTATCAGTTAGTGGAGCACAATAGAGGGACATGTATTACTGCAGTAATTCACATAGGGAAGATGGTATTAGATGTCCTTATAAATATCAAAGGAATACAAGATAATGAAGTAAAAGCAAGTATTATTGACTTGACTGTCCATATATGAGATCATGTTCAAAGGGCTTAGCCAATAATGGTAATTCAGTTCATAAAGTGCCAAAACAACCAATAAGGCGCCAGAGAATGGCTCAAGCAGACAAAGTGTCTTCCTCATTCAGTTACAGGCAAATGTGAGACTTGTACTGAACATTGAATAGGTAAGGAAAATATATGAAAAGCCCAATTCTCTATGGCTAAGCTTCTGGGAGATTTTAAAAGCATATGCATCATTTAAAGAACATGTAAATGATAAATAATGCAGATGATAAAGATTAAGTTTGTGTGTCATTGTGGGGTCACATGGTTTTAATACCAGAAGAGAGAAGACCAAGGAGAATGACCAAGGAGAAGTGTCTAAGATAAAGACCAGTCAGGTAAATATACTAATCCCAGATTAGTTAGGGCTACATAATGAGAGCATTGCTTGCTGAAAATTTTTAATTAAGTCGTTTTATGTGTAGGCAATTATCTCCCACAGAATATTCAGTGTTCATTTATTACCTAAAACAAGTCAAGATGCGGGCTATTATTTGCCCAGCCTTAGGCATTTTCAGCAATTAGTTTGGTTCATGGAAAGGCAAGGGGCAAGGTATTTTGCCAGGAGCCTACGAAAATGATTGAAGTGAATTGGCAGGTGTGGTTGGATAGCAAGTAGTTGGGAACATTTGTGTAAGAAATATTTCCCACAGATTCTGGTGTTTTAATACTTGGTTCCCAGGTGGTAGATCTTTTTGGTGGGGTAGAGTGGTATAGCCTTGCTGGAGGAAGTATATCACAGGTGGTGGATTTTAATATTAAATGCTTGTGCAGCCCCAATTTTTCTCAATGCTTACTGTTTATTATCTATCCCCTGTTCTTGTTGCTTGTATTTGAAGATTTGAGCTTCCAGCTTCCCGTGGTGACTGTGTGTAAATTAGAGTCCATCAACACAAAGATAGTATAAATGTTTCAGTAAATGTAAATGTTAACAATGCAGTTTAGATAACAATTAATTATACAAAACATATGTGGACACATCATGGTTTTAGCACATATTTATAATTTGTATATGAAAATAAGCTCTCTTTCTCCTCTCTTTCCAGAAAGATGCATGGATAGGGCAAATGTGAAAATCTTGGAACACGAAAAGATAAAGAACTAAATGATTTGTGAAGTTTTGCTCTCTGATTTAACAATGATGTCATTAGTACATGTGTGAGTGCCACGCATACCACACATACACACACTCACACACGCACACACACACACTAATAACTAATACAACAATGATTTCATACATTAATATTAAATATAAATATGGTGTACACACATAGTGAAATAATAAAAAGTAAATCACAAATGATGCAAGTTAGTGGATGGAAAGGAAAATAAACAAATACACTGAGTGTTGCAACCCAAACCTCAAAATAAAAATACCCCATGTTTTCTCTAACATGAAGGTCCTACTTAATGTTTTTTTGTTATGTGTGCTTATATGGAACCCATATGAAAAACAGAAAACTGGAAACTGGTCACTGTCACAAGGGGATGTATTTAGAGAGGAGTGGTAGTATGATACGTGGGAAATAAACTAGAATGGGAATTTCTGGAGGCAGAATAGTTCCATGGATAGTAGTGTGATCTAGTAAAGAAAATGAGGGATCACAGCAAGTTATAACTGAAGTGAAGAGTGCATGAAAAAGCCGCTTGAGAACTTACATGTTTGCTTATATGTCAGTTCAAACCATACTGAGAAGATTAGAGCATATATGATATAAAATAACAAAGATAGAATACTGGAAAAAATTTCACGCAGGAATAGGGTTAGCGCATGGATCTAGCTGAAAGCTAGTTGACTGTGTTCAGCAAAATTAAGAAGTATGAAGAATTCTTAAGAAACTCTTATACTTGAGAATTTACATATCTATACATTCATGCATACATATAAGTTCAAACAAAATAGTTAACATTAATGAAAACACTACTCCTGGAAAATGAGTTATTAAGTGAAAATCTTAGTAACAGACAAGGGTTAATTCCCTAGGAGGTAATGGTCAGACAAGACCAGAAAGTATTTAATAAAATGCTGATTATCGCAAGTGTTCTTGATTTCCCCACAAAACTTCATGGTAAGACAATATTTTTGAATCCATCACACATTTTGTTTCCTGAACATGGAGAAATAAACCTTGAACTAAGCAGGAATCTGTTCTTCATGGCTGTCTCTCATAAGTCTAAAACATGCTATTCATGCAACAAGAAAAGGTAATGATTTCTTTTGTAATATAATTCTTGATTCTTTGGGTATTTCACATCCTGCACGACAATCCTGCTCACCTCCCAGTGCCTACATATCTGCCCTTCACCCCTGAAGCATACCCCTAAAGCTCCCAGAATTTTTAAAAGATCAATGAATGCAACCAAATGAAAGCCTGCCTTGCTCCTCCATCTTTCCTGTTTCTCCAGCAACTCTTCATTCATCCCAGTGACTTCGGGAGCTGAGCTGCGTCATGCAGTATACCCTTATTCATTGCTATAAGTCATTGATCTGGTTCAAGTCCTGTGGCCTCTGGCACACCATCATCACTGAGCCCTCACCAAAACTCCTTTCAGATATGCAGTCACACAGTGTCAGTCACATCCTGCAGCTATCAGTTTGCAAGACCAGTCCCTTCACACACTCTGTCAGGTCATAGATGGGGGAGATGTTAGGGTGGGCCAACCCAAGTAGGTAGCCACAAGTGACTCAGTTTCCATCTGGACTCTATAATACATTGTAGTTCAAGCTTGCTTGTTTCAGTCTCTTTGAGAGACAGACTTGGGAAAGAGTGTACTATCTAACAAGCTTTTAATGCCAGCCAAAAGGCACACAGAGATAGGGAATGAAGCTGCTTGCTGCTAGCATGAATCGCATGGTAGATAGAGAGACTGGCAGCTCCTGGATTCAAGGAGAGTGCAGGGAGCTGGTTAATTGATTACACTGTTCTTTGTTCTGCTTTGCTTCTTGTCTCCATATAATCAGCTTCTAAACTAAACTAGGGACTTTATAGTGTGCTGAAAGTCACGGACTGGGCATTCCTCCCAAATCTATCCTGTGTTTCTGTCTGTTACTTTTATTTCTCAGTCCCATTGTCCTTTTTTAGTAACCGTAGCTAACACATTGGAGCAGGCTCCAACAAACTGTGGTTCAGGATGTGGATGGTACCTGAGCTGGGTAGTCCTGGCCACTTGGACTGAAGTCCTCAGATGAAGGGTAGAGCCACCTCTTCCAAGACCATAGTGAGGGGTGGGAACCTGTCTCCTGAGTATATGGGCAAGCTTTCCCATGAGGGTTGGGCAGCTGCACGACTGCAGAGTCTAGGGAGTGGCAGGAAGAGATATCTCAGGGCCAGTGAATAGTGGGACTGACTCAGCACAGTCCTCAGGTTTCAACATCCATGGTTCCTACCTCTCCCCTGTTGTAACATGGACAATGGGCAGCAATGCAGACTCTGATTATAGCAGCAACACAGACTCAGACACAGCCCTCACGGAATGGGGAAGAACTGGGTAGAGTCAGAGGAAAAAAAACTGTAATCATGACACAGTGTATGAGAAAGTAATCAGTTATCAATAAAAGCAAAAATTTAAATAAAACATCATTGTGAAATGAAAATCAAAGCACAATTACAAGTCAAAATAGACAAACAAAAATGGGACACACCCTATGGATTTCACTGCCAGAGGGTGCCTGAAGACAAAGTCTCCATTCCATTTGCATATCTTATTAATATGAAACAGATGACATGTCAAAGCCACGCATTTCTCGAACCATCAGTCTATTGTCATATCAGGAAAACATTTCAAAAATTAAACATACAAATAAACAAAAAATGAATAAAGACACCAAAAGAGATTCATGATGTTTAAACTAGATCACCTGACATGATCATAGATGAATATTTATTATTCAGTACCACGGTTTAGACTCTACATTTTTTTGTGAAAGACACATCATGTTTCCACGTGCTGGTCATTCTGCTGACATGCCCACTCCTCACTTGCAATCCTCAAGTGGAACACGCACACACAGCACACACACACACACACACACACACACACACACACACACACACAGTCACCGCAATTCACTCTGTACCACTCTATCTCATATAGCCACTTTGTAAAACCCTCCCCTTTATTATAACTCTCATAGAAACTGAAATCATACTGACCCGATCCTCCAAACCATTCAGAAACTTGCAGATGCAAACCTGTTGTGTCACTAATCTGCTGCTAATATGTATGTTAAGATTCACTCTCCTTCTTCCCTTCACATCCTTCATTGCATGACAGACACCTAATTTGATGCCTCTTAAGAATGTTAAGTCTGTGCAACAGCCCTATACCAGAACGAACGCTCATTTTTATTTGGCCAATATTTCTTACTCCCACACACCAATAATTCACAGTACTGCCAGGGCTTGGAAATGTGAATGTTGACCCTGGAAGACTACTGAGATAAAGTGACAGGACAGATTGAGGGAGCATGGGGAAGGGCAGTGTCCAGCTAATATGACACAGCGAAGGACAAAGGAAGGCAGGTTTTGATCTGATATCTTTCTGATATCATACTTCAAAGACTTGTATCTATAGAATAATGTTCTAATCCCAACCAATTTGAAACAGTTAATGTTCAAAAATAATATCCATCTAATAAAGATAGAGCAGGGCCCAGAGGGAACTGACCTGGGTTGCTGCATTGTCTTGCTGACCATTCCTCAGGTGGATGTGACAGGCATCTTGACTCCCTCTGCTCCTCCTGCTGCACTGATTTGATGATCACAATCCCAACCCCCAGCCTGTGCTAGTGAGACAGCCCCATCCTGCAATCACGCATGCGTGCTTGTTTGCCAGGCTGCAGGGACTCAAGAATCTTTTCTTAACCTAATGATGTAATGCAGGCATCCATGGGCTTTAATCGTTCTTACTCCTAGTATGGAAAATGAGGGTGTTCGAAACTGCCTGCATAAATTGATCAGTAATTCATTAAAGGTTGTTTTGGGGGCAATATTGGCTACATAATCATAATTTATGCTCTACTTTAGATCTGCCTAGGAAAGGCTGCTTAGAAAAATTGTAACCCAAACTAGAGAATGTTAAAATGCTAGACCCTTGATGTGCTGGCAGCAGAAATCACTAACAATTAAAAGATGAAACATTAAAGAGCGTTCTGCATTAACCAGGTGTGTCTTAGTTCTTATTTTTAAAATTGCAAGTGTGTTCAGGTATCATGAAATTCTTCCCATGGACATAGTAATTGTTGTTTTCACAAAAGTGCTGGGCTATCTTTCAGTGATAAAATTTCTTACTCACTTTTAAAAAATACTTGCTATGACACAGATTTTATGTTTATTTATTTATTATTATGACAGGATCTCATTGTTAGCACTTACTGGCCTCAGAACACAGTTTGTAGACCAAGCTGGGGTTAAAGAAATCCACCAGCTTCTGACTCTTGAGTGCTGAAAGTAAAGGCATGTGCCATCAAAATAAATAATTATAATAAATATTAATTTTTATTTATAATCACACACGTGTATTTCTCTCTTCTCTCTCTGTGTATGATCGAGAGAGAGAGAGAGAGAGAGAGAGAGAGAGAGAGAGAGAGTAAATATACATGTAGAGTTGCTAATAGATTTCAGTGGCTTCATTTGCTCCCAGAGCTGGTGTTATATGCAGTGACATGGAGCTAGGGGGCTAGGAAATGAACTTCAGCCGTTTTGTGACCAGTATTTGCTCTCAACTGCAAAACTTTCCCTCTAGAACTGCTCTTTACTTTTATGCTATTGTTAGTTACATCCCTACTGAGCATGCAGAGAAACAAACAAATATCTAGATAAACTCCTGAATTTTGGTTTATTTTTGGTTTCTGAGACAAGGTTTCTCTTTATAATAGTCCTGCTGATCTGGAAATTGCTCTGTAGACCAGGCTGGCCTGGAACTCAGAGAGATCTGCCTGCCTCTTCCTTATATTTCTGATAGACAGAGTAAATATATATATATAATCTTTGCTTCATTCAGCTCCCATCCTCCACCTAGAAATTACAGGGAGAGCTTCTCTTAGAACCTTATTAAGTTATGCTTCTGGAAATAGGGGAAGGAGACATAAACATAAGCTATTATAGCTTCCAAATGAGGATCAGCTGCCATTCTCCTAGGTCAGAGGTGCACAGCCTCTTACAGTCTCCACTTATAGCATGAGGACAGCTATGTCACCTACTCTGCACACTCTACTCCCTCTCCCATATCGGCACTTTCCATTGTGGCTGAATTTGCTGCAATGTAGGAGTGAACAGATTAGTATGTTCATATCTCAATTCATTTTATTTTTTCATTCGACATCACCATTAAATATTGAACGATATCATGCCAGGAACTAAATCAGGGTACGAATCTGGAGGCAGGAGTTGATGCAGAGACCATTCAGGAGTGCTACTTGCTGGCTTGCCCACTGTAATATTCTCAGGAATGTTTCCCATAGAGCCTAGGACCTCTAGCCCTCTGATTGCATCATCATCAATTGACTGTTCCCTTCCAAATAATCATCAGTTAAGAAAATGCTCTACATGATTTCTTACAGTCTGATCTAAGAAGGTGTTTTCTTAATTCGGTTTCCTTCCTCTTAGATGTCTTATACTTGTGTGGAGTTGACACAACACTACCGTGCACAATTTAATACTTGTCAAGTTGACACACAAATATATCTCTTGGAAGCCACAACTTTTTCTTTCTTTCTTTGTGTTCCCCATAAACCTACATTAATAAATATACCATAATTTATATCACTGTAAAAACTACCATGTCCTACAGCCTTACCAATTCAAACACTTTAAAAATTCAGTATCTTAAAAACTATCCAGTGTCTTTTAAAATCAAAATTCTCTATGATGCTCCCAAATCTCATTTAAAAAAGTTTAAAATCTTTCTAACCTGGTCTCCTGTAATATTTTTAAAAGTCACTTTCTTATTTCTAGAGGGAATAATCAAGGAACAATCTGAAAAATGGAATACCAAATCCCCAAGTGTGTAAAAACTCAAAATTTAATGTCTGGTATCAATTCACTATCTTTAGGTGACCTCTAAAAATTCTGGGTCACTTCTTCAGCTCTGCCCTCTGAAAGACACACAGCTTGTCTTCTAGGGTCAGAATGGCTGTAGTACGGGCTGCTGCTAATCTTGGTCATAGTCCCCTGGTATGCATAATCTGAAAACACTGGGAGCTTTGCTGAAATGGGGCTACCCTTTCACTAATAACCTCTCCGGGACATTCTTCAGTGGCTCCACACTGCCATACAGTGCCGAGCCCCAGGTGCCCTCCATGACTCTTCCACGCCCTGAAACCATTGCCACTCGATGATTCATAAATTAGTCAGGTCCGTGGCCAACAGGAGGTTCAAACTTCTCCAATTCTGGAACACAGCTTCAGTCTGCTGACCAGGAGGAAACACTTCCCAAAAGACTTCGCTTCCATGCTGCTGCAGGTTATGCACTGATTACAACAGACTGTGTGTTTAGCCCCAGGTGGCCAGCATCTATTATCCAGCACTGCAAAGGGTTCACTTTAGTGACTCTGATATCTTGTTAAACACAGCTGATTCTTGCTCCACAGCTAACTAGAACGATTAATTATTTTTATTTAAATTAAAATCAATCTTATTTTACATACCAATCTCTATTCCTTCTCCCTCCTGTCTTTCCATGCCCCCCAACCCCCCAGCTCATATCCACTCCCCAGGATGGATGAATCCTCCCATGAGGGAATCATCAAAGTCTGTCACATCATTTGGGGCAGGGCCTAAGCCCTTCCTCGTTTTTCCTAGGCTGAGAGAGTATCTCTCCATAGGGAATGGGCTCCCAAAGTCTGTGCACTAGGGATATATTGCCAGGTATAGTCTTTACTTCCCTCTGAAAATTCACAAGTCAGGACTTCTTTGGCTTTACTGCTCTCAATATTCTTATCTCTCAAGCTCCAACAGAATAGTGCAATGAGTTCCTAACACCAATGTCTTAGCAGAAATTCCAAAGTCCTCTTACAAACTCCTCAGAACAACAGAGTCTGTTCTGTTACAGCATTACCACAATATACTGTTATAAAGTTGTTGCAGTTAGGGTTACTATTGCCTAGAGCCTGACCATGATGGTATTTGTTTGAAATGAAGGTTTCTTTCTCATGAGGACTTTAGGTTGTATCATGCTGACCTCGACTGATACCCAGCAAAGTTTGTAGTTCTCATCAATGTGATGAGATGCATTTTAACCCTTCAAGGAAGGAATTTTCATTTATGATTATTATTATTATTGTGTGTGTGTGTGTGTGTGATGGTTTGTGAGTCTGAGTGTGGGTATGTACATGTCACAGTGTGAATATGGATGACAGAGGAAGCCTTGTTGAATTAGTTTCTCTTTCTAAACCTACATGAGTCATGGAACAAACCTGAAGGGAGTGAAGCTTGTACAAGAAGCACTTTCTACACTGGACCATCTTGCTGTCCATGAAGATAGGTCTAAATCCCAGCTGTCAACAAACAGGGACAGAGTTAACTGTGAGTTCCAGACCAGCCTGGTTTACAAAGTGAGGTTCATGAGAACGGGTCTACATAGAGAGAGATGCTGGCTCTGGAAATTATATTTTACAGGACAATTACTAAGAGAGTAGTCACAAATCATTTCTAACAATCCAACATTTTCCCTTACGTAGTTCTCTCTCAGACGCAGTGTCTTGTTGGGAAAGGTTTTCTGTACTCTTTGTGCTTCCTCTTCAATCAGTTGTTTGCTTCTTCACTGTACCGAAATATTTTTTTCATGGTAACATTTATTAATGGCTGACCTTTATTCCCAAGCTAATGGGGAAGCCCTATTGAGAAAGATCATCCCATAAGCTATGTCTTTTTCAGTACTGAGCATATTTCCCATTAACAGGTTTAGCATTTTGGGTAAGACATTGAGGTCTTTGATCCATTCTGGTTTTGGAACTCGATTTATGAGTGCAGGAGTGGAGGAACTTGGACCCAGATGGATTGATGCAGCAGCTCCTACTGTAACTACAGAGCTATCTTTCCACTGTATATGTATACTGATACACGGACCTACATGTAGTATAGTGATTTATAATTTGGAATCTAGTCAATAGCTGGCTTCCTCGTGAGTTTTCTAGACATCTTTCCTTTTCTTTTTTTCTCTTAGTTTCTTCTTACATATTTGTCTCTCTTCCATGTCCTATTTATGGACTCCTCCATCCAATTTCTCCATTCCTATCACTTGTACCCTACTATTTTCCTTACTCTGCACCCCCAAACACAGCAGTGTCTCCATTTACTTTCATGGTTTCTGTAGTCATATCTGGATATTCATTCACATTTGAAGATTTTGGACATAGGGACCCCCAATAAACGAGAACATGTGACATTTGTCTATCTGGTCGGAGTTATCTCACTCAATATTATAATTTATATTTCCATCTATTTACCCGAGAAGTATATATTTTCATGCCTCTCTAGAACCGAATATTATTTTGTAATGTACACAGCTCATATCTTCATTTTTCGTTCACCAATTGAGACAAACCTTGTTTTTTTCCCATTCTACGTGTAGTGAGTAGAAGAGAAAAGAACACAAGTAAGAATTTGTCTGTGAAGTAGGATGGTGAATAATTTCAGCATATACAATGGTGTGTGACAGCTGGATCACAAGTCATAAGGTTATTTTTATTACTAAATTTTGTGAATTCTCCTCACAGATTTTTGTAGTGGCATCACGAGCTCCCAGTTCCAATGTGGGTTACCTCTTCTCCAGACTCTTACAGTACGTGTTGTCCCATTTTTGGCGATTTTTGCCTTGCTGCCTGAATTAAGATAAAGTCTCAGAGTTACTTTGATTTGCATGTCCCTACTTACTACTAACAATGAACAGTTTCCAGGTAATTCTGATCCTTTGTTTTTTTCTCTTAAGAACTTTATTCTCTGTTTAGGCCTCAAGCCCATTTTTTTTAACTTTCTGAAATATATAGAAATTCATGAAGTTTGAATGTTTAACATGTTATTTTATAATTGGAATTTACAAGTTTAAATTTAGTTATTTTAAAATTATAATGTAACTTATGCATATAATATTACATATAGAATAATATATTCTTGGGTTCAGGACTAATCACCTGGGGATTAGCCCCGGTACAAACTCATTCACCCTATTTTAGAAGTCATTGATTTCCCACAGCTCTTCATTCATTAATTAGGTCTTTGAAATTATCCCATCCACTTTGGTATATGAGGCTGTCATGTCAGAGCAGAGAGCTTCTTTAGGCAACCATATATCCAAATACCAACTAGTAAAAATTCCAACAGGGGAGGGGACAATTATTTTGAGTAGTTGGTCAAGGTTATCCAGTTGGCTCACAAAACAAACCTGCCCAGGACTAGGGAAGTCATGAATTTTGACCAGAACACACAACTACCATTCTAATAAGCCTGCATAATTCCTTACTACATTATAAATATTTGTCTTTCTACCTTCAGATAAGTGTAGTTCTTACCTATTTTAAAGGAAAAAATTTCATTGCAAAACTCAGAGACCTTTACAAAAAAAAAAAACAATCAGTCACAGTGCATGGTTTCTGGCCCTGTGACAATGGGTAGAACCACACAGCAATGCTGACATGTTAGATTTAGGAAAACTGGGGGAGAAATATCTGTAATCAAGCTAAATCAACAATGACTGTCTCCCAATGACACAAAACTCACCTATCCACTGGTTGTTAAGTATATGAAGCTGGATATGTCTGCTTGTCTTCAGTATATGTATCTCACAGTAGTAGGCTCCAATGCCCGTGAATGAATGAGTTGTCCAGTAAGGAAAAGCAGGCAAAGAGCAAGAACTGTACTACTCCATGTCCTTTAGGTGAGCTACCATCAGAAACTGTCACCTTGGCTTAAGGTGGATATCCCGTCTCAAAAGATTTAGATTAAAGTTGGGTCTTTGCACTTCAAGTTTCAAGTAAACCATTACTAGATGACTGATGAGAAAACTCACTGTCACACATTTTACACACATTCCCACACTCACACATGCAGATGCCCATTTTGAAGGACAATAAGTGATGTAAAATATCTCAAATGGGTCAACTAAGATGGTTCAGAATACAAAAGGACTTGTTCATAAGCATTTTTTTCAACAGACCTGAGTTCAATTAACAGGACTTGCATTGTGGAAACAGAGAACTGAGTCCCTCATTTTTTTTCTAATTTCCACACATGCTTTCTGGCATGTATGCTGCCCACCAATATAAAATCATGAATAAATGAATGAATACAAATTAAGAAAATTGAAAGTACATCTAAATGAGAAAACAGTCTAAAATTCGTTCTCAAAAATAAATGATTCCACCTTGTTATTTCTTAAGTATCTAAATTCTTTGGATAGACAAAGTAATTTATAATATTTGCTGAGTGAACTATTGTGAAGTATGATAATGCACACAGAATATCTTATCATCAGGGTCCTGGTATCTTTGGTGATAGTGATGTCTCTCATGATTCTTTCAGGATCAAATACATGGTTTTTAAAAAACAACAGAAACTCTTTTGTCACTCTGTCCAGTGTGTATGTTCTGAAGAGAAGCCAGAAGTTAGCTCCTCCAAGCTCCTCACATATGGAAGTTGGAACCTTCACCTCATAGAAAATGAGATGGTCTAGGACATGACCCACTTAGAGTGATAATAATGACAATCAGTATCACTTGTTCTTAAGAATGGTTGATTTAGAACATGGGGCAAAAGATGAATTATGTATTGCTATGGCAGAACAATGAATTCTGAAGAAAACCAAATTTCAGAAAACCTTCCAAATATCAACATTTCTGAATAATCAGTTTTCACTTTGGTCTTTGAGAGTGTGTTACCTGCCCTCTTCAGGTTGAATTCTTTTGCAGGGCCTGTGTGTAGGAGTGGACAGCACCTAGCAGCTATGGAGTAAAAGGCAGAATCCGCAGACTAATATGTGGGGTAGGTAAAAATGCTTAGTTCTGTCTGGAATGTGCTATGTCCCCAGAAGAGGTAAGAAGGTTCTATTGAAGTGTGTAAATCTAGGTGAAGATTACAAAATGCTTATATTGATGACAATGATGATAAAACTGAAGTTAATAGGGGGAAAAAGCTACTGAAGAAGTCTGTAAGTGCTACTCCGGGTTCAAATCAGAAAAGACTCAAAACCATCAACCCTGTGATTAATAGCTCAAGAAACTTTGAGACACAAGGGAGGAACCTCTTAAAATGCATTAAAGAACCTAGTTCTGATGACACTGAAGCAAATAAAAAAGTATAGACTGAAGTTGTTTTCTTTCCAAAGAAGACATGTCAACAATTATATCAAGAAGTAGTTCTGGATCACTTAGCCGGATTCTATTCAGTATCTATGCTTCAGTGGTTAAGAGCTTTTGTTATTCTGGCAGAGACCATTGGTTCAATTCCCAGAACCAATATTTTGGAATAAAACTTTCTGTAATGCTGTTACAGGGAACTGACTTCCACATCTTAATTCCATACGTACCAAGCAGGGTCACATGGAATACACAAACATACATGCAAGCAAAACACTTACACTCATAACACAAAACAAATTAACACAAATATTTTATATAAGAAGTTGGTCAAGTAGAAATAGTCAGGCTTCCTTAATTTCTCCAGCAGTGGTGTCTGGTTGTTCTTTCTACAATACAAAAAAAGTGAGTATTACCTACCTGTGTTTGGTAACTCTGTTTAGAATTCATTGTCCAGAATGTAGTCTCTAAAATTCCTGCTCTGTTTTTAAAAGTGGAGCTCCACCTTTTACCTTTTTTGTTTACATATTTATATAATGCTCTTCACTGCATAGTAATAACTGTGGCCAGATATGGAGATATTGATAAATATATAAGCAGATAAAGTCAGTATTTGAATAATGTAAAAGATGGTACTTACAGAACAACACACAGTGGTACACTCATACGTGTAAGCATGCCTCTGAGAAGAAAACACCACAAATATACTGTGAATAATAGACTGGCCTCCCAATGTTAGAAATCATAGGCAAAAGAGGGAGATTCATTTACTATTTCTCCCTCATCTTTCTTTTCTGTCATCACTCGCTTATTTTCCTCTTATAAATCTAGTATATTCTTCACATGCATAAATTTATAATAACTTATGGACAAATGATAAATCAGATAATCAGGGTATCAAGTCTTTGTGATTTGTTTGTCAATTTCTGGTCTTTCATCTTGCCTTCTCCAGTACTGCTACAACATTTCTGTCATAAGGCAGTTATCTGATATATAAAATTGAAGGTCTTTTTTTCAAGTTTCAAAATTTTACATACCAATCTCACTACCCTCTTCCTCTTGCTCCCCCCAGCCTTCCTCCCACCCCATCCCTGTCTGCTCCTCAGAGAGGGTAATGTCTCCCATAGGGAGTCAATGAAGTCTGTCCCATCACCACGTTGAGGCAGGACCAAGGCCCTTTCCACTGTGTCTAAGCTGAGCAAGGTATCCATCCTTCAGAAATGGGCTCCAAAAAGCCAGTTCATGCACTGTCCACTGCCAGTGACCCCATACACTGCCCAAGTCATCCAATGTCACCTGCATTCAAGTGGGCCTAGTTAGGTCCTTTGCAGGTTCACCAGCTGTCAGTCCAGAGTCGGTGAGCTCCTATTGGCTCAGGCCATGATGGTCTTGATCCCTTTGCTCATATTATCGCTCCTCCGCTTCGTCTGGACTCCAGGAGCTTGGCCTAGTAGTTAGTTGTGGATCTCTGCATCTGCTTCCATCAGTTCCTGGATGAAGATTCTATGATAGCAATTACAGTAGTCCTCAATTTTATTTCAGAGGAAGGCCAGTTAAGGCATCCCTCTCCACTAATGCATAGACTTTTGTCTGGGGTCATCCTTATGTATTCCTGGGCATTTCCCTTGTGTCAGGTTTCTGATAATTCCATTATGGCCCCCTCTACCAAGGTATTTCTTTCCTTGCTCTCCCTCTCTGTCCTTCCCCCAACTTGACCATTAATTTCCGTCATGTTCTCCTCCCCACACCCTTTCTTTCCTTCTTTCTCCCCTCCCACCCATGCTCCCAGGAGACCTTGTCTGTGTCCCCTTCTTAGGAGGCTCCTCTTTGTTACCTAGCTTCACTGGGGTTGTGAACTATAGTCTGGTTATGCTTTGCTTTATATGCAATATCCACTTACTTATGAGTGAGTACATACCATATTTGTCTTTATGGGTCTGGGTTACCTCAGGATGGTTTTGTCCTAGTTCCGTCGATTTGCCTGGAAATTTCAAGATGCCATCATTTTGTTACAGCCGGGTACTACTCCACTGTGTATATGTACCACATTTTCTTTATTCATTCTAAAACTGAAGCTCTCAAAATATTACAACAGTCATTACTTTGGGGTTACATATTCTATCATCGGTTTTCCATGTGTAATGATCTGTATGATTAAGTATTAACTTGATCCTTCAATGCCCACATTGTGGTAACTAATGGTTCAATGGAAATCATTCAGACTTTCAATGACTACTTCATTCAGATATTATCTATCATTGTTTTCCTGATTCAGCTCATAAAGACCCAGGTTCACAAATATTTAACCATTTACTAAGTAATCCATTGTAACTGAAAACATATTGAATCCAAAGGACAATGTTTAGTTGATACATTTCTAAGATAAGAAAAAAATAAACAAATCATTCACTGCAACAAAATTGGTAAAATGAAAGAACCAATTAGGGACCAAAATTCAGAAAAAATTCAAAGGGATGGACTACATTAAATTAGGATATTAGTATAGGCAGCTCTGATCTTTCAGTAATTGTTTCGAAACAGGGAGAAAGTTCTGTGAAACTAGGATATTTTCTTGAAACTAGGATAATTTTCAAATGGTGTTTCATAATGAGTATTTGAGGTCATGGATAATGTTTGATATCCAACAAGCAGATGTTTTGTTTTTTAATCTTGTTTTTATTTTTGTTTCTCTTTTCTTGAGGATGCAGTTGCTAATAATTTCACAGAAGTGAATATTTTATTCACAATAAACATGTGTTTGATTGATGATTCAGAGTGAATAGTAACAGAAGATACCTATATATCACACCATGTTTTCCATGGTTATTTCCCTTTACACAATTAGGATGATTTCATTCTTATTTACTTTTGTCATCTCACTTTTCTTCCATACAAATATATGTATATATATTGGTAGGTAAATATTCCTAAGTCACCTACTACAAAATCCAAATCATTTTATTCTCACAGTTTACTCACAGTCTATTGTATGATTACCAAAAGATAATTTATCCACGTCTCTTTAGATGAAAACATACTTTCTACCTTTAAGAATTCACAAGGAGTACATCACCACTTTGCCATACTATATGTTTGTTTAAATCAGCTTTCTACATATATGGGTATAAAAATTATGAGTCAAATATCCATAGTTTTATATTTGATAAATATTGTTAAATTTCCACTCTCTTTTCAGGAAGCTATTTGTAATGTAAATGTAAGGCTTTTTAAAAGGCATATTTACAACTCAGCAAATGATAATGAAACTCCCACCTCCATATAAACTCTTTGTTCAGAAGATTCTAGACATTCCATAAGTAAAGAAGGTGGCTGTTCTGTAAGTTCATGCAATCTACATTCTATTAGAACCAAAACAAAACCATTTGAGTGTTCAGCAGTCTTTTCCCCAGACTCATCAGGCCATTTGTAACATCCTTCTGTGGATTTCTCAATTTGTTGTTCTAAAACTGCTGCACCTTGGTATGATCCAATCTTACATATACTGTGTATTTCCCAAAATGCACATAACTGTTGTGGTCAAATTTATGTCTTGTCCAGATATTAACAATGATTTAAACCACTGTAATGAAACTTATGTTAATGTTCTCTCTAGATATATATATTTTTCAAGGACAGATGAATTTTATTTTTTTAAGGAGAAATCACACAGTCTGTGATTGTACAGTCATTTCTCAACATCCTTTCTGTTCACTTAAGTAGCTTCTATACACCGTGGTGAGAGTACCACCCAAATGAGAGCTCTGGACATTAACTATGGTGAAAATCAGACTTGATAGTGGTAGTTCATTGAATATGAAGCAAGATTTCAGTATCTTTGCCTTTGTTGCACACATCTGGAGTAGAGACCCAAGGAAGGGAAGAGAGCCGGGTTATCCTTGTGTAGGGGAGATGAGTGACCCATTGTTCTTTCACACTTAGAGAAGGTTAACCCATGTTCTGTCGGTTGCCATAGCCCCTAGGATGGGTGTCCTTCCAGTCATCCCACTGCTGCATTCGGTGGTGGTGAGCATCCTCGTCTTCAGCTTCTCCCTTTTGCTCTGGTTCCTTCCCTTCTTCCTGAGATGCCTTGTGCGATTCAAGTGGTGGTGGTGCCTGCTTTTCAACTTCCTGACCTGATGCTAAATCCTTACATTTCTGGTGTTGCTCATACCAGTCGTTCACAGTCATAGTCGCCAGACTTGGGTACCCAGCTCCAAAGACTTGTGCTTGGGCAACATTCCGCGTGAGGATGAAGGGCTTTATGGGAGGCCTGTTCTGAGGAGGCAAGGGAGAAGCTGCTGGCTCACGGGAGACGTCTCTTTCCCTCAGGATCTCTATCTCCTGGTCGATGCTCTCAATCTCGTCCAAGCTGATGTTAATCCACCTGCGAAGCTGAAGGAGGTTATACTCCCGCACACGCTCCTCGTCAGCCTGACCGCTCTCCACTGCTGATTTCAGAGTGGACAGTTTTTGCTCCACAGCCTTGTTTTGCTTGTACCTCTGGATTTTAGCTTGCCTCTGGGATGCCATGGCAACGAGGGTAGGCTCCAGGATGGCAGAAGTGGTTGGGTTGCCTTCTGGTGAGCTGCTCTGCGCCCAGGGAAGCTGAAAATCGGCCACGTGGTAGTTGTGGCTCTGGGTAAGGAAGTTCATGAAGTGCTCTCGAGCTTCCTGCAGGTAGTTGAAGCGACGGCTGGTGCCCACCAGCTTCAGTGTGAGCGCACCCTTCAGGGCTGGGAGCATCAGGTACTTGAGGTCAGGGGAAGCAATCTCCTCACAATCTTCGTTCTGGCTGAATGGATCCAGCTCTGACAACATGTCTGAGGCCTTCTCCAGGAGTTCCAAAGCCCTCTTCACCTTATCCTGGATTAGCTTGGAGCCCATGGGTTGGGTTGAGGCTTCCACTTCCTCTAGAAGTTGCCTTCCAGTTTCCAGCAGGTCCGGTAGCCTCAGCTTCTGCAGCTCCTCCTCAGATGTTGTCATCTTGCCAGAGGGAGGAACCCGGGAACTGAACCAACAAATCTTATATTGAACTAGTTTGCTGGAAAATTAAAAAATAACTGGTACTGCATATAAACAAAAGAGTACAAAGCACAATACAGCATCTAAAAAAAGGAATACTGACCTTATTCATAATGTTTTCAGATTAGGGCAATATAGATACATGAAAATTTTCAGTATTGAAGAGATATGGTTGAGAATTATTTCAGTATGTTAAATTTCTACAAAAATTGCATAGTGCTTTATAAGCCAAACATTACATATTTTTCCCAGGGGAAAATGTGTAACCAATATGAAATTAAGAAAAACAAGGAGCAAAAGATCAAACTGTAAGGAAAAAAAGTTGTGAACATTTTCACTGAGGCTACATGTTGAAAGACTTGGCAGTGCATGAGCCCTTTGGGGAATTTCCAGATTTTTATTTAAATAGACTCAAGATTAGACAAAGGAAAACAGAGGGACAGGGTCACCATTATTCTTCTCATCATGCCCTCACAGTGGTAAAAACAAAGACTGAGCCTTCTATTGGGCTTTAGAATCTCCCTGCCAGGTCCTAGAACCACCAACTGCCCAGCAGAATGGCAAAAACACTGAAAATGGTGCTTCCTACGTCAGCAGTTATCCTGTGCAACTGATTTCAACAGGGTATTAGGAGCCTAAACACCACGTAGACACTTCAGAGATTATTCAGACCACTTGGTGACATCTGTCACACTTGAAAACCCAAGAAAGCTTTAATGTAAGAGATTTTCTTAGTCTTGTCAGCTGTAGAACAACTGAAGGAGAAAATGATATTGATGCAAACATTCCACATACTTGAGGTTCAAGAATAAATATGACAGCATCAGTTTATCTGAGTAAATTTCACTGAACCATATATGCACCATTATTAATACACTGTTGTTCCTCTATATTTGTAAATAGAATAAATACCATCAAATAATGTTTATATAAGTGTTAGCATTCACAGTATGTTTAAGAGTTGGGCCGGAAAAGATGACATGGGCAAGTATTCCTTCATTGTTTATAAGGAAGCGTGAATTGGATTACCCCTATTTCAGCAATTACCTATTACATTTGATATTAAAATGAAAATTTAAAACTTATACTCCACTGAACACAGCAACGTTTCCCTTAAACACCATTTTTGTCTTTTTATAGCTTTTCAATAACCTTTGTTTAGGCACCTTCATTTTGTTAGATGGCAGGTAGAATTGTGAGCACAGGCATCACTGATTCCCCGCAGCTTAATGAGCTATGGAATTATGAAATGTGAGAGATACTTGAAGTTCTACCAGAACTACCTAATTCATTTTCAGCCACCATAAATTTATCTTGTGCAGAATCAAAAGATGTAAAGTTAGCTTGCATCTATCTTCTCAACAACCAGAGTTGGACTGGAAAGGTAAGATTTATCGAATTACATGTTATCCAAACAAACACATACATATTCTGATTTTCGTAGTAAGGAGCGTTGTAAAAGTCAGTTTTTTCTCTCACTCCAAGTCTGAAGATCAATTTCATTTCATTTGCTCATTGTTAATTTTAATGTGATGAAGATTTCCTATGACCCTAAATCACAAGCCTCAGAAGAGTCTTGACATAGTGGCTATTCTCAGGGTGAAAGTGTCATCTCATTTCATAGATGTCTGTATGAGTAGTCACTTCATAAAGCTTTAATGTTGTGCCATGAAGAAAGGAAATTCCTAATGACTTTTGGCAATATCATTAGGAGTGACTGACAAAATTGACAAAGAAATTTATTTGGGAGCATGCCAATCTCCAATACACAAGGATATCTTGAAAAAGGGATATGCATATTACTGTATTTCAAAATTTATGTCAACATAAGAGCAGCAGAATGTTGTGGTACTTGTATACATACTGATATAAAACAACTGAATTTGTAGTGTCAAACAAATATATAAATAACTTGTCAACTGATTTGACAAGGCAATGAATTATAAAAGATTGTCTTTCTTTTCTTACCACTGTAGATTGGAGAATTTAATGTCCACATACAAATTTATTTCTCAACTCACAATGAAATTTCAATTGACTTAAAGGAATTCATAGTCCTAAAACTACAATCTAATACTACATGCCCCATGAAAGAATACACAGAAAGAGATTTTCATTTCAGTGGATATAGAAGAAGGCTACATGTCTTAATCATTTCATAACCGACTCAAAAATCTATTAGGTGGTTCAGGAAATATGGACCATTTTTAGGTTAAATATCTTTGATAGGAATATGCAGAGAGAAGCCTTTTTATTTTCTGCCACTTTGGTTTTTCCTCACCAGTCACCTGGGCTCTGCCTCCTGGTAGTTGCCAAATAACAGACAACAGTCTGTATTAATTATGAAGCTATTGGTCTTGCTTGTTTCTTACTGGCTAGCTCTGACTTAAGTATTTATCCCATAATTGTTACCCAGAGTCCTCCTGGACTCCTAGTCCCACCTATCTTGCTTCCCTATTGGCCAACAGTGCTTTATTGGCATATACCCAGGACTTTCCCATCAGGAATAAAAGTGTATTGCATATTATCTAGATACATGAAGGGGGTATAAGTGGAAAAAGATGTGGTGAGTGTATGTGTGTGTGTTTTCTCTCCAATGCAAAATTTAAAACACTGATAACACAGGATATACAATGTGTACAAAAGAAACATGAGAGACAAAATACCCTAAAGAAATTTGGGAAGTAATGATAGGAGCATTTCCTTAAAAGTCATTCTATAGTACTGTGGCAGAAACATTAAGATCCTTCCTTAAAAACAAGCTAGAAGGACAGAATCAACTTCACCAAAGTTGATCTGCAACTCCAAACATATGCTGTTGTATGTATTCATCCACACTTACACATACAAAGAGCAGATACTTAGATGTGGCTCTGCATGCCTTTAATCTCAGCAATTGCAAGGCATAGGAAGGCAGATCTCTGAGTCTGAGAACAGCTTAGTCTGCAGAGTGATTTCCAGGACAACCAGGAATACACAGAGAAATGCTGTCTCAAAAACAAACAAACCAACAACAGCCATAAAATGCAAGAAAAAATATATTTAACCCCAAATGAAAGAAAACCTAAGCACTGCAAGGTCAACAAAATGAGAGTAATAAATACTCACATTTCAGTAATAAGTATTAATATTAATGGTCCTTACTTGCCAATAATGTAGTAGTAGCTTTAATAAACTAGTGGAACAGATCAATTGATACTTTGTATCTAAGAAATGAAGTTCACAACAAAAGACAGACACAGCTTTAAAGTGATGGAATGTAAAATAATATTCCATGCAAATGGACCAATGAACCAATTTTTCTCTTCAGGTAGTCAACAAAACAGACATCAAACTAAAACTAATGAGAAAAGACAAAGTATTGAATAACATGCAGATTAAATGAACAACACCTAAAAAAGATATTATTACTTTACATATATTGCAAAAAAAGTAGGAGAATGGAGGATTCGAGTTGCCTGGTATAGGGACCATGTGCAGCAAACAATTTTGGCATGACTGCATACAAATATTCTAGGAGAGAATTTCAGGATTGTTTTTAATCAGGGAAATCTTTCTTTTCCACCACTTTAGAGGAGTAATTTAATGCCTAGCTGGGCTTGAATGATGAGCTGCTTGGAATATTATGTGTCCCAGGAACAAACCTTTGTTGGATTATAGCTCAGAGTAACAAACAGAGCAAGACTTTCATCCCAATTTTCAGGCACCTTACAATTGTCTTTCCAGAACTCATTAAATATTTTTCATGTTAAAGAGCACCACATTGAATGCTCCAGAGCAACACTGCAGGAACACTGTATTAAATACCTAAGGCAAGAAGATGAAACAATAAACACCTCCAAATAAGCCAAGCCCATAGTGACACTATATTGAAATAGTCTCCAGTACATTCAGAAAACATGTTTTACCTCGCGCTTTTGAGGATGTGAAGTAAGAAGAATCCTTGTGCACTGCTGGTAGAAATGTAAAGTTGTACAGCCTCTGTTGAAATCAGAGTAGGGGATCTTTGCAAACCTGGGGACAGATCTACTTCAATATCTAGCTGCACCGCTCCTGGGAAAATACTGAATAAGACAGTATATCTTATTATATACAATCACTTCATTCATTTTAATTAGAAATAGGAACAGACTGGATATACATTAATGAGTAATAAACATGTAGTACATGTACATAATCAAATATAACTCTAATTAATAAAACACGGTATCATGAAACTCATATTTAATTAATGGAAGTAATGCCATCCTTAGTGGGTTATCCAGAACTTCAAAGACAAAAATAGAATATAATCATTTAAATTTATCCAAATTTAGCATTTCATAATTATGAAGGAGTGTAAGAACCCTTAAATCCACAGACATAAGGTGTGGAGTAAGAGGCTATGATGCAGGGCAACTTTCCCTGAGAAAGGGTAAATAATATATGCTGTTTGGAGACACAAAGGGACTGATACTAAAATGGAAAAGCAAATGAACATGGGAGACATGAGAGGATAGGGAAAATATCCCAAGGGGGACACCAAAAACTATGAACCATTTGAAAGGTGTTATGGAATCCTACTCCACTAGATTTCTTAAGTCATATTATATAAACGAAAGAAATGTCAATGAAATGATCATATATCAGGAGCAGAATGACTTACATAAATATCTTACTACCTCATAAGACTTTCATTGCCAAGTAGGTATTATATTCAATAGATTTTGACCAAAGGGTCACCATGGGATCCCTCAAACAACTAAGTCCATTTCCCAGGCTATTGGTAGTTTTGCACAAACAAATGATAATGTCCTCTTTCTAAGGGCCATCAACTATATATCTCACAGTACAAAGAGAATTTGCAATTGTTTATTCTCTGAATAGTGTCTCTGATAGTGCAAAGTATTATGGATGCTCAAAGGGGACACCAACAAAGTTCTCAATCTTTTGATGTATGCTTACATAACACATTGTTTCAATAGTGAATTGAAACTAAAGTTGAGGGAGTAAGCAACCATTATTTGTTTAGGATCAAGGCCCATTCCATGACATGGAACACATTCTTGACATTGCTCTTGTTGCCAAGTACATGGGAACAAATATTCTATGGACCCAGAGGAAAAGCAAATACTATCGTTTTGCTACAAATGTAACAATATAATGAATCCTAGGATACTCTGTCATAGCTGTTAATCAGTTTATTGCTCATTAGTGATCAGAGAATCTACTACCTGCATCAAATGAGAACAAATGTAGAGACATATTGGGGCAATGTGTATAGAGTGGGATACCTTGATTCACACATTCATAAATGTGATGGCTCCCTCAATACGTTTCATTCAGGGCTCACAAAGCTTTGTAGAAGAGATATAAAAAGAGTCTGCAGCCAGTGATGCTGGGAGGAATGAAACCAAGGAAACAATGCCTTCCAGGTACATCAGGACTGACATATATATGAACTCACACAGATTGTGACAGCATGTAGACACACATTAAAATCAACTGGAACCCCAGTGCTGGGAGAAGGAAGCAAAAATTCTCTCCTAGTCCTAACCGAGGGGCTGCCGGAAATTGACAACTTCTCCCCTATTAAAAAGCAATTTAGTGCAGTAGAATCTCATATGGTACAGAGACCACATTCAAGGGCAGGCAACGTACCAATAAATGCACAACCAATTATGTGAACTTAATGACATTTTGGAATTATGTTTTAACTCATAATGCTCATAAAGTTTTTTTTAAACTTCACATGCAGTTCATTTATATATTATGATTTCTGATTTTGTGTCTACATTGGTTTTCTAAATGGCCAATCTGTGTGTCTGTGTGCTTCTGGTGTTTTTATTTTCTGTCTTGTTTCTCCATCTGCTGAATTTATTCTGTTTTGGTTAGTTTAAAAATATTGCCTGTACATTATCTAAATACTGAGAGAGAATATGAAGTGACAGATGATTGTGGAAGCAGGAGGATCAGAGAGGAACACAAGATCTGAGTATATTGTCTGATAAAAATCTACATTCAAAAATAAATAGTAAAAAACAAATGTTGGTATCTTGTTAATCACGCTTAATACATTAGAATTAAATGAGTCATTTTCATTGGTCCAAGAAATCCTTGAGTGTCTGCTTTTCTTATGCCATGAGATTTTCTGGGAAGGAATTCTGTTTACCAGACTTGACTGGAGGTGAGTTTACCTAACTACACATCTCACTTGGGCCTCCAAACAATTTTTCATGGAAATGCTGGGTTTGAACTCAAGAAATCTAGCATATTGGGTATGAATACTTCCACTGATCCAAACGCCTCTCCTGAACAGCTTTTGAAAAGTATGAAATTCTTTTGGGCTTGAACCATAGACCTCCAGCATACTCTGTATAAATACTATCATTGGGCTACAACTGTATGTCTTAAGGGCTTTGAAAATAAAAAATAATCATTTTCTCTGATTTGCATCCTTTTCATCAGACCTATAACCTGAATAGATTCTTATAATTTTTCCCTCACTGATGTTTCAAACCTATTAATATTTTTCTTTTGCTCATATTCCTCACTAATTATACTCAATTCTGTTGATTTTGATACAGAGCCACAAACTGAAGCCTAAGCTTGATTCTAACTTGTGTATTCCAAAGTGGTTTAACAGATTTTTACTCCCTGTTCAGCTCTCCCAATGTGGGCTTGCAGATAACACACCCGAACCCCGTGGTAACTCCCATTCACTTTTCCTTGTTTGAAAAATCCAGCCTTTAAAGAAATAATCATGAAACTCACAGGTAAATGAAAGCAACTAGACTAAAACAATCATGGTGAGTAAGGTAAGCTGGATACCAAAATACAGATATGATATGTATTTACTTGTAAGTGAATATTTGCAGTTAAGTCAATGAGAACTTACTAAGGATTTCTATGCCATGCAGAGATACCATCACCACAACAACTCTTTTTTTTATACTTTTTTTTATTAATATTTTTTTTATTTTCCATTTTAAATTTAGATAAGAAACAAGGTTGCTTCACAAGTCAGTACGAGGTCCCTCTCCCTTTCCCTCCCCTCCTCCCGTGCCCTCCCCCCATCCCCCCCGTTATCCCCTCATTCCCCCAGGGAGGGTGAGGCCCTCCATGGGGGTGTCCATAGTCTGTCATTTCATATAGGGCAGGGCCTAGACCCTTCCCCAAGAGTTCAGGGTGAGAGTGCACCTCACATTGTTCAATGGGAGTCCAAAGTCCGTGTGTATACTTGGGATGGGTACTGATCTGCTGTCCAAGGCTCAATAGATTCCCTAGGCCTCTTCACTGACACCCAGATTCAGGGGGTCTTGATCAGTCCCATGCTGGCTTCCCAGGCTAATGCCTGGGATTCAAGAGTTAACCTTTGTCAGGTCAGCTGTTTCTGGGGGTTCAACCAGCCCAGTCTTAATCCCTTTGATCATCAGTCCTCCCTCTCTGATACTGGCTTTCTTGAGTTCAGCTCAGTACTTAACCAGCCAGTAAATGAAGTTTCTGTTTCCCAGACTCTCTGGCAATAGGATTGTAGGCTGGCACTCCCCAGATCTATGTCTAAAATCCATATATGAGAGAGTACATGCCATGTTTCTCTTTTTGTGACTGGGTTACCTCACTCAGGATGGTTTCTTCTAGTGTCATCCATTTGCCTGCGAATCTCATGATTCCATTATTTTTTTCTGCTGAATAGTACTCCATTGTGTAGATGTACCACATTTTCTCTATCCATTCTTCGGGTGAGGGACATCTAGGTTGCTTCCAAGTTCTGGCTATTACAAATAAAGCTGCTATGAACATAGTGGAACAGACATCTTTGTTATATGAATGGGCATCTTTTGGATATATGCCTAAGAGTGCAGTTGCTGGGTCTTGTGGTAGGTTTATTCCCATTTTTCTGAGGAATCTCCATACTGCTTTCCAAAGTGGCTGAACCAGTTGGCACTCCCACCAGCAATGGAGGAGTGTCCCCCTTTCACCACATCCTCTCCAGCATAAATTGTCATTGGTGTTTTTGATTTTAGCCATTCTGACAGGAGTGAGATGGTATCTCAGAGTTGCTTTGATTTGCATTTCCCGGATGGCTAAGGATGTTGAGCACTTTCTCAAGTGCCTCTCAGCCATTTTAGACTCCTCTATTGAAAACTCTCTATTTAGTTCTGCAGCCCACTTCTTAATTGGGTCCTTTGCTGTTTTGGAGACTTGCTTCTTGAGTTCTTTGTAAATTTTGGAGATCAACCCTCTGTCAGATGTGGGATTAGTGAATATTTTTTCCCATTCTGTGGGCTGCCTTTTTGTCTTGCTGACTGTGTCCTTTGCCTTACAGAAGCTTCTCAGTTTCAGTAGGTCCCATTTATTAATTGTTGATCTCACTGTCTGTGCTACTGGTGTTATGTTCAGGAAGCTGTCTCCTGTACCAATTCTTTCAAGGGTACCACCCACTTTCTCTTCTAAGAGGTTCAGTGTGGCTGGATTTATGTTGAGGTCTTTGATCCATTTGGACTTAAGTTTTGTGCATGGCGATAAACATGGATCGATCCGCATTTTTCTACATGCCAGTCTCCAATTATGCCAGCACCATTTGTTGAAGATGCTTTCTTTATTCCATTGTATATTTTTAGCTTCTTTGTCAAAGATCAGATGTTCGTACGTGTGTGGGTTAATACCCGGATTTTCAATTCGATTCCATTGGTCTGCCTGTCTATTTTTGTGCCAATACCAAACTGTTTTCAAGACTAGCTTGAGGTCAGGGATAGTGATGCCTCCGGACGTTGCCTTGTTGAACAGGGTTGTTTTGGCTATCCTGGGTCTTTTGTTTTTCCATACAAAATTGATTATTGTTCTTTCAAGGTCTGTGAAGAATTGTGCTGGGATTTTAATGGGGATAGCATTGAATCTGTAGATTGCTTTTGGCAGGATTGCCATTTTTACTATATTGATCCTACCTATCCAAGAGCATGGGAGATCTTTCCATTTTCTGAGGGCTTCTTTAATTTCTTTCTTTAAAGATTCAAAGTTCTTACGATACAGGTCTTTCACTTGTTTGGTTAGCGTTACCCCAAGGTATTTTATATTGTTTGTGGCAATTGTAAAGGGTGATGTTTCTCTGATTTCTCTTTCAGCCCTTTTATCATCTGTATATAGTAGGGCTACTGACTTTCTTGAGTTGATCTTGTAACCTGCCACTTTGCTGAAGGTGTTAATCAGCTGTAAGAGTTCCCTGGTAGAGTTCTTTGGGTCATTGATGTAAACTATCATATCGTCTGCAAACAGTGAAAGTTTGACTTCTTCCTTCCCAATTTGTATCCCCTTGATCCCCCTTTGTTGTCGTATGGCTATAGCTAGAACTTCAAGTACCATGTTGAAAAGGTATGGAGAGAGTGGACAGCCTTGTTTTGTTCCTGATTTTAGAGGAATTGCGTTGAGTTTCTGTCCATTTAGTTTGATGTTGGCTGTTGGTTTACTGTATATGGCTTTTATTATGTTTAAGTATGTCCCTGTTATCCCAGATCTCTCCAAGACCTTTATCATGAAGGGGTGTTGGATTTTGTCAAAGGCTTTTTCAGCATCTAGTGAGATGATCATGTGATTTTTGTTTTTCAGCTTGTTTATATGGTGGATTACGTTGATGGATTTTCGTATGTTGAACCATCCCTGCATCCCTGGGATGAAACCTACTTGATCGTGGTGAATGATTGTTTTGATGTGTTCTTGGATCCGATTTGCCAGTATTTTATTGAGTATTTTTGCATCAATGTTCATGAGGGATATTGGTCTGAAGTTCTCTTTCTTGGTTGTATCTTTGTGTGGCTTGGGGATCAAGGTTATTGAAGCCTCATAGAAAGAGTTTGGCAAAGACCCTTCTGCTTCTATTGTGTGGAACACTTTGAGAAGAATTGGTATAAGCTGTTCTTTGAATTTGTGGTAGAATTCCGCACTGAGGCCATCTGGACCTGGACTTTTTTTGGTTGGGAGACTTTTGATGACAGCTTCTATTTCCATAGGGGTTATAGGTCTATTTAAATTGCTTATCTGTTCTTGATTTAGTTTTGGCAAATGATAGCTGTCCAGGAAGTCATCCATTTCCTTTAAATTTTCGAATTTTGTGGAGTACAGGTTTTCAAAGTATGACCTAATGATTCTCTGGATTTCCTCAGAGTCTGTTGTTATGTCCCCCTTTTCATTTCTGATTTTGTTAATTTGCGTGTTCACTCTCTGCTGTTTGGTAAGTTTGGACAAAGGTTTGTCTATCTTGTTGATTTTCTCAAAGAACCAACTCTTCGTTGCATTGATTCTTTGTATTGTTTTCCTGGTTTCTACTTTGTTGATTTCAGCCCTCAATTTGATTATTTCCTGGCGTCTACTCCTCCTGGGGGAGTTTGCTTCTTTGTGTTCTAGAGCTTTTAGCTGTGATGTTAATTCTCTGGTATAACTGTTTTCCTGTTTCTTCATGTGAGCACTTAGTGCTATGAACTTCCCCGTAGCACTGCTTTCAAAGTGTCCCATAGGTTTGGGTATGTTGTGTCTTCATTCTCATTGAATTCGAGGAAGTCTTTAATTTCTTTTTTATTTCCTCTTTGACCCAGGGATGGTGCAGTTGAGCATTATTCAATTTCCATGAGTTTGTAGGTTTTCTGCAATTTGTGTTGTTGTTGAATTCTAATTTTAAGGCATGGTGGTCTGATAAGATGCATGGAGTTATTCCAATTTTTTGTAGCTGCTGAGGTTTGATATGTTGCCAAGTATGTGGTCGATTTTTGAGAAGGTTCCATGTGGTGGTGAGAAGAAGGTATATTCTTTTTTATGTGGATGAAATGTTCTATAGATATCTGTTAATCCCAGTTGGGTCATTACTTCTATTAGACCCTTTGCTTCTTTGTTGAGTTCCTGTCTGGTATTCTTGTCTAGTGGTGAGAGTGGTGTGTTGAAATCTCCCACTATAACTGTGTGGGGCTTTAGATGAGATTTAAGTTCTAATAATGTTTCTTTAACGAATGTAGATGCCTTTGTATTGGGGGCATAGATGTTCAGGATAGACACTTCGTCTTGGTGGGTTTCACCTGTGATGAGTATGTAATGACCTCCTTCATCTCTTTTGATTGATTTTATTTTAAAGTCTAGTTTGTTAGATATTAGGATTGCTACCCCTGCTTGTTTCTTGGGTCCATTTGATTGAAAAATTTTTTCCCAACCTTTAACTCTCAAGTAATGTCTGTCTTTGAGGGTGAGGTGTGTTTCTTGTATGCAGCAGAAGGAAGGGTTCTGTCTTCGAATCCATTCTGCTAGTCTGTGTCTTTTTATGGGTGAGTTAAGGCCGTTAATATTGAGGGATATTAATGACCATTGACTACTCATCCTTCTTCGCTTTGTGATGGTTGTTGTTGGTGGAATTATGGGTGGAATTTCGCCCCTTTGTTCTTTTGGCTGTTGGTAGAGAGGGATTCTCTAATGCTTATGTTTTTCTGGTTGTAGTTAGCTTCCTTGGGTTGGAGTTTTCCTTCCAAAATTTTCTGTAGGGCTGGGTTAGTGGACACATATTGGTTGAATCTAGTTTTGTCATGGAATATCTTGTTTTCTCCGTCTATAGTGATTGAGAGCTTTGCCGGGTATAGTAGTCTGGGCTGGCATCCATGGTCTCTTAGTGTAGGTAGAATATCTATCCAGGACCTTCTGGCTTTCAGAGTTTCCATGGAGAAATCAGGTGTAATTCTGATAGGTCTGCCTTTATATGTTACTTGACCTTTTTCCTTAGCTGCTCTTAATATTCTTTCTTTATTCTGTATGTTTGGGGTCTTGATTATTATGTGGCGAGGGGATTTTTTTTGTGGTCCACTCTATTTGGTGTTCTGTAGGCTTCTTGTACCTTCATTGGCATGTCTTTCTTAAGGTTGGGAAAGTTTTCTTCTATGATTTTGTTGAATATGCCTTCTGCCCCTTTGAGGTGGATTTCTTCTCCTTCTTCTATACCTATTATTCTTAGGTTTGGTCTTTTCATGGTGTCCCATAATTCCTGGATGTTTTGTGTTAAGGATTTGTTGGATTTAAGGTTTTCTTTGGTTGATAAATCCATTTCTCCTAATGTATCTTCAACACTTGAGATTCTCTCTTCCATCTCTTCTATTCTGTTGGTAATGCTTGTATTGGTAGTGCCTGACTGTTTGTCCAGCTTTTCTATTTTCTGCCTTTCTTCAGATTGTGTTTTTTTTAGTGTCTCTATTTCAGTTTTCAACCCTTGCAGCGTTTGCATTGCTTCTTGCAATTTTCTGTTTATCTGTTCGTCCGTTTGTTGCCTTTTATGAATTTTTTGGTTTGTTCTTTCTTCCATTTCTTGCATTTTTTGGTTTGCTTTTTGTTCCATTTCTTGGATTTTGTGCTTTGTTTCTTCTTCCATTTCCTGCCTTTTTTGGTTTGTTTCTTCCTCCATTTTTTTCATTTTTTGCTTTGTTTTTTCTACCATTTCTTGCATTTTTTGCTTTGTTTCTTCTTCCATTTCCTGCCTTATTTGGTATGTTTCTTCTTCTAATTCTTGCATTTTTTGCTTTGCTTTTTCTTCCATTTCTTGCATTTTTTGCTTCATTTCTTCTTCCATTTCGTGCCGTTTTTGGTTTGTTTTTTCTTCCAATTCTTGCATTTTTTGGTTTGTTTTTTCTTCCATTTCTTGCATTTTTTGGTTTGTTTTTTCTTCCATTTCTTTGAGGGATTTTCCAATATCCTCTTTTAGGGCCTCTATCATTTTCATGAAAGTGCTTTTAAGATCGTTCTCTTCTGCTTCCTTCGCGTTGGAATATTGGGGTCTTGCTGGTGTGGAGTCTCTAGAATCTGGCGGTGTCATATTTGTTTTTCTGTTGCTGACTGTGTTTTTGTATTGTCTCTTTCCCATCTCTTCCTTTAGTGGGTGCAGAAAGAGCCCCTTCCTGGTCTGGGGACCAGAGTTCCCTTTGGTGGGTGCTAGTAAGTCCAGTAATCTGGTGGTTCTTCTATGCCTTGTCCAAATGCTGGTCCGTGGGTAGAGAAGAAGAACAGGAATCTGGGGCGCTTAGCCTCCTACCTGGTCCCCTGGACCCTATGCTGGGTCCTGTTGTACCTGATCCGGAACAGCTACTCCCCTGGTCTCCCTAGTTCCTGTAGTTTCCTGGTCTCTTTGGTGGGAGAGAAGATCTGGAGTCTGGGGTGCTTGGCTCCCGCCGGGATTGGGAGCTCTGTGCAGTTCCCAGGCGATCTGCAGGCTCTGGAACACAGGCCGGGAAGCTGGCCTGTTTACCTGATGCTCCCGCCGGGATTGGGAGCTCTGTGCAGTTCCCAGGCGATCTGCAGGCTCTGGAACACAGGCCGGGAAGCTGGCCTGTTTACCTGATGCTCCCGCCGGGATTGGGAGCTCTGTGCAGTTCCCAGGCGATCTGCAGGCTCTGGAACTCAGGCCGGGAAGCTGGCCTGTTTACCTGATGATGCCAGAGGGACAGCTACTTCCCTGTGCGCCCAGCCTCCTCTCCTTTCCTGGAATCGTTGGTGGGAGAGAAGATCTGGAGTCTGGGGTGCTTGGCTCCCGCCGGGATTGGGAGCTCTGTGCAGTTCCCAGGCGATCTGCAGGCTCTGGAACACAGGCCGGGAAGCTGGCCTGTTTACCTGATGATGCCAGAGGGACAGCTACTTCCCTGTGTGCCCAGCCTCCTCTCCTTTCCTGGAATCGTTGGTGGGAGAGAAGATCTGGAGTCTGGGGTGCTTGGCTCCCGCCGGGATTGGGAGCTCTGTGCAGTTCCCAGGCGATCTGCAGGCTCTGGAACACAGGCCGGGAAGCTGGCCTGTTTACCTGATGCTCCCGCCGGGATTGGGAGCTCTGTGCAGTTCCCAGGCGATCTGCAGGCTCTGGAACACAGGCCGGGAAGCTGGCCTGTTTACCTGATGATGCCAGAGGGACAGCTACTTCCCTGTACTCCCAGCCTCCGCTCCTTTCCTCACCACAACAACTCTTAATAGGAAAATATTTAGTAGGGGTGGCTCACTTACAGTTCAGAGTTTCAGTCCATTATCATCATGACAGGACATGGAGGACTCAAGGTAGATGTGGTATAGGAGGAGTGTCTAAGAGTCCTATATCTTGCAGGCAACAGGAAATAGTTGGAGACACCGGATGATAACTTGAGCAAATATGAGAAGCCTATAGAGGAAGACTTCTCTCTGTCTAGTTTGGTCCCACTGGGCCATTTTTTCTCCACCCACTGGGTCCCCCCAGTCACTTATAAGATAACCACTCAGAGACATAATATATATTTATTATGTTTGACCAATGGCTTAGGGTTCTTACTGTCTAGTTATCTCTTAAAATAATAACCCATCTCTACTAATCTGTATATCTCCACCTGGTTGTAGCTTACTGGCGATACCCTTGCATCTTCCTTCTGCGACTGTGTGGTGTCTTCTCATTCTGCCTTCTTTCTCTCTGTCTCTTTGTTTGGATTTCTCACCTAGCTAATGTCTGCCTGTCCCTTGACCAAAATAGCTTTATTCATCAACCAATAAAAGCAGAACACATGCCCACCAAAAAAAAATTAAAAGAAAAAGAATGGCATTCCATATCAAAAGTCCTCCTCCACAGTGACACTTTTACACCAACAACATCATAACTATGCCAACAAGACCACATTACCTAACAGTTTCACACACTTTGGAGTCCATTTTCTTTCAGACCAACACGTTCTACTCCCTGGCTTCAAAAGTCATATCACAATTTAAAAAATGTATTCAGTCCAACTTCCAAAGGCCCCCTCATCTTATCACAATCTCAACAATGTTTAAAGTCAAAATTTTAAAGTCTCTTCTGAGATTCAAGCAGTCTCATAACTGTAAAATTACAATATAAAGAAAACATGCTTTCAACATATAATGGTACAGGATATACATTATCATTCTAAAACATAGAGAAAAGAGCATAATTAGGAAATACTGGACAAAAGTAAGACAGAACCCAGCTAGGCAAAATCCAAACTGTTTCTGCATGTATGATGTCAAAGCGTTCAGATCTCCAACTGCTTTCAGTTTTGTTGACTAAAACACACTTCTGTCTCTGGGCTGTTTCCATTCACTGTTAGTAGCTCTCCTCAGGCAGTATCCCTGAACTCTGGCATCTCTAACATCTTGGTGTCTGCAAAACAATCCAGGCTTCACTTTCATAGCTTCCCTAAATGGTCTAGGCCTCCATTTAGTGACACCCCCGACACTTCCTTGGCCTTATCCTTTTTATCCTCAGGAATGGAGGCAATTTCCATAACCCTTTTCTTCTATGCTTGACTCTAATGCTGGAACCAGGAGGCCAAGTCACCAAGTTTTGATGCTTTCTGGGACTGTAACATAGCAGCCCCTTCTTTAAATTACGTGTTCATCACCTTTCTGTTTTCTGTTTTTTTTTCACTACTGGAGCTTGGCTGTCCTTGATCTTGCTCTGCAGACTAGACTCGCTTCAAATTCAGAGATCTGTCAGCTTCTGCCTCATGAGTGCTGGAATTCGCGACATGTAACATCATCCCTGGATCTAAGTTTTCCTTTAATTAATTTTCACAATTTGGAAACTTAGGTGGGTGGGATCTTACCCTGAGATCCCACCTTGCTTTATTCCTTTTCTTCACCATTCATCTCCTTGAGCCCAAGATTTATATCTTCTCTACTTCCTGGTGATTCTTTTCTTGATCTGCACATTTTAAAAACATTTTTATTTGCTCAGCTTGGTCCTATTCATTATGTATCTTCATTAGAGGTTCCACTAATGACTTCATGACAGTCTGTATTAGATTGCTTTCAGATTTCTTCTGCCAAATGAATTAATCAAAAACTCTTCACTTTAGTCTGAGACAGATTCTTCAGACAAGGGCAAAAGACAGATACTTTCTTTACCAAAATATCGCAAGAACGATCTCCAGGCAACGTATAAAATACTCGTCCTCTGAAAATTCTTAAGCTAGCCTGTCCCCTACAGTTCAACAACTCCTAGCACCACTGTTTTCCATACTCATACTAGTATGCCTCATGAAGCAACACTTAAAGCATTCAACTACTCTTCTCATCACAGTGCCAAAGTCCATATTCCCTCAAACAAAAGCATGGTCAAACCTATCACAGCAGCACCTTAGTCCTCAGTGCCAACTTATGCATTAGTTAGAGTTTCTGCTGATCTGAGGAGAAACCACACCCATGGCAACTCTTATAAGGAAAGCATTTAATTGGCTTACAATTCAGATTTCAGCCCATTATCATCATGGTGGAACATATCAGTGCGCAGGAAATCATGGTGCTGGAGAAGCAGCTGAGTGTCTTCTATTTTGCAGGCAAGAAGAAATGGTCTAAAAAACCAGGCTGTATCTTAAGCATATATGAGACCTCAAAGCCTGCCTCTGTAATGACACCACACTTACTCCAATAACGCTACACTTCTTCATAGTGCCACTTTATTTGAGTGCCATTTTCTTTCAAACAACCACAATAACAAAGCTACAATCTGTAGAAACACAGAAATCATGTTTACAGTAAGGTACTCAGTGTGACAGGTCTCCCTAGTAAAGGGAAATAAACGTTTCATATAGATGGGTGGGATGGGGGTTGATACAGGAGAAGCGAGTAGGGAGTATCAGGGTATATGTGAACAGAGAATGGAATCCAGGGAAATACAGGTAAGATTAAGGAAAATTCAGAGTACCTTAAATAGTAGAAGCTTTCTAAAATATCTGTGTCTATTAATGTAATTTAAATGAAATTTCAAAATAATAGGGGAGATAGAGTTCCGACTGGACGTCTTCTGTCACCAGATGATATTTCCAGTACCAAGATTGTATGATACTTACAAAACTCATTGAAAGTGGAGAATTTGTGCTGGTGCCCAAATAGAGCCTTTGACCTCACTCATGGTTCAGCAACTTTGATACAGGGATGGACTCTGCAAACTACCAAGCCTAAAAATGAACCCACCCACAAAGCCTTTGATCTTTTATACTATCCTGCCTGAAAGGTATGTTTCTGCAATGATGCAACATAGCTGATGGGAATAAATAAACCTGTATCTAATTTGAATTACAACCCTCTCCATGAAGTTGAACCCAAACCTGACATTTCTTTCATGACAGAGAACCTAGGAGTACCAGAAACCAGGAAGTAGAAATAGGTATACTGTTTTAGAAGCACACACACACACACACACACACACACACACACACACACGAGACAGAGAGACCTCAAATAAACAAGCCAAAAAACAAAATCTTATCAATTAAATGCCTCCTCATGACATTCTGCTATATGCACAGATCAGTGCCTTGCTCAGCAATGATCAGATTGGCTTCATCCTACTTTAGATGGGAACAAATACAGTGTCTCACAGTCAGACATTGTACAGAGAATGAGAAGCCTTGGAATACTCATCTGTAAACTTTATGCATACATCAAATCTATCCCTTCAGGGCCCAGAGAAGCCTAAAGAATAGGTAGATGGAAGTAACAAAATAAGGCCTTATATATCAACATGACCTGAGTGTATAGGAGCTCTCAGAGACTAAGGAAGCATGCACAGAGCATACATGGATATGCACCATGTCCTCTACATATATGTCATAGGATCCAGGTTCATATTTTTATGAGGTTCCTGTGTTTGCAAGTGGATATGTTTCCATTTCAATCGTTTTCCCCTTTTGCTGTTTTCTTTCTGTTTATTTGTTTCATGCATTTTCAATGTTTTATTTTCTGTTTTATATTATAATTTGTTATATTTATTTTATGTTAACCCCTTAGAAAACTGTTTTGTAAGGACAGATAGAAATAAAATGTGGGGAGGAACTAGGAATAGACAAAGGAGAACAAGCCTTAATTAGGATACATTACTTAAGTAAGAAAATCTATTTCCAATAAAAAAAATATCAGTCACTCTTGGACTTGAAACTCCTGAGCCATGAGAGGGAGGTATAGGAAGAAGTAAATATCCAGGCTGAAGTGCAAGAAAAGAAAGATGAGGCATAAGTCCAAGTGGGATCATCCACCGAGCAAGACTGGGGAGCAGAAGTAAGGGATACTGAAGGCCAGCAGACCAGTACAAGCTGTTGGACCATGTGATACTGTCAGAGTAAATCTCAAAAGACCTGTAACCTCACCTTCTGCTCACAGAGACACCACCTAGGAGGCTTACCTGCATTCCTTACAACCGAATCAGTCCCGCCGGCCCTTGGCCCTAGACCTGTTGCATTCTGGACTCTTTTTGTTCTCACGTATAGCCAAGTGTAACCTGTGTACAATAAACCAACTTTCTTGCTGACTCAGCTGAATAATTAAAAAAAACCCCAATCATCAAGTCTATTTTTGTAAATAATTTTAATTATATTATCCTTTGTTTCTACTGTGATTGTAAACAAGTGGAAATTTAAAACTTTGCTTTAAGCTCTAAATGCATTTAATCATTACAGTTCAACCTCTATGGCAGAGAGACAACAGATGAAGTGGCAAGTTAGGCTAAATAGTGAGGTACTATTAAACAAAACAAAATTTTTAAAAAATCCAAAACAAGGAATGCAACCTAACACAGAAGTAAATATTATTAATTGGTAGTTTTGGGATGTGGTATTAAAAATACAAAAGAAAGAAAACCTATTTAACAAAGTATGGTGATAGTTCACTGAAGGTAGTAGAGAGGAAAGGAAGTGAATAAAAGTATTCAGACAGTATGCAAATCCTACACATAGAATCACATTTTTGCATGTAATAGTTTCACTGCAGGTAGTGAAGATATTTGCCACATGGCAAGTGACTAAAAATTTAAAACTAATTTAAATATAGGTTGTGAAGAAATAATGAAGTACTTTGTTAATTTTTTTCCCTTAGTGTGGGAAGTTATATACAGATAAAAAGGAAATGGTAGATCCATCAGTTCTTGCATTATCATAACAAGATATTAGGTTTAACTGAATACAAACAAGTTTAGACCGCTAGAAGTGTTTGGTGCATATGTATTGATGTGACATAAATGAGATCATTTGCACTGAGCCAAGTAGGAATGACTACAGCTGGAAATACAGATTTAGGATGACTGCAATACATTTTCCAATATGGAAGCAGATACATATACTTTTTACAGCCAAATGGTAAACAAAATTCACACACCCACACACACTTATAATCCTGTTTTTCTCTTGCATAAATCACTGCATAGGGATATCTCCATATACATATTTTATACACATATATATTTCTATATGTAACTAGCTCAGTCTATATAATTGTACTCATAAGAATGTTTTCAGTGTTTTTCCAGGGGAAGACTGCCTATCCTACTCATAGCTACCCACAGTTTCCCATAGTACTTTGCGCATTATTGAGGCCTCATGCATTTTTTCTATACAGTTTATCTCTTCCAGTGGAATTCATCAATTTTCAGTGTCTTTTTAGTCATACAATATATTTTTATCTTATTCTTCTTCTCTTCTAAATCTCCTAGATTCTCTCCACCTCTCTACCCATCTAATTTCGTGTTCCCTTCTCTCTCTTTTCCACATCAGAAAAGGAATAATGTTTCTCATCCCTACATCAAAAGTGCATTATGTGGGGAAGAGTGGAGATGTTGTTAAGTGAGGGAATTGGGGAGAGAAAGTGGTAATTGACAGGCATTAGAGGAATGATATGGAAACCTAGTGTAGTGGAAATTTTCTAAAATGTATGAACGCAATCAGAATAAAGTCTCCTAATAATTGTGGCTATGTAGTACCAAGTGGCCATCCCTCATCACCAAATGTTGCTTTCAGTATTGGTAATGGGTTACCTTGGACTGAATTGTTGGCAAAGGGTGTCCCAGGGAAATCCCCCAAACAATCCAACTTGTTGCTAAAGAATGGGTTCCTATTTGTAAACTGACAACAGGGCCTATTTCCAAGGACAACTCCCACCCATTGAACATGGAAAGTTTGAACTGGCATCTAAATGGGGATTTTATCCCTACATTTTGGTGTATTTAATGCACCAAGACACTTGTCAAATTACCAAAGTTGACAGCTAAATAGCCTCAAAAGAGTTGACATACAATCAGTCCTTCCTATAATATATTCTAGGGCACCCGTGGTACACAACTCATGGGAGAAGCTAACCAATGTGTGATTTGATAAATATTCATTCAATGAGACATAACCCTTACTCAGTAATCTTTGGGCAATGAAGAACCAGAAACTAGATAGCACAGAAGTCTGTAAATGAAAGTTTCTGCCCCACCAGCCTGGTCCCAAAACCACTTTAGCCCCAAATAAACACACAGAGACGTATCTTAATTACAAAGCTATTGGCAGGTAACTTAGGCTTCTTATTGGTCAGCTCTTTCTTAATTATTAACCAATAACTACTAACCTATATTTTTCTACATGGTCTTACCTTACCGGAGAATGCCTGGTGAATCGTATCCTCCTGGTCTCCACATGGCAACTGTCTCTGCCTACCTTTCCCTGAATTCTCCTCGTCTCCTAGTCCCACCTCTCTTCCTGCCTTATTTGCCAACAGGGTTTTATTCATTAACCAATAAGATAAACATATATACAGAAGAACTTTTCCCATCAGAAGTATAGAATAAAACCATACACGTTTGATCTTGAAAACACAAAGAAGTGTTAATGAAATGACTCCTCATCATAATCTACTAACAATGGTTCTCAAACTCTATTTCAAGACACCCTTGGGGTTGAAGGACCCTTTCACACAGGATCAATAAGACAAACTGTATATCAGATACTTACATCACTATTCATAATAGTAGAAAATTAAAATTATGTAGTAGCAATGAAAATGATTTTATGGTTGTTTTTAGCTACAACATGAGGGACTGTATTAAGGGGATGCAGCATTAGGAAGGTTGAAAGCTTCTGTGCTGCACTTTTTGAGTAGAGCCTTATTCACTCATCGGGGAAGCTTCCACCTCCAGCAGATAGCAACAGATACACAGAGCAAAAGTGATACATTACTCTGAGTGAGAGTCCCTGGAATGCACAGTTCTAAATGGGGTATCTACATCAAATTCCTCCCCTGACAGCTCAGGAAACCCCATGAATAAGGACACAGCAAAAGTTTTTAAAATCAGAGTGGAAAGAGGATATCAGGATAACAAGGCCCTCTGAATGAATTGAGCAAGGCTCAGATGAACTCACAGAGTCCTCAAGTCTATTTTCGTATATGTTGTTATTTTCGGGTGTGGGTTTAGGGGGTGGGTTTTGGTTGTCTCAGATGCCTTCTACGTCACACTTTCTCAACTGTGACTTTGCTTTCACGGAGGCTACTTCAAAAGTTGCCTATGTGCTCTTTAAGTTATTTGCAACATGGATTGTGGACTTCCACGTGGTTTCTGAAGACAACATGGAATACAGACATTTATATGGTCTTTTGTTATGAGAGAGAGAAAAGGACTGAATTTGGAAGGGAGAAGAGGTAGGTAGAAATATGGAGATGCAGAAGGAATGGGAACTCAAAGCATGATGCATTGTATTTTAAAAGAATCAATTTTGAATAAAAGAAATAAATTCAAGAAACGTTTTGAAATGTAAAATTTATAAAACAAAGAAACAAACAACAATAAAACAAAATACTCCCTAGTGAATTTATTTGGCTGTGTAGAACATACCTTTGTAGGTTAAGACACCCCAATTTCACATAGTGGGCGTTTTGCTAGCACAACTGCTCTTAACTTCGTATGCTTAGTTATAACACACACACACACACACACACACACACACACACACACACACACACGCACGCACAGGCACCTTGATTCACTCTGTCTACCACTCTCTATTAAAGGAACTTTGGAAATCCCTTTCCTTTATTATAACTATCATAGCATCAGAAATCTTACTTACCTGATGCTCCTAACCATTCGGGAACTGGGAGGTCCAAACCTGCTGTAAACATGCATGCTAACTCTTGAGTACTTTCAGCCCTGTACATCCTTCTTTACATGAAAGACACCTAATATCACTATGCAAAGGAATGTTACCTCTGTGCAGCATCCCCACACCAGGACAAATGCTCGTTTTTGTTTGGTCACTGCCCTTACTCCCACACACCAATAAACGTAATCGAAAATACTTCCTGCGCTTTGAAATGTTAATGTCCACCTCAGAAAAGAATTGAGCTAAAGTGAGAGGACAGACTTAGGGAGCAAGAGAAGGGTCACCCTGTTGCCAATACAATTCAGGACAGGACAAAGGAACCCAGAGGACAAATGAGCCCAGGTCCGGATCTGACAGCTTTCAGATCTGATTTTTCAGAACCAGAGACTTGAGATCTATATAATAATTTTCGAATCTCAACAAACTTGTAATATTTAATGTGTAAAAATATTGTCTACCTCTGAAAGGTACATAAGGGCACAGAGAGACCTAACCTTGGTTGCCACATTGCCTTGCTGACCATTCCTCAGGTGGATGCTACAGGCATCTTGGCTCTCTCTCTCCTCTGAGCAGGATGTGTTGTTGCACTGACTTGAAGCATTACACTCCCAAACACCAGCCTAAGCTAGAGATCCACACAATCACACATGCATGAGTGTTTGCCAGACTGCAGGGACTCAAGAATCTTTTCTGAACCTAATGATATAAGACAGTTGGCTATGACCTTAAAGTTTTCTTGTTGCTAGTATGGAAAGGGAGGGTCTTCTTAAACAGCCTGTATAAATTGGTCAGGAAGAGAATCCAACTTTGTAGGCAACATGGACTATACAATCTTAATTTATATTCTCTTTTATATCACTATATGCAGTAGGAAAAATGCTGGTTAGGAAAAATATAACTCAAACTATAGAAGGTAGAAAAAAATTACAGACACTTGGAGCTCTGGCAGAAGAAATCACTAACAATTAAAAAAGGCTATATATATTAAAATTTGCATTAATCAGCTAGTACATGAATAATTTTGTGTTTATCTAATTTTTTAATTTTTAAAGTTCCAAGTATCTTCAGGTAAAGTGAAACCCTTACCATTAACATGATATTTGTTTTAATAAAAGCATTCGTTATCATTCAGTGATTAAATTTCTTTTTTCACGTTTTTAAAAATGCTTACTATGATGTAGATTTCATTTATTTATTTATTTATTATTTATTTCAGACAGTGACTCATTCTTTAGAGTTTGCTAGCCTGAGACTACAGTTAGTATACCAGACTAGGGTAAAACTCACATAGACCCAGCAGCTTCTTCTTCTTGAGTGGTGGAAGGAAGGTCATGTGCAATCATTATTAGTAAGATTTTATCATTTTAAATTATTTATGTGTGTATTTCTCTCTTCACCCGTGTCCTGCACATGTGTGTTTGCATGCTCCTGCAAATATACATGTAGAGTATTATGGGAGAAAAGCAGCTTTGTTTGCCTCCAGAGCAGGAGTTCCATGTAGTTATGAGATTACTGATGCGGGACCTGGGACTAGATTACTGCCCTCTTGCAGAACATTATTTGTTGTTAACAGCTGAGTCATCTTTCCAGCTCTGCTATTCAGTTTTATGCCTCGGTAAGTTAGATCACTACAGAACATGAAAACAAACAAATTAATAAAAATCTAGATAATCTCCTGATTTTTAAATATGCATATATTCCATTTTTTCAACAAACATAAATATGACATAGACCTAATAATATCCCTGTCTGCGGGCAAAAGAATACATGGGGAAGGGAAATCCATATTGAGTAACCAAACAGACTTTGGAATTTGAAAATCCACAATGTGCAATATAGCATCATGGAAGGGTATGATCTACAAAAATAAAAACAAGGCTTTGAAAGGAAATTTGTATTTTCCAACAATAATTTTGGCCACTCCAGACATAAGGGACTCTTTGGAAGTAAATTCCCCACAAGGATGACCAGTCCAATTTGAAAAGGAAGAGGAAATAAATGCACAGGGAGTCTTCAAGGGAATCTTCCATTTCTGAGAGATAGGGTCAAGAAAACTCTAGCCTTTGCTTCATTCAGCACCCATCCTCCACCTAGTACTTACAGGGAGAGATCCTCTAATGACCTCATTTTGTTGTGCCTGTGGACATACAGGAAGGAGAGAGAAAGATTAACTACTGTAGCAGCCAAGTGAGGACCATCTGCCATCCTCTTAGGTCAGAGGTGTAGAACTTCTTACACTCTACACTTGTAGCAGGAGGACTGCTGTCTGAACTTCTGTGTTTGCATGTGCTACCGCTACTTCCTTTCCCATGTCAGCACTTTCAGGAGTTATCCCAGTGTGACGGAATTTAATTGCAATTTCAAGAATGCACAGATAAGTATGTTCATATTTCAACTCATGCAATAATATTTGGATGAAATGGCCACCCTGAGAATTGCCATGCTCCTGTTGTACAGACAGTCCCTCTGGAGCTTATGGCAGCCTTACAGAACTTTAAAACATACTGAAAAGATACTTATCTTAACTTAACATTCGCACGACACCTTTCAAGTACTGATTTCTAACATAATAAAAGCCAGGAAACTATAATGCAGTAGAGCTGTTTGTCAAAATTTTGAGAGGATGTCTGGAAGCAAGTTCTCAATATGACTTAAGTGTTTTATTATTATTTTTTATTATTCCCTTAAAAGCTCTGTCTGTGCAGAAAATGCTTTTAAAAGCCCACAAACTTTCTGAAAATTCCATGCAACAATTTCATATTGAAACTATAAGGCCGATTGATACATAAGATGATCTTTTAACTCTAGAATCAACGCTAAGCGATTTGTTTTGTTATTTACTAATTCTAAATTTTCTTTAGGAAGAATTGGCAAGTGTATGTGTCAAGAAAACAAGCTTCAAAGAGGAAGGCGGGAGTTGTAAAATCCGTGTAATTGCAAAGCCATGATTCAAAAAATAAGTTCCTAAATTTGAAAACGGAGGAAGAAATGCTCTTAAGGTTACTCTCCCGTGACCACTGAAATACTGTCTGTTACTGATAGCGAAGTTGCCAACCGAAATGCACTTTGGTCTTTGTAGTTTCTGCTTACTTCTTTTCGCCACAGGCTGTTCCAAGGCGCGGATTTTGTGATGTATTTCCTGCCGCCACTCTACCGAGGAGAGCTTGAAGCTGCTGTAGGTTTTGGGGGCGGAAAAGGTTACTGCAAGCAAAATGTTGTAGTGAGCTTTAAGGTGGATTTTTAGGTGTCGATATTTGCCTTGGAAGCATCTAAATCCAAGCATCAGAATAGATAAGGAAGAAGAGTTAAAATTGTAGCAACAGCTACCATAAAGCACCCTTTTAATAAGTAGTTCATCCCGAGAAAGAAATCTCCGTGGAGAAAAAAAAAATTGAGCCGGGCGTTGGTGGCATATGCCTTTAATCCCAGCACTCGGGAGGCAGAGGCAGGCAGATTTCTGTGAGTTCGAGGCCAGGCTGGACCTCCAAAACAATACAGAGAAACCCTGTCTCATAAAACCAAAAAAAGAGAAAAAAATGACACATGAAATATAATACAATGATTTCAATGAAGTTTACTAATTTTGACATTTTAATTTAAGATCATAAATACTTTTTAAAACTTGCAATGTTTGCAAATACTTCAAACTTTAACGAATAATACTGCATCCTTTTATTCTATTACAATTATATATTCTACATAGTTCATGTAGAAAATAAAATGAATCCTAAAAAGCATCAAAAAAGAATATGAGTCCCTTGCCATGTTAGATATCGTCAGGGATTTATTCAAGCCAGGCAAATGTGCTCACACTGAATTCTACTTCAACACACAAGTAAATTTTAAGGGTTAATTTTTTGGGGGGGTTACGATATGAAGTCAATTTAAGCTCTTCCATATTCAAAAGGTTTTTTTTCCAGGCCATGGTGCATCCATATGGTTCAATGACAAATCACCACTTACCCTTTGAGGTGAATTTGGCCTTTTCTGTCAACAAATTAATGTTGTCATCATAAGAATCAATGTGAGGTGCACTCTCACCCAGAACTCTTGGGAAAGGGTCTAGGCCCTGCCCTATATGAAATGACACACTATGGACACCCCCATGGAGGGCCTCACCCTCCCTGGAGAAATGAGAGGATAAGGGGGGGAGGGGAGGGCACGGGAGGAAGGGAGGGAATGGGAGAGGGACCTGGAACTGACTTGTGAAGCAACCTTGATTCTTATCTAAATTTAAACTGGAAAATAAAATTAAAAAAAAAAGATCAAGAAAAAAAAAAAGAATCAATAGAGAACCATAGAAATGTAAGGACAGAGAGGGAATAAGGCAGTAATCCAGTTACATAACAAAATGAAAAAAATCTATCATAACTTTGAATGGAAAATAGCAGAAGTCAAAAACATGAATATATATTCCTAATATATATAATATATTCCTAATATATATTAGGAATAGCCTAACAGCAGTTAATACAACGTTACAGAGCAAAATGCTCAACAGCAATAGGCAAGTTAATGTTGGGACACACGTTAAACCTTTGCAAAGCAATCACTCTACGAGTAATCATCAGTGGTTGCTTAAGGAGGAAGACACTTGTTCAATGTGCAGAACAAAAGAAACCTAGGGAGGGAGGATCTGTCCTTAAGCTGACTTCTCAGCACTGCTACCTACTATTCAGACACAAGCAGGATCTACCTGCTGTGGCAACTGTCCTTTTGCGATTCAGAGGGATTCTCCATAGCATACATCCAGATTTCTATCCATCCTGAAATGCATTATTTTCTGCTTGTCCATTTAGAAGTGCTAATTACCCTCACTGAGGGTGGCCTCAGCATCTTGGCTGGCAGGTGCACTGCCTTCATTATGGAGACTGAGGCAAATACACACATACGCTCTTACACTGAAGGAATGTTTCAAAAAACAGTGAGCTAAGAAGCCTCAGCTAATGAAATTCTGTTTGTAATTGTCATGTAAATGTAATTGTCATGTGAATATGTGTACAAAAATGCTTCCATACAGAATCAGGAATAAACATCACACAGAAAGTGGTCAGGTTAATAACACAGCCATTTGTACTATATGTGTACCATGGGAAAATACTTCTCTTGTCCCGTTTTTTTTTTTTTTTATTCAGTCAGCCGTGAATAGGTCTCATTGATCTTTTCTATTGTGTTTACTTGAGTATGATGTGACAGCTTTCAGAGTCCTGCATCCGTGCACCCGCCCTTCCTGTGTCTCTGAAGGGGAACATACAGTAGATATCCCATATAGAACCAGGCAATAGGTTTTGGTTTTGATATGACTGTTTAAGTCCTTTTGAAAACAGTAGACACATTTCAGATTTCCGGCTCCCTCTGCTTTGTTTTTTAGAACTTGTAGGTTTTCATCAACGTTCCTCCTCCGGTCAACGCTAGATGGCACTGTGACCTCACAAATAATCTCTCCTTCAATCACAGCTTGCTTGGACAATCATTGTAAGTGCTAGTGATATCTGTGTTTATGATGACTTGTCACCTTCTGATATTATTTAAAAGGCATCTGTGAGGAGTAAAAGGTGCTATTGTCCATTTTATTTTGCTGTAAGTTATTTGACTTCCCTACGCCCAAATTTTTTGGGTTCTCTATCTAAAATTTGATTGTAAACTTAATTTCCCATCCCCACCTAACAAATACATAGGGTCCTTAAGTTCATTAATGAAACTGTGTTTTTGAGTAGATTTACTTCGTTTTTTGTAATGAAACCTCAAAATTGTATTGCATTTATATATGGACAAGAAGTAAAATTGCTTTCATCTCATTGTGATGTATGTTTGAAATATTTTCGCTGCTTTGCTTGCTGTGGTTTCTCTCTGAATACTAATCCTTCCATTGTCTTCTCTACTTCTAATTTCCTTGGCTTTCACCTCCTTGTCTTTGTGTATTCAATAATAAAACGCTTCCATTTAATTACTCATTAGTGACCATTCAAATGCTGGCTTTATTTAAAGAAAAGACCACACCCTTACTCTTCAGGTATGTTCATTTCTGAATCTTTGAGATTTCATCTTCCTCTAATTAGGATATCCAAGGTTAAGAAAATAAATGACAGTACATGCGGGTCAGGATGTGGAGTAAGAAGAACACTTATTCGTTTCTGGTAGACATGAAACTTGTACAGCCACTGTTGAAATCATTGTGGAGAATACTTGGGAATCTGGGGATAGATATACCTCAATAAACAGCTATACCTCCCTTAAGCATGCATGAAAAAATCAAAACAAAACTAAATAAAAAATAAAAATCCCTCAACAACATATTACAGAAATACCCATTTCATGCATTTGTAGTTGGAAGTAGGAATCAGCCCAGATGTCTATAAATAGGTAATGGACATGTAGACCTTTATACAATGAAATAAAACTCTGATTTTAAAAAGAGGAAATAATGTAGCTCATATCTAAATAAATGGAACTATGAAAGTGTTTTCCTTAGTGGGGAAGCCAGTACCCTAAAGACAAATATAACATGTCTCCACTTAATTTGGATGTTAGATTTTAAGCCTTATGAAGACCTGTAAGAATTCTTAAATCCCAAGAGGTAAGGTGTGGAGTAAAAGATTAGGAAGGAGGAAACTTTTCCCAAGAAAAAGGAAACAGTATAAGTAGTTTTGCAGAAACCTCCAGTGCCAGGTATGTGTTGTATTTAACAGATTTCTTGACCCAGGGGTTCACATGAGAGCCCAAAAACAGCTAAGACAATTTCTCTGGCAATTGGTTGTTTGAAACAAGCAAGATGGTAAAATCCTTTTGTTAACTGTCAACATCTATATATCTCACAAAACATGGAGAAGTTGTGGTAGTACCTTCACTTCTACTGTATAGAGATTCTGGTCTTGCAAGGCAATCTGCATGCATACTGAAGAGACATTTAAACACCAAACCAGCTCTGAAATCCTTGAATGTACAAGGTGGACCTAGATTCCTGATACAATGGTGGACTACTAGAATGTATATTGTGGGAGTAAGTGACCACAATTCGATTGGATTTAAGACCCTCTTGTTGCCAATTATGTGGGAGTAAGTAGACCAGGGGCCTTGGGGAATAAAAAATGCTATTGTTTTGCTAGAGACTATAATAATATAATTAATCCTTATGACATCCTATTGCATCTCTTAATCAGTGCATTTCTTATCCATGATCAGAGAAGCCGCTGTCAGTAGTAAATGGGAATAAACGTAGAGTCCCATATCTGGAAAATGTGTATAGAAGATACCTTGGATAACACAATGTGATGTTTCAATCAAAACTCACCATTAGGGGCTCAGAAAACTTTATAGAAGATAAGTAGAAAAATTCTATAGCCAGTGTTCTTGGGAGGAATGCAACCCAGGAGACAATGCCTTCCAGTTCTAACAGGATAGACACACATGAACTCATATAGCTTGTGACAACATGCACAGGGTCGACACACTCATCCAAGCAACTGGTGTTCCAGCACTGGGATGATGGAGTGGACATCATAGCCCACACCTGTTTCAAGAAGTTATCTACAACTGGAAACCACTTCCAAGTGGAACATAGTTAAGTCCAGGGGAGTCTCACTGGGTACACTCAAGGGAAAGCCATGTTCCAAGAAATAGAAAGCCAACTTATATGAACTCAACAGTATTTTGGAATTACTTTTTGACTCAAAATTCTCTGCCTGTTTTATAACCTTACTTGTAATTAGGTTATATACTATGGTTTCTGATTTCTTAGTCATTAAAGGTTGTCTATATGGTCCTGTCTCACAGTATGTCTATGTGGTTCCACTATTTTTCTTTCTTCCCTCTTATTTTTCTATTGGGTGATTTTGCTCTATTCATGTTAGATGGAATTTTTCTTTCATGATTTTCATTTTGCTTTGTGATGTTTTAAAATTCCCCTGTATGTTTTCTAAACAGCAAGGCAGAATGTGAAGAGGTAGATGATTGTGTAAGTGAGGTGAATCAAGGAAGGATTCATCAACAAAATGTATTGCTGGAAAAAAATCTATTTTCAAAAGTAAATAATTGAAAAAGTAGGGATGCTTTCATGTTAACTCCTCTTCAGGCATTAAAATTAAACATGTCATCTTCATTAGTCAGAGGAAAACTTTTGGAAATCAGCTTTCCTTATGCCATGAAGCTTTCAGGGCTGGAATTCTAGTTGTCAGGCTTGGCTGGAGGTGATTTTACCTTGATAGCCATCTCCTTGGTACCCAAAACTATTTTTGTCACTGAAATTCTGGGATTTGAACTCAGGAACTCCAAAGAATTGGACATGAGTTCCCTTTGTTGAAAAGATTTGAAATATATAGAACAATTTGGGCTTGAACTGTTGGTTTCCAGCATAATCTGCCTCAAGGGGTTGGAGAATAGCAATAGTCATTTTCTCTGCTTTGTAGCATTCTTTTGAACAAACCTATAATCTTAAATGTTTTATCTTATTATAATTTGCTATTTTTATTTTAATTGCTTAGAAGACTGTTTGTAGACAGGCAGAAACAGAATGTGAGGAGGAACTGTGAATAGAAGAGGGAGAGTAAACCATAGTCAGGATATATTATATAAGAAAATTGTTTTCAATAAAACCCTAAAATATCTATTTTTGTCACTCTTTTAATTCCCATATTCTTTGATTCTAGTATAAATGTGAACATATGGAAATGTTAAAAGCAGTATTACATCCATTTAATAATTACAATTTTGCCTCTATGGCAGACAAAAATTTAAATATAACTTAGGATCTAATAATGAAATAAATTGTATTAATTTTTTCCAAAATAGAGTGTGAAGTTATATAGAAGTAAATAGGAACACTATCCAAAAAAACTGAAAGACTTGTATCACTGGAACTTTGAGTCTTTAAAGATAGAAGGTACAGAAGACACCAGAAAATGGAAAGATCTCCTATGGTCTTGGATAGGTAGGATCAAAATAGTAAAAATTGCAATCTTACCAAAAGCAATATACAGATTTAACAAATCACCATTAAAATCCCCTCACAATTATTCACAGACCTTGAAAGAAAAATTCTCAACTTTATATGAAAAACAAAAGACACAGGATAGCCAAAACAACACTATTCAATAAGGAAACAGCCGGAGGCATCACCATCCTTGACTTCAAGCTATGTTACAGAGTTATAGTACTGAATACTGCTTGATACTGGCACAAAAATAGACGGATAGACCAACGGAATCAAATTGAAAACACTGATATTAACCCATACACACATGAACAACTGATCTTTGACAAAGAAGCTAAAATTATACAATGAAAAATGAAAGCATATTCAACAAATGGTGCTGACATAACTGGAGGCTGAGATTTAGAAGACTACCTTGTTAACCCCTACACTCCCAGGTGAGATCTCTTGCTCTCTTGCTTATCAAATGCTTCCTGCTCCTAACAGCTCCCTGTCTCACTTCCCCGGGTCTCAGGTCTAACAACCTCTGCCTCCCTGACCAAAGCCACATTCCCCTATTTAAGGCTGTAAAGAACTTCCATTAAATGGCAGCTTGATCAGCCATGTTGTCTTGCTGTCCTTCTCCCCCTTGTCTCTTGTCTCCTTCATTTCAGATTCCCCTGGGCTCGAACCTGTTGTGCCCTGCTGGCTGGGGCAATTATGTCTTAGTTTCCACTCAACAAAGGAAATAAAACTCCAAAAAGTCATCATATAATATTGTCCAGACACTTTGCTTTGGCAACATATTATTTAGTGCTTTCTATCCCAGTTAATTGCACTGTGGGCCATTTAAGTTTTATATTTAATGAGGGAACATAGAGTCATAATGTACATTCTCTTAGATTTAAGTTTCCTTTTGTTGTGATAACACTGAATAAACTGTAGAGAGTTATAAACCATGAGAACAAAAATCTAGGACTCAAAAGATGGTGGTAATAAGATAAAGATTTCAAGGTCACCTTAGTACTATGTATGTTTAAGGCCAGAATGTTATATATAAAACCCTGTCAAAAATGAAAGAAAAAGGAAGAAAGAATGAAAGGAAGTGAGAAAGGAAGCAGGAAGGAAAAACAAAAGATAAAATAGAAAATACTACACAAGCTTAAAAACAATTTTCTTCTGGGCATGGTGGCATATGCCTTTAATCCAAGGACTCTGGAGGCCAGAGCTGGTGCTTGTCATTGAGTGTGAGGTCAGCCTGTTTTAAAGAGTTAATTCCAGGAAAGTCAGAGATATGCAAAGTACCCTGTCTGCAAAGAAAAAATGAACAACAACAAAAAAAGTCCAAAACCAGTTAATGAATTTATAAACAACAACACATTTTGAAAACATTAAATTATTTTTTAAAGTATGCATTTATTTATTAAATTTGTGTGCACTACCACACAGACATGCACTTACAGCACACACACACAAGCACACGCGAGAGAGAGAGAGAGAGAGAGAGAGAGAGAGAGAGAGAGAGAGCACATACAAAAATTTCACGTTAATGTGTGGAAGTCAAAGATTGCAAAAAGTAGGCTTTTCTCTCCTTCCAACATTGATCCCAGGGATTAAATTCAAGTTGTCTGACTCGATTGAAAGGAACTTTTCCAGATGACGTATCTTTCATTGCTTTCAACACTGATTTTTCTTTTTATTAATAATCAATTTTGGTAAAAAGTATTTTTTTATATTTTTGAGTTCATGAAATAAATACATTTTCCATTCCTTCCTCCAAACTCATATATATATATATATATATATATATATATATATATATTCCTATACATAGCTTCTTCAGTCTATAAATTGTTACATGAATGTATGTTTTCAAGGCTGAAATTGGGCACCAGACATTAAATTGGTGTGCTTTTCCTGAGGAATACCAGCTCACCTCCTTCAAGCTATCCAAAATTGCCCATAGTGTTGAGGCCTCATGGGTGTCTTTTTTATCTAGTTTGTCACTTTCAATGATATAACCTTCATTCAGCATTTTTTTAGTCAAGCAATATATTTTAATCTTGTTCTCCAAAACTTCTAGAACCTCTCTCCCTCCATACCTGCCTAATTTCATGTTCTTCTCCTCCCATTCCCATTAGACAGGAAAAACTCCTCATATTCGGAACAACATGAATCTAAAATATACAGGATAACACTCAATGTAATGATAGAAATTTATACATAAATTGTTGCACAAAAATTAATGCAACAAAACTGGTGCATGATCAGTAATTGATATTATCACTGATGATGAGTTGCAGAGATAGGGGAGTGCTAATGTGGTTTCTATACCTAGAATAAGGCATGCACCCATGAATTCTGTTTCTGAGGATAGCAAGCACATGAAGCCTTCCATCAAGTGTTAGAGAAATTTATCTCTTTGCTATATTGACAGATCATATAGGGAGGGTGAGTGGAGAAGTTGTTGAGGGAGGGAGACAGTGGGAACTGATGCATTTTGGAAGGATGATATGGAAACATAGTGCATTGGAGACTTACTGAAACATATGTAGTCTTAATGAGGTCTTCTAGTAATAGGAGGTTTCTCGTCAAAACTGGTCTCCTTCTAGCACCAAATGAGGATACAAGTATTGGGACTGACTTGAGTTCGATTTAGTTATTGGCAAACAAACCAGGGTCTTGCTAAGACACTGTGTTGTTATCTGAAAACTAAAGACAGGCCCTATGTCCAACGATTAAAAACTCACACAGGTCATTAAACATGGAGAATTTCAAGTGGTGTCTACGTGGAACATTTACCTATGTTCCAATCTTTGGTGCAGTAAGATAAACCTCAGGCTACAAAAAGAGATCTGTGAAGAGCCTCAAAATCTTGGACCTACAAATTGTCCTTCCTGCAATGTATGCTAGAGTGATGAAGCTATGAAACTTGTGGGAGTAGCCAACCAAAGCTTGCTTTAACTTAAGGTTCTCTTGATGAGACAGATCCTTTATTCAACATTGCTTGTTTGAGTAACCAAGAACCAAAGACCAGATGACACAGAAATCTAGGATAAAACTCAACATTACTGGTCTTAAAAATAAAAAAAGTAGAAAGAAAAAATGATTCTTATTTTCCAGGTGGTAACGGTGCATTCCTTTAATCACAACATTTGCAAGGCATAGGATGACAGATCTCTGTCTGCCTGGTCTAAAGAGAGAGAGTGCCACGTCATCCAGAGCTATTACACAGATACAACTGTCTCCTAATAACATTCTGCTACTATCAGATTTCAACCTGTGAATCAAGTTCCTTTGGGGTTTTAGGATCTTTCATAAGTGTCTTCTAAGAGCATCAGCATATTTGATATTTTAACCAAGATTCATAACAGTAGCAGAATTAAAATTATGAAGTAGTTATTAAAATAATTTATGTTTGGGGTCACTACAATATTAAAAATATTAAAGGGTCACAGAATTAGGTGGGTTGAAAACTGTTGTGTTACACTCTTTGAGTAGTGCCTTACTCAGTAGTCATCAAAGAAGCTTCCTCCTCCAGGATATGGCAACATATGCAGAGAACTAGAGTGATATAGTGCTCTGAGTGTAAGTCACTGGAACCCAGAGTTGTAAATGCAAATGAAGAAACTGGAAAATAGTCACACTAGAGAATTAACAGCACAACTGAAATCTCTAGAACAAGAAGAAGCAAACTCACCCAGGAAGTAATCAAATTGAGGGCTGAAATCAATGAAGTAGAACATATCAGAAAACTCATCCAACATGATCAAGTAGGCTTCATTCCAGGGATGCAGGGATGGTTCAACATATGAAAATCTATCAACGTAACTCACCATATAAACAAAATTCTAAGGAAAAACTACATGATCATCTCACTCGATGCTGAAAAAATCATTGACAAAATCCAACACCCCTTCATGATGAAGGTCCTGGAGAGATCAGGGGTAACAGTAGCATACCTGAACATAATAAAACCAAAATAAAGTAAAACAACAGATAACATCAAACTAAATAGAGAGAAACTCAAAGCAATTCCTCTAAAATCAGGAACAACACAAGGCTGACCACTCTTTCCATATCTCTTCAACATTGTACTTGAAGTTCTAGTTAGAGCAATAAGACAACAAAAGGAGATCAAGGGGATACAAATTGGAAAGGAAGAAGTCAAAATTTCACTGTTTACAGATGATATGATAGTTTATATAAGTGACCCAAAAAACTCTACAAGGGAACTATTATAGCTGATAAACACCTTCAGCAAAGTGGCAGGATACAAGATTAAATAAAAAAAAATCAGTAACCATATTATATACAGATGATAAATGAGCTGAAAAAGAAATCAGAAAAATATCACCCTTTACAACATCCCCCAAACAACATTAAATATCTGGGGATAACACTAACCAAATAAGAGAAAAAAACCTGTATAGAAAGAACTTTGTGTCCTTAAGAAAGAAATTAAAGATTTTACTAGAAAATGTAAAGATCTCCTATGCTCTTGTATAGGTAGGATCAGTATAGCAAAAATGACAATCTTGCCAAAAGCAATCTACAGATTCAATGCAATTCCCATCAAAATACTGCCACAATTCTTTACAGAACTTGAAAGAACAATAATCAACTTTACATGGAAAACTGAAAGACCACGGATAGACAAAACAACTCTGTACAATAAAGGAATGTCCAGAGGCATCAACATCTCTGAGTTCAAACTTTTTTAAAGAGCTATAGACATGAAAACAGCTTGGTATTGGCACAAAAATAGACAGGTAGATAAATGGAATCTAATTGAAGACCCTGATATTAACACACACATCTACAAACATTTGATTTTTGACAAAGAAACTAAAATTATATAATGTAAATAGAAAGTATCTTCAACAAATGGCACTGGCATAACTGGATATTGGCATGTAGAAGACTGCAGATAGATCCATGCTCATTGCCATGCACAAAACTTAAGTCCAAGTGGATCAGAGACCTCAACATAAATCCAGCCACACTGAACCTCTTAGAAGAGAAAGTGGGAGGTACCCTTGAATGAATTGGTGCAGGAGACTTCTTCCTGAACACAGCACCAATAGCACAGACACTGAGATTGATACTTAACAAATGGGGCCTCCTGAAACTGAGAAACTTCTGTAAGGCAAAGGTCATAGTCAACAAGACAGAAAGGCAGTCCACAAAATGGGAAAAGATAGTCACTGACCCCATATCCAACAGAGGGCTAATCTACAAAATTTACAAAAAACTCAAGAAGCAAGTTTCCAAAACACCAAAGGATCCAATTAAAAAGTGGGTACATAACTAAATAGAGAATTCTCAATAGAGGAGTCTAAAATGGCTGATAGGCACTTGAGAAAGTGCTCAGCATCCTTAGCCATTATGTAAATTCAAATCAAACAACTCTGAGATATTATTTCACTCCTGTCAAAATGGCTAAAATATAAAACTCAAATAACAATTTAGGCTAGAGAGGATGTGGATATTGGGGAACACTCATCCACTGCTGGTGGGTGTGCTGTCCCATACAACCAATTGGGAAGTCCGTATGGAGATTCCTCAGGAAAATGGAAATCAATCTATCACAAGACCCAGAGATTCCACTCCGGCATACACTCAAAAGTTGTCCATTCATACAACATGGATGTCTTATGCACTATATTCATAGTAGTATTTTTTGTAATAGCCAGAACCTGCAAGCAACCTAGATGCCCCTCAACTGAAGCTAGGATAGAGAAAATGGATGGCAATAGAAGAAACCATCCTGAGTGAGGTAACCTAGTCACAAAAAGACAAACATTGTATGTACTCACTTATATATGGGTTTTAGACATGGCTCAGGGGAGTACCAGTCTACATTTCCACCCTCAGGAATTCTGGGAATCTGGTAGGACCCTAAGAGAGATATGCATTGTACCCCAGATAAGGGGAATGATTGAAGATCTCCTGAGTATACTGTAGCATGGGAGGAGATGAGTGGGAGCTGGGAATATGAGAGGGCGAGAGGAAGAGGGAAGAGGAGGACATGGGGGAGCAGGAAGATTAAGTCCATGGAAGAATAGAGAACAAGTTTTGAGGTACTGTTATAGAGGGAATCATTATAGGTTTGGGAAAGACCTGGCACTAGTGAGATTTCCAGAGATCTACAAGGATAACACCAACTGGCAAACTAAGCAATAGTGGAAAGACTATGTCCATCCCTGATAATGAGTTTGATAACTTCTTTATATGCCATCCTATAAACTTCATCCAGTGAATTATGGAAGCAGAAGCAGACACCCATAACTAAACATTGAACTGAGCTTCTGGATCCCAGTGACAGAGAGGGAGGATTGATGAGGAAAGGGGTCAAGAGTGGGCTGGTGTAATCCACAAAAACAGCTGAACTGAGTAAGGGGAAGCTCTTTGAACCTGTCTGATGGCAGGGAGACCAGCACGGGACTGATCCACATCCCTAATATGGGTGTCAATGAGGAGGCCTGACCAATGTCTGGGGCCTTGAGTGGTGAATTTTTTTTGTCCCAGGCATACAGATGGACTTTGGGTGCCCCTCCCACAGTGAGGGATGCTGTCTCAGCATGATCTCTTGAGGAAGGAACTCGGCCTTGCCCTGGACAAAATAGCAGAGTTTGGGAATCCCCCATGGACGGCCTCACCCTCTCAGGGGAATGGAATGGGTATTGGATGGGGACCTGGGGGAACTGGTTGGGGTGAGTGGGATGAGAGGAGGGAGAGTGAGAAAACAATTTAAACAAATTTTAATGTCATTTGTATGTTTTATATATTCATCCAATGCAGAGCATCACGCACAGTGATATACATGTCTTGTCCAATCCAAATATATTCCAAACCATCCATTTATTGTCAGTTCAGGCAACATTACAAAAAAATAAATAGGCTAATAAATAAAACATACATAATGACTCCTATGCATTTCCACAATATTCAAACTGGATCATCTTATATTATCACAGAAAAATGTTTATCCATTTGTACCACTATATAGAATGAAGCTCCCTGTATGTGAAAGATACTTTCATTTCTACACAGTGACCATTCTGCTGACCCACCCACTCCTCCCTTTTGATCCTCAAGTGGAACACACACACACACACACACACACACACACACACACACAGAGAGAGAGAGAGAGAGAGAGAGAGAGAGAGAGAGAGAGAGAGCTGTGTCCAGCATTCTTTCTTATAGTCACTTTGGGGGAAACCTTTCCTTGATTCATTTGAAATCGTACCGACATGAACCTTTTAACCATTCATAATCTTGCAGGTGCAATCCAGCATGGTCTGCTGCATTGTCATTCTGCTGTTAAAGTGCATGTAAGCACTCAAGTGGTATCATCCTTGTACATCGTTGGTTGCACCACAGTCATCTAACTTAACTATGTTTAGGAATGTTATCATTGTGCAACATCCCTACCTGAGGGAAAATATTCATTTTTGTTTGGCCAATACCCCTACACAACCTTAATTCACAATACTGCTTAGACTTTGAAATGTTACTGTTCACTATGGAAGAGAACTGACAGATTGCGCAAACCAAGGGTTAGGGCTTGTGCAGAAAATACAAAACAGGGCAGGGCCAAAAATCCAGGCCCTGATCTGATAGCTTTCTAATCTGATTCTTCAGAGTCAAAGACTTGAGATATATAGAATTATGTTCTAATACCAATAAATTGGCAATACTTAATGTATAGAAATATTGCCCACCTATGAAAGGCACAACAAGGTTTACAGGGAGATGACCTTGCTTGCTGTATTGCATTGCTGCTCATTCCTCAAGTGGATGCTATAGGCATCTTTGGCTCCCTCTCCTCTGGGCAGGAACTGGGGCTTCACTAAGTCATCGCACTCCCAGCCCCCAGCTTGTGCTGGTAAGCCAGCATTTCCTGGCAATCACACAGGAGTGCATGTTTGTCAGGCTCCAGATGTTGTTAAAATGTCTAGGTTGATCCAATAACGAGACACAAACTGTGACTCAACGATTCCACATGGAGTTTTATTGGTGGACAAGAAAGGAAAGGGGGTACAGAGCTGAGAGACAGACAGACAGAGAGAGAGAGAGAGAGAGAGAGAGAGAGAGAGAGAGAGAGAGAGAGGAGTAAGAAAGAAAAAGTAAAAGACAGCGTAAGTTGGCAAGGGTCCGTCATTTAAAGGGGTACTTTTGCACCTGTGTGGTTCTCACAGAACTCTGGGCTGGCCAGAGTGCTGCCTGAGTGCATCCTGCCAGGCAACAGGGCAGGCTAGTGTAATGCTTGAACCTTTCAACAGGGACTCACAAATCATTTCTGAAAGTAATGGCATGTGTCCATGAGTTTTAAGATTTCTTATTCCTGCTATGGAAAGGGGTCTACATCACTTCCAAGTATAACAAGTTCAAGGTGTTTTGTGAGTAATATAGACTATAAAATCTCAATTTACATTCTCCTTTAGATATACACAGTAGGGAAAGGCTGCTTAGAAAAATGTAACCCAATCTAGAGAAGGTGCAAAACAGATAAGTACTTGAAGCACTAAGAGATGAAATCATTAATGACTAAAAGATTCTGATTTAAAATCATTGTGCATTAATGAGGTTTAACTAGATTATTTTTACCTTTAAAATTTGAAGTGTATTTAGACAAAAACCCTTACCATTAACAAATGTTTTCTTGAAAGTTTTGAGACATCATTCAATGGGGAGATTTCTGTATTCACTCAAAAAATACAATTTTGTAGACCTTATATTTATTTATTTTTGAAACAGAGTCTCACTGTTTAGATCCTGGGAGCCCCAGAAATAGTTTGTAGAACAGGCTTGATGTAAACACCAGAGAACAAGGAGTTTCTGCCTTTTGAGTGCAGGTAGAAAAGTCATGTGCCACCGTGATTAACTCGATGTTATTTTTAATTATATATCTCCCTCTGTGTCTCCCAGAGATGCCATGTAGAAGGGACTAGTAAGCATGTTCATATCTCGAATTATTTAATACAGTGGAGAGGGGATTAAAACCCTGAAACCTGCCATGCTCCTACAGTACAATCAGTAGGTCTTCCTATAGCTTGTGCCAGCTTTGTAGAACTCTAAAGCAAGCTGAAAAGATTCTCCTGACATCCTCCATTCTCAATAAACCTTTCAAATCTTGATTCCTAACGGGGGAAATGTCAGGGAAACTACAAGTAGAGCTGTCTTTGTCAAAATCGTCAGAGGATGTCTGGGAGCAAGTTCTCAATGAGACTTAATTGTTTTATGAGTGTTAAAGACAGTGTTTCCAGTAATAGCTCTATCTGGGCAGGAAGATGCATTGTAGAACAGGATGGGCTTGAACATACAGCATTCCATCTGCATCTGTCACCTAACATTGATATTGAAGGTTGCTCTATCATGACTAGCCTGACTTCCAGATTGTATACATTAGTGACAAAAGTCAAGAGTTATATAGGGGTTAGCTAAACAGGAAAACCAAACTAAGTTTTTTTTTTGCATCTACCAATATGTCATAGGTCAAGCCAGCATTAGGACTCTAAAAACACCAGTATTTTAAAATAAGATGCAATTGTGAACAAGGAGTAATATATTTGTAAAATTGTTGATATGTTGGCTTTGAATTGTAGTGTTCTTTGAGATTTGAGTTTTAGGCACTGAGATGCAGAGTTCTTGCCTAGGACACAGAAAGTCAATTAGCCTAATGGCCAGTGCTAAGGGTACCCAACTTGGCAAAGGGCGGGGGAGGACAAAGGCTGTGGGTTAAGCTGGTCTTGAAATCACAGCACACAAACTACACCTCATTCGTATTAGGGCATCTCCTGACAATTTCATTAGCTAACCAATGAAATAAATAATTAGCCCACTGTTAGAAAATGTGAAATCTGCACGCTTAAATTCAGAATCTCTGTTCAATGAATCTCTATAAATAAATTCACTGGGTTATGGTTTAATATTCTTTGTAATATTATTTTTCCCATAAAATTTAGCCTCATTTCTATTCCCCAGACTTCTCCTTTAATGAAGTAGGAAAAGTCAGCACTTTCTTTATAGCATAATATACTTCCTGATAAGTCAAACCTGTGCACTTCATGTAAATGAAGTTGGAGTGAACTGAGTCAGTCACCAGTATATAAACAGAGATGGTTTTTCAGGGAATATCCCTAGAACTAATTTCACTGCATTATTTAGCATATTCTTCAAGGAATGTCAACTGTTTCCAAAGATAGAGCAGGATTAATTTCCTGAGACCAAATGAGAGATCCATATTGAAGAGGGATCATATATAGTTAGGGATTCTTCTGTGCCATAAGGCATAAACTAAAATATTAGATAGACATGTTTGTGACTTTTCACAAAGTCAAATTTATTGAGTGATAATAAATTCCAAAATCTGCATCAGTTTTGTTGGAAGCAATTTTTCCAAATAGACATAATTTACTTTAGTGTCGGGAGCGATCTTATTTATACCCTCTTGTAAACATTTTTTAAGAGTAATGCATATGCTCCCCAGCTCCCTATGAATAAATCCTGGGCCCACAGGAATAGCTGATAGCAATCTACAGTTTGGTTACTTAACTCTCCTCCCTGCAATTAGGTTATTTAGCACCTACCTCTTATCTTCATTCCTGCTGCTCAGCCTCCATGGTGGTCTGCAACTATCAACACCCCTCAGTACATGAACAAGAACACTCCTTGGTCTGATTACTAGGGAATGACCTCTCCCTTAATGTCCTACATTGCCTTAGCTCATTTCCCCTATTTAAGCCTGTACAAATCTCTCATTAAATGCAGCTTGATCAGCCATGTTGTCTTGCTGCCACCTTCTCTTGTCTCTTGTCCCTTCATTCCAGGTTCCCATGGGCTGGACCCTGCTGTGCCCTGCTGGCCAAAGCACTTTAGAAATATGCTAATTGCAAAGACAGATATTTGGAAAAAAGAATTAATTTTATTTTTTTTTTGTTTTTGAGTATTAGCATTTGAACATGCATATGTGGGACACTTTGAAAAGCCTGAGGAGGGCAGAAGAAGGCCTCAGACTGTTTGTGACTGGTGTCATAGGTCATCAGATACAGAAATGTGGGTGCTAAAAATTGAACATGGGCCCTCTGGAAGAGTTGTCAGTGGTCTTAAGAGCTGAGCAATCCCTCAGGGCAAAGGCAGGCTAATTAATTCCAACCTTAATTACTAGTATTAAAATTCACCCTCCCTAAATAGCCAGACAATGTTTTCAAAGACTCTATCACCTTCAAAAGATATAGGAGACTGAAAATTTGTATTCATAAGAGGATTACTGAGTGCAAAAGGCCAAAGATATGTAATATTTTGCCTCAGAAAAGAGAAGCCATTTATCATCTGGTGACAAATGACACAAAACCATGCAAAAATACTATACAAGCCATGTCCTGCAATTTTTGGTTCTAGATGGAAAAATTGACATCATAAAAAAACAACATACTCTGCAGACAGAAATGTAAAAATTAACTATTGACAATTTTAACACAATTTATGAGGGATCTAAATCTCTTTCTTTGTTTATAACTGGTTTTATAACTTATAAACAACATGCAGTTGAGTTATTGTATATAAGTAAAAGTTTAGCTGTCATCCCATGTTATTAAGGATGGGGACACAGTTCTTTTCCCTAGCAACACAATTCCCTTGGCTCTTAAGTCTGGCAACTTTGATCTCAGTATACTTCCCCATTAAGTGCAGAGTACCTGTTTCAGAAAATACTAGGCAAGGGAATGTTCAAGGAATTATGATATTTAATTCTTTCTTAATAAGAACGATTTTCCATTGTGCAAAATCCGCCATCCTGGATATCATTTTTGTTGATTAAAGATATTGAGACAAAGTGTACACACACACACACACATTCAAATGTCTTGATAAGCTAAAATAAATTATGTGACACTGAAGCAAATACTCGCATGAAACACTGTCTCTCACTTTTCTCTTTAGACATAGATATGAATATTACAGAACAGTGGAGTTAAAAGCAAATCATGTATTTATTATGTAGTATGTATTGTGTTTCAGGAATCGCCTCAAAATTAACGTTAAAAAAATAGCCCACAAACCTGTTGATAGTTCCAAGGATGAATATCATATTAAGACAAGAAAGCTGTCAAGACTGACAAATAAGAGGATCTCACTAACCCTAGAATTAACCCAGAAAGCTTCGTTATTTAAAAATTAAACTTCCTCTAGGACGCATTTATAGATCTGTATCTAAAGAAAACAAGCTTAACAACACACGGGGGATTGGGGGAGGCTTGCAAACCAGTGCAATTGCAAAGTCACGGTTCAGACAAGGAATCCCCCAAACTTTAAAAGTGGAAGAAGAAACGCAACCCCCCAAACTTTAAAAGTGGCAGAAGAAACGCACAAGAGGTTACTTTCTTTGACAACAAGAACAACAAAAACGCAACATCGGGAGGCATCTTTGGAGCTGGCGGAAGTCGCGTACCGCAAGGAACTTTGGTCCTTGTAGTTTCCCGCGTACTTCTTTTCACCAGAGGCCGGCCTGTGGCGCAGGTTTGTGATGTACTTCCAGTCCTTGCTCTAACCACCCTCTGGTTGGCCGAGAAATGTGGGCCATTTAACCGAGATTGCCTGGGACACATTTTTTCCCATTCAGATGGGTTTTCAATTAAGCTTACGTGGTTCGATACATTAATTTAATGTTAAAACTGTAAATACTTTGTAAACAAACAAACAAAAATATTGCCGGGCTTTCACATGCTTCAACCCCTTAAACACACACTGCTGCACGGTTTAATTCCGTTACAACTGTGCATTCTGCATAATACATGCAGAAAAGAAGATTAACCCCATAAGGAGAAAACAGCCACGTTTCTGATGTTAAACTCGTGAATTCATTCGATTAGTTCACTGCTCTAACACTAAAATGTGCTTAACGCCCACATGTGAATTTTAAAGTTTAACATTTGGAAGCAAACACCCGAATTGCTGTGTAGTTAAATGTCATGAATTAATTTTTTTCAGATAGTTTAGCCTGCGTAAAACAATCCCCAAATAAGCGCATTATGTGTTTGCTAGTGTGCATGCGTGTGTGTGTGTGTGTGTGTGTGTGTGTGTGTGAGAGAGAGAGAGAGAGAGAGAGAGAGAGAGAGACAGAGACAGAGACAGAGACAGAGACAGAGACAGAGAAAGAGAGAGAGGGAATGATATGAGAAGTTTATTACTAACATTTTCAGTTTTTATTTTATTTTCTGCATCTTGGTATTTTACACAGGCCATCATCTATAAATTTAACAAGTCCTCAACCCTCTGGGCTACTTGCCTCTGCATGCAGATGGGTTTTCATGATTTTGGTGTTGTTCTATACCTTTAAAATATCTTACATTCCTAGTATTCACCCTTCATAATTATTGCACAGAGTTTTGAAAGGTAAATTCTCAGTGGGAGCAGATCATGCAGGACTGTAAATCTTATGTACATAAGAGTGTGAGGACATTAGGTCACCACACAGGAACATCAAGGCTCTTTTCTACAAGTTTGGGAAATCCCATGTCAGACAGGAAGAAGGTGCAAAGATAAAAAAAATGAGCAATGATTTCTCGATATGTGGGTTCTAATTGGAATAACTATATGGGTCAGGACACTAGTAATAGAGCGTGGGAGTGTATTTCAAGGGATAGAGGAAAAGGGAAGGAAAAATATAGAAAACAGTGGACTAGGGAGTTATGAAAAATTAATGGTACATACTGAGTTAAATGGTGAGGGGAATGAAAGTCCTAGGTAGAGGAGAGACTATGAAAAAGAAAAAAAAACACTGATGTCATTTTAAAGAGTCATAAGGAAAGACACTTTGTAAAAATGTCTCAATGTGTATATACTTAAAATTACTTTTTAAATGTTCCAAGTTTGCATTTTAATAAACAGTATTGCACCGGACAGTGATGAATCTATGGTCCATGACTGCTTCTGAGAGCAGGGTTAAAGTATGGGGAGTACCATCTTCTAAGAAGAACAAAAGCAGCCTGTCAAATGTAAGTGGACTAATTACAATACAATCTTGTAACTAAATAATGAATTTTAAGATTCATACTCTTTCTATGAGTTTGTGAAATTCAAAACACATATAACTATAATTGTAACTGTTAGTTCACCATTACCTGTTTTTTTTTAACTAAAAAGTTTAATGAATCTTAAATAATATATCAGTAGTATTTAATGTTGGCCTTTTAGGAATCCAATGGATGTCTGATAGTAAATGCTCTACAATTCCTGTCAAATATGTTCCCAATAATTCATCTTAAAATGCTTTATGTGAGAATTATGAAAAGAATTCTAGGGATGTGCAGGTGTTGAAATGCCTATTAATAAAAATGTATACACAATTTATCATGGGTAATCTTTACTATCCTAAATACCTTCTGTGATATTACAATTAAAGTATTTGAAAAGTGTACTTATATATGGATTACTCTGTTATATGAAGTCATTATAAGAGCTTCCACATTTGATCTTGGGGTTTTTCTAGGTCCTGGTATATATTATAGGCCCCATAACAAAATGTTTCTCACGTCTTTGAAATGAGCCTCATGATTTCTGTCAACAAATTAAAGTTGTCACAGTTAGAATAGAGAATCATTATAGAAATACAACAAGTGAATAATAAGATACAAGTAAATAATAAGATAGTCCAATTAAACAAGAAAATGAATAGTCTATCAAAATTTTAAGTGTAATATAACAGAAGTAAAAAACACTAACACTGAGGTTTAATAACTCAACATTATGACTTTATGTTATACTTTATGGAAGTAAATGTGAGAGGAAAAAAGACAGTTTAGAAACAGAATTATTTCCTGTATTGTAGGAAAGGAATAGCCTACCAGAAGTTAATATACAGTTACAGAACCAAAAACTCAGCAGCAATAGGCAAGTTAATCAGACCATTTTTAATGGTGGGATATAGGTTAAACTTTTGCAAAGCACCCTAGGAGCAATCCTCAGTGGTTGCTAAATGAGGAAGATATTTGTCCAGTGTGCAGAACAAAAGGAACCTATGGAGGGAGGAACTGTCCTTAAGCTGACTTCTCAGGATTATCTAAATTCAGAGGCAAGCAGGATCTACCTGCTGAGGCAACTATCCTCCCACCATTCAGAGGAAAATCCCCATAGAACAAATGCTGTTTTCTATCCATGCTGAAATGCAGCAATTTCTTCTTGACCATTTAGAAGTGTTAATGCCCTCTCTGAGGGTGGCATCTCCATCTTGGGCTGTCAGGAGCACTGCCCAGTTTATGGAATCTGAGGCAAATACACACATTCTTACACTGAAGTGATGTTTTAAAAAGCAATGTGCTAAGAAGCCTCAGCGAATGAAATTCTGATTGCAATTGTCTTTTAAGTGATGTGAAAATGTGAATGAAAATGCAAATATACAAATCAAGAATAACCATCACATAGCAAATGACCATTTTAACAAGACAACCACTTGTTCTATATGTGCATCATGGGAAATTATTTCTCTTGACCCATTTTTTTAATTCTGCCAGCCTTGAAGGGTTCTCATTGATCTTTAACCATTGCACTGGTTCGAGTATTATAAGACGGCTAGCACAGTCCTGCTTTAGATATTCCTATGTCTCTTCAGGGACACGTATGGTAGATATCCTCTGTAACAATCCACCAATAGATTCAGGCTTTGAGATGGCTGTTTAAATCCATTTGAAATGAGCACAGTCATGCATTACTTTTAGAAGATGTTTTAGGCTTTCATCAACATTCCCAGTTTGTTGAACGGTAGATGGCACTGTGAGCTCAGAAATGATTACTCCTTCAAGCTGAGCTTGCTTGGCAGTTTTTTTTTTAAACAAATGGACTTTTAGGATTTATTTAAGGTTTAAGTAAAAGCACAATCTTTCTGCAATTTCATACAATTTATGTACCTCCCTATCATCAGACACCATACCTGGACTTAACTGACTTGTTTTTTTTTTTTGCTTTTTTTAATACAGTAAAAATGTATTATTTGAATTTTAAATTTACAGCTATTAGAAAATAGGTTTTTCGTGGTATAAAAACAGTTTTGCATGCATTTGTCTTCTTCAAACTGAGCATCCTACGGAAAATTGCTCATTTGCTCCAACATCTGCTTTTTAATTTTTTTTAATTTTTTAAATTTAAACTTAAATTAGAAACAAGGTTACTTCACATGTCAATTCCAGGTCCCTCTCCCTTTCTCTCCCCTCCTCCCACGATGTCAGTTAGGAGGCCTGGGTAATCTATTGAGCCTTGGATAGTAGATCAATATTTATCCCGGGTATACAAATGGACTTTGGACTCCCATCCAACAATGAGAGATGCTCTCTCACCCTGGACTCTTAGGGGAGGATCTAGTCCCTGCCCTGGATGAAATTGCTTAGCAGTTTTAATGGCAAGAATGAAATATGTGTTTATGATGACATATCACATTGAAGTATTTTTAAAAAATGCATCTGTGGGAACTTAAAGAAGCTACTACCCCACTTTTTGCTTTAGGCTCTTTGGCTTCCATACTTTCATACTTTTTACTTTCCCTATCTAAAATCAGATCCTGAAGTACATCTATCCCCATCCCCCACTTATGAAATATGCATGGTCTTTAAATTAATTAATGAAGCTGTATCCTTAAGTAGTTTGACTTCATTTTTGGTGATAAAACCACAAAATTATATTGCATTTATATACTAATAGGATGTACAAATTTTAGTATCCCCTTGCAATGTATTTTTGAAATATTTTTGGCTGCTCTGCTTGCTATTGTTTCTCTGTGAATACTAACCCTTTCATTGTCTTCTCTACCCTCTAATATCCATGGCTTCCACCTACTTATCATTGTGTTTCAATTATAAAGTGGTTCCTCTTAATGACTCATTAGTGAACATTCAAGTGCCTGTTTTTATTTAAAAAAGATCACATCCTTAGTCATCAGGTATATGCATTTCAAAAATACTTTGAGATTTCACCTTCTGCTAGTCAAAATGGCCAAGAACAATGAGAAAGTTGACAGCACGATGTGGTGAGGATGTGGAATAAGAGGAATCCTTGTCCATTGCTGGTAGAAATGCAAAATTGTACAGCCTTTGTTGGAATCAGATTGTGGGATGCTTCTGAAGCTGGGAATAAGTCTACTTCAATATTTAGCTGCACCACTCCTGGGAAATTATTGAAGGAAACTCTATATCATATCACAGAGACACCCACTTCATTCATTTTAATTAGCAATAGGAAACAGCCTGGATGTTCATTAATGGGTAATGAACATGTATTACACTTACCCAATGGAATACAACTCTGAATTTAAAGACATAATATCATGGAAACCATATTTAAATAAGTGAAACTAGAAAAATGTCATCCTTAGTGGGTTACCCAGTACCCCAAAGACAAATATAGAGTATAATCACTTATAATTGTCGAGATTTATTATTAATCATTTCAAAGGCATGTAAGAATCCTTAAATCCACAAATGTAAGGTGTGGAGTAAGAGGCTTTGAGGCAGGGAAATATTTACTGAGAAAGAAAAATATTGTACGCAATATTAGAGACACCCAGCCGCTTGTACTGAAATAGAATAATAAATGACAACAGGAGAGAAGAGGGCGTAGGGATAAAATCCCAGGAAAGATTACTAAAAGTATGTACCATTTGCAATGTGTTATTGCAATCTAACCCGATAGAAATTTAATGAAATTATCATATTACAAGAAGAGAAAGTCCACCTAGATATATCTTGCTCTCACCTAAGACATCTTGTACCAAGTAGGCATTATCTTTAATCTATTTCTTGACTAAAGGGTAATCATTGGATCCCCCGAACAGCTAAGAGCATTTTTTTTCACAAAATGCTGCTAAGGATCTATTGCTGATGGCCAAAATCTATATGTCTCACAGAACGGAAGAGTTGGGCTGGTTTCTTTATTGCTACTGAATATTGTTTTGGATATTTCAAATTCACAGGCTACGGAAAGATACAGAAAGGAAGAAATGAAGATGGTGAAGGGTAGACAGATGTTGGTGGACTGCTTTCCACCTGGAGCCATGGTGAATGCAATAAGGATTAGACTGGGGGTGAGTCTGTTTGCTACCTGGGGTCATGTAGATATCTGGGCCAGGCTGTTACCAAGTGCCATGTCTGGACACCTGGCCCTATATTAGCTAGGTTCTGTGTTGATGTCATCAGCTCTTGTTGCCATTGATCTCCATGCTTATTCCACTGGTCTGGGCTGCCTCCTGGAGCTGTGTTTGTGTCCAAGGTCAATGCTGTTACTAGAGCCTTGCTGATACCTGGTTCCTTGGTGACAACCAGACCCAGGCTGCCACAGAGGACCATATCTAGGTCCATGTTCCTTTCACAGCCAAGGTCTATGCTACTATCAATGGTCCATGTTGCCAGCAAAGTCCACATGAAACCTGGAGTGTGGGCTGAAACCTGTGGCCTTGTGGATGTCTAGGGCCATGCTGCTGCCAGAGTCAACTTGATCTGAGTTGCTGAGACTACCACTTGGAATTAGGATGTCAACCAGGCTGAACTGCCTGGGTGCATGTGCGTATTTGGCTGAGCTGCTGCTGGGGACTGTGTTGAGGTCTGTGGTCCAAGTTGACTATAGGGCCCATACAGAGGCCCCAGATCTGGGACAGAGCTTGAGGCTTGGGTGGAGTTGTGGGGCCATACCATAGCAAACCTCATACATGCATGAGTGCCCTCTGCTATCGATCACAAAGGGCCATTGTGTCATCCAGTTCCATGCTGCTGTTCAGGGCCATGTCTGGGTTTGAGGTTCAGATGCAGTTTGGGTCTGTTTGATGTTTGTGGCCCCTGCCACCTCAAGAGGTCTTAATAATCATGCAAGATCAAATTAGAGGACCATGTTGAGCCAGTCTTAACCTGCGCCTTATCCTTCACTAACGCTGGGAAAGCTGTCCTTGACTCTCACTGGACACTACAGCAACAAGACAGCTAGCATTTGGGAAAGATGGCCCCACCTCTCACGATAGGTGAGGGTGAACTTGATTGAGGAGCTTAGTCATCTCTCAGACTCACAGTCAAGTCTTGTGTTCCCCCTCCCCACAGCATCTACCCTACCTAGGACCTGCTGGTATTCCTGAAGGGCCTGGTTCTGTGTAACAATATCTATAGGATCTTCAAGACCAGGGGTGACAGCAGGATATCCCAGAGGAGTACCATTGAGGAACCAGTGATGATGGTGTACCAGAAACAGAAGATGTTGAGCCAGCCCATTGACTCATTGCAATACACATTTTTTTAGTAAATCAGATAGGGCAAAATGGTGTACTAGATGATAAACCAGGACCCCAAGTGTTCATTTTCCTTATGATAATTCTTTAGTTGATGTTTGATACAAAGTCTCAAACTGCAGCCTAGGTTAGTGTAGAACTTTTGTATTCCAAAGTGGCCTTTTACATTGGTCCCCTCAGTTCAGTTTTCCCAGTGTGGGCTTACAGACAAGAGCCACCACATTAACTTCCATCCACTTTTCCTTAATAAAGCCTTTAAAAGAAAAGAAATCATGAATATAATGAGTAAATAAATGGCTCTAAAAAAAACTCATAGAGAATTAGCTAATCCAGAAGCCGAAAGATATATGTGATATATGTTTGCTTATAGATGGATATTAGCAGTTAACTGAATGATAACTATTTTCATTAGGGTTTCTATTGCTGTGAAGAGACAGAGTGCGTATACGCCTATAAGGAAAATATCTAATTGGGGTATCCCACTTAGAGTTCACGGGTTCAACCATTTATCATCATGGTAGGACAAGGCAATGTGCAGGCAAACATGGTCCTGGAGAAGTAGCTAAGAGTCCTATATCTTGTAGGAAACAGGAAATGTTCTGAGACACTTAGAATTGTGTTAAGCCTATTTGAGATCTCAAAGCCTCTCTCCACAGTGAGACAATCCCTCCAAAAGACAATACCTATTTGATAAAGGCCATACCTCTTAATAGTGTCATTCTGTTTGAAGGGTCATTTTCTTTCAAATTACCACAATAGCCAAGCTATATTCTCTAGAAACACAGATGGAAGGTTTATAGTAAGGTACTGGGAATGATAGATAGGTCTCCCAAGTAAAGGGAAATAGAATAGTTTTACATGGATAGATGGGTTGGGGCCTAATATTGAATGAGTAAGTCTGGAGTGGCAGAGAAGAATGGGGCAGAGAAACAAATACAGGTAATGTTAAGGACAGTTTAAAGGTTAGTATGGAAAATTAATGGGTAGAAGCTTCTAAAAATATATGCATATATGAATGAAATTTAAATGAAATCTCCAAATAATAGGGAGACAGAACACTAACCCTACATTGCATGTCATCAAATGTTTTCAGTACCAAGATTAGATTAGATTGGGGAACACCAGAACTTGAGCAGAGACCCACTTCCCCTTCTGCCTGGGAGTAGGCAGCTGTAAGACAATGTTTACTAAAAACAATACAATGCCCGGGGGCAATAAGTTCCTGGAAAAGGCCTGCCCACAGAAACCACCCTGACCTCGACCTTGTCCAAAGACTAACCGCCTCTTCTGCCACGTCCAGATCAGTTTTTGGGGTCAGAGCAGAACCAGCCAGGGGAGAGGAGAGAGCAGAAGCTTCTCTGGTGGGAGCCTTTCTTAGGAAGTTTTCTTGAACCTTTTTGGAGCCTGCTTAAAGTTTTCTTTACATCGTTGAACAAGTCTCTGTGTTGTCAATCCCCGACACCCTCTGCACGTTCTCGGACACAGGCCGCGCAGCAGACGCGACAATTGGAGGTCCCACCGAGATAGAGAGTGCTGCACTGGTGCCTTCATTCTAGCAACTTTGATACACAGACATACTTCACAAACTTCCAAAAGAGAAATATAAATATGAACCCTGCCACAAAAGCACATGATCGACAAAAGTGTACTGTCTGTATGATACGCTATTGCAATGGTGAACAAGGCTTGTAGGAATAATCAATCTATATCAAATTTGACTTAAGGTCCACTCAATTAGATGGAACTCAAACCTAACACTGTTTCAAAGAGAGGGAGTGGTAGACAGAGAACCTGAGAGTAGATGCCAGAGGAAAAATGCAAGCGAGAATACTACTGTTCTAAACAAACACAAACACATATGCAGACACACACACAAGACCTTATCAATTAAATGACTCCTAATGATATTCTGCTATATGCACAGATCTGTACATCATGCAGCTATCATCAGAGAGGCTTCCTCCTGATTCATATGAAACAAATACATATGATTACATTTGTTGCATATAATGGTTTCACTATAGATTTTTGAAGGCATTTGCAGTATAGCAAGAGACCAAAAATTTAGAACATATGAAAAATTTAAAAATCTATACATAGTTTGTGAACTGATAATAAAGTAAATTGTGTTTATTTTCTACTTCCTAGATTGGAAAGTCATATAGAAGAAAATAGGAAATGATAGGTTCATGGAGATCATTTATGCTGAACCTAATATGAATGACTACAGCTGGGAACACAGACACAGGATGACTTCAATACATTTTCCAACATGAAATTAGATATGTGTACAGCCACATTGCAAGCAAAATTCAGCAAAAAAATGGCATTTTAGAAGTATGTTTGTGAGAACAGTCAACTAATTGGGTACGAAAAACGGGGAAAGTTTTTTTTTTAATGAGACAGGGTTTCTCTGTATTGTTTTGGAGGCTGTCGGTCCAGCCCGGCCTTGAACTCACAGAGATCCGCCTGCCTCTGCCTCCGAGTGCTGGGATTAAAGGCGTGCGCCACCACCGCCCGTCTCCGCCATTGGTTTTAGACAATACTTGGTGATAGTCTGTCTTAGCATTTGGGTGTCAGTGCCTTAAGTTAGTTGTCAATAAATTGCAACAGTTTTATATGCAGGTTGAAAGGATTTTAGGTGAGACTAAGATGAGTGATAACAGCCACTATGGGTACGAAAAGCCCAGTATAATTTGTTCTGAATCTTTATTATTCCAAATAGCCACAATCAGAATGTTCCAACCAGTCCTAAACTTTTATTTAAGGTCTTAATTTTTCTTTTTGTTTATGAGTTCTCTTTCCACTTCCCTGTGTTAAACAAGTACGAAATATTGTGTAGTCAGAAAACTGATGTTGTCATATGTTCTGTGTTTGCTGGAAAGCTTTCTTAGATGATGGTAAATATGAGGCTGATTGGGCCAAATGGAAGTCTTTAGAGAATACAAATAATTGGTGAATCCATTAGATAAAAAATTCCAAGATCATATAAATATTAATTACTGTCATAATCCATGCATGATTATCATTCCTTTCATCTGAATTTCACATAATACATATATGCCATACAAATATGATTATTATATATGAAGTTATAATGCTCAAGAATTCAGTATGGACTAGAGGAGGAAAAATATCTGGTTGAGCAAGCAAACATCATAGCCAGTCAAAACGCCAACAAACTTCTTAGTCAAACTTTCTATAGTTTCTCCATTGTGTGTAGTAGTTTATATTTTATGAAAGATTGGATGTTAAGGGCATCAGAGCTATTTGTTTAGTTATAATGTCTTTCTTTTTGTAGTTAAATTCACAGAGATATTAGCAAAATTGTTTTTAATAAGTTATTGTAATGTTAATTGTGACTAATATATATAATATATATATATTTTTGGTTTTTCGATACAGGGTTTCTCTGTGGCTTTGGAGGCTGTCCTGGAACTCGCTTTGTAGACCAGGCTGGCCTCGAACTCACAGAGATCCGCCTGCCTCTGCCTCCTGAGTGCTGGGATTAAAGGCGTGCACCACCAACGCCCGGCCTAATATTTTTATTAGTACCATTAGTTTTTGCTTAATAGATACTAGTGTTAAGATGTAGGAGGATAGTTCAATTACAGAAGAGAGCAGATAAGAAAGAATAATTTGAAATTGATTTCTTGAAAAATTTCTTTTATTCATATTACTGCTGGTAAATGCAAAATATTTGATATATTAATGAAAAATCAAAATTCCATAGATTATTTGGAATACGACCAAATATTATTTCTTTGAATAGAAGAAAGCAGCATGAGAGATACTATAATAGAGGGAGTCATTGTAGGGTTTGAGGAGAGATCTGGCAGTGGTGAGATTTCCAGAGATCTATAAGGATGACAACAACTGCCAATCTAAGTAATAGTGGAGAGGCTACCTTAAATGCCCTTCCACAATATTGAGATTGATGACTACCTTGTATGTCATCCTAGAAACTTCTGATGAAATCAGAGGCAGACACCCATAGTTAAGCACTGAAACGAACTCCTGGAATCCAGCTGTAGAGAGGGCGGAGTGATGAGCAAAGGGGTCAAGACCGGGCTGGTGAAACCCACAGAAACAGCTGACCTGAACAAGGGGGACCTCATGGACCCCAGACTGATGACTGAGAGGCCAGCATGGGATTGATCCAGACACCCTGAACATGGGTGTCATTGAGGAGGCCTAGGCAATCTATAGGGCCTTGGGTAGTAGATCAGTATTTATCTCTGTCATACGTTTGGAATTTGAGAGTCCATTGAGCATGGAGGGATGATCTCTCAGCCTGGACACATGTAGGAGGGTGTAGGCCCTATCCGGGATGATATAGCAGACTTGGGGGATACCACATGGAGGACCTCACCCTCAATTGGGAGTGGAGGGGGAATGGCATGAAGGGTTGGGGGGCTGGTGGGGGTGGGGAAGGGAGCTGGGACTGACATGTGAAGCAGGCTTGTTTGTAATTTAAATAAAAATAAATTTAAAAAGAACAATTATTTTAAATCATCACAGACCCATTTTGAATCTTCCCAATAAAGTTAGTTTGAGCATTACATTCTAACCCTAATTTCAAGACACAAAACAACAAAAATTTAAAAAATAGAGAAAGATAAGCAAAAACAAAACTAAAATAATTTACTATGTTCAATCCAATGCATTACATTTTGCCAATGACAGTAATGTTAAGATACAGCTGATTAAATATCTTAATCCTTAATGTATAACTCACAGTTTTGCATACTTTACAGTAACTTTGACACTCTTAAAATACATTTTAGAGTTTTTATTTTATGTGTATGAGTGTGTTGATTACATATATGTACACATACTGTCTTTGTACTGGTTTCAAAGAGACTGCCTAAGAGGCATCAGATCTGGAACTGTAGTTACAGATGTTTGTGAGCCACAACTTTATGCTGAGAACTAAAACTGGGACTTGTGTAAGAGAGGCAAATACTCATAACTATGGATCTATCTCTCCATACCACACAACCTTTACACTCTTTATCCTTGTTAAAAATACAAAAATACTTGGAGGATATACACTATAATCAAATGATATAAAAATAAACAGAAGTATACATCATTTTGTAATGAAAACTAACCAATTCCTATAGCAAGTAGTACTAGCCTACAGGAATCACAATTTTTAGGACAGACAGAAATCTGGTGAGATTCATTTTCAAATAAAGGACTTCAAATATTATTTTTAGAAAACTAAGTTAAACCTAAGAGACTACACCTTATAACTACATATGACATCATTAAAAAACTTAAAATGGCCAGGTGGTGGTGGTGGTGCACGCCTTTAATCCTAGCACACGGGAGGCAGAGGCAGGAAGATCTCTGTGAGTTTGAGGCCAGGCTGGACTGACAGCCTCCAAAACAATACAGAGAAACCCTGTCTCATAAAACCAAACAACAACAACAACAACAAAAATAACAAAAATATAAAATGGCTCATGGTGTGGTTCACTGGAATAAGAAATGTTATTTTTAGGCACTTTGCCAAAGCAAAGTGTATGGATAATATTAAATAATGATATTTTTAGAGATTCATTTCATTTTCTGATTGGAAATGAAGAAATAATATTTGTTCATATCCAAAATAATCTATTCCTCATACTGGAATTATATTGCCCAGACTTAATAAAAGGGGAGGTACTTAGTCTTACTGCATCTTGATAATGCCATGCTTTTGAAATCCATGGGAGGCCTGTTCCTTTCTGAACAGAAAAAGAGTATTGGATTCAGGGTGACTTGTTGAGTTTGGGAAGGAAAAGAAAGATAGAAAGGGAAACTTCATTCAGGATGCAAAATAGATTAAATAAATTTAAAAAATTGTATACTAGGGGCATTTCAAGATATTTTTATACAATTGAAAATACTCAACATAAAATTATTTAAGAAACATGCTAGGAAAGAGTGAGACTGAATTGAAACATTGAGTACTATTGTATCGTTTCTTGGACAACTAAGTTGAAGTTTGTAGTTAAATATGAGTGTTATCTAGTTTTCTTGAAGACATCAGGGTGCATTCTCAGAAGATGATAAAAGTTTGATATGTAAAAATAGAAATCTAACATGTAAAAATAGAAATCTAATCATTTTCCTCTTTACCATTTTAATGAAAAGTTCAGATGTATAGAATTATGCGATACATTCTATGTGTGAATTAATATATAAATTTATTATTAAAAATAGTATTTTCATCCATTATATTCTGATCTAGTCACCTCTGTTCACCATCCTACCAAGTTTTCTCCAATACCCACCTACCTAACTTCATACCACCTTTTTCTGTTTTTAAATCAAAAATCAGGTGAACCAAAACTTTATAAAAGAATGAAGGAATGTCAGAAACACAAAAACATACAGACATTGGGAAATCACAAGATCAAAAACTGTAATATACAAGCAAAAGACCAGCAAGACCGATAATATGATCAAAGTAATAGCAGAAAAACTGTTTACAAAACAAAAGTTGAGTATGTTTTATGTTTTCCAACCACTGCTGTGTGTGGAGTCTACCCTTATGTGTGGTGAATAAACCCTTTGAGAGGACATTGCAGAGTTAGCAACATCCCTGTTTAGCATGTGCGAAACTCTATATTTTATCCGTAACACTGGATAAACAGGAGATGGTGGTGAACACTGATGGCTCAAATCTAATCCTCATGAGATGGTGAAATTGGGATCAGGAGTTCAAATGATTCCTACTACAATGTAAGTTCAGACAAGCCTGTGATATATAAGACCCTTTTTTTTAAAAAAAGAAAGAAATGACCTAACTAAATAACTAAATAAGTAAGTTAATAAACAAAAGAAAATATTCCACAGGATTAAAAGTAATTTTCATCTGGGAATGTTGACATATGCGTTTAATCCAAGAACTCTGGAGGCATAGACAGGTGGATTTCTTTGATTTTGAGGCCCATCTGGTCTGAAGAGTGAGTTCCAGAATAGCCAGGGATGCACAAAGTAACCCTGTCATGAAAAACAAAACAAAACATATGGAAATCTCAAACTCAGCCCAACCAAACAGAAATAAAAAATAATTAGTATACTAATCAAAGACATCTTCCACAGTGAATGAAAACACAATTTTGACAAAAAAATAACTCACCTATCTCTCTATTTATGTATTTTTGGTTTGTTGAGATAGGATTTCTCTGTGTAGCATGGCTGTGATGAAACTCACAGAGTTCTGCTGGCTTCTATCAACTAGGTGCTGGGAATAAAGTCTTTTTGCCACCACCATCAGCAGAGTTATTTTTTTTAAATTATAAATTCATTAATTTATTGAGTACTCATGCATTAACATGCTGACATATCTACTGTTCATTTCTTATCCTCAAATGGAACACACACACACACCACACACACACACACACACACACACACACACACACACACACACACACACACACACATACACTCACAGGTTCACCCTAATTTTATTTACCATGAGTGGATGTCAAAATACCACATAAAGTAGACATTTAGTTCCTTCTTCCACATGAATCCCAGGGATGATTTTCAAGTTGTGTGACTTGGTATTGAGAACCTTTTTCCAGCTGACACACCTTTCATGGCAGTCAACACTGCTTTATCTCTTGATTCATAATTATTTTTTGAAAAAATGTCTTTTGTTGTTTTTGCATTCATGAAATAAATACATTTTCCACTACTTCCTCCAAACTCTTCCTCTACTCCCATTATCAAACTAATGGCATTTTCACCTGCACAAATTATTGTTTGCAGATATTTATATACATATCTTTATGCACAAGTATATTCCTACACATAACCTGTTCATCCAATATAACTTTACTTTTTATATTTTTAGTGCTGAACATTTGGCAATGGACAATAAATTGGTGTGTTTTTTCTGGAGAAGATCACCTCTCATAATTCTAAGTCTTCTAATCGAAGCTATGTACAGTCACCTGTAGTACTTTGTGTAGTTTTGAGACCTCATGGGTTTCTTTCCAATCTAAGGTGGCACCTTCAGGCATATCATCCTCATTCAGATTTTTTAGTCATAAAATATATTTTTATTTTATTCTTCTCCTCATACAAACTTCTAGATCTTCTCCACCTTCCTGTATACCTAGCTTCCTATTCCTTTCCCCCTGTTACACAATAGAAAAGGGATCAAATTCCTGGTATTACAAACAACAAATATCTAAAATTTATAGAATCACACTCAACTGAGAATATAGTGATGAAAATTCAGACATTAATTATTGCACATATAAGTACATGCAACAAAATTTGTGCATGGACATTACTGATATAATCATAGATGATTTTCAGAGGTAGGGGAGTTGCTTGCATGGCCTCTCTATGGTTAATGAGACATGGAGCCACAGATGATATATTTGAGGACAGCAGGACAATTGGAACTTTCAAATGGCTGCCTTCCCCCAACTGTTATGGGATTATGTATCTCTTTGTCCTATTGATGGTGGATCACATGGGGAGGGGATGGAGATGTTGAAGGAGGGAATTTGAGTAGATACAGTGGAAACTGAGGGCATTGGATGGGTGATATAGAAACCTAGGGCAGTATAAATTTCCAAAAATGTATGAAGGCAAATATAATGAGGTCTCCTAAGGATGAGGAATTTGTAGTACTGACTGACCATCTCTAATCACCAAATGAAGCTACGTGTATTGGGACTGGGTTGCATTGTGTTGAGTTTTGTCAAAGGGTCAGACTATGGATATTCTCAAAGTACCAAGGCTGTTGTTAAGATAATGGGTTTATGTCTCCAAACTGACAGTCGGAGATCATGTCCAAGGAAAACACCCACACTACTCATTGAACATTGAGAATTTGAACTGGTGTTCAAATGGAAACTTCCTACCAACATTCTAGTATCTTTGGTTCAACAAGACGCTCTTTGGTCTACCAAAAGAGATACATAATCACCTTCAAAAACTTTGACCTGCGATGTGTCCTGCCTGCATATATGATAGGGCAATGGTGGCCCAAAACTTGAGGGAGTATCCAAATGATGTCTGATTTTATGTAAGGTCCACTTGATGAAATAGAACCCTTACTCAACACTGCTTGGGTGACCAAGAACCAAAGACTAGATCACATATAAATCTTGGATAAAACCAAGCAGTACTGTACTGTTCTTATAATTGAGAAGTACCAATAAAATGATTCCTAATGATATTATGCTACCTGCAATTCCTAACCTGTCTGCCAACACCCTCTTAGGTTCTTAAGACCCATTCTTAATGGTCTTCCAAGATCATCAGCAGGTCAGATATTTATATCAATATTCATAACAGTAGCAAATATACAATTATGATAAATAATGAAAATAGTTTTATGGTTGGTGTCATCATTTCATGAGAAACTCCATTAAGGGCCACAAGATTAGGAAGGTTGAAAAGTACTGTGTTACACTCTTTGAATTGTGTCTTATTCAGTCATTGTTAGAGAAGCTTCTTGATCCAGCAGATCACCAAAGATGCAGAGAATCACAGTGACATATTATTATTCTGACTGAAGAATCCTTGATCACACAGTTCTAAATGGGATATCTCCATCAAATCTCTGTGATGAGCGCTCATGGAACCACATGAAAGAGGAAGCAGAAATATTTCTAAAAGCCAGAATGTATGAAGGACACCAAGGGAGCAGGACCCTCTGAGTAAACTGAGCAAGAATCATTTGAACTCACAGAGACAACTTAGCAAGCACAGGGCCTAGACTTGTGTGAACACAGCCCTCTGCACATATATGACAGCTTTCAGCTTAGTGTTCTTATTGACTACCAGAATGTGTGAATAACTGGCTCTCTCATGTTTGTATCTCCTCTTGTTGCATGTTTCCTTCTGTTGGTTTGTCCTGTCCAGAATTACTATGATGTTTTTTATTTTATCTAATTAAATTTCACTTTGTCGTGTTTAATTATTACATCTTACGTGCCTGTTGTTTTCTTTTCTCTTGTCTTTTAACATTCTTTTTGGTTGTGAACCTAGTCTTTAATGCCTGAGCCGTTTCTCCAGCCCTAATATCCTTTATTATTATGTTAAAATTTATGTTATTAACTTTAGCATATTTTTATTGGTTATTTGGAATTTTACATCAGGAACACTGAATACGCTCACTTCCCAGACCTCCCAGGTTTACACTCACACCTTGTAACCTCCTTGATAATGAAGAAAAAAATAATTCCTTTTTGCTTTGCCTATGTAATCATGGGAACATGATCAAATGCCCAGCAGCAAGTCCCTTAAATAAAACAGAGACATTCCCCACCCAGACCCTAGCCAGAAGCCCTCAGTTGTGTGGAGATTCAGATCATTATTGTTAACACTATTTTTAGGAGTTTTCTTCGATGGTTTCCTGCACATATTGTTACTTTTTTATTGTGGTGCTAGGGAGTGGGGTAGGAGTTGTCACAGAAGCATTCTGTGTTCCTCTTTCTCAATCATGCTTCTTCAGTTGTCATTGCACTGCAAATTTAGTTTCCTTGCTCTTTACAGTTATTGGGAGCATGAATCAAGAGCTTCCACATGGTTTCTGAAGACTGCACAGAACGTAGATATCTGCATGGTCATTTGTCATGAGAGACAGAAATGGAGAGGATTTAGAAGGGGGAAAGAAGATAGGAACTAGGAGAAGTAGAATGAATGGAAATTCTAAGCATGATATATTGTGTTAGTAAAGAATCAATTTTCAATAATAGAAAAATTTAAATATAAACACCATTTTGAAATGGCAAATTTACAAAAATCTAAAAAAATAAACAAACAACAAAAAGATTACACCTGTGAATTTTTTTTCAGAGAGTGCCTAAGGAAAAAAACAAATTCTTCATGCCATTTGCATGTCATAAACTTCATCCAAACTAGAGGATAAGAAGACAGTGTAAGAGGCGATGTGTCCTCACACCATTAGCAAAGACATTTAGATCAACAAGTAATAAATGGGACCTCCTGAAACTGAGAAGCTTCTGTAAGGCAAAGGACACAGTCAGCAAGACATAAAGTCAGCCCACACAATGGGAAAAGATATTAACTAACCCTACATCTGACAGAGGGCTGATCTCCAAAGTTTACAAAGAACTCAAGAAGCAAGTCTCCAAAACACCAAAGGATCCAATTAAAAAGTGGGCTACAGAACTACATAGAGATTTCCCAATACAGGAGTCTAAAATGGCTGAGAGACACTTGAGAAAGTGCTCAACATTCCCATCCTGGAAATGCAAATCAAAGTAACTCTGAGATACCATCTCACTCCTGTCAGAATGGCTAAAATCAAAAATACCAATGACAATTTATGTTGGAGATGTTGTGGTGAAAGGGGAACACTCCTCCATTGCTGGTGGGTGTGCCAACTTGTACAGCCACTTTGGAAATCAGTACGAGATTCCTCAGAAAAATGGGAATAAACCTACCACAAGACCCAGCAACTCCACTCTTAGGCATATACCCAAAAGATGCCCATTCATACAACAAGGATGTCTGTTCCACTATGTTCATAGCAGCATTATTTGTAATAGCCAGAACTTGGAAGCAAACTAGATGCCCCTCAATCGAAGAGTGGATAGAGAAAATGTGGTACATTTACACAATGGAGTACTATTCAGCAGAAAAAAACAGTGGAATCCTGAAATTTGCAGGCAAATGGATGACACTAGAAGAAACCATCCTGAGAGAGATGGATTCTCACCGTGGACTCTTGGGGGAGGGTCTAGGCCCTGCCCTAGATGAAATGACAGACTATGGACACCCCCATGGAGGGCCTAACCCTCCCTGGGGAAATGAGGGGATATTGGGGGGGTTGGTGGGACAGCACGGAAGGAGGGGAGAGAACCATAGAGGGACCTGGAATTGACATGTGCAGCAACCTTTTTTCTAATTTAAATTTAAAAATGAAAAAATAAAATATAAAAAAGAGACGATGTATCCAAGATAAATATTTTCCAAATGATATGTCAAGCACTGGTAACATTAAATATAAACAGACTAATGAACAAAATTTGCATAAAAACAAAATTCCTTTGTCTCGCTCTGTTCTTCACAGGTCTCCTCACAATGTTCAAACTAGATTTCCTTCATTAATCCATACCACTATATAGAATGCAGCTCTGTATGCAAAAGACACCATTTTACACACATTGGCCATTTTGCTGACATATCACTGTTCATTTCTTATCCTCAAATGGAACACACACACACACACACTCACCTCAATTACCTATGCCTACTACTCTTTCCTATATAGCAAAATTCACCCCTTTATTTTAACTATCATATATTTTAACTATCATAACATCAGAAATCATACTTAACCTGATCTTCATAACCATTCAGTTATTTGCAGGTGTAAACTAACATGGTCTTTTGTGTCACCCCTATACTGTTAATATGTATGCTGACTCTCAAGTGCTTTTTTCCCCTCAGAACCTTCAGCGTGTGGCAGACACCTACTTTAATTACCTTTATAATGTTGCCTTTGGGCAGCGTCTCTGCCTCAGAACAAAGGTTCATTTTTGTATGGTCTCTGACTTTACTCGCACACACACTAATGATCCACAATACTGCCTGGACTTTGAAAAGTTAATGTTCACCATGAAAGAGAACTGAACTAACATCACCGGGGAGATTGAGGGAGTAAGGGGATGAGCCCTGCGCAGACAATATAGAACAGAGCAGGATAAAGGAAGCCAGGTATTTATCTGATATCTTTCGGATCTGATTCTTAAAAGACTTGAGATCTATAGAATAATGTTCTAATCCAAAAATTTTCTCAATGGCTAATGTACAAACGTAATTTCAACCTACGAAAGACACAACTGGTTCCGGAGGTAGCTGAGCTTGGTTACTACATTGCCTTGCTGACCATTCCTAAGGTGGGTGAAACAGGCAACTTTTGCTCTCTCTCCTCTGAGATGAATTTGCTATACTGACTTGACTCATCACACTCCCAACATGCACCTTCTGCTTGTAAGTCATCACAACGTGGCAATCATGCATACTTGCATGTTTGCCTAGATGCAGGGATTTAAAATTCTTTTCTGAACCTAATGACATAAAGCAGGCATCCATGAATTTTAAGCTTTCTTATTGGAGGTATGGAAAGGAGGGACTTCATAACCATCTGTATAAGTTTGTCAGGAACAAGTTTAGAGTCATTTTGTGGGGAATATGGACAACAAAATCTTTACTTATATTCACTGTTAGATGTATATACACAGTAGGGAAAAGGTTCTTAGGAAAAATGTAAGTCAACTACAGAATAAACAAGGTTACTAGATACTTGAAACTCTGTATCTGTATCTTAATAAATCACTTATAGGGCTGGAGAGATGGCTCAGCCGTTAAAGGCTAGGCTCACAACCAAAAAATAAATCACTTATAAGTAAAGATTCCGATTTAGAAAGATTCTGCATTAATTAGATTTTTTACTTGCTAATTATTATTTTTAAAAATTTAAGTATGTTCAGGTAGAGTGAAACCTTTACCTTAAACAAATAATTGTTGTTTTCATAAAATGTTGAATTATCATTCAATGAGGAGATTTCTGAATTCATTAAACAATACTTGCTGTGCTGAGCAAGGTATCTCTTTACCAAGTCAGTTTGTGCATTAGTTTAGACCCACTGCCAGAAGCCTCATATAGTGTCCCAGTCACACCACTGCCACCTATATTAAGGGAGTCTAGTTAGGTTTTATGCAGGTTTCCCATCTGGGTCATTGATGGCTCATTGGTCAGGTCAACTGAGTCTATGTCTTTCCTCATCATGGTTTTAACTCATACTATTGCTCCTCCCTCACTTGCATTCTACTCCAGAAGCTTGACCCATTTGTTAGCTGTGGATTTCTGCATTTGCTTACATCTGCTTCTGGAGGAGGGTTCTAGTTTCTCTGGGGTTGGGGATTATAGGATAGATATCTTTTGTTTTATGTCTGGTATCCACTTATGAGTGAGTACATAATATATTTGTCTTTCTGGTTTCGGGTTACCTCACTTAGGATGACTTAGTGAATCCCATTCTATGTGGAGAGACGCCTTGCTCATCCCAGGCAAAGGGGTGTGATTGGTGGAGAGGTGCCTTGGTCCTGCCTCAATGAGATGATGGGTCAGATGTAATAGACTTCCCACGGGAGGCCTTACCCTCTCTGAGGATTAAAAGGGAGTGTTGGGGGGAGTGGAGATGCAGCAGGAGAGGAGGGAGGGTGAGCTGTGATTATAATGTAAAAAAAAGGCCGAGCGATGGTAGCACTAGGCCGGGCGGTGGTGGCGCACGCCTTTAATCCCAGCACTTGGGAGGCAGAGGCAGGCCGATCTCTGTGAGTTCCAGGCCAGCCTGGTCGACAGAGCGAATTCCAGGACAGCCTCCAAAGCCACAGAGAAACCCTGTCTTGAAAAAAAAAAGAATGTAAAAAATAAATTAAAAAAATTTAAAAAGAAAATGAACAACAAATGTAGATTCCATTAGAATACTGTGGTGGCTTGAATAAGAATGGCCCCCATAGGCTCACATATTGAATGCTCAGCTATCAAGGAGTGGTACTATTTGAGAAGGAATAGAAGGTGTGGTCTTGTGTCACTGGGGGTGGGCTTCGAGGTCTCAAAATCCCACACTTATCCCAGTGTCGCTTCCTGCTGTCAGTTGATCCAGGTGTAGAACTCTCAACTACTTCTCCAGCACCATTTATGCTTCATGCGGCCGTACTGCCCATCATGACAATACTGGGCTAAACCCCTGAAACCGTAAACCAGCCACAGCTGACTGCCTTCATTTATAATTGTTGCTGTGGTCATGGTGTCTCATCACAACAGCAGAACCCTGACCAAGACAAGTTTAGGGCCTTATAGAATGGAACAAAATAAAACTCATGGGCCATTGTGATCACGAAAAGGATAGATGCTCTATAAAAATACTTGCTATGATATAGATTATGTGTTTATTTTATTTATTTAATTTTAGACAAGGTTTAACTGTTTAGATCTTGTTGACCTGGGAACTCCGTTTGCAGTTCAGGCTTTCTATGAATTCAAAGCTCTTACTATCTATTCTTGAGTGCTTGAAGTAAAGGTGTATGCCACCACAACTAACTACGTTTTATTATTTTTAATTAAGTATGTGTGTACTCCTCTCTCTCTCTCTCATGTGTGAAAACAAATGTGTAGACATGTTACTGGAGTGGAACCAGAAAACTGCACTGTGCACAATTAAATCATGGAAGGGAAATATCCACAAAGAAATGTCTTTCCAAGGGAATTTATGTTTTCCATCAGTAATGTCTGCTACCCCAAACAGACATAAGTAAATCTTCTATGAAGTACAGTCCCCAATAAGGTTTACCAATCCAGTTTGAAGAGGAAGAGGAAAGAAGCACACAGGGACTCTTTAAGGGAATCTTCCATTGCTGATAGAAAGGTAAACAAAGCCCTAGCCTTTGCTTCATTTGGCTCCTCTCCTCCATCTATTCATTGTAAGGAGCGAGCCTCCAAGAACAACATGAAGTTGTGCCTGTGGAAATAGGAGAAGGAGAGAGATTGAGTAGCTATTGTCACAGTTAAATGAGAAAGAGCTGCCATTCTCCCAGGTCACAGGTGCACAAAACCTAACACTATACACTCACAGTAGGAGGACAGCTGTCTCAACTCCTGTGCTTAATACCCTGCTCCTTACCCCATAGCAGCAGGTTCCTGTGTGGCTAAATTCGCCACAATTTAGGAATAGACAGGTAGGGATGCTCATATCTCAACACATGCAATGCCGTGTGGAGGGGGTGATTACACTGAGAACTGCCGTGCTCCTGTGAGTCAGTCCCTCTGCAACTTGTGCCCGCTCATATCTCAACACATGCAATGCAGTGTGGAGGGGTGACCACACTGAGAACTGCCGTGCTCCTGTGAGTCAGTCCCTCTGCAACTTGTGCCCGCTCATATCTCAACACATGCAATGCAGTGTGGAGGGGTGACCACACTGAGAACTGCCGTGCTCCTGTGAGTCAGTCCCTCTGCAACTTGTGCCCGCTCATATCTCAACACATGCAATGCAGTGTGGAGGGGTGACCACACTGAGGACTGCCGTGCTCCAGTGAGTCAGTCCCTCTGCAACTTGTGCCCGCTCATATCTCAACACATGCAATGCAGTGTGGAGGGGGTGACCACACTGAGGACTGCCGTGCTCCTGTGAGTCAGTCCCTCTGCAACTTGTGCCCGCTTTGCAGAGCTTTAAAACACACTGAAAAGATACTTCTGTTACCTTGAATTCTCAAGACAGCTTTCAAATAATGCTTTCTAACATGAAAACAGCCAGGGAACTACAATGCAGTAGATCTGCCTTCGTCAAAACTGTGAGATGATGACCTGCAGCAAGTTCTCAGTAAAACTTAGATGTTTTAATGTTAGAGATGGTTTCTTTCCTCAAAAGCTCTATCTAGCTGGTCAAGAAGTTTCTTTGCAGAATTGGCTGACCTTCAATTTAAACCATTCTATCTGTAGCTGTGCCTAATACTGAGACTGAATGTTGTTCTATCATGATTATCCTGACTTCCAGATTTTATATACCAGTGACAAAAGTCAAGGATGATATAGGGGTTAGCTAAACATGAAAACCAAATCAAGACTTTTTCGCACCTACCTGCTTATTTTTGGTTAAGGTGGCATATATATATATGTGTGTGTGTGTGTGTGTGTGTGTGTGTGTGTGTGTGTGTGCTTTACATATATGGTTTTTTTCTTTGTTCTTTTGAGATAGTGTTTCTCTTGAAAGCTTTTGCGGTCCCAGAACTCACTTCGCAGAACAGGTTGACTTAAAACTCATATACATCCACCTGCCTTTGTCTTTGGAGTGCTTGAATAAAAGGCATGTGCCACCTTTGCCACCAACCAGCCAAAAATATTATTCTTATCTTTTAAGTGAACACTTGTCTTAGGTACATTTTCTGTCTTAGGTACATTTTCTGGTGCTATGATTACCCTACCACTTTGGCAGGAAAGGATGAGTTTGTTTCACATATCCCATAATAGTGAGAAAGTCATAGAACAGTAACTTTTTGCAGGTGGTCAGTTCTGATCAACAAGCAGAGAGCAACAAATGACAGAGCTCAGCTCTCATTCTCTAATATTGCACAGTCCTGGACAGGTCTTCCAGCCTCAATTAAATTAATGTAGATAATCCTGCTCAAACATAACAGAGGCCTGTTCTCCAGGTGACTCTAGATCACATAAAGCTGAAAACACACCATCTAAGAATAAGATTAGCTGAATGAGGTCTGCAGAGAACTCTATGATACTATGGTACTCTACAGATAGAGCAATGACTTTTCTTTTCTGTTTATTTCTCTTTCTCTCTCTCTCTTTCTTTATTTCTCTCTCACACTCTCTTTCTTTCTTTCTTTCTTTCTTTCTTTCTTTCTTTCTTTCTTTCTTTCTTTCTTTCTTTCTTTCTTTTTTTGGTTTTACCAGTCAGGGTTTTGTTTTCGAAGATGTCCTGGAACTACTCTGTAGACCAGGCTGGCCTCGAACTCACAGAGATCCACCTGCCTTTCCCCCACACCCAGTGCTGGGATAAAAGGCGTGCACCAACAACGCCTGGCAACAATGCCTTTTTATGTGTGTCTTTGATTTCAGTTATAGCATTGACAATTGTGTTATCTCGTGCTGCTTAATATTCTGTTTACTGCATGCCACATCTATATAATGAGAAGTATTTATGCTGACCTAAATCAGGGTTTTGTTAACCTTGATGTTTACAGCAGTCCTAGCTTTATAGAACCAACGGATCTTAAAAGTAAATGAAAGGATCCAGAGCACACGATCTGGAAACAAAAAGAATTCTGCATTTACTATTTTGACATTCTTCTTTATAGATGTCTAATACGTATATCCTCAGTTTTTCCAATCCCCCCTTTTCATTGCACTTAGTACTAGTTTACACATGATAGTCATTTTAATCATGTTCTAGGGTTTTTACTTGTCTTTGAATATTGTACTTCTCTTCTTCCTTTTCTCACTTACATGATTTCTTTTTTCTTGCATACTAGCTTTATTTTTGGAACTTTGAGAAAGTGTCACATTTGTAACCTAGGGTGGCCTCAAATATGTAATAATCCTTTGACTTCTATCACTTGAATAATAGGAGTACAATTGTGAGTGAATATGAACAGAATACTGTGCCTTCACTCCATTTTAAATGAGACTTTTGCTTTAATCATTAACTATTTTACAATTAAAATTTTAATATTAAAAGCCATGTATCGTGGCAACTTTTCTTAATTCCAAATCTTGAGAGATATAGACAGACAGGTCATTTTGAGTTTAACTACAGTGCGGTCTACAAAGTGCTTTTCAGTCCATACAGTATTACATAATGAGACCATTCATAGACAAAAACAAATTAGTACATAAAATTAATATAATAATATCATAGTATTTTTTATCTTTTCTTGTCTCGAGAGCAAACTAGGAGATGGCTAGAGCTTCAGATTATATCTCAAACCACACTGAGGAAGCACACAGAGCTAACTTGAATTATCAGGAACTTTCTGGAGGATCATAGCTTATCTTCAGAGATTTTTTTATTTTAAAATGTCACATCCCTTAATCTTCCCTAAAAAGCCACTAACTAAGGGTCAAGTATTTGAATATCTCAGACTAATGGAGGGCATCTCGTTCAAACTACCACCATTTACTCCTTGGCATTCTTAGTCTCACAGCCATATCGTAATTAACAATACATTTGATCCAACATCTGAAGTCTCCATAATCTTTAATATAATGAATACAGTTTAAAAATTCAAAATATCTTCTGAGACTCCAAGCAAACCTTTAAATTAATGTCCAGTAAAATCAAAAGAAAATTACATATTTCAACGATACAATGTCACAGAACATATATTATCCTTACTTTGAAATTGTCTCAGAGTGGCCTGAAAAATGCTAAGAATGACCTTGATATTCACATTTTTCTGTGTCTACCTCCTGAATGCTGTAGTCATTTATGTCTATCTGTGCCTTTAATGATTATCAAACCAAATCTGTGTTTGGTAGGCAAGTGCTTTACCAAAGTTCCAATAACAAACGAATCTACCATATATTTACTTATAACACTTAGTTTCAGTAAGAACCCTGACAACTTGATCTAGCAGAACGCTCCTACATTGGATACAAGATGAGATTCCTCATCCTTCCCAATTCCACATGTTATATCTTATTACTGGGAACTACTTTCAGCCTGACTTCCTTCTTGGTTGATAATTTACCACTCAGTGAAATCCGTAACCTGGTCCTTGGTGTAAGTTACCTCTTGCCTATTTAAGGCTAAACTAACTCTCTATATGAATGACTCTGCTGTTATGTCTATGTATTTTCCATTTTCACTATTTTTGAATGTTTTAGGAAGGAATTATTTGATTCTAGGAAGCTATTCTCTGAAAGGATCTTTGAACATCTTCTGATGCTATACGTGCCTCACACAGAGTAAATTATGCCTAGGTCAAAATTCCTACAATATATACTATCCATATTTTGATGTGTAACAATTTTACTGAATACCTACAAAATAACTTAGAAATAAATAACCAAGAAAACAAACCTTATGTTCATAAACTAAAAATAATTGCTATTTAATAGTAAATTATGGGAAGTCCATATGCTTCTTTAAGATAAATTGTGTGCATGGTACAATAGATTGTGTAGGAATCTATTCTCTTGTCTCTGTAATTATCAATTTTATGATTAAATTATGAAGTTTGAAATTATATATCCAATGTTCATGTTAGTTCACAGTGTCTTAAAATTAATATCATATAAGTAGAAAGGGATTAAAGTGACCATTTAAGATGATGAAAAAAGCTTTCAAATAAAAACAACAAAGCTAGTGATTTAAATGGAAAATTCATAAAGATCTTGGCTTATAAATGACAGCTGTAATCAAGGAAATAATAAAAATACTTTAATTTTGTTGTACATGAGAACAAAGTTTACTGAAGAAAACATTGTTAAGCTACATCAAATGTAATCTGTGAAAAAGATGAACAAGATGAGCCCTTAAATGTCTATAATGTATAAGGACAGTCCTTTAATAAGGGACCATGGATGACTCTCAAGGGAGGGGAGAAATATGAAAGAAGAATCATGGATCAGAGAGTATTACATGGGAAGAAATGGGGTAATAAAAGAGTAAGCTAGAGAAGGAAATATGAAGACAAATGGCATTGAAGAACTTTTGAAAAATCATATGAAAAACTATTATTGCAGAGTTTCCTAAAATTACATATGCATTCAAATGTAAAGGGTTAATAGGATAGACATGTATTTTTTGTCAATACCATCTGACTTTTATTACTATAACTATATAGTGCAGCTTGAAATTAGGGATGGTTATACCTCCGGCAGTGTTGTTTTTCATTGTTTCAACAATCCCGGGGTTTTTTGTTTTTCTGGTGAAGTTGACACTTATCCTTTCAAGGTCTTTTAAGAATTGTGATGGAATTTTGATGGGGAATGCAGTGAATATTTATGTTGTTTTTTGATATGATGACCTTTTTTCTGTGTGTATCCTACAGTTTTGCCTTACCTATTCTTGGTCTCAGGGTGTGGTACCTTGTTATGCTGTGTGCAGTTGATACACCCAATGATGCATGCTCTGCTCTGAAGTGAAATGGAAGAGGAAGAGCAGATCTGAGAATTTAGCATGAGTGAGTGGGTTGCATGGTGGGGTGGTGGTGGCTGGGAGGAGTTGAGGGAGGGAAAATTGTAGTAAGGATGTACTGAAAACTAGAAAATATTGGAGAACTAAAGGAAAAGAAAAAATGGGTTTAGATGGAGTCATCACATAAAGGGACAACAATGGCCCAGTTAGATACGATAGAACAGCTCAAGGAATGGTGAAACTTATTTTATTTGTTGTTGTTGTTGGCAAATAAAGTTCTGAAGACCTCTAGATGGTCCTTTCATTGTTTATGATTATTCTTTAATCTTGTTTTTAAAAACGCTACTGCTGAACATATTATATACCTGAATCATAAAACATGGAGGAAATAATCTGGTATCTAACTGGCAAATTCGTTTTTGCTGGCTGACACATGTAGTGCCAGAAGATGCTATGCATGCTGCCATAGGACAAAATCAATCATGAGTCTAACACAGCCATGAACTTTGTAAGCTTCAACGATGACTAGCCTACTGACACATGATCAATGTTGTAAAAGTTGCATGAACTTAATAGGAGTTTTTAAAAAAAGCCTCTTTCTCATTTAAGATTCTCTGCTTAATACAAAATGTATACACGACAGAATTTTCAGGATCCACTTCTACTCTTTGGTAACAATAGTAAACCAAATATTATGACTTGTTATATCTAGAAATTAGTGTACTTACCAATCCTCATCAGAAAAACTTTTTGTTGTAGATGAAAACTAACAAAGAGATCCACAACTAGACAAGGTGCAGAGATTAAGAGTATAGAGTGCTCAGTCCTAACTCTATTTTACAGACCCCCTTCTAGGGCTCTCAGATCACTGGAGAAGAGAGAGTTCTGAAGGATCAAGAGACGGTGAATGCCAAAAAAAACCCACAATGCCTTGGGGACATGACAAGGAATTTGCACATAAAAATTATGATTGTTACGTTCACAGGTCCTACATAAGTACTAACCACATAAAATTCCAGCATCTAGGGAAACATGACTACAATGTACTGCCAATAACTGGGAGACAGTTAATCAGTAATTGATAATGTCCAGGAGACCCAGGGAGTGGAATTTCACATTTAAAATAGGATCAGCTCCCATAATCTCATCGGAAATGTTACTCTTAGGAGAAATGTCCTTGTTGGTATAGGTGTGGTTTTGTTGAAACAAGAGTGCCACTGTGTATGTGGGTGTGGGTTTTCATATATGTTCAATATACCACCCAGTGTCTCAGTCCACTTTCTGTTACCTGCAAGTAAAGATGTAATATACTTGGCTAGTTTTGCAACATCATGTCTGTCTGTACAACACCATGTCACACAATGTTGATAATCTTTGAAAATGTAAACCACCTTTATAAGAGTTGTGCTGCCTCTTCACAGAAATAAAAACCCTTACTAAGATACCATCTTAATTAATTCCTTTGTTGTATACCTTTATTTAATTTGCAATTATTTATTGAGAGTATTTGCTTTTGTATACATCAGGAACATGAGTCTTCAGATTTCTCTTTTTTGATGTGTTTTTGTCCGGTTTTGGAATTAGAATAATGCAAACTTTGTATAACTAATTTCACTATGCACCTACTATTAAGTGAAGGTTTTAGGAAACATTGGCTATTTTTGGTTGTAAACTTGACTATGTCTAGAATTACCTAGAATCTAATGGAGGAACACATTGGTGCAGGTATTTTTATCTCAAGTAACTCATTTGAAGTGAGAAGATCCAACTAAATCAAAATCTTTTGATTTAGGAATATCCACCTTAAGTCTGGGTCACAATTTCTGGTGGAGGCTTCTATAAAGGATAAGGAATCATGAACATCTTGATATTTTTCTGGTTGTCCTTACTTCCAAGTTCCTTCCTGCACTGGCATTGGAGCCTCCTACTATGAAATGCATATATGTACTGATGACAAGCTGAGATATCCAGCTTGACCAAATTAACTACTCGATTTTTGGATTTTGTATCATTGTTAGACAATCATTGTTGGATTAACTGGAAAACAGCCTCTTCTCCCCCTGTCTTCCTGAGACTTTGTGACAGAGTTTTGTAAGTGTAGCTGTTGAGACAGGGCTTGCAAATCTTATTGGTTGTGGTTTTCCGTAATGGTTTCAGTTATTTTTAAAGAAAACTTTCCTTGAAAAGGGGTAAGAACTGCACTTATCTGAAGGGAGAAAGAAAAATATATAGAATGTCATAAAGGATCATGGAGGTTTATATTTACTTAGAATGGTAATTGTGGGTTCTCCTCAAAATTCATAATTTCTTTAGGTTTGAGCAGTTTTGCTTTGTGAGTCAATTGGACAACCTCGATGAACAACTCCAAATACATTTGCTTTTGCTTGCTGGAATTTTTACTAGGTGATATTTGGTTATTGGAGAGAATATTGTCTTGGAAAATAACAAATTTTCATTAAAATATATATGTGAATTGATTCAGGTAGTATAGTTACTTGTAATTTGAAATCTAGTTAATAATATTATTTCCTCATAACTTTTCTAGACGCCCTTCCTTTTCTTCTACTTCCCCCTTCTTCTCTGTATTAGTCTCCCTCCCGCATCTTAATAATGAGTCCTTCTTCAATTTTGCCAAAAATATTACTTGTGCCTTACTAGTCTCCTTTCTCAGCGCTCCACCCACAGCAGCGTCTCCATTTTTCTTTCATGTTTTCTGCAGTTACATCTGGATATACATTGGCATTTGAAGATTTGGATTCAGGAACTTGGAATAAAAGAGAACATGTGACATTGTTCTGAATTATCTCACTCAACATATTAAATTATATTTTCATATATTTACCTGAGAACACAATTTTGTTTCTCTCCAAAACCAAATATTATTTTATAATGTATTAAATACATATTTTCATTATCTGCTCATTAGTTTAAAAAAGGATTAGGTTGTTTCCAATGCCTAGCTATAATGTATAGAACAGCAATGAACACGGGTGAGCATTTGTCTCCAAAGAAGTATGGTAAGTAGTTTGGGAATAGACATAGGATTGTTATATCTGGGTCAGAGGTCCTAGGGTAGATTTATTACTAGATTTTGGGAGTTCTCTACCCTGATTTCTGTAGTGGCAACATAAGCTTTCAATCCAATTATATATGAATGTGGGTTAACTTTTCTCCACATCATTTCAATATTTGTTGTCTCAATTTTGGTGCAAAGAACCAGACTATCAAGATGATTTATGGTGGTATTTCAATAGGAAAATGTGGCATGGCTGGAGTGAAAGTACAGATGTTAAGAGAAATTGCTACTCTTCCAAAATGTCCAATTTCACTACCCAGTACCCAAAGAAACCACAACTCAGTCTCTAGGGCATCCAAACTCCCCTCTTGGGATTTTTGTAGTCACTAGGCACACGCATTGCATACGTACATATATTAAGTCAAAACAATCATGCATCCAATAAAATATTCATCTTAAAATAACTCTGGTAGAGGATAAGTATTTATCCCTAGTATACAAATGGACTTTGGCAGCCCACTCTACATAGAGGGATACATTCTCAGCCTAGACACATGGGGAAGGGTATAGGTCCTGCTCCAAATGATATGACAGACTTTGAAGATCTCCCATGTAAAGCCTCACCCTCCCTGGGGAGCAGTAAGGGGATGGGTGGGGGAGGAGGGGAGGGAAAGAGAACTGGGATTGATGTGTTAAAGAAGCTTTTTTCTAATTTAAATAAAAAAAGGGGAAAAGAACACATTATATGGAGCAGGGTGAGAGTCTAAGGATTTTATGCTTCAAGAAATCTTTGCTGTCTATCATGTTCAAAATATGATAGTAAACAATATCAGAACCCACTGAATGGAAAGTAAATGAACTCATTCTTTTAAAATTAAAATAAAAATCATATGAACCTCATGTAAATGTAAAATATATCCTGAGTCCCAGGGCAAAACTCTCTAACTATTATAATTATTATTTTCATTTTATGGATAATTATGTAACCAATGGCATAGAGGTGGTTATTAAAATGCATACAGTATTTCAAGTTGAAGAGCAATTTTTATACAAAGGAAATCGTCATAGTCAACATCAACATAATAAACAAAGTAATAAACACTGAGATCAAATTGGGTTGAAGATAATTTAAGAGTAATGGTATGAATTTGTAATTATAATTTAATTTTGCGTTCAAGAAGATTAAATAAAAAAGGTTGCCTATTGGGTTTCATTTTCTGACAATTTATCTCCCTCTCAAATCCATGGCCACTTCTTATTTCTTATTGTCACTGCCCCCCCAAAACACAAGACAGCTAGTACATTTATTATGCTTATATGGACTTGTGTTTAGGGATAATCGGGTGGGACTTATTTATTCTCTGTGAAAACTTGTTCAGCCTATGTTTGCAGCCATTGATTGCCAAAAACTCTTCCTCTATGAATTATGGCTTGTGAAATGATTCCATTCATCTTGGAATATATGTCTGTGATGTCCGTGTGGAGGGCTTCTTTAGGCAAGCACATTGTTGAAATTTAATGGGTGTACATTTCCTATTATGCTTAGAAGTCATGAAATATTGCAGTAAATATCTGGATCCTCTGAATCTTCATTATTTTTCTGCCTCCCTTTCCAGAAAGTTCCTTGAGCCTTAGTTGTAGCCATCACATTCTAGATTGGGTTAGCATTGGGCACTTACTCTTTTCATTTTTGATTAGTTGTGGATAACTGTACAATATAAAAAGAATTTTTGATGAGGATTAACAGTTACAATTATCAATGATCATACATTCTGAATAATTTAAAATGAAATACAAATACTCATTTTTTTTTTCTTTTTCACAAGCAGAAACTTAAAAGCAAAGAAGTAAAATGGTAGGAAATTTTGTCCTGGAGTAATGGAACTCCACCAACTGGGAGAAACTTTCACTTTTCCACTCCACCTAGGCTTACTTGCTGTGGCCATTTAGCATCTTGAAGATTACCACACTGTTTCCAGACTGAATGGTTGGCTATAGTCTGTGCCCCAATTAGCCAGTCTCAGGAACTTATTCTCAATCAGCCTATTAAAATATCCTAATTAATCATGAAAATTAGAAAAACAACTATTCAATATAGTTAGCAACTTCAAAACCCTCATGTACATTACATGGGTGGCATAAAGACTCTGACAAGGATTTGTTTTTAAGATCAACCAAATTGTATTCAGGTTCTTGATTCTGATTAAGGACCCATCTATATACTACCCTATGAAATCCTGCAATTAATAACCTGGCTAAGCAATTTTAGTAGGAGATGCAATCTGGATAATGTACTGAGCTTCTGTCTTTCAGTGTGTAGAGCTGACTGCCCTTTTTTTTCTCTGAATGTAATGTTTACTCCCAATAATGTAGCTAGAAATGAGGTTCATTAAAGAATTATTAGGTCAGTTTAGCCTACTGGTGTAAACTTTTAATCAGTTTCAGGCTACTGATAGGGCATACTTGATTAAATTCTCACTAGACTACTCTGTGAAAATATGATTTTCATTCCCCATAAATCTGAGCACTTGAAGTTTTGAAGTTAATGTAAGTTTGCAAAAAAACCTATGAAGAAAATAATAATAAAGCTAAACCATTATCAGATGGTTGATGAAAAAAATTTCAAACACCCATGCACATAAATATACATACTCACACATTCTTGGGATCACATCAAAAGACAAGAAGTGATATAAATTATCTCAACTGCATTCATTAAGATGGTTGGGAAGAAAAATGGCTTGCACTCAGCACCTTTTTTGTAATGATCTCACTCCAATTACCACATCTTACATAGTGGAAGGAGCAAACTGAATTCCCCCTTGTTTCTTCTAATGTCCATACATGATTTCTGTCATGCAAGCAACAACCAAATTAAAGAAACAAATAAGTAAATATTTGAAAGTAATAATAGCATACCCCAAATTAGTAAACATGGCAACAATCAAAAAACAAATGTTTTCCCTTCTTATTCTTTAACTATTTAAATGCCTTGGACATATTAAATAACTTGTAAGTTTTGCTGATTGACACATTGAGAACTAAAATAATACGCTTAGAATATATGATTATTATGGTCCTGATATGTTCAAATATATTATCTTTTTAAAAAGTATTAATACATGATTAAAATAAAATAAACCAAGCCCTCTGTCAGTCTGTTCTGTGTATCTGAATGGCATCTTTCTGGTAGCTACTTTAAGCTTCTTTTACAATGCATTATGTACCTCCAACTTAGGAAAGGTTAGAGGGTTAAAGACTTTATCCCCTGAGATTTAAAACTCCTTCTGTAGTTATGAATATAAGGACAGTAAAGATCATCATTTTAAATTGATAATGATGTAAATGAATACCACTTATTCTCAAGAATGATCAGTTTAGGGACCAGTTAAAAGATGAATCACATATTGTTGAAGTGGAGACAATGATTTATGAAAATAGTTCAATCATATTAGCATGTGCAAATATGAAATGCCAACATTAATTTCCTGTTGGTTGCTTTGAAATTACACTACCTGTCAGCCTCACTCTGAATTCTTGTTCACGGCAAGTGAATTATTTAGGAAAACAACGAGTTTCTGTGGAATAAAATGGAGAGTCAGAAGAAAAAGATAAAGATAGTATAAAAAACCTAAGTATATTTGGAAAGTTCAGTCTACTAAGAAAAAGGCTGAAAGCTTCTAGTGAAAAATGAAAAACAAGCATTAGATGCCAATGATCTTTGTGATGACGATGATGACAAAACTAAAATTTAAAAATGCTACTGAAAAAGTCTGTAAGGAATACTTCAACTTCAAACCAGAAAAGACACAAGATCATCAACACTGATTAAGTGTCCTTCAAAAAACATGAAAAAAGTCACAAAAGATTAAAAGGACCTAGTTTGCTGACAATGAATGAAAAATGGAACTACCTGCAGAAAAAAAGCTATTTTCTTCTCAAAATAGAATCCATGCCCATAGCTATGTGAATAATGCCTTCTGTGGGGAGCCGTCTACTGCTGGACCCAACCATATCCCAGAGGTCACTAGGGACCAAGGTAAAACAGTCCCAACGCTTCTGTGAATGATCATATCTGGGTCTGTGGTCCTACAGCAGCTGGGTTCTGTGTGGATGTAGGTTTGCTTCTTTCTCCAGATTGTTGGCTACATTGATCCATGAAGGTAGAGGGAAGAGAAGCAGGGAACAGGGTTCAAGACATCTGTGGGTGCAGACAGAGGTAGACCTCTGGGAGACAAACTTCAGTGAATAAGCTCAGCTTTATTCCAGAGTATAAGGAATGTATAGGATTGGGGAGCCTGGTGACAAACCATAATTTGTATTAAGTGGTATACTCCTTTCTATCACAAGGTTTTGCATGTGGCAGTAGGCTCCTATATCAGAGTTCCCAGAACAAGTCTTCTTAACAGGAGTCTGTTCCAAGGGTCAGCCCAAAGATAATTCAGGCATCTGGTTTAGAGACAACTGTCAGATAAGGTCAGTCCTCCAGACCCAAGGATATTCTCCAGATAAGGGAAGGTAGAGGCAGGAAGTTCTGTGGGAGGGAGAGAGCCCATTTTGCTGAGTTACTGAGATAAACTGCCTGGCCATGGGGAGACTGCAGCCTCAGCCAGTCATCAAAAACCTTCCAACATGTTGGTGTCCATTGCTTGTGTTACCATAGGTCTGCTTATAAATCATGTGGAAACATGTGTTGAAGTACTGGAATTCTGCTTAGCTGGCCCCACTCCTCACAGGCCCGGAATGAACTAATCACTGCCCCCCTAAACAACAGCACCCTGAACATTCCTGGCCCTGAGTTAATGAACCCCGATGACCCATGTACCTGGCCCCATATGCTAATAATAACTGGCTCCTCACACTTGGGAAAGCTCACTCCATCCCTCACCATGGGCCTGAGAGAGACAGCTCTGCCACTCACCTGAGATGAGCAGTCTCTACCATCCACGCACATACTGAATACCTGGAATAGGCACACACTAACATCTATAGCCTATCTGTGACCCTGAAATCTGTGAAGTAACTGATCATTTAAAACCATAGCCATAGGATCTCCATGGCTAGGGGTAACAGCAGGATATTGGAAAACAATATTGGTGGCAGTTCTGTATTGATAGTGTACCACAATGAATATTTGCAAGAAACGCTGTTTGGAAAAAGGGTATAATGTATCATTCACGGCAGGTCCCAATGCCACTAAGATGAATGAAGAAGCAATGGATAGGTGGGAACGAGCAAAGAGTAATTTTTCTTTTTTTATGGTTTTTAACCTTATGCTTATTAGTGTTTAGCTTTCTTTGTGAGGGAAACTACAAGAGGGATGGACTGGGAAATGAATTGAACTGTGGTGTATGATGTGAAATTCCCAAAGAATCCATTAAAAAGCAGATTGAAACTCCTTTAAGGACTGACATTTAACCTAAGTTTTGTTGAATATAAAACCATCTGTTGATGCACATATTTTGTATTGTATAATGCTCTTATAATTATAATTTTAATTTAAAATTTTCCACTTCTCTTGAATTATTTCCCAGACATTATAGATGTATTTGGTACCGAGGACTTAATGGTTCCCTTCAAATAATACGTTGAACCCTTATTTCCCAGTGATATTGTAGCAGCAGAGAGAGCATTTGTGAGTTTAACAGGGTGAATAGGATTGTTGTCACTTCTTCATGGTCCTCATGAAAGAATAATTTGCTTTAGAAAAAGGGGAAGATGCAAAGATGATTCTCTTTTCCTATCATCTGAGCCAGTTAAAAAAGGCAGCAGTCGACCTTCCTGTTCCTCCACGTCCTACTCGATCTTCCTCTTCTCGCCCTCTCTATTTCCCAGGTCCCCCTCCCCCCACCCCTCGCCATGTTCCCCATCTGTTCAGAGGATCTTGCCTCATTTCTCCTCTCTTGGGTACCATGTATATCTTTTAGGTTCTTTCCTGTTTCCCAGACTCTCTGTCAGTGGAAGTGCACACTGGCACTCTCCTGATCCATGTTTAAAATCCATATATGAGTGAGTACATACCATGTATGTCTCTTTGTGACTGGGGGTCAGATAGGGGGAAGAGGGAATCATAGGTTAGAAGACAGATCAGGCATCATTGTGACCTCTAATGATCTAAACGGATGACACCAATTGGCAAGCTAAGCAATAGTGTAGACACCACCTCGAATGCCTATTCCTGATAGTGAACTTGATGTCTATAACCATCCTGGAGCCTTCATCCAGTGACTGATGGAAGCAAAGGCAAACACCCACAGAACCCAAGGAACCCAGCGACAGAGACGAGCGAAGAGCAAATTGGCAAAGAATGGGCTGGCAAAACCAGCAGAGACAGTTGATCTGAACAGGGGAGAGCTGTTGGACCCCAGACTGACAGCTGGGAGGCCAGCATGGGACCGATTCAGACCCCCTGAATGTGAGAGTCAATGAGGAGGCCTGGGCTACCTAGGGGGGCCTGAGCAGTGAATCAGTCTTTATCCCTCGAATTCTAACAGACATTGTGTGTCCATAACACAAAGAGGGTTGCTCTCTCTGCCTGGACTCTTAGGGAAGTGCCTGGACCCTACCCTAAGTGAAATGATAGACTCTAGCTATCCCCTATGCAGAAGGAATTGGCAATAGGGTGGGAGGATGGGGGGATGGTGGGGGGTTGCGGGAGAAGGGGAGGGAGAGGGAACTTGGATTGACATATAAAACAAAATATTTAAAATAGGTAGGATCAATGTAGTAAAAATGGCAATCCTGCCAAAAGCAATCTACAGATTCAATGCAATCTCCATTAAAATCCCAGCACAATTTTTCACAGACCTTGAAAGAACAATAATCAATTTTGTATGGAAAAACAAAAGACCCAGGATAGCCTAAACAACCCTGTTCAACAAGGCAATGTCCAAAGGCATCACTATCCCTGACCTCAAGCTCTATTATAGAGATATAGTCCTGAAAACAGCTTGGTATTGGCACAAGTAGACCAATGGAATCGAATTGAAAACCCTGATATTAACCCACACACGTATGAACATCTGATCTTTAACAAAGAAGCTAAAAATATACAATGGAATAAAGAAAGCATCTTCAACAAATGGTGCTGGCATAATTGGAGACTGGCATGTAGAAGAATGCGGATAGATCCCTGTTTATCACCATGCACAAAACTTAAGTCCAAATGGATCAAAGACCTCAACATGAATCCAGCCACACTGAACCTCTTAGAAGAGAAAGTGGGTGGTACCCTTGAATGAATTGGTACAGGAGACAGCTTCCTGAACATAACACCAGTAGCACAGACAGTGAGATCAACAATTAATAAATGGGACCTCCTGAAACTGAGATGCTTCTGTAAGGCAAAGGACACAGTCAGCAAGACAAAAAGGCAGCCCACAGAATGGGAAAAATATTCACTAATCCCACATCTGACAGAGGGTTGATCTCCAATATTTACAAAGAACTCAAGAAGCAAGTCTCCAAAACAGCAAAGGACCCAATTAAAAAGTGGGCTGCAGAACTAAATAGAGAATTTTCAATAGAGGAGTCTAAATGGCTGAGAGGCACTTGAATAAGTGCTCAACATCCTTAGCCATCCTGGAAATGCAAATATAAACAACTCTGAGATACCATCTCACTCCTGTCAGAATGGCTAAAATAAAAAACACCAATGACAATTTATGCTGGAGAGGATGTGGTGAAAGGGGGACACTCCTCCATTGCTGGTGGGAGTGCCAACTGGTTCAGCCACCTTGGAAATCAGTATGGAGATTCCTCAGAAAAATGGGAATAAACCTACCACAAGACCCAGCAACTCCATTCTTAGGCATATATCCAAAAGATGCCCATTCATACAACAAAGATGTCTGCTCCACTATATTCATAGCAGCATTATTCGTAATAGCCAGAACTTGGAAGCAACCTATATGTCCCTCAACCAAAGAGTAAATAGAGAAAATGTGGTACATTTACACGGTGGAGTACTATTCAGCAGAAAAAAAAAAACAATGGAATCATGAGATTCGCAGGCAAATGGATGACACTAGAAGAAACCATCCTGAGTGAGGTAACCCAGTGACAAAAAGAGAAACATGGCATGTACTCTCTCATATATGGACTTTAGACATAGATCTGGGGAGTGCCAGCCTACAATCCCATGGCCAGAGAGTCTGGGAAACAGAAACTTCATTCAGTGGCTGATGAAGAAGAGGCAGACTCCCTCGTTAAGTACTGAGCTGAACTCAAGAAAGCCAGTAACAGAGAGGGAGGACTGATGACCAAAAGGATTAAGACTGGGCTGGTTTAACCCCCAGAAACAGCTGACCTGACAAAGGTTAACTCTTGAATCCCAGGCATCAGCCTGGGAATCCAGCATGGGACTGATCAAGACCCCCTGAATGTGAGTGTCAGTGAGGAGGCCTAGGTAATCTATTGAGCCTTGGGCAGCAGATCAGTACCCATCCCGAGTATACACACGGACTTTGGACTCCCATCCAACAATGTGAGGTGCACTTTTCACCCTAAACTCTTGGGGAAGGGTCTAGGCCCTGCCCTATATGAAATGACAGCCTATGGACACCCCCATGGAAGGTCTCACCCTCCCTGGGGAAATGAGGGGATAATGGGGGGGGGTTGGTGGAGGGCACGGGAGGAGGGGATGGAAAGGGAGAGGGACCTGGAACTGACTTGTGAAGCAACCTTGTTTCTTATCTAAATTTAAACTGAAAAAAAAGACCAAAAACATAAAGTAAAATAAAATGAAAATAAATGAATAAAAAAAGGCAGCAGTCTGCAAGCCAGGAATATGAACTCTATCCAGAAGAATTAATTTTTCTGGTACCTGGTTCCTCTGCTTTTCATATCCTTTGATGGAAGTATCTGTTGTTTAAGCCTCTTAGTCTAAGGATTTTTATAACAGATACAATGTCTAATTAATGTTACCTGAGATTATAAATCTACGTGCTAACATTAATTGATGAACTTATATTTGTGCTAGGTAGAATTTAAAAGATTTAATAAAAGTGTCACTTTAAATCAAAAGGATATTTATTTTTCTCCTAGCATCAGACATTTTATTGCTTTGTCATTTGATCACATTGACTCTGTGTCTAGGCAGCACACCAAGGTGAACTGTGTGTCTGATAAGCTTGTGAGAGCATAATAGTAATGGCAAATAAAAATAGGAATGAGGAATAGGCAGAGTTCTATTTCTTTTGTTAATAGAATCCTCCCCATTCCCTAACAACTTCTGAATGTTAACAGTTAACATTCATATTATCTGTCCTAGATGTCCACCACATCAAAGAATATGCCTTTACATTTCAGGGTATTTTAGAGCTAAAAATGTGGCAGGCACTATGATGAACAATAGCCTTTAAAATAAATAATTGAAGTAGATACCAATAATATATTACTCAACCTAAAAAGATACTAGTCAAGTTGTTTATTTAATACTCTTATATTTGTGGAACTATATGTATAAAGACATTTGTCTTTTTAACAAACCAAGAATAACTAAAACCAGTAACACTTTGTTTGCAGTTACATGCATAATATTAGAATAAAAGTTCATTATTATGTATTGTATTTCAAGTTTAAAAAATGAATATATGTTTTAAGAAAGAGTATCTGTACGCCAAACAATTAAAGTTAAAAGGTTTTCTTTTAGCAATGTAGGTCAATTACTTTTGTCACCACTTAATTTATAAGGCAAAAAGCCACACTGTGCCCTATCATTGCAATGTATTTTTCTTTCCCTTTTAAATTTAAGTTAGAAACCAGTTTGCTTCACATATATCAATTCCAGTTCCCACTCCCTCCTGTCCCCCCCACCCCAGTCTCCCTCACCAGGCCACCCAGCCCCCAACCCAATCTCCACTCCAATCCCCAGGGAGGGTGAAGCACTCCACTGAGGATCTCCAGAGTATGTCATTTCATCCAGGGCAGGGCCTAGGCCCACCCACAAGAGTCCAGGCTGAGAGATCATCCCTCATTGTTGGATGGGCAGCCAACGTTCATTTGTATGCCATGGATAAATGCTACCCAAAGCCCCATATATTACCTAGGCCTCCTCCCTGACTCCCACATCCAGGGAATCTGGATCAGTCCCATCCTGCACATCGAACAACTGTCTCAGGTCCAAGAGCTCCCCCTTGTTCACGTCAACTGTTTCTGTGGGCTTAACCAGCCCAGTCTTAATCCCTTTGCTCATCAGTTCTCCCTTTCTCCTACTGGATTCAAGGAGTTCAGTTCAGTGTTTAGCTGTGGCTGTCTGCTTCTGCTTCTATCAGTTTCTGGATGCAGGTTCTGTTTCCCAGATTATCTGACAATGGGATCATATGCTGGCACTCCCCTGATTCATGTCAAAAATCCATATATAAATGAGTACATAACATGTGTCTCTTTTTGTGACTGGATTACCTCACTCAGGATGATTTCTTCTAGTGTTGTCCATTTGCCTGCAAATTTCAAGATTCCATTGTTTTTTTCTGCTGAATAGTACTGCATTGTTTAAATGTTCCATATTTTCTCTATCCACTCTTCATTTGAGGGGCATCTAGGCTGTTCCCAGTTTCTGGCTATTACAAATAATGCTGCTATAAACGTAGTGGAACAGACACTCTTGTTTAAATGGGCATCTTTTGGTTATATGCCTAAGAGTGGAATTGCTGGGTTTTGTGGTAGGCTGATTCCCAATTTCCTGAGGAATCTCCATACTTATTGCCAAAGTGCCTATATGAATTGGCACTCCCACCAGCAGTGAAGGAGTGTTCCCCTTTTTCCACATCCACTCCAGCATAAACTGTCATTGGTGTTTTGATTTTTGCCATTCTGACAGGAGTAAGATGGTATCTCCGATTTGTTTTGATTTCATTTCCCAGATGGCTAGGGATGTCATTAAAATGTTTTAATGATATGCTATATGACTATCTGATACTTCCCTTCATTTCTTGAAAGCAAGTGTTAAGAATCTTGAACTTTCCCAGGTGCAGTAGTTCACACCTTTAATCCCAGTACTCATGAGCCAGAGGCATGTGGATCTCTGTGAGTTTGAGGCCAGCCTGATACACAAAGTGAGTTCCAAGAGAGCCAGCACTGCTCAAAGAAAACTTATCTCAGGAAAAAAAATCTCTCTGACTTTGTAATGTGATTGGTTACTTATTCATTAAAGTCACTCACTCCACACAATTGTTACTAATATTTTAAATTATAACTATTTGACACTTTTGAGTGAGTGCTATAAATTATGGGTATGACTGAAGTTAGGAAATGTGTTATTTTAGGATATATGAGAAGGGAATTGTTGCTGTTGCAATGGGAAAAGAAAAAAGGTCTCTGGCACATTCTCAAAATAATTTGAGAAGTATGAAGATCTGTAAAAGAGTACCTCAAAATTAATGTCTTTAGGACATCATTTTATTTTAACAGTCACAATAAATGATTGCAGGTCCTTGGAACAACATTGCTTCATGCTCATCAAAGTCCCAGAGCTTTTAAAGCAGTGCTTATGCTTCGTGCTGCTGGATTTGGGAAAAGGATGTATGTGTAACAGATTAATGAATATATTTATATAAACATTCTGTGAATAAGAGTGGCTTCAGGGTGAGTGAGCAAGATCCGTTTAAGATCCATGCTAAGAGCATTTGTTATTTTTGTAGAGAACCTGTGTTCAATTTCCATCACCCACATCATGGCTTACAGCTCTCTGATGCAGGGATCTAGCACTCTCTTCTGATTTCCATGGGCACCCGTTCTCCATATTCTGCACAAACATATAGACAATGAAAACCATTTATACACATAATAAAACATAAGCACAATTTTAAAAAGTTTTTATAAAATAAAAAATTTTTGAGAATGTTGAAATATCCTGGTCTCTTTCATTTCTTCAACATTGGATATCTGGCTGTCCTTTCAAAGTATTTCCTAACATTCATACCACAAGGACTTCTGTTTAACTATGTTCACAGCAGCATTGTTTGTAATAGCCAGAACCTGGAAGCAAACTAGATGTCCCAAAACCGAAGAATGGATAAAGAAAACAGTACATTTACACAGTGGAGTACTACTGAGTGGAAAAAGTGACAACTTGAAATTTGCAGGCAAATGGATTACATTAGAAGAAACCATACTGAGTGAGGTAACCCAGACACAGAAAGAAAAACATGGTACATACTCATTCTTAAGTGGATATTAGACATAGAGCTAAGGATAATCAGCCTACAGTCCACAACCACAGAGAAGCTCAGAATAAAGGAGGACCCTAAGGGATACATGCATGGAATCCCTAGAAGGGGAAAGGGACAAGATCCTCTGAGTAAATTGGGAGCAGAGGGGCAAGGAGGGAGGGAGGTAGGAGAAATAGGAAGGGAGAAGGAGGGGAGGGAGGAAACATGAAGGTCGAGTTGGGGGAAGAACAGAGAGCAAGGAAAGAGATACCTTGATAGAGGGAGCCATTATGGGCTTAACGAGAAACCTCCCACTAGAGAAATTGCCAGAAACCACAGGGATGACCTCAGCTAAGAATCTTAGCAATAATGGAGAGGCTACCTTAAATGACTTTCCTCTATAATGAAATTAATGACTGCCTTAAATTCCATCATAGAGCATTCATCCAGTAGCTGATGGAAGCAGAAGAAGAGATTCACAGTTGACCATGGGGAAACCTACAGAAACAGATGAACTGAGCATGTGGGAACACTCGTGAATCCAGACTGAGAGCTGGCAATCAGCATAGGACTGAACCAGCCCCCTTTGATAGTGTGTGTCAGTTGAGGGGCTTGAAAATCTATGGAACCTCTGGCAGTGGAACCAGTATTTATCCCTAGTGCAAGAATGCACTTTGGAAGCCCATTCCTTATGGATGTCTCTCAGCCTAGAAACACAGTCCCAGGTCATGCCCCACATTATGTGACAGACTTTGGTGATCCCACATGGTAAGCCTCACACTCCCTGAGGAGTGGATAGGGTTAAGATGGGGACACGGGGGAGGGTAGCAGGAGGACAGGAGGAAGAGGGAACTGGGATTGGTATGTAAAATATGATTGTTTTTAATTTAAATAAAATTAATTAAAAATTATCAAGAATCTATTGACAAGAATGTGCTGTCTAATATTCCTGTTTTCTTTTTACAGGTGAAAGGCCACCGTTATTGTTTCATGTATGCTTGGTATAATACATAGGACACAATTGTGATCAGATAAGGAGATCTTGAAAAATATACATGTGACATGATCTCAGTATTATAGAAAAGTGCAAAACAGTGTATACAGAAATATGCATAATGGTACACTGTAATGTTAGTCTGTCTTAGAGTAGAAGGCTGCAGAAATCCAAAGTGAGTAATGAGATGACTTTCCAATGGCAGGAATAATAGTCGCAAGGGAATGTTTTCATTACAATTTCATTTCCCTTATGTTTCTTTTTTGTCACCATTAGCATATGCTTCTTTTAAACAGAAAGGATAGTTATCATGGCTAAGTGTATAAGAATTCATAGACAAATGATAGATCACATAATCATGGTAGCAGGATTTACTTAGCAGTTTGTGGATTAATTATGTCCTCTCTCTTGCCTTTTGAAAGACAGTTGGAGCATTTCTACCCTAAAGTCGAAATCTGAGATAAAATAAAAACTGCATGAAAAACATCACAGCAGGCATTCCTTTGAGTATACATATTCTACTATTGGTTCATCATGAGGAAAGATCTCAAGATTAAGGATTAACTTGCTTCTTCAAAGCCTCCACTAGTAAATAACTCTTTAATGGGATGAGTTTAGCCTCTCTCAGCCTATTCCATTCACATGTGACCTATCATTGTTTCCTGATCCAGCTCATAAAGACTAATGACCTACAATGCTTCACTCACTAAACAAGTGAAACTTTGTAACCAAAAAATGTTAAACTACAAATTACAAAGTTTGGTTCATACTTTCCTAGGTAAAAAATTCCATGCAAAACTTTAAGTGCAACAAAATCAAGAATGTGAAGGATCAATTATGGCACAAGGTTCAGAGATATTGCAAAATGATACTGAGTGGGTCCCTGCAGCTCTCATACAGGAAAGCAAACCCTGAAAGAGATAAGAATGAAAACCTGGTGCAGATTGACTTGGTCAACCTGGATCAGACTTTTGGGAGTATAATAACAGTCTGCGTATTCACAATATACTTTGGAAAAAAAGTTTCCTGGTATAATACAATGCACATTACACAAATATGTGCAATTACATCAAAATCCAATTTAGGGTACATGACATTTCCTCAAGAAGATGGCTTTTAGAGATAGGCTAACTTCAACAGAATAAGACCCTAAGGGTCTTGCCTGGGTTTAGTCATACAGACAATGTAAAGGTTATCTGGGCTGTTATCCACCTCTGGTCCTGGTTGTCGGAGCTTGGGGGAACCACTGGTTATAAGGGTCTTTTAGATTACTAACCACATTCAGTCTTGGTTTTAACAGTTTGATATAGCCTGGACTACCAGATAATGTAGCTCACCAGGCAGCTAATCATTTCTGAGTCTCAGCTTTCTAGGTAAAAAGACAGCTTTTACATCGTTCCCACTGGAAATACATCCTGTGTGGTTAATATTCCTGATTTCTCTGGAGCTATGTGGGCACATGCACCTTCTTGCTATGCTCCCAACATGAGAGACCACATTAAGTCAGGATATGCAGAGCTGTCACTTCAGTAACTGATGAAAAGCAAAATGGAAAAAGTTCTTTGGAACTTAGGTAATTTTTAAATGATATTTTTAATGTGTGTTTGAGAGTATGGACACTGTCTGATATTGATCCACAAGTTTCACATTAAATTAGTTTCTTGGAAAAGTTACAAAATAAGATAGAAACAGATAATAGTGGTAATAATAACAATAGTAATAATAATAATAAAAAACATAATGTAGCTTATAAAACAACACTGAGTTTGTATTCAGTCTAAGACACTGAGTTTGTATTCAGTCTAAGACACTATAGATTCATGAGAATCTTGAATAGAAAAGTGTTTCAGTATGATAATAATTCTATACAAATTAATTAGTGTTTTATGTACTTTTTTGAAGTGGAAAATATATAAACAATGTGAAATTAGCAAAACACAGAAACAATGATCAAAACTACCAGCAAGAAAAAAAATATAGTAAGCATTAAACTGTGCCTACATGTTGAAAGACTTAGCAGTGTATGAGACCTGTGGGAAATTTACTGAAACTTGTTTAAATTGACACATTGTGAGACAATCAAAATTAGAGGGAGAAGGTCATCACGTCTGTTCTCATCACTCCTTCACAGAGAAAACCAAATCTATCCGGTTTTAGCTCCTCCCTACCACCCCTCCTCAGATCCTATCTGGATGGTAAAAACACTGATAAGTGGTGCTTCTCACCTCTGTATTTGTAGAGGGTAACTGAATTCAGAAGGGTATCAGGGTCTTGAACATCACCTTGAGACTGCGCTGAATACACAGGCCGCTCTGGTAAAAAAACAAACAAACATGAAAGATTTAACTTATCAGATTTTTGGTTTTGTGAACCATAGACAACTGAAGAGAAGAAATAGTATTCATTGAAATATCCTACATAAAATTGGTCAAGAATAAATATCACAACAACAGATCAATTGAATAATTTTCACAGCCAAGTGTCAACTATATGAGTCCCCATGTCATGTGACTGTACTCTTATACTTACATATTTGCAATTAAAATAAAACAACCTAATAATATGCAGTCTGATTGGTAGCACTTATAGCATTTGTAATAAATGGCAGTGACAGATGACATGAACCAGTATTCTATATTTTATTTAATTGTTTTACAAAGGAGCATGAATTGGATTCCTTTACTCCAGAAATTTTCCATTACATGTCAATACTGTTATAAATATTAAAAATCTTCTGCTATTCTGAACACAGCAACTTGTTTTGTAGCCACCAACTTTTCTTCCCAGAACTTTTAAATGATGTTTCTGTAGGCACATTCATTTTGTTGGACAGTAGGTCGATCCTTAAATACAGGAAGCACTGATGACTGAAAGCTTAATAAAAGGTGCCATTCTGCAATGTGTCTTTAAGGCAAGGAAGAGACCTGAAGTTCTATCAGAACTGTCTTGTTAACTTTTAGTCACTATACTCTTATCTTCACTTTGTGTGGAATAAAAAGAGTTAATGTAAGCTTTATTTTCTAAAAAAGTGGTGAGTGAACATGTGAAGATGGGAAGGTTCCTGGAATTGCACATGTTAAAATAAGCACTCACATATTCTGATCTGAAATGTGAGGACTGGTATGAAACTCACTTGTGTGACTCACCAACAACAAGACCTACCATTAAAAATCGTGAAAATGACAGAAGGAAATCTACTACAGTTGCCTTCTAACCTCCAAACACATGATCTGGCATGTATGCATCAACATTTATGCATATAATGATTGAATACTTTTATAACAAAAGCAAGAGGAAATACCTAAATACTGCTAGCACAACAAAACTACCAGAACCAACATACAATAAAATAATTATGAATATTAATGTTTCTTTTCTCAATGAAAAGACACAGACTATCAGGGTGGATCAATATTTACCTATTGTCAGTCATGAGTATGTTTCCAAGAAATGAAGCTCACCACAAAAGATAGACTCTTCTTTAAATTGGTAGAATGCAAAGGGTATTCCATACAAATGGACAAATTAAGCAGTCAATTCTGTCTGCTCAACAATTTAACCAAAAAGACATCAAACCAAAATAAGTGACAAAAGACAAAGATGTTAACTTCATACTGATGGAAGGAACAATACATAATGAGAATATTACACACACACACACACACTGACATACACAAATATGTATGTATGTATGTATGTATGCATGTATGTGTGTGTTTGTGTGTGTATCCCCAAAAGGAAGAACACCAAACATGCATTAAAGAGTGGAGGCAGCCAAAAGAGTCCTTATGCAGAAAATAATTATTGAGTGAATGCATACAATCAGTTCTCTTATCAGTCACAAGGCCTTCCATTAGCACAGAGCTAGTTGGCCAGCTAAAATGTAACTAACACATTCCCTGAGGGAAATTTGTTGATGTTAATGGCCAACACTGAAAGAGGTATGGGCAGTTTGGTTTGCCAGATGCACTAGCCCCTCCTTGGAGGCTGAGGTAAATAAATGTGGCCACTCTCACAGTGAAGCACTTAAAAAAACAGCAACCAGCTTCAGTGCTTCCGCTAATAAAACGCAGTCCATTATACGAACTGTATTGTCACTAAATCAAAAGCAGGTGGAATAAAACATGAATATCACATGCTTTCTCATATGTATTTCTCTCGACCCCTGCTTGTAAGGTAGTCTGTCTCCAAGGGTTCTCAATGATCTTTAACCATTGTGTGGACTTGCATGTTGCGTTTCATATAACAGGGTCTTGCATCTGTCCTTCCCGTGTCTCTGCAGGGGAACATACATTAAATATTCTGTGGAAGTCAGGATATAGGTTTTGGCTTTGAGATGACTGTTTAAGTCCCTTGAAATGAGCAGGCATTTCATATTCTTGGATGCCACTGAATTCTTTTCAGAACTTTGGGTATGTGTCCATCGAGCTTCCTGTTTTGTCAAAAGCTAGGTGGCCCTGTAAGCACAGAGGTAATTACTTCTTCAAGCATAACTTGGCATGTGGCTTTAAGAACAAGAATGATACCTGCGTTTACGATGACTTTTCACCTTCTAATATTTTTAATAATAGATATGTGAGGATCAAAATTATTTTCTGTCCTGAGAATACATTTTTGATGGTTATTCCCTTGGCTCTAAATGCTTTCATCACTTTTTTTTCTTTTCTTGTCTAAAATCTGCCTTTTAGTTCTTTCGTGTCCCGTTCCCCACCTATGAACTACTCAAGTGCCTTAAATTCATTAACAAATATGTACTCCTAATTTGGCCTGTCTAATTATTTATGATGAAAGCCCAAAATTGAACATATGTATCTCATTATTTATTTATACTGACAGGAAGTGAAAGTGTTTAGTATCCCCTTAGGAATTATGTTTAAAAGGTTTTGGCTGCTCTGCTTCCTCTGGTTGCTCTCTGAATTCTTACATTCACTTCCATTCCTCTAATTTCCATGGTTTCAACCTACTTTTCCTTTTTGTATTCATTCATAAGTCCCTTCATCTAATGATCCGTAAGTGACAATTAAAATGCTGATTTCACTTAAAGAAAAATTCAATATCCTTATTCAGCAGGGATATGCATAGCTAAACTACTATGATAATTCAGCTTACACTAATTATGATGGCCAATATCATTAAAACAATTGACATCACATCCTGGTGAGGAGGTGTTGCAGGAAAAATCCTTATCCATTGCTGGTGGAAAAAAACTTGCATAGTGACTCTGGAAATTTGTGTGGTTTAGCCTTGGGAAACTAGGACTAGATCTACCTCAAGATCCATGTGAACCATTCTTGGCCATATACACAAAGGAATCTAAATCTTGTTACAGAGACACTTGCTCATTCATATTAATGGTTGATTTATTCAGATAAGCTAGAATATAGAAAACAGTCTAGGTGTCCATAAATGGGTGAATGGATAATGAAATATGGTACATTGACACAAAAGAATATTATTTAGATATCAAAAATGATATCATGGAACTCATTGTTAAATGGATGGGAGAATGCTATGGAAGAGTGAATTTTATTAGAAATATTTCCTGAGTAGTAACTTGTTGGTATTTTTGCAACCTAATAATATTTGTGGTGGAAGATGATTATCATTCATGTATCCTGAAGTGATAATGGATGTGTCCTCAGAATGTGATGAAAGTTTGAAGTGTAAAATCCAAAATATATGGATTTTTTTGATCTTTTGAAATTGACTAGCAGATTGATAGAATTACCTGATATATCCTAGGTAAGAAGGAAATATATACATACATACATATGTACATATAAATAAATATAATGCTTCAAGGAATATATATTCTGATTAGCATTACTCCTCTCCCATTTCCGCCAAGACTTTCCACAATTCTGAACCCACTCAAGTTTAGATGCTTGCTTTCTCTCTTAATTTTATTTTTTTAGGAATCAGAATTTTATAGTCTCTGTAAAAACAGGTGAATATAACAAACCAGAGTAAAGAAAACAAAAGTTACACACACACCCCATAAAAATATAAAATAGAAAACCAGAATATGTAAGCAAAACACAAGTAAGACGAAAAATGCTAAACAAAGCAACACCAGAAAAAAAATGGTCAAAAGTACCATTGAGAATATTTTGTGTTTTCTATTCATTGCTGGGAACTGGTTCTACCCGTATGTTTGATTACTGTATCTAGTGAGATGCCATTAGAAAGTTTGTGTCCTTCCTAATCCGCATGAACTAAACCTTTGTTTTTATCCATAACAATACATAATCAGGACTTAGCGTATTGCTCTTCTCATATTAGGATTCTAGGGATGGAGGCACAACGATTGGGAGCCCAAGGCGATCTTCTTACATGGTAAGTTCTAGGCCACACTGTAGTGTATAAGACCCTGCTTAAAAATAAAAAGAAATAATATTGACAGAATGAAGAAATAAAGAGAAAGAATATCTATCACAGGCTGAAAAACTTTTTTTAGTGTAGAAATCAAAATGATTTGAATACAATTATAACAAAAAGTAAAACTATTTTAAAAATTACACATCTATTTATTTTTGTGTACATTTGCAAGTGAATACACACACCTGTGCACACACAAATTCCATGTTCCATGTTTAGAAAAAAACTACTTAAAATAGTAATTTCTGTGCTTTTGTCACATGAACCCCAAGGACTAGATTTAGGTTTACAGACATGGAGCCTAGATGGACTGACCTTTCACTGATATATATATATCAGTGAAATATATAATTAAATTTTGTAAAATATAAAATTTTCAAATTTTTAAAATTTACTTTAGAAATTGCATTTTTTCTACCAAGCAGTAGTGGCACATGACTTTAATCCCAGTACTCGGTATGCAGCAGCACAGGCAGGTGGATCTCTCTGAGTTTGAGTCCAGCCTGGTCTACAGAACAAGTTTCAGGACAACCATGTAGATTACACAAAGTAATCCATCCTCTTACATAAAAAAGAAACCCAACCCCACAAAAAATACATTTTTTTCCATTCCTTCCCCTCAAAATACCTCTCTATACTCTCCTTCAAATTAATGACCCCCCTTTTCCTAATAGTTATTGTGTGCATATATATGAATGTGTATTCATATATATATTCCTAAATATAACCTGTCCTATTTATATAATCTTAATTTTGTGTATAATTTCAGGGCTGACCATTTGGCATCAGTCAACCAATTGTTGTGATCTCCTCTGGGGAAGACCACATGTCATGCTCCCAGCTTCCCACTTTCACTTATAGTCTTTAAGTTATGGGTGAAGCTTGATGGATTTATCCCCATCTAGTCTAAAAATTCACCTGGCAATACACTTGTTCGGAAGAAAGCATATAAAACTAAACAGGTTATTGTAATTGTTCTTGGTTGCCTCTCAACCAAGAAAATGTTAAAGCAACGTGGTTGAGTACATCACATATTTTGTTCACTGGAACTGCAGAAATCAGCCTTGAACTAACATGAAACTCACCTTCTTCAGGGTGATAAATAGTGCTTTTCAGTCTCTGGACAAGAAAAAGGATAGTTTCTTTCTCATCCCTACTTAACAATACATGCTATAATAATGAATAATGACTTGCCAGGTAAAACATATCCACAATGCAATGATGCCAAGACTATTTATGAGAGTAACCAACAACATTCTTGAATGGAATCGAGACCTCCTCCACAGGAGGGTCTTTAGGCTTGTTACAGCAAACAAGATCAAAAATCTTGGCTAGGGAAGGTGTAGTTCCTATCAGGAGACCCACGGATGTTGTTTTTCCAAATGGAATTTTTTTTCAAATTCCCCTTTGAATATTTATGTTTGTGTCCATAGATTTTTTTTGAGACACAGTTTCTTTGTTTAAACCTTGGTGTCCTGGAACTAGCTCTGTCAATCAGGCTAGCCTTGAACTGACAGCCATCTGCCTTTATCTTCCTCCTAGGTTCTAGGATAAAAGGCATGCACCACCACTGTCTGGCATAGACAAAGATCATATGTAAAATGACATTGGCTAATGCTTAGATGAAGAACTACTTAGAGCACTGATAATAAACAACACTGAGTCCTCAGCCATAAATGCAGTGTCTAAAACACTCCCCTACATGTTTCAAAGATATAAGGAAAAAGAGTGGAAAGGAAATGAGAACTGGAGGATGAGGAGGGATACTGAGAAATATTATCCCCTATACACACCCTGGCGATTGCAAACACAACCTCCTCATGTTTTGGTTAGATATACACTCCTCACACAATCAAGTACAAATCCAAGCCAGAAGGATGGAGGGGCCCTTAAAGATTTAACCTTGCTTGGGTGTGATGGCTGCCAGGGATCAATTTTAATTTTTCTTTAGAAATGTGGCAACAAGGTGCTGGAGAGATAGCTCAGTGGTTAGGAACACAGTGTAATCCTCCAGAGGTCTTGGGTTCAATTGCAAGCACTCACATGCCAGTTTACATACGTCTAGTGCTCCAGCTCCAGGGGATTTTGCACCCTCACATTGACATACATGCAGGCAAAACACCTGTGCACTGAAAATAAAAATAAAAAACAAATCATAAAAAATTTGGTGGGGTAGTGGTGGCACACATCTTTCATTCCAGTTCTTAGAAGGAAGAGACAAGTGGATCTTTGTGAGTACTAGGACAGCCTCATCTACAGAGCTAGTTCCTGGACAGGCAGTACTACACATAGAAATCCTGTCTTCGAAAACTAACCAAAAGAAAAGGAAAGAAAAGAATGATATGTAGCCATGAATGCCACCAATAAAGGAACAATCAACATACTGCAATACATAATAAAGGTAACCTCCAAGAAGCTCAGAGCCAGCATCATGCTGAATGAAGAGAAACTCAAAGAATTCACATTAAAATCAGGAGCAGCATAATGATATTCACCTTTCTCCATCACTTTCAGGACAGTATTAAAAGTCTTATGGAAACCAGAAAACTGAAGGATAAACAGGTGATACAAATAGGAGAGGCAGAAGTCAAAGTATCCACATGTGAATAAGATATTATTCTGTCTATACCAGTACCCAATTATGCCGTTAGAAACCTCTTAATGCTGATAAGTACATTCAACAAATTCACAGTGTAATAATTTGACACATAAAATTCACTGGGTTTCCTAAATTACAAACCATTGAGAAAAAAGTCATAGAAATAATATTTACAACATATAAATTATATGTAATGCATTGTGTTATATATTAACAAATTTTGCTACAATATATATGCACAAACATTTACACACATACACACACACAAACCCCTACAAAATACATTCAGAAATATGTTAGTCTGCATTAAAATTTGAAGAAACTGGATAAATAAAGTTAAGAAGAAACCAGAGTCTGAAACGCCTGGCAAGGTCATGGATTGCTAGTGCTATTATTATGAAAGTGGCCATTTTGCCACAAAACAAATTATATGTTCAATGTGATCTTCAACAAAATCCTTCACACATATTTAAAAATATAACTGTAGTTTTATATGGAAATACAAGCATGTGCGCTGCACACACACACACACACACACACACACACACACAAACATCATTCTAGCAAAAAAAGAATAACAAAAAGCAGGAAGTATCATCATCCTAGATTTCACATTATGCTACACAAAAATAGTATGGTATATTAAAACTGTGCTGTATCTCTGCTAATTAGCATTTCTCTGGAAGTAACAACCTTTGGAAAATAACAGAGAAGTGGTTGCATGGGCCACTATGAGAGAGCATTTGGAAGCTTCTTTAAATCTTAAATCTATGCACCATTTTGAAATGCAGAAAAAATACAACTCCAAAATCGAAAAGACACATTCCTATGTTATTATCTGCTGTATATGTCATTTGCATATCTTATAAACCCCATTCAAGTTAGGGGATCAGAAAAAGCAAAATAGGTGACATATCCAAATCGAATATCTTTCAAACCAATAATTATGGTTGGATACAGACAGCTTTACAAAAAAAGAAAAAGAAAAAAAAAGACACTGAAACATGTCCACAATCCTGAAATTAAATAACCTTACAAAACCATAGAAAACTATTTATCATTCAGTATGACTATATAGACTATATAGCAGACTTTCTGTATGTAGAAGACATTCTGCTTCTCCACACATTGGCCATTTTGCAGACACACCCACTCACTTCTGATGGTCACAGGGACACATTCACTTTTTTTCACTCTCATTCTCTCTGTCTCGCTCCAATTTGCTCTGTCCTTTCTTACAACCACTTTGGAAACCCCTTTCCTTTATTGTAACTGTCATAGTGTCAGAAATCATTGTAGCTAAGTCTTCCATTCAGAAACTGGTAGGTCTAAATCATTGTGATCTATTGGACGCTCCCCCACACCCTGCGACTCTGCTCTTAACACTCTATATATTAACTGTCACCTGCTTTCATCCTCTCACACTCTCCAGTGAAAAGAAGACACTGAGTTTAATGTCCATTAGGAAATATATATACCACAGTAGAAGTTCTTTTTGCTTTGGTTAATGCCCTTATTGCCATAAAGGAATAATCCGCAATACTGCCTATGCTTTGAAATGTAAATGCTCACCCACAAAGAGAAATGAACTGCAGTGACAGGTCACATTGAGGGATCAGCGGGAGGAGCACTTTGCAGCAATACAACAGAGGGTAGGACAAAGGAAGCCAGGGCCTAATTGAATAGATTTCTCATTGATTCTTCAAAGGCAAAGGTTTTAGATCTATACAACAATGTTCTATTCCATTCATATTTGCAACCCTTAACATGAAAAAAATTAAGTCTATCAGAGAAAGACACAACAGGGCCCAGATGGAGCTGACCTGGGTGGCTGCGCTGTCTGGCTGACCATTCCTCAGGTGGATGCGGCAGGCATCTTTGGCTCCCTCTCCTCTGAGGAGGATCTGCTGCTGCACTGACGTAAGGCATCACACTCCCAACCCCCATTCTGTGCTAGTGAGCCAGCACAATCCTGCAATCACGCATGCGTTCATGCCTGCCAGGCTGCGGGGATTCAAGAAGCTTTTTTCAACCTAATGACATGAAACAAGAAGCCATGAGCTTTAAGGTATCTTACTGTTAGTATGGTATAGGAGGGACATCACAAAACCTTGTTAAAACTGTCAAGGAACAAATTCAAAACATTTTTTGTGGGCAACGTGTATTGTAAAATCTTAATTAACCCTTGGCTTTCTATATACTGCAGTGAAAGGTTGCTTAGGAAAAATGAAACACAAACTAAAGAAGGGTTGTAAATGCTAAACATTTGAAGCACTGGTAGGAGAAATCACTAATGATTAAAAGATACTATGTTGAAAACATTCTGCATTAATCAGATATTACTTGATTAATTTTAATTTTTAAAATTCCACATATGTTCAGGCAAACTGAAAACCTTACTATGAATATAATCATTGCTGCTATTTTTTATAGAACTGTTGAGTGATATTTCAGTGATGAAATTTCTTTAATAGCGTTCTTAGAAAAACAACATTTGTTAGCATGTGGGCTTTCTGCTTTTATTTATTTATTTGTTATTTACTCTCTTTTGAACTTGATCTCCCTGTTTAGACATGGCTTGTATTTTTTTTAATTCACTTGGTGCATCAGGCTGGCCTTCAAATTCCAACAACCACAGCATCTGCATCCTGAATTCAGGAATTAAAGATACATGAAACATTACTGGTTAGAGTTTACTAATTTTAAATATTTCTGCGTGTGTGTGTGTGTGTGTGTGTGTGTGTGAATGTGTGTTTGTTTGTGTGTGTACGTACATGTGTGAAGAGATACCAGTTTAACTCAGAGGCATTGGATACTCCCAGAGTCAGAGTTACATGCACTTGTGAGGTGACTGCCATGGGTGCTGGGAACCAGGTTCCAGTGTTTCTCCAGCTCTCCCATGCACTTTTACAGCTCGGAAAAGTAGAATATGCAAACAAACAAACAAAATGTTACACAAACTCCTGACTTCTAAGCATGAATACATTACAATTCTGCAATAAGTGTAAATATTTTATTGACCTAATGATATCACTGTCTTCTGATCAAAGACAATAAAACAAGCGAGGCCAAGGAGGAGAAGATCTACAAAAATGAAAATTTGGCTTTAAAAGCAAATTTAAACAGTAATTCTGACTTCATAAACGAGACATAAGGTACTACTTTCAATCTATTCCCCCAGCAAGGCCTAGCAATTCAGTGTGATGAGGAAGATCAAGGAGGGCAACTTCCATTGAAGAGGAAGGGAAGCCCAAGCCTCTGCTTCATTTAACTCTTGTGTTATATCTAGTCACCGTGGGAAAGGTGCCTCTAAGAACCCCTTTAAATGGTGTCTGTGGACTTTGTGGAAGGAGGGACAAAAAATAGCTTCTCTGGCAGCCTAGTGAAGACCAGGTGCCATTCTTCTAAGTCAGAGTTGCACAATCCCCAAAAAAACCTTCACTTATATGGGCAGGGTAGCTGGCTTGCCTCCTGGCCTCACATAATCTGCTCCCTATCCAATACAGTACGTCTTCGAGCTTTCCTAGTCTGGATGAATCTGATACAATGTAGGAATGAGCAGATACATACACTTATATCCCAACTCATGCAATACTGTGAGGAGGGTGCGACTACCTTGAAACCTTCAGTGCTCCTGCAGACAAGTCCTTCTGCAGCTTCTGCCATCTTTGAAGAACTTCAAAACATGAAGATAAGATACAGGTGCCCTCTTAGTTTGTCAAGATATCTTTCACATCTTCATTCCTAACAGCAGGAACATCAGTGAAACTACAATGTGGTTTGAACTTTCTTTGGCACTGTTATCAGGATACTTGAAATCAGATTCTCCATATGACTTGACTGCTTTAATTATTTCTACTTATCACTGGATTTCCTGGAACTTATTCTGTATAATAAACTGTCCTTGAAGTATCAGAGTGCCATCTACTTCTTTCTGCTTGAACTGGGATTAAAGACTGGAGTATGATATCCATCCTGACTTTCAGATTTTATGCGCAAGTCACAAAAGTTAAAGATATAGGCATTATCTAAACAAGAAAACCAAGTCACAATATTTTTTGCAGCCACTAATATTTTGTAGAGTAAGGGGGCATTAGGATTTTGAAAACACCTCAAAAAATACAGGAATTTGTGAATAAAACAACGTGGGTTAACCCTAACAGCAGTGGGAAGACTTTTCCTTGCCAGCAGCTTTGGTTTTATTCGTCAGCTGCCTGGGCTCTGTCGCGTTGCAGTCCCCAAATAACTCACAGGACACCATATTAATAATGAAGCTGTTGGCCATTTGCTTGTTTCTTACTGGATAATTCTGACTTAAATATTTAACCCATCTAAGTATTTCTCTTACTGGACAAGGGGTCTGTTCCTCTTACTTCTATGGTGGCTACATGATGTCTCCCTGTGTTTCTCTTTCCCAGAATCCTCCTCGACTCCTAGTCCCACCTATCTTGCTTCCCTATTGGCCAACAGTGCTTTATTGACATATACACAGGACTTCCCCATCATCTCCTCATTTCTGTCCCTTTTTTTTTGATTTTAGGAGACATGGTTTCTCTGTATTGTTTTGGAGGCTGTTGGTCCAGCCCAGCCTCGAACTCACAGAGATCTGCCTGCCTCTGCCTCCCGAGTGCTGGGATTAAAGGCATGTGCCACCACTGCCCAGTGAAAGGTCTTAATTTTTTTTGGTTTTTTTTTTGAGATAGGGTTTCTCTGTGGCTTTGGAGGCTGTCCTGGAACTTGCTTGGTAGTCCAGGCTGGTCTCGAACTCACAGAGATCCACCTGCCTCTGCCTCATGAGTGCTGGGATTAAAGGCGTGTGCCACCAACGCCCGGCTGAAAGGTCTTAATTTTAACATAGTCAAATTATATATAACAGAACAGCTATCAAGCAAGAACACAGTTACAATACTTTGTCCATCAATGTTCAGCGAGTTTTAAAGAAAATATCATCCATCCCATCCTTGTGAGTCCAAAGTCCTATATGTAGTTTATATTTTATTATAACTAAGGAAAACTATAATTATAATGATTTGTCTTCAACTCCATCAAAGATCACAGAAGGATATTATATAAACTCTAGAATTGATAGAAACATTTAGCTACCTGGACACTAACCTGAAGTTCTTCTGGAATGTTGAGGCATCCATATTCAGCCCATAAGGACACAGTGTGTCCAGAAGACTTCTCAGCAAAGCAGGAAATTTCACGCTGTCCATCTGCATTGGCAGTCTGTCAGTCATTTCTGAGTCCTGCAGAAAGTCTGGCAGACTCTTCCATGAAGCAGGAACCCTGAAGGACTGTTTGAGTTCAGCAGTCACTTCCCTGTGGGTCCTACATGTCAAGTTTACATAGCAACAGTCAAACATTCCAGGCAAATTGTCATATTGAAAGCAAACTCCAAAATGAGTTTCTTTGATGCCCATCTTCCTCTCAGACACAACTGGTGCTGTCAGGAGCAGGCATTTCTCACTATCAAGAAAAACCCTAAACCATTTTAAATGTCATTACTGAAGGTTTTTTAAAGGTTTGAAGACTATCTATCTCAAATATATCTCTGTATATCTAGAAAATCTAGCTAACCTAACTATAAGTTCTTACTATTACAAGTAACTACTGATAGTGTGTATTTGATTATGCATTACATTTTAAAAGATCAGTATAAGCGGAGAGGAGGCTGGGAGTCCAGGGAAGCAGCTGTTCCTCAGGCAGCATCAGGTAAACAGACCAGCTTCCTGGCCTGTGTTCCAGTGCCTGCAGATCGCCTGGGAACTGCACAGAGCTCCCAATCCCGGCGGGAGCCAAGCACCCCAGACTCCAGATCTTCTCTCCCACCATCGAGACCAGGAAACGAGAGGAGCCTGGGAGTCCAGGGAAGTAGCTATCCCTCTGGCAGCATCAGGTAAACAGGCTGGCTTCCCGGCCTGTGTTCCAGTGCCTGCAGATCGCCTGGGAACTGCACAGAGCTCCCAATCCCGGCGGGAGCCAAGCACCCCAGACTCCAGATCTTCTCTCCCACCAACAAGACCAGGAATGGAGAGGAGGCTGGGAGTTCAAAGCAGCTGTTTCTCAGGCAGCATCAGGTAAACAGGCTGGCTTCCCTGCCAGTGTTCCAGTGCCTGCAGATCGCCAGGGAACTGCACAGAGCTCCCAATCCAGGCGGGAGCCAAGCACCACAGATTCCAGATCTTCTCTCCCATCAACGAGACCAGGAAACCAGAGGAGCCAGGGAGACCAGGGGAGTAGCATTTCCGGATCAGGTACAACAGGACCCAGAATAGGGTCCAGGGGACCAGGTAGGAGGCTAAGCGCCCCAGATTCCTGTTATTCTTCTCCACCCACGGGACCAGCATTTGGACAAGGAATAGAAGAACCACCAGATTATTGGACTTGCTAGCACCCACCAAAAGGGATCTCTGGTCCCCAGACCAGTAAGGGGCTCTTTCTGCACCCACTAGAAGAAGAGATGGGAAAGAAACAATACAAAAACATAGTCAGCAACAGAAAAACAAATATGACACCGCCACATTCTAGAGACTCCACACCAGCAAGACCCCAACATTCCAATGCGAACGAAGCAGAAGAGAACGACCTTAAAAGCACTTTCATGAAAATGATAGAGGCCCTAAAAGAGGATATTGGAAAATCCCTCAAAGAAATGGAAGAAAAAACAAACCAAAAAATGAAAGAAATGGAAGAAAAAAACAAACCAAAAAAGGCAGGAAATGGAAGAAGAAATGAAGCAAAAAATGCAAGAAATGGAAGAAAAAACAAACCAAAAAATGCAAGAATTGGAAGAAAAAAACAAACCAAAAAAGGCAGGAAATGGAAGAAGAAATGAAGCAAAAAATGCAAGAAATGGAAGAAAAAGCAAAGCAAAAAATGCAAGAATTGGAAGAAGAAACATACCAAAAAAGGCAGGAAATGGAAGAAGAAACAAAGCAAAAAATGCAAGAAATGGTAGAAAAAAACAAAGCAAAAAATGAAAACAATGGAAGAAGAAACAAACCAAAAAAGGCAGGAAATGGAAGAAGAAACAAAGCACAATAGGCTAGAAATGGAACAAAAAGCAAACCAAAAAATGCAAGAAATGGAAGAAAGAACAAACCAAAAAATTCATAAAAGGCAACAAACGGACGAAAAGATAAACAGAAAATTGCAAGAAGCAATGCAAACACGGCAAGGGTTGAAAACTGAAATAGAGACATTAAAAAAACACAATCTGAAGAAAGGCAGAGAATAGAAAAGCTGGACAAACAGCCAGGCACTACCAATACAAGCATTACCAACAGAATAGAAGAGATGGAAGAGAGAATCTCAAGTGTTGAAGATACACTAGGAGAAATGGATTTATCAACCAAAGAAAACCTTAAATCCAACAAATCCTTAACACAAAACATCCAGGAAATATGGGATACCATGAAAAGAGCAAACCTAAGAATAATAGGTATAGAAGAAGGAGAAGAAATCCACCTCAAAGGGGCAGAAGGCATATTCAACAAAATCATAGAAGAAAACTTTCCCAACCTTAAGAAAGACATGCCAATGAAGGTACAAGAAGCCTACAGAACACTAAATAGAGTGGACCACAAAAAAAATTCCCTCGCCACATAATAATCAAGACCGCAAACATACAGAATAAAGAAAGAATATTAAGAGCAGCTAAGGAAAAAGGTCAAGTAACATATAAAGGCAGACCTATCAGAATTACACCTGATTTCTCCATGGAAACTTTGAAAGCCAGAAGGTCCTGGATAGATATTCTACCCACACAAAGAGACCATGGATGCCAGCCCAGACTACTATACCCGGCAAAGCTCTCAATCACTATAGACGGAGAAAACAAGATATTCCATGACAAAACTAGATTCAAGCAATATGTGTCCTCTAACCCAGCCCTACAGAAAATTTTGGAAGGAGAACTAAAACCCAAGGAAGCTAACTACAACGAGAAACACATAAGCATTAGAGAATCCCTCTCTACCAACAGCCAAAAGAACAAAGGGGTGAAATTCCACACATAATTCCACCAACACCAGCCATCGCAAATCGAAGAAGGATGAGCAATCAATGGTCATTAATATCCCTCAATGTTAACGGCCTTAACTCTCCCATAAAAAGACACAGACTAGCAGAATGGATTCGAAGACAGAACCCTTCCTTCTGCTGCATACAAGAAACACACCTCACCCTCAAAGACAGACATTACCTGAGAGTTAAAGGTTGGGAAAAAATTTTTCAATCAAATGGACCCAAGAAACAAGCAGGGGTAGCAATCCTAATATCTAACAAACTAGACTTTAAAATAAAATCAATCAAAAGAGATGAAGGAGGTCATTACATACTCATCACAGGTGAAACCCACCAAGATGAAGTGTCTATCCTGAACGTCTATGCCCCAAATACAAAGGCATCCACATTCGTTAAAGAAACATTATTAGAACTTAAATCTCATCTAAAGCCCCACACAGTTATAGTGGGAGATTTCAACACACCACTCTCACCACTAGACAGGAATACCAGACAGAAACTCAACAAAGAAGCAAAGGGTCTAATAGAAGTAATGACCCAACTGGGATTAACAGATATCTATAGAACATTTCATCCACATAAAAAAGAATATACCTTCTTCTCACCACCACATGGAACCTTCTCAAAAATCGACCACATACTTGGCAACATATCAAACCTCAGCAGCTACAAAAAAAATTGGAATAACTCCATGCATCTTATCAGACCACCATGCCTTAAAATTAGAATTCAACAACAATACAAATTGCAGAAAACCTACAAACTCATGGAAATTGAATAATGCTCAATTGCACCATCCCTGGGTCAAAGAGGAAATAAAAAAAAGAAATTAAAGACTTCCTCGAATTCAATGAGAATGAAGACACAACATACCCAAACCTATGGGACACTTTGAAAGCAGTGCTATGGGGGAAGTTCATAGAACTAAGTGCTCACATGAAGAAACAGGAGAACAGTTATACCAGAGAATTAACATCACAGCTAAAAGCTCTAGAACACAAAGAAGCAAACTCCCCCAGGATGAGTAGACGCCAGGAAACAATCAAATTGAGGGCTGAAATCAATAAAGTAGAAACCAGGAAAACAATACAAAGAATCAATGCAACGAAGATTTGGTTCTTTGAGAAAATCAACAAGATAGACAAACATTTGTCCAAACTTACCAAACAGCGGAGAGTGAACACGCAAATTAACAAAATCAGAAATGAAAAGGGGGACATAACACAGACTCTGAGGAAATCCAGAGATTCATTAGGTCATACTTTGAAAACCTGTACTCCACAAAATTCGAGAATTTAAAGGAAATGGATGACTTCCTGGACAGCTATCATTTGCCAAAACTAAATCAAGAACAGATAAGCAATTTAAATAGACCTATAACCCCTATGGAAATAGAAGCAGTCATCAAAAGTCTCCCAACCAAAAAAAGTCCAGGTCCAGATGGCCTCAGTGCAGAATTCTACCAGAAATTCAAAGAACAGCTTATACCAATTCTTCTCAAAGTGTTCCACACAATAGAAGCAGAAGGGTCTTTGCCAAACTCTTTCTATGAGGCTTCAATAACCTTGATCACCAAGCCACACAAAGATACAACTAAGAAAGAGAACTTCAGACCAATATCCCTCATGAACATTGATGCAAAAATACTCAATAAAATACTGGCAAATCGGATCCAAGAACACACCAAAACAATCATTTACCACGATCAAGTAGGTTTCATCCCAGGGATGGTTCAACATACGAAAATCCATCAACGCAATCCACCATATAAACAAGCTGAAAAACAAAAATCACATGATCATCTCACTAGATGCTGAAAAAGCCTTTGACAAAATACAACACCCCTTCATGATAAAGGTCTTGGAGAGATCTGGGATAACAGGGACATACTTAAACATAATAAAAGCTATATACAGCAAACCAACAGCCAACATCAAACTAAATGGACAGAAACTCAACGCAATTCCTCTAAAATCAGGAACAAAACAAGGCTGTCCACTCTCTCCATACCTTTTCAACATGGAACTTGAAATTCTAGCTATTGCCATACGACAACAAAGGGGGATCAAGGGGATACAATTTGGGAAGGAAGAGGTCAAACTTTCACTGTTTGCAGACGATATGATAGTTTACATCAATGACCCAAAGAACTCTACCAGGGAACTCTTACAGCTGATTAACACCTTCAGCAAAGTGGCAGGCTACAAGATCAACTCAAGAAAATCAGTAGCCCTACTATATACAGATGATAAAAGGGCTGAAAGAGAAATCAGAGAAACATCACCCTTTACAAATGCCACAAACAACATAAAATACCGTGGGGTAACGCTAACCAAACAAGTGAAAAACCTGTATCATAAGAACTTTGAATCTTTAAAGAAAGAAATTAAAGAAGCCCTCAGAAAATGGAAAGATCTCCCATGCTCTTGGATAGGTAGGATCAATGTAGTAAAAATGGCAATCCTGCCAAAAGCAATCTACAGATTCAATGCAATCCCCATTAAAATCCCAGCACAATTCTTCACAGACCTTGATAGAACAATAATGAATTTTGTATGGAAAAACAAAAGACCCAGGATAGCCAAAACAACCCTGTTCAACAAGGCAATGTCCGGGGGCATCACCATCCCTGACCTCAAGCTCTATTATAGAGCTATAGTCCTGAAAACAGCTTGGCTTTGGCACAAAAATAGACAGGTAGACCAATGGAATCGAATTGAAAATCCGGGTATTAACCCACACACGTACGAACATCTGATCTTTGACAAAGAAGCTAAAAATATACAATGGAATAAAGAAAGCATCTTCAACAAATGGTGCTGGTATAATTGGAGACTGGCATGTAGAAGAATGCGGATCGGCCCATGTTTATCGCCATGCACAAAACGTAAGTCCAAATGGATCAAAGACCTCAACATAAATCCAGCCACACTGACCCTCTTAGAAGAGAAAGTGGGTGGTACCCTTGAACGAATTGGTACAGGAGACAGCTTCCTGAACATAACACCAGTAGCACGGACAGTGAGATCAACAATTAATAAATGGGACCTCCTGAAACTGAGAAGCTTCTGTAAGGCAAAGAACACAGTCAGCAAGACAAAAAGGCAGCCCACAGAATGGGAAAAAATATTCACTAATCCCACATCTGATAGAGGGTTGATCTCCAAAATTTACAGAGAACACAAGAAGCAAGTCTCCAAAGCAGCAAAGGACCCAATTAAAAAGTGGGCCTCAGAACTAAATAGAGAGTTTTCAATAGAGGAGTCTAAAATGGCTAAGAGGCACTTGAGAAAGTGCTCAACATCCTTAGCCATCAGGGAAATGCAAATCAAAACAACTCTGAGATACCATCTCACTCCTGTCAGAATGGCTAAAATCAAAAACACCAATGACAATTTATGCTGGAGAGGATGTGGTGAAAGGGGAGCACTCCTCCATTGCTGGTGGGAGTGCTAACTGGTTCAGCCACTTTGGAAATCAGTATGGAGATTCCTCAGAAAAATGGGAATAAACCTACCACAAGACTCAGCAACCCCACTCTTAGGCATATATACAAAAGATGCCCATTCATACAACAAAGATGTCTGTTCCACTATGTTCCTAGCAGCTTTATTTGTAATAGCCAGAACTTGGAAGTAACCTAGATGTCCCTCACCCGAAGAATGGATAGAGAAAATTGGTACATCTACACAATGGAGTACTATTCAGCAGAAAAAAATAATGGAATCATGAGATTCGCAGGCAAATGGATGACACTAGAAGAAACCATCCTGAGTGAGGTAACCCAGTCACAAAAAGAGAAACATGGTATGTACTCTCTCATATATGGATTTTAGACATAGATCTGGGGAGTGCCAGCCTACAATCCTATGGCCAGAGAGTCTGGGAAACAGAAACTTCATTTAGTGGCTGATCCAAGAAGAGGCAGACTCCCTTGGTTAAGTACTGAGCTGAACTCAAGAAAGCCAGTAACAGAGAAGGAGGACTGATGATCAAAGGGATTAAGACTGGGCTGGTTTAACCCCCAGAAACAGCTGACCTGACAAAGGTTAACGCTTGAATCCCAGGCATCAGCGTGGGAATCCATCATGGGACTGATCAATACCCCCTGAATTTGGGTGTCAGTGAGGAGGCCTAGGGAATCTATTGAGCCTTGGGCAGTAGATCAGTACCCATCCCAAGTATACACACGGACTTTGGACTCCCATAGAACAATGTGAGGTGCACTCTCACCCTGAACTCTTGGGAAAGGGTCTAGGCCCTGCCCTATATGAAATGACAGACTATGGACACCCCCTTGGAGGGCCTCACCCTCCCTGGGGGAATTAGGGTATAACGGGGGGGGGGGGTTGGGGGAGGGCACGGGAGGAGGGGAGGGAATGGGAGAGGGACCTGGAACTGACTTGTGTAGCAACCTCGTTTCTTATCTAAATTTATACTGGAGAAAAAAAGATCAGTATAAGCACAATACTTAATCAAGAGGAGAAATATACACATCACAAAATTAACCTTGAATTTGTATCAATAAATGAAAAATCATACCAATACAAAGTATTCATTTCCATACCATAAATCCCTTTTTTACAATTAAACAGAAATTGGATGTGATCATTAACCAATTATAAGCAACCCCATTTAAATGGAAGCAAAGATTTATAAACAAGATGGGAATTTGGATGTCGCTCATTCCAAACTGCTTCCTAATGGATGGGGGTGCTAATCATACCTTAGGGATCATGACAAAACTCAGAAACCTTGGCCAAGTCTTGTAAGGCTTCATCATCTTAGATGCCTTAATTGTTGGAACACCTGGCCCATTGCTTCCAGGGGTCTTGGTTCATCAAACCACAGACGCCTGGAAGGAATCCACAGCTTTACATTTTCTGTAGAAACAGAAATAAAATATCTTTTCCAAAGTAACATATCCTTATACTTAAATGTTGAAATCAAGGCATTTTCAAGTGATATAAGTTGAATTAATTCAGCAACATTTATAATCAAGTATACTTTAGCAGTTGTTCCTTCCTTAGCAATGAAGAAACTGGAAACCACAATAGCATACAGTATCCAGATTCTCTGTGTATGTTCCATCTTTATGTGGCTTATTTATATATCTATTATTACCCTATTTCTTTTTCTGTTTTTTATTTATTTATTTATTTCTCTGAGACAGGTTTTCTCTGGAAATCTGCCTGCCCCTGCCTCTGGAGTGAATCCTACTGTCGTGTGCCACCACAGAAGGCTTCTCATTTTATTTTCCACTATGTCATGGTAAATAAAAAGTGGGCTACAGAACTAAATAGAGAATTAAATAGAGGAGACTAAAATGGCCGAGAGACACTTCAGAAAGTGCCCAACATCCCTACCAATCAGGAAAATGCGAAACAAAACAACTCTGAGATATCATCTTACTCCTGTCAGAATGGCTAAAATCAAAAACACCAATGACAGTTTATGCTGGAGAGGATGTGGAGAAAGGGTAACACTCCTCCACTGCTTGGAGGGATGACAACTTGTACAGCTGCTATGGAAATCAGTATGGAGATTCCTCATAAAAATGGGTATGAGTCTACCAAAAGACCCAGAAATTCCACTTTTAGGCATATACCCAAAAGATGCACATTCGTAAAACAAGGACAACTGTTTCACTATGTTTATTGCAGCACTATTTGTAATATCCGGAACCTGGAAGCAACCTAGATGCCCCTCAACTGAAGACTGGATAGAGAAAATGTGGTACATTTCCACAATGGAATACTATTCAGCAGAAAAAGACAATGGAATCCTGTAATTTGCAGGCAAATGGATGGCACTAGAAGAAACCATCCTGAGTGAGGTAACCTAGTCACAAAAAGAGAAACATGTTATGTACTCACTCATATATGGATTTTAGACATGAATCATGGGAGTGCCTGTCTACAATCCCACTGCCAGAGAGGCTGGGAAATAGGAAGGTCCCTAAGAGAGTTATACATGGTACCCCAAAGAAAGTGGAATGATGCAAGATCTCTTGAGCAGATTGGGAACAAGAGAAAGTAGCCAGGAAAAAGAGAGGGAGAAAGAGGAGGGGAGAGGAAGACATGGGGGAGCAGGAAAGTGGATTTGGGGCAACAATTGAGGAGAGCAGGATGAGAGATACCATAATAGAGGGAAACAGTCTAGGTTTAAGGGGAGATCTGGCACTAATGAGAAACCCAGAGATGTACAAGGATGACACCAACTGGCAAACAAAACAGTAGTGGAGAGACTACTTTAAATACCCCTCCATAATAATGATTTTTCTACAATATATGATTTATTTAAATTAGAAACCTGAATTCTTCACATGTCAATCCCAGCTCCCTCTCCAACCACTCCTCCGTTGTCCCTCCACCAGCACATCCAGCCACCCACCCAATACCCTCATCATTGCCCAAGGAGGGTGAGGCCTTCCTTGGGGGTATCTCCGAAGTCTGTCATTTCATCCAGGGAAGTACCCAGGGACTTCCCCATGTGTCCAGGCTGAGAGAGCATCCCTCTGTTTGGAATGGGCTCCTAAAGATCGTTCATATACCATGGTAAACACTGATCTACTACCCAAGGCCCCAGTGATTTCTGTGGGCTCCTCACATTCCTGGAGTCTGGATAAGTCTCTGTTAGCATATCAGCCATCAGTCTTGGATTTAAGGGCTCCCCCTTTTCTGGTCATCTGTCTTTGTGGGTTTAATCATCATGAGCTTGTCCCATTTATTCATCATTCCTCCATTTGTGTCACTAGTTTCCAGGAGTTCAGTTCAGTGTTTAGCTGTGGGTATCTGTCTCTGCTTCCATCAAACCCTGGATGAAGGTTCTAGGATGGCATATAGCTTAGTCATCAACCCTATCATCAAGGAGGGGCTATTAGTGTAGTCTCTCCACTATTGCTTAGTTTGCCAGCTGGTGTTATCCTTGTAGATCTCTGGAGATCTCACTAGTGTCAGCTCTCTACTCAAGTCTATAATGACACGATCTATTATGGTATCTCTCATCCTCTCTCCTCTATTCTTACCTCAACTCAACATTCCTGCTCCTCCATGCCTTTTTCTTCCCTCCTCTTCTTCCCCCCTCCATTTCGTGGTTTCCTCTGCCCTCCTCAGATGTTCCCAATCTGCTCAGGAGATCTTGTCTCTTTCCACTTCTCTGGGGTATCATGCATCTCTCTTGGGAACCTACTTGTTTCCAAGACTCACTGGCACTGGAATTGTAGGCTGACACTCCCCTGATGCATATCTAAAATCCACATATGAGTGAGTACATACCATGTTTGTCTTTTTGAGTCTGGGTTACCTCGCTCAGTGTGGTTTCCTCTAGTGCCATCCATTTGCCTGAAAATTTCAAGATTTCATTGTTTTTCTCCACTGAGTAGTACTCCATTTTGTAAATGTACCACATTTTCTCTATCCACCCTTCAGTTTCGGGGCATCTAGGTTGCTTCCAGGATCTAGCTATTGCATATAATGCTGTTATGAAAATAGTGGAACAGACACCCTTGTTGTGCGAATGGGCATCTTTTGAGTATATGCCTAAGAGTGGAATTGTTGGGTCTTGTGGTAGACTGAGTCCCATTTTCCTGAGGAATATTCATACTGATTTCCATAGAGGCTATATGAGTTGGCACTCCCACCAGCAGTGGAGGAGTGTTCCCCTTTCTCCACATCCTCTCCAGCACAAACCGTCATTGGTGTTTTTGATTTTTGCCATTCTGACAGGAGCAAGATGATATCTCAGAGTTGCTTCAATTTGCATTTCCCTAATGGCTAGTAATGTTGAGCACATTCTGAAGTGTCTCTCAGCCATTTAAGACTCCTCTATTTAGTTTATACTCCTCTATTGAGAATTCCCTATTTCGTTCAGTCCCCCACATTTAAATTGGATCCTTTGGTGTTTTGAAGACTTGTTTCTTGAGTTATTTGTAAATTTTGGAGATCAGTCCTCTGTCAGATATGGGGTTAGTGAATATCTTTTCCCAATCTGTGGGGTGCCTTTTTTTGTCTTGCTGACTGTGTCCTTTGTCGTACAGAAGCTTCTCAGTTTCAGTAGGTCTCATTTATTAATTGTTGATCTCATTGTTCGTGCTACTGGTGTTATGTTCAGGAAGCACTCTCCTGTAATAATTCCTTCAAAGGTACATCCAACTTTCTCTTCTAATAGGTTCAGTGTGGCTGGCCTTATGTTGAGGTCTTTGATCCATGTAGACTTAAGTTTTGTACATGGCAATAGACATGGATCTATCTGCAGTCTTCTACATGCCAATATCTTTAACCATTTGTTAAAGATGCTATCTTTTTTCCATTGTATAGTTTTAGCTTCTTTGTCAAAAATGAGGTGTTCATAGGTTTGTGGATTATTCTCAGGGTTTTTGATTCGAATACATTGTTCTAACTGTCCATTTTTGTGCCAATACCTATCTGTTTTCAGGACTATAGCTCTATAATTGAGCCTGAAGTCAGGGATGGTGATGCCTCCAGACGTTGCTTTTTTGAGCAGGGCTGTCTTGGATATTCTGGGTTTTTTGTTTTTGCATATAAAGTTGAAAATTGTTTTTTCAAGGTCTGTGAAGTATTGTGCTTGGATTTTGATGGGGATTGCTTTGAGTCTGTAGATTGCTTTTGGCAGGATTGCCATTTTTACTACCTTGATGCTACCTATCCAAGAGCATGGGAGATCTTTCCATTTCCTGGTGTCTTCTTTAATTTCTTCCCTCAAAGACTCAAAACTCTTGCAATACAGGCATGTAACTTGTTTGCTTAGTATTACTCCCAGGTATTTTATGTTGTTTGTGGCGATTGTAACAGGTGATGTTTATCTGATTTCATTCTCAGCCCTTTTATTGTCTGCATATAGTAGGGCTACAGATTTTCTTGAGTTGATCTCATATCCTGCGACGTTGGTGAAGCTGTTTATCAGTTGCAAGGGTTCCCTGGTAGAGTTTTTTGGGTTACTTATGTAAACTATCATATCATCTGCAAATAGTGAAAGTTTTACCTCTTCCTTTGTATCCCCTTGATCTCCTTTTGTTGTCTTATTGCTCTAGCTCAAATTTCCAGTACAATATTGAAGAGATATGGGGAGATGGGAGAGCCTTGCCTTGTTCCTGATCTGAGAGGAATTGCCTTGAGTTTCTCTCCATTCAGTTTGGTGTTGGCTGTTGGTTTGCTGTATACAGCTTTTATGATGTTGATGCAAGTTCCTGTTATCCCAGATCTTTCCAAGACCTTTATCATGAAGTGGTGCTGGATTTTACCAAAGGCTTTTTTTAGCATCTAGTGAGATGATCATATGATTTTTGTTTCTCAGTTTGTTTATATGGTGGATTACACTGATGGATTTTTATATGCTGAACTAGCCCTGCATCCCTGGAATGAAGCCTAATTGATCATGGTGGAAGAGGTTTCTTTTGTGTTCTTGGATCCGACTTGCCAATATTTTATTGAGTATTTTTACATTAATGTTCATGAGGGTTATTGATCTGAAGTTCTCTTTCTTAGTTGTGTCTTTGTGTGGCTTGGGTATCAGTGTTATTAAAGTCTTGTAATAAGAGTTTGGCAAAGACCCTTCTGCTTCTATTGCATGGAAAACTTTGAGTAGAATTTGTATATCCTGTTCTTTGAATTACTTTTGGTAACTGCTTCTATTTCCTTAGGTGTTATAGGACTATTTAAATTGCTTATCTGTTCTTTATTTTATTTTGCTAGGTGATATTTATCCAGAAAATTGTTCATTTCCTTTAAATTTTCAAATTTTGTGGAGTACAATTTTCAAAATATGACCTGATGATTGTCTGGGTTTCCTCAGTGTTCATTGTTATGTCTCTCTTTTCATTTCTGATTTTGTTAATTTGCATGTTCATACTCTGCCTTTTGGTAAGTTTGGATAAAGTTTTGTATATCTTTTGATTTTCTCAAAGAAACAACCCTTTTTTACTTTGATTCTTTGTATCATTTTCCTAGTGTCTACTTTATTGATTTCAGCCCTCAATTTAATTGTTTCTTGGCGTCTGCTCCTCTGGGGTGAGTTTGCTTCCTTTTGTTCTAGAGCTTTCAGTCGTGCTGTTAATTCTCTAGTTTGACTATTCTCCAGTTTCTTCATGTGGGCATTTAGTGCTATGAACTTTCCTCTTAGCACTGCTTTCAAAGTGTCTCATAAGTTTGGGTGTTGTGTCTTCATTCTCATTGAATTCTAGGAAGTCTTTAATTTCTTTTTTTATTTCTTCTTTGACAAAGGAGTGGTGCAATAGTGTATTTTTCAATTTCCATGAGATTGCAGGGTCTCTGCGGTTTGTGATATTGTTGATTTCTAACTTTAACGCATTATAGTCTGATAAGACACGTGGAGTTATTCCACTTTTTTATACCTGTTGAGGTTTTCTATGTTGGCAAGTATGTGGTCATTTTTGAAAAGGTTCCGTGTGGAGCTGAGAAGAAGGTATATCCTTTTGTATGGAGTGTGCTATAGATGTCTGTTAAACACAATTGGGTCATAACTTCTGTTAGGTCCTTCATATCCTTGTTAAGTTTCTGTCTTGTGGTCCTGTCTAGTGGTGAGAGTGCGTGTTGAAGTTTCCCACTACAAGTGTGTGAGGTTTTATATGGGCTTTGAGTTTTAGTAATGTTTCTTTTACAAACGTGGATGGCTTTGTATTTGGGGCATAGATGTTCAGAATTGAGACTTCATTTTTGTTGATTTCTCCTGTGATGAGTATGAACTGACTTCCTTCATCTCTTTTGATTGATTTTCGTTTAAAGTCTAATTTGTTAGATATTAGGATTGCTATTCCCTCTTGTTTCTTGAGTACATTTGATTGGAAAATCTTTTCCCAACGCTTTACTCTGAAATAACATATGTCTTTGAAGAAGAATGATGGATTCTGTCTTTGAATCCATTCTGTTAACCTCTGTCTTTTTATGGTCGAGTTAAGTCCATTAATATTGAGGGAAATTAATGATCATGGAAAGCTCATTCTTGTTTGTTTTGAAATGGTTGTTGTTGGTGGAACTGTATGTAGATTTCCACCACTTTTCCTTTTGCCTGATGGTAAAGTGGGAATATCTATTGCCTATGTTTTTCTGGTTGTAGTTAACTTCCTTGGGTTGGTGTTTTCCTTTCAGAATTTTCTGTAGGCCTGAGTTAGTGGATAAGTGTTTTTTAAATCTGGCTTTGTTATGAAATATCTTGTTTTCTCCATCTATATTGACTGAAAGCTCTGCTGGGTATTGCAGTCTTGGCTGGCATCCATGGACTCTTAATGTTGGTAGAATATCTATCCAGGACATTCTGGCTTTCATAGTTTCCATGGAGAAGTCAGGTGTAATTCTGATAGATTTGCCTTTGTATGTAACTTGGTCTTTTTTCCTAGCTGCTCTTAATATTCTTTCTTTATTCTGTATGTTTTCAGTCTTGATTATTATGTGTCAAGGGGATTTTTTGGGTCCACTCTATTTGGTGTTCTGTATGCTTCTTGTACGTTCATTGACATGTCTTTCTTTAGGTTTGGCAAGTTTTCTTTTATTATTTTGTTTAATATGTTTTTTGGCCCTTTGAGGTTTGTTTCTTCAACTTCTTCTATACCTATTATTCTTAAGTTTGGTCTTTTCATGGTGTCCCATATTTCCTGGATATTTTGTGTTAGGGATTTGTTGGACTTAAAATGTTCTTTGGTCGATGAATCTAATTCTAGTGTATCTTCAACACCTGAGATTCTCTCATCCATCTCTTGTATTCTGTTGGTTATCCTTACATCTTTAGTACCTGACCATTTTCCCAGCTTTTCTATTTCCAGCATTCCTTCAGACTGTGTTTCTTTATTGTTTATATTTCAGCCCTTGCACTATTTGAATTGTTTCTTGCGATTTTTTGGTCTTTTGCTCCATTTCTTGCATTTTGGGATTGTTTTTGTCTTCCATCTCTTTAATGGATTGTCTTCTCATATCCTCTTTGAGGACCTGTATCATTTCCATGAAATTGTTTTTCATGCCACTCTCTCCTAGTTCATTTGTGTTGGGGTGTTCCAGTCTTGTTGGTGTAGTGTCTCTAGACTCTGGTAGTTTCATGTTGGTTTTTATGTTGCTCCTTGTGTTTTTATATTGTCTCCTTCCCATCCATTCTTACAGTGGGTTCCAGAGGGTGCCTCTTCCTCTACTGATGGGCATGGCACCAGGGTTCCCTTCTATTAGGTGTAGGCAAATCCACTGTTCTGGTAGCTCTCCACTTCCTGATGTCATGGGTGGAAAAATGGACTAGGATGCTGGAGTGCTTTACATCCCACTGGGATGGATGGGAGCCCCAGTGGTAGACCCCAGGCACAGGAATGTGCCCTGGAGACAGGCCCTGATTTTCTTAGTCACATAGGTGGAGCAGTAGACTAGGATGTCAGAGTAAGTTTGCTTCTGCCTCTGGGATGGAAGCTGCTGGGGCAGTCCATGAGCAACAGCAGCTTGTCTAGTTCTAGTTCCATGGGTGGAGCAGGAAACTATGATACCTTGGCTCCTGCTGCCTCTGCCAGCATGGAAGCCTGAGTTGCACAGCCCAGGCCCAGCCCTAATAATGACTTGTTGACTATCTTACATACCATCATAGAACCTCCCTCCAGTGACTGACAGAAGCAGAGGCAGACACCCACAGCTAATCAGTGAACTCAACTCCTGGAATGCAGTGGAGTGATAAGCAAAGGAGTCAAGACTGGACTGGTAAATCCCAGAGAAACATCTGACCTGAATAAGGGGGAGATCCTGGACCCAGGCTAATGGCTGAGAGTCCAGCATGAGATTGATCCAGACCCCCTGAATGTGAGTGTCAGTGAGGCAACTCAGGCAATCTATGGTGTTTTTGGTTAGTAGATCACTATCTATCCCTGGCACACAGATGGACTTTGGGGACCCATCCCACAATGAGTGATGCTTTCTCAATTTGGACACTTTGGGGAGAGCCTGGACCCTCCCCGGAACAAAATGATAGACTCTAGAGATCCTACCTGGGGAATTGAGTGGGGTTTGGGTGGGGGTTTGGGGGAGGGAGTGTGCATGGAGGGGAGGGAGAGTGAGCTGGGGCTGACATGGGAAGCAAGCTTGTTTATAATTTAAATGTGTAATAAAAAAGTTTAAAAAATAAAACGCTAACTGTAAGTTTCAGAATTAAATACAAAAAATAAATTTTAATGATGCAAATAATGACTAACAGTGGTAAAGTATATAAAATTATCAGTATGTATGCTTTAGAGGTACTGGCCAGAGTATTGCTTGCCTAAGACACAGAAATCTCAGAGTTTTGTGCAGTGTCCTTAGAGTTGACTACCAATATGGCAAAAAAATCTAAAATTTGGCAGTTTTGCTTCCAAGGTTTTTTTTCAAAGTTTAATAGTTTGTTTTTGCAGATATATATGAAATGTAATAGGAAATTTATTCTTGTACGGTAAGCGTAAAGCATTCTTAGTTAACTATTCGTTAGAAATTCTTGCTGTGATGAAATACCACTTCCCTCAGGAAGGAGTGGTTCATGTTGTTTCACAACTCCCATCATTGTGTGAAAGTCGAAGTGGTAGAAACTTTGAGTAAGAGTTCACGTTGAAATTATGGTCAAGAAACTGATTGCAAAGAGTGCTAGAGGTCAGCTGACATTCTCCATTTGTATAGTCTTGGAATAAAATCAGTTGATGGTGCCAACTCAAGAGGACATGTCTGGCCACCTCAACTCAATTAATTAAGATATTCCTGCTTAAGCATGACACACTTGTTTACCAGGTGACTCTCAATTTCATCAAGCTATAACGGAGAAGAACCATCAAAACAGCAATCTCAGAGTGAATTTACTATGTGAGATATCTGCAGAAATCTACAGAATGATACACTACTGGTGAAATCCATGCCATTTTAATTCAAATACTGGCAGTAACAATTAGGTTATTGGGGTAATGGAATAACTTATCGCATAGTGATTAACATATCTGCAAATAGAAGGTCAATTTTGTGGACCTATGTAAGGTTGAGCTAATTTTCGTATTTGTAAGAGTCTTAGCACTGTATAATCACTGGATCTTCAACTGAAGCCAAAGGTTTCAGTGATATACTATCTGGGAATATCAAGAATTATTTATTCACTGAGTTTTCATTCCCTTTTTTATTGCATAGAATTCTAGTTTACATGTGATTGCCATTTTGCTCATGTTTCTGGCTTTCCCTTGGATCTGAATATTGGCGACGACTCTCTTCCTCTTTTCTCCATTCCATTATTTCTCCTTTCCTTCCTCCACTCTTCATTTTTGGAAAATCGGAGACAGTCACATTCTATGGTCAAGGCTGGCCTCAAAATTGTAGTTTCTGAATGATGGGGTTAGAGATGTGAGACAATATGTCCAGATATGTTGGGTAAAAATATTTTATATACTTTTGCTTTGATCATGACATATATTTACAATTAAAATTTTATTAGTAAGTACTAGGTAAGGGTCCCCAGGCAGGCCTTCAAATATAGAACTTGAGAGGCAGAGGCATATATTTCTCTTTCTTATTTTTATTTAAATTAGAAACAATATAGCTTCCCCTGTCGATCCAGTTCCATCTCCCTCCCCTCATCCTCTGCCCCACAACCCTGACCCAATCCCTACTCTGATCCCCGGGGAAGGGGGATCTCCGGAGTCTGTAATATAATCCCGGGCAGGGCCTAGGCCCTCCCTCATGTTTCCAAGCTGAGAGAACATCCCTAAATGAGGAATGGGCTCCCTAAGTCCATTCAAAACCAGGAATAAATACTGACCTATTACCTGAGGCTCCATAGATTGACCAGGCCTCCTCACCCCCAAATGAATGAATGAAATTAAAAGAAGTAAATAAAATAGTATGGGTATTTTCTTGTCTTTGTTGGGCGGTTTTGGTTAACAATCATTATATTCCATATGTTCTGACCTAATACATATTTAGCATGATATTTTGACATGAGTAAGCCATTCAGTCAAAGATCATAGGCAACAGTCATGTATGGTTCCATCTTTACTCAGTACATGATGACAAGAGTTGGAGTGACACTCTAATTTCTAAAACCCCTAGATAATGAAGATGGGTTTAGATCCTTGCAAAATGAAGAGTAGACTTTTTAAAATCCCTGACATAATGATTACATATATATTACTTCTCAAACTAAGCCAATTTACAGAAGAAAGTGTTTACTTGAACTAACAATGCCTTTTAAATTAGATGACAAATTAGAAGTATGTTGGCTGATGTAAAATCTTAGGTCTCACATCTTTAAAGGCATGCATGAAACCTAGAAAGTGAGCTTAAAATTTCATGAATCTTTAAACTCTTAAATCCCACCTCCAGGGACATATATGCTACAACAATATCACACAGCTCCTAATCTCCTCTAAACAGCAAAGTGAACTGAGTACATGGTATTTAAATGGCTGAGATCAGAAGGGATATCTTATTCAAGCTGTCGCAGAGGTTGAAACTATTCCAAATTTCTTTCTAGAATAACACATTTTGGTAGACTTACTAGCAGTAAGAAAAGATTAGGAGGATATAGACTACTGGACAAATGCAAAGTGTGTGGACAGTCTCAAAATTTGCTCCAGATATGACAACATATACCTACCAACATTGTTCCAGATGTTTCTCACCAATTTCCAGTCATGAAGCAGAGGATTATAAGTGCTCAGGGAGTTTTTGAACATGATGTGGAAAAAAGATTATATCAAGAAAATAAAATCTGCCTTTTAATGATTTTTGAAATTCTCAGGTTGGAAGCTGACCCACAGAAATTATAGAAAAAAGTGATTTTTAGACACTTATGTCTACAGACAGTTCACATTCTTGATGGGAGAGAGCAGACAGAAAGTAGCAGGTTTCTGGAGCAGAAGATTACATCTCAAACACAATAACGAAGCTGAGAGACGTAACGAAATATCATCAGTTTTCATGGTGATCAAAGCCTATATACAGTGATATTCTTTGTTAAACAATGCCATATCACCACAAACTGGGGATCACGTATTCAATTACTAAAGACCAATACGGGCATCTCAATAAAATCACCATATTCCAAACCTTGCCTCCCATTCCCAATATTATTATTGTCACATCATGATGCTAAATGCTTTTTATTCAACTTCAGAATTCCTCATAGTATTTCAGAATCAATAATGTTTAAAAGCACAAAAACTCTTCTGAGATGCGAGTTAATGTAATAAATGCAACACTGTAAAATCAAAAGGAATATATCACCTGTTTTTTAAATACTCTTAGTTTGGCTAGGATATTCTTTGCTTAATATTCTTTGCTTCTACTGTCTGAGTGCACTGGTTACTGGGGTGTACGACCTCACCTGTGTTTGTGTGAAATTCAAATTCAAACATTTTTGTATGCTACACAAGTGTTTTACGAAAGGGACATCATCACAATTCTCTACTACATATTTTTTTCTAAAGCAAAGATTCAGTAACAACATTGACAACTTGATCTAATAAAACTCCCCTGCATTAAATGTAAGACTACCTTTATCATCCTTCACCATTTCACATGTGATAGATGATCGTTCTGAACTTTTTCTAGTATGATAATCCTCATTGGTTAATAATTTCCCATTCAAGGAAACATGTATCTTCATCTTTGTTATGAATCACTACTTCATTAGTTAAGCCTAATCTCTCTTTCCATATGATCAACCCTGTTATGGTCTCTATCTATCTGCCAATGGTCTTTGAATATTCTTGGAAGGAAGAACATTTTTTAGGTAGCTGAGTATTGAAAGGAGCTCTGACATGAATAACATGAAGCATATTCTGAATATACCCGTTCCTCAGACATTGTGAATAAATTGTGCACAGGCCTACCTGCCTACAATAAGTACACTACATATTCTAACATCTACATCCACTAGGCTTGAAATTTTTCATTTAGTTCCTAAAGAATACTACCCATTAATTCAGAAACTAAAATTAATTGCTATTTGATGGTGTATTGTGCAAAGCCCATATGATCCTTTAATATCAACTTTATGCATTGTATCCATAAAATGCATAGAAATCTATTCTTCTACTGCTCCTATCCTCTAAGAGTTTTAAAAATTTAATTACAGAATTAGAAGTGATATATCAAAGGCTCATAATTGTTTACAAAGTGCAGTGTTAAAAATGAATGCTAAGTGAATCTGAAAAAAACATAAAATATTGAAAAAACCTTTCAAATAAAAACACCAAAATAATAATTCAAAGGCAAGACACATAGACTTGTTGCCTCATAAATGACTGCTGTAACCATGGAAATAATAAAAAATGATTATATTGTACATGAGAACATAATTCCCTGAAGAATGTATTGTAAAGCTACATCCAATGAAATAAGGAAAAAATCAATAAAGATTAGTTCTTAAATGGGGTAATATATAAATACAGATCTTTATTGAAGGACCGTGAAGAACATTCAATGGAAGGAAGTAGACAATAGTGCTAAAATGTGTGGACTAGAAATCATAGATCAGAATGTACTACATGGGGTGGAGTACTGGAAAGCAACTTAGAGCAGGGAATAACATATTTATGGATGAATGATGATTAACAGCTTTTGAAAAATCATGTATAAAACTACAATTTCATAGTTTCCTAAAAATACAATGTAAAGACATTAAATGGTGTTACCTTATAATGGAACAAAAATACCACTCTTACATACCACAGGGTATCCAATAAAACAATCCAGTGCAAGGAAAGTTTTACCTTTTGGGTGTTGTTGGCTAGTGACAATCCAAAGACCAACAAATAGTTTTTCAGTAGATTATGATATCCTTTAATCTTGACTTGAAGACCTTATTGTTGAAGATTCCACACACTTGAGTCATAAAATAGTAAGAAACAAGCTGGTTCCTAACTGTAAGCTTTTTCCTTACTAGATATCTTTTATAATGTTGGAATATGCTATACATGTCAAAATTATGGTTACTATTGCTGTTTCTCCATGATTAAATCAACCTTGGGAAGAAAGATTTTATTTTTCTTACACAAGCTCACACTGCTTATTATAGAGACAAGTCAAGACAGGAACTCAAACAGGACAGGAACCTGGAGGCAGGAGGTGATGCAGAGTTCCCTGGTAGTTTTTTAGGGCACTTATGTAAACTATCATATTATCTGCAAATAGTGAAAGCTTGACTTCTTCCTTTCCAAATTATATCCCCTTGATCTCCTTTTGTTGTCTTAGTGCCCTAGCTAGAACTTCAAGTGCAGTATTGAAGGGATATGCGGAGAGGTGTGCAACTGGATTCCAGGAGTTCAGTTCAGTGGGTGGCTGCCTCTGTTTTCATTAGCCACTGGAGGAAGGCTGTAGAATGGCATATACAGTAGTCATCAATCTCATTATCATGGTAGGGCATTTAAGGTAGTCTCAGTGCCAGTTGTTGACATTCTTGTAGCTCTCTGAAAATCTCACTAGTGCCAGATCTCTCCACAACCCTATAATGGCTACATCTATTATGTTGTCTCTCATCCTGCTCTCCTGTATTCTTCCCCTGGCTCAACCTTCCTGGTCCCCCTCTCTTTCTCCCAGCTTCCTCTCCCCTCCCCTGTCCCCATTCTCCCAATGCCCTCAGAAGATCCCTTCGCATTTCCCTTCTCTGGGGTACCATACTTATCTCTCTTAGGATCCTCCCTGTTTCCCTGACTCTGGCTGTAGGATTGTAGGCTGGCAATTCCCTGCCCCATCTCTAAAATCCATATTTGAGTGAGTACATATCATGTTTGTCTTTTTTTATTTTATTTTCCAGTTTAAATTTAGATAAGAAACAAGGTTGCTTCACAAGTCAGTTCCAGGTCCCTCTCCCTTTCCCTCCCCTCCTCCCGTGCCCTCCCCCAACCCCCCCATTATCCCCTCATTTCCCCAGGGAGGGTGAGACCCTCCATGGGGGTGTCCATAGGCTGTCATTTCATATAGGGCAGGGCCTAGACCCTTCCCCAAGAGTTCAGGGTGAGAGTGCACCTCACATTGTTCTATGGGAGTCCAAAGTCCGTGTGTATACTCGGGATGGGTACTGATCTGCTGCCCATGTCTCAATAGATTACCTAGGCCTCCTCACTGACACTCACATTCCGGGGGTCTTGATCAGTCCCATGCTGGATTCCCAGGCTGATGCCTGGGATTCAAGAGTTAACCTTTGTCAGGTCAGCTGTTTCTGGGGGTTAAACCAGCCCTGTCTTAATCCTTTTGGTCATCAGTCCTCCCTCTCTGTTACTGGCTTTCTTGAGTTCAGCTCAGTACTTAACGAGGGAGTCTGCCTCTTCTTCATCAGCCACTGAATGAAGTTTCTGTTTCCCAGACTCTCTGGCCATAGTATTGTAGGCTGGCACTCCCCAGATCTATGTCTAAAGTCCATATATGAGAGAGTACATGTCATGTTTCTCTTTTTGTGACTGGGTTACCTCACTCAGGATGGTTTCTTCTAGTGTCATCCATTTGCCTGCGAATCTCATAATTCCACTGCTTTTTTTCTGCTGAATAGTACTCCACCGTGTAAATGTACTACATTTTCTCTATCTATTCTTTGGTTGAGGGACATATAGGTTGCTTCCAAGTTCTGGCTATTACAAATAATGCTGCTATGAATATAGTGGAGCAGACATCTTTGTTGTATGAATGGGCATCTTTTGGATATATGCCTAAGAGTGGAGTTGCTGGGTCTTGTGGTAGGTTTCTTCCCATTTTTCTGAGGAATCTCCACACTGATCTCCAAACTGGCTGTACAAGTTGGCACCCCCATCAGCAATGGATGAGTGTTTCCCTTTCTCCACATCCTCTCCAGCATAAGCTGTTATTGGTGTTTTTGATTTTAGCTATTCTAACAGGAGTGAGATGGTATCTCAGAGTTGTTTTTGATTTGTATTTCCCTGATGGCTAAGGGTGTCCTCAAGTGCCTATCAGCCATTTTAGACTCCTCAAATGAGAATTCTTTATTTAGTGCTGTACTTCACGTTTTAATTGTATTATTTCTTGTTTTTGATACTAGCTTCTTGGGTTCTTTGTAAATTTTGGAAATCAGCCCACTGTCAGATATGGGGTTAGTGAATATCTTTTCCCATTCTGTGGGTTGTCACTTTGTATTACCTGATGATTCTCAGAATTTCCTCACTGTCTTTTGTTATGTCTCCTTTTTTATTTCTGATTTTGTTAATTTGCCTGCTCACACTCTGCAGTTTGGTAATTTTGGATAAAGGTTTGTCTATTCTGTTGATTTTCTCAAAGAACCACCTCTTTGTTACATTGATTCTTTTGTTGTTTTCCTAGTTTCTACTTCAGCCCTCAATTTGATTATTTCCTGCCATCTACTCCTCCAGTGTGAGTTTGCTTCCTTTTGTTCTAGAGCTTTCAAATTTTCTGTTAATTCTCTAGTTTTAGTATTCTCCAGTTTTTTTCATGTGAGCACTTAGTGATATGAACATTCCTATTACTACTGCTTTCAAAGTATCCCATAGGTTTGGATATGTTGGGTTTTCAGTTTTATTGAATTCTTGGAAGTCTTTAATTTCTTTTGTTATTTCTTCTTTGTCACAGAAATGGTGCAATTGCACATTATTCAATATCCACGAGTTTGTAGAATTTATGCAATCTGTGTTGTTGTTGAAATCTAACATTAAATCCTGGTGGTCTGATAAGATACATGGAGTTATTCCAATTTTTTATACATGTTGAAAATAAAAAGAAACTCTTTTGTGAATCTCTCCTGTGTGTCTGTTCTGAAGAGATGCTGCCAGTTACATCCTTTAAAGTTCTCTCAGTTACTTTTTGTCATTTTTTAAAGGACAGGAAATATTATAAATTTTAAGTGACAATAACGATAATACCTCTTACTTTGGAGAACTTTCTTTCAGTTCCATTCCTGGGGCAATGATGACTTACATATTGTTGAAACAAAGATAATGAATTATAATGGTAGTCTGATTATAATAATACTTACAAACACAAATATGTCTGTACACATGCATTTCAATTGTCTGCCTTGATATTACACTACTTTCCATATTTTGTTGACATGGCTAGGGCCTATGCATGTTATTGGATGGCACCTATCACCAGTGGAAGAGAAAGCATAGTTAACAGAATGAAAAGATGAGAGTGTAAAACTCTTTAGTATATCTGGAAAAGGATGTCTCCCAAGAATAGACAGAATGATTCACCTGAAAATTGTAAAGCAAGCTGATGATGATGAGGGATGCTAGACATGATCAGTATGAATATGAAGATGATAATGGTAGATTTGCTGATGAGAAAACTGAAGTAATAAAAACATCACTAAAGGAGACAATATTATACACTGTAGCATCGAACCAGAAAAGGCCCAATGTCATGAACATTATAGTCAACAGTTTAAGAATCCTTAAATGAATATGGAGAATCCATTTTCAAAATCCATTGCTTCATAGTTAAGATAAACTTTTTTTCAAGCAGAGAACCCATATTTTCTTCCCATCACGTAAATCAGGCTTTACAACACTTGGTAACTTCTGTTAAAGGAATCCAACACCCTCTTCTGTTGTCCTTGGGCACTGGCCTACATGTGTTAAAAAACACTTACTTATAGGCAAAACACATACACAGAAAAATTATCACAAAATAAATAATTATAAGAAAGTTTTTAGAAAAGAAAATTGTTCAGATATGCTAAAATTTTTGCTTCCTTCCTTTTTTCAAGAGTGGATATCTCGTTGTCTTCCTGTAATTCAAAATGAGGGTATCCACTGTCTTTGATAAAGGCTGTCCAGGATTAATTGCTAAGGTTAATGTTATCTCTCATAGTTCCATTTTATTGTTAAGTGTGGAGTTCCAGACTTTACTTGTTTTGTGAATATATTAAATGCTATACAATGTATAGAAATAATTTTCGTCAGCTATGGAAATGACCATAAAATTATACATGTGAAATAAAGCAGCAGAAATCTAGTTAATTTTTGGCGTTTCGATGACTGAAATTAAAGACACAAGGGAGAGTTTCCATTATAATTTCATGACTGTTTTCTTTCATGTGTGTCACCATTAGCAGTTAATGTAGCAAACCCTGTAAGAATTTATGCATAAATGGTAGATAAAAATCAGGATAACAACTCTTAGTGGTTTGTGTGTGAATTTTTGTCCTTTCTCTTACCTACTCAAATGTTGTACTAACATTTCCATCCTAAAGTATACAATTGTGATAAAACAAAATACTCAACAACTATATTGCTATGGTCATTATTTTTGGTGTAGTCTACCATGAATTTACCTTGAGGAAGGATCTGCAAGAATAAGTATTAACTCGCTTTTTATTCTTAATATATATATATATATATATATATATTTTATTTAACTTTTTACACATGTCACTTTCAGTTCCCTCTCCCCAATTTGCTTTTTAAAAGCCTCCATTGGTAAAGAGCTCTTTAATGGGACATCGCTCTAAGTCTACTTAACTATCATGGTTTTCCTGCCATAACTAATAAATACCAATGTCTGGCAAAGTTTCGGTTACTCATTAAGTGACTCTTTGGAACAGAAACAAACCATTGAACTCTGAATTAGAATGTTTGTTTCTGACATTTCTAAGAAAATCAAGCATCCAACCTTTTAATGAAATGGATGTTGCAAAGTGAAAGATTCAATCATGTGGGGAAAGTTAATAGAAACTACCAAGTGACAGACTGTAGCAAGTGAGGAGAGGAGATGCTGCAAACCCAGAACTTGTTTTAGAACACAGAAAAGAAAGTTCTTTGAAACTTGGATAGATTTTTAAATGGTATTTTATAATTGGTGCTCAACATTATGGAGAATGTTGACATTGTATTAACAAATCTCATGTTAAAATTACTTTGCTGGCTGGGCATTGGTGGGACTCAGGAGGCAAAGGCAGGTGGATCTCTGTGAGTTTAAGGCCAGCCTGGTCTACAGAGTGAGTTCCAGGAAAGCCTCCAAAACAATACAGAAAAGTCCTGACTCAAAAACAAAAAAAAATACTTTTCTGGGAAATTCCAAAATAAAAGAGAAGCAATAGAGAACAAAAACAACATTAAAGAACAAACACAATATACTAACTACTATAAAAAGGGCAGTGTCATTATTCATTATGATTAAAGTTTTCACATTAATACAATACAAAGAAATGATAATGTATAATATAAAGGGGAAAATAGAAACTTGTTTCAGGGTGTTAATAATTTCATACATATTAAATAGCACCTTACAAACATACTGCCTAATTTTTCAGGAGAAAATTGCTAACCAAACTTAAATTAAAAAAAACTCAAGGATAAAAACTGACAGGATGATACATTTTAAACTTTTTCACTGTTGTTTACACATTGAAATAATTGGCAGTGTAGTAGAACTGTGGTGATCTAGCAGCTGGTTTAAATTCATGTAAGCAGAGTAAAAGGTAAACACCAGTGTCTTTCACATCAAGCAATCACAAATGGAGAACAAAAGACTGAACTTCAGATCAAGCCTTCACAAATGGAGAACAAAAGACTGAAGCTTCAGTTGGTGTTTATATCCTAGCCTTGAGGCACAAACCCCTGTATTCTCAGGAAGCCTGCCAGACACTTTGAAAAGAATGGTGCTTCCCTGCAATTATAGGCATCCAGTGAAGCAGACTTCAGCAGGATACCATGGGCCTGAATCCCACCTGGAGGCAGCACCAAATATGCACACCACTCTGTCACATCGATCACAATATTAAAATACCTGAAAGATTTCACATCAGAGATTCTTCTAGACTTGTGAACCATAGAACAAGTGTAGACAAAAATATTTATGGAAATAAAACACATAGAGTCACCAAGAATAAATATCACAGCAAAAGGTCAACTGAATAAATTTTAAATCCAAATATGAACAATGTGTGTGTTCATGCCAATATTCTCTTTTTTCTCCATGTTTCTAAATAAAATAAAATAAGTAAAACAGTCTTATAATATCCACTTTGATTGTCAATATTAGTAGTAAGTGTAAGAAGGAGCAGCAAAAGATGACCCAGAATTCCTTATTTCTTGACAAGGAAGCATGAAATAATTCCCTCTACTTCAGCAATCATTTGTTACATTCCATATTGAACTTTAAGAGTTCAGCTGAGCTGAACACAGTAATGTGTCCCTGATCCAACGGGCTGTCTTTTCAGAACGTTTCAATGACCTTTCCTTAGGCACCATAATTTTGTTGGACGGTAGGGGGCACTGTGACCAAGGGAAACACTTGCTTCGCCAACCATAATGAGCCATTGAAGGCATGTGCCTTTAAGACTGTGGTTCTCAAAACTCCTAATCCTGCACTGTTTTATTCGGATCTTCTTGCAGCTCCTCCTTCCCCTTTCCCCCAATTTTTTAATCTTCAAAATCCAAATTTGCCAGTACTCCAGGTTATTTCTTTTTTTTTCTTTTTCTTTTTTCTTTTTTTCTTTTGCATAGGCATATTTAGTTACAGACAGAACAGCACACGTCCTGTCATAAAGAATATACATATTTTTTTCTGTTGAATTGCTTTCTTGTTCAGTCTTTTAAACCTGCTTTAGTTCTTATCTCATTGCTAATCCTTTCTTTGTCTTTCACATCTCTAATTTGCATGCTTTAGCTACTTGTTTTTCAAATTCACTTATTTTGAATAACATTTAATGAATTTTATATGCTTTTTGAATGCCCATGCCCGTGACTCTTAAAATCAATGCTAATATTTGATATTAATGGCTCCTCGTAGAAACTATATTCTTATTTTATTCATGTTGTCTATGTCTGTGAATCTCTCTCCTCAAGGGAGAAACTTATTTCAGTCCTTTGAACATTGCTTACGTGTAGTAATGTTCATACCAAATATTTCAAAATTCCTTAGTTTGTGAAATAAACTGATCAATATAAGTTGTACTGTTATATAACAATAAAGATTAGCTATGTATTGAAATTAAGAATATACTATTTGTATACACAGTATACCTAATGGTAAACTTGAACATCATTTCTTGTACCCAGTCCACATACAGGAATTATTTAGAAATATAAATGGAAAAAGATGTATGCAATGCTGTGTGTGTGTGTGTTTGAATTCCATTCCATTCGATTTATTACAATGAAAATACTGATTATTCAGAACGAGGTACGCAAAAAGTAACATGAGAGAAAAATGAGAGGGAATATGAAAAGCAATGATAAGAATATTGTAGCACATTACGATATGCATTAGTAGAAACAATAAAGTTCCTGCCTACAATGAAGTAGAAGAGAACCCACCACACTAATATTGATCTCTGACCTCCTGACACATGATGTACAATGTATGACACCATAGTTAAACACTCAATGAATAAATAATTTTTTAACAAAAAAGAAGAATCACCTAAACACTTCAATATAAAAACGACAGATATCAATATGCACTTTTCAGTAATAAAGCTGATTAATAGATGTCTTTATTTCCCAACAGAAAGACAAGACACAGACTACTGGCATGGATCAACAGTAAGATGTCATGAATAGACATTTTCATTCCAGCACATGAAGATCACTACAAATATAGACACTGATTAAAATGATTGAATGCAGAATTTTATTTTAATCAAGTGGACCATGAAATAAGCAATTCTTTCTTGCTGAAAATCCAATGCAGAAATCTCATTTTTCAAAATAAAAAAGCAGATTGACTCATGTATGAACATTGGAATGAAAAGGGAAAACTGCCTTTGGGATTTATTTATTAAAGCCACATCTACAGAAAAGAAAAACGTCGTGCATTGTAAAAAAAATTGTGTGATCGCCAAGTTCGTGATTTAAAAGATTTAGTATTTAAACACAGAAGTCCTTAAACTGCAAATGTAAGAAGAACCGCACGCAAAGACTCTCTCCTGCGACTTGGGTTTGATGCTCGGGAGAAATCTCAAGCAAGAAGCAACTTTCCTTTAATCAAAGAAACCCCGCGCTCAAGCCACTCTCGAGCAATCCAGAGGTGCGACTGTGTCTGGAGCGAAGGGAAAATCGAGAATAAACAGAGATCGTCTAAAACATGAAATTCCGTGCTCAAAGCCACTCCACTCCAACCTGAAAGTGCGATTGTGTGTGCTTATCGGGTAAAATCGCAAATAAAGAGAAGCTTTCATTTAAAAAACTCAGCCAACGCAAAAAGCATCTCTGCAGCAGCCCGGAAGTACTACTGTGTTTGCTGCTCTGAAGGAAATCGTCAACAAAGAGAAACTTTGGTTCCTTGTGTTTCCTTGGCAGCCTGGTCCGTTCCCTGAAAGGGATCGTGACGCACTTCCTGTAGCGGGTCTTTCTGCGCTGTCGGGGGAGGGGCAATGCGATAAGTCTTTAGCTTTAATGTGGGTTTTACAGTTTGTAACGACCTGGAGGTCTGTTTTCGCGAATTCTGTGATTCTAAATCCACGCCTCAGAACAGTGTGGAAATATGTTTTAAAAATGATTGTAACAAGGGAGGAGCACATCGCTACAGAGTGCTTCAGAGTCTTGCACAGTGGACCCGAAGAGGCTGCAGAGGAAAGAGGACAAAACCAGAGACCGGTTTCTCCTTTATTCGTGATACACTTTATGCCGGCGCAATTAAGTTATCAATGAATGAAAAAAAAATATTATGACTAACATATAGTGTTCTAATTTCCAAAGGAGTTTACTTATTTTGATAATGCAATGTATATTTAAGACTTTAAACAAGTTAAAAAAAAAACACGTACCTCACGCTTTAGCAAGTATTTGAACACTATTTAATCCTGTAATGGTTGTACATTCTACAGAGTAATGCAGAAAAGGAATTGTAGCTAAGGAAAATAAAAAGAGGATCACAGATCACTCTCTGCTGTTACAGACAGAAATAATCAACTAGTGTACTACTGAACTACATTTCCACATATGTTGATTTACATTTTAAATTTGGATGAATATATGAGATATTGTATGTTTCTAGTTAGTAAGTCCCTGGATAAACAAACATTGGGTAGTCTTTATTATGAATTAATTTATTGCTATTTTTATGGAAATAGTAGTCTGTTTATTCCAAGACTACCAATACACTATAAAAGTTTGTGTATGAGTGTGCCTAAAACAAACTGAATTTTAGTAGAATCTCCCAATAATTTTCAGGAGTTTTTAGCTTTTAGTTCTTGTTTCCAGGGACTTAAAGGAGGACATGACATGTACTTGTCCCGTTTTCATACCTTTAGGCAACATGTGCTAGGAATCAGAAAGAGCTTAATGACTTTTCCTGGTATTCACAATCTTTACAATTTCTTAAAATACCCTAACTCTAAACCTGAAATGTTGGTTTTCAACATACATACTGGCTAGGAAAACTTTCTTGAATTGCTGTGTTTCTAAAGCCATTGTAACAATGCATAATCTACCATCAGAACCAAATTACTAACCATCATCTTCAGGGAAGGTCATTGTTGCTTCCAATGACAAAACAGGTTTAATTATCTCAGACAAAATTGAGAGACCAATATAGCATATATATGTGTGCATGTGTGCATGTGTTTCTTTGTCAAAAAACTTACTATATTACAAACATAATAGGCATACTTGTGACTTCCTACAATATTAGAATACGTGGAATAATAACAAATTCTCAGATCATCATCAATTATTTTGGCAGTTAATTTTTCAAGTAGAACCTACTTCACAATTACCATGAAAGACTAAGTTGTAATCTGATATGTGTGTGCTGAGAATTCAACCTAGGTCCTCTGGATAAGCAGCCAGTGTTTTTTATGGGTATAATTTTATTAGTTGTAGAAACACTCTTGTTTGCATATTCATCCCCCCATTCCCTCGCCCTCCCATCCCATCCTCCCATGCTTCCCATCAAACCCCCAACCCACACACCACCCACTCCTCAGGGATAGTGAGACCCTACACAGGGCCTTATCAAATTTCATCACAACATTTGGGGGAGGGCCCAGGACCTCCTTTCTGTATCTGTGCTGCAATAGCATTTCCCCTTAGGAAAGGGCTCCCAAAGTCTATACGTGACCTAAGAATGAAAGCTGGTTCGACTATTAGAGGTTCCATAGATTCCCTTGGCCTTCTATTTGGCAGCCACATTCAGAGGACTTGGCTGGCTCAATGCTGATTTCCCTGCTTTACTACTAGTGTCTGCATAGTCTCATTAGGTCAGGTCAACTGTTTCTGCTGGTATCTCCAGTTCTGTCTTGGTTCATTTGGTCATCTCTCCTCCCTCTCTACAACTGGATTCCAGGAGTACAACCCAGTGATCAGGTGTGGGTGCCTGTTTCTGCCTGGATCATCTGCTTGGACAAGGCTCTAGGAATGTTAACCCAGTTAGTCATCAATGTCATTATAGGGGAAGGGATTCAAAGGCAGCCTAACCACCACTGCTTAGATTCATAGTTAGGGTCATTCCTGTGGATCCCCTAATATTTTCTCTGTTGCAGACCTCTCTCCACACCTGTACTGGCCCCCTTTGTCAAGGCGTCTGTTTTCTGGCCCTCTTCTATTCCTCCCCTGATTCAGTTCTGTTCTCCTCCCCCTTTTCCCCTTCTCTTCTTTCCATCTCCCTCTTCTCCCTGGCCATGCTCCCAATTTGATCAGGGTTCTTGGCTCTCTTCCCTTCTTTGAAGTGCCCCCCTTGTTTTCTAACTCTTTTGGCCATGTTGGTTCTACACTGGGAATCATTTTCTATAGGCCTAAAAACCATATATGAGTGAGTACCTACATGTGCATTTTTTTTTGACTGTGTTATCTCACTCAGGATGATTTCTTCTATTTTCATGCATTTGCCCGTGAGTTTCTAAATTCCATTGTTTTGTTCCACTGAGTAGTACTCCATCGTGTAAATGTACCACATTTTCTCTATTCATTTTTCAGTTGAGGGTCATCTAGGTTGCTTCCAGGTTCTGGCTATTACAAACAACACTGCTATAAACATAGTTGAACCTATGTCCTTGTTGTATCAATGTGCATTCTTTGGGTATATGCCAAGGACAAGAATTGCTGGATCTTGTGGTAGACTCATTCCCATTTTCCTGAAGAATCTCCATACTGATTTCAAGAGTTGCCGTACAAGTTTGCATTCCCACCTGCAATGAAGGAGTGTTCCCCTTTCTGCACATCATCTCCAGCATGAACTCTCATTGGTGTTTTTGATTTTAGCCATTCTGACAGGTGTAAGATGATATCTAAGAGTTGGTTTGAGTTGCATTTCCCTGATGGCTAAGGATGTTGAGCACTTCCTTAAGTGTGTGTTTTTTTCACCCATTTTACATTTCTCTATTGAGAATTCTCTATAGAGTTCTGTACCCTCCATTTTGGTTGGAAGCTTTGGTGTTTTGGTACCTAGCTTCTGGAGTTCATTATGTATTTTGGAAATCATCCCTCTGCCAGATGTTAGGTTGGAGAAGACGTTTTCCCACTCTTCGACAAGACGTGTGTCCTTTGCCTTACAGAAGCTTCTCAGTTTCAGAAGGTCACATTCATTAATTGTTGATCTCACTGTCTGTGATACTGGCATAATGTTCAGGAAGTGGTTTCTTGTACGAATTCATTCAAGGATACCTCCCACTTTCTCTTCTAAGAGGTTCAGTGTGGCTGGATTTGGATTTAAGTTTTGTACACGGTGATAGACATGGATCTATCTGAATTCTTTTACACGACAGCATCCAGTTATGCCAGCAACATTTGCTTAAAATGCTTTCTTACTCCCATTGTATTTCATTAGGGATATAGGTCTTTTAAATTGCTTATCTGTCCTTGATTTAATTTTGATAACTTATGTCTATACAAAAGCTGTTTGTTTTCTTTAGATTTTCGATTTTGTGAAGTTCAGATTCTCAAATTATGACCTGATGATTCTTTGGATTTTTCAGTGTCTGATGTTATGTCCCAGTTTTCATTATTTTTACTGCTGCACTATTATACATGTCTCAGGACAGTTTTTATGAGGCTGATTTTAATCACTAATTTACACTCAAGTTCAAAGGGGACTGTAGTTGACCAAGATTAAAGGGAAGAATACAAGAGGCCAGAGATCTCTAATATGTCTTATAGTGAACGGTTCTCTTATGGTGTTTCGGCACTGGGCTACAACTCATCACAATGATCTGGGTGAAGGGCTAAGGATATAAATAAAGACAAAGACATTGGCACATTCTTGTAAGGAGAATGGCATTTATTTTTATAAGAGCAGACTGTTAAATACCAAGAGCAGGCATGGTGGAAAACTACTAAGGCCTACCAAGGTCAGGAGGTCATGCAGACAAAAGGAACTTGGATTTAGACAATAAGGATGGGCTAAAAACACGAACTTGCCTTCAGACTATACTGGGAAGAGAGGACACGAGATATTTTGCTAGAAGTTTCTAGTCACTAGCTGGTCAGCAGACCCCCATGAGGGAAGGGTGCAACAATGTCTGCTAAGATAAGAGAAGGATTTTCATCATCTGGTTACAGTGACACATAACTATGGCAACATGTTATCTGAACAAGTTCATACAAGTCTTGACTCTACATCAAAATTCTTGGTGGAATAAAGAGAGAACATCATAATGACTTCATCCAAGTCAAATTACTGAAAACCCTTCACAAAAATGTTGGGGAATTATAAATCTTGTCTAAAAATGTTATGAAATAAAATAGGGTGATTTAACTGTAAGTCTGGTTATGAGGACATGTATATGATTCTTTCACCTGGTTCCCCAATCCTTCTGACTCTTAAGTGTGGCCATTAATTTAACCTTGGCATGACCCTTCTACATACCTAGAAGTTGTGTTTCAGAAATTGCAGCAAAGGAGGGTGTTTAAGGAATTTTGATCTCTAAGTTTCCTGTTCTACATATATTGAGAATCTGACAAATAGAAAAGCTTCATTCAGGATTTAGAATCATTTTTCATAATGGCTCTGTTCTCCAAAATAACATTTTATATTAAAAAGAATCATTTTTAAGTGAGGAAGAATTTATATCCTTGTAATTGGAATATGTTCCTCATCCCTTACCATTTTCTAGGTGATATTTTATCACTCTGACCCTCTTTGAACCAGAGTCTCACTCAGTTTTTAATAATTTTCCTTCCACTTTTCCTTCACAGGCTCCTTGGCTATAAATACATTCTTAAAAACATATGATGTACTCTGATATAATCTCAATTCCCCTAAAAAGAAGAGTATACATGAGTTTTTATAATAGTGATCAGCTTTACTTCCTGAATTAACAGTAGTACTCACTAATTTAAAAAAATTACCACCATCCTGAGTGAGATAACCCAGTCACAAAAAGAGAAACATGGCATGTAATCTCTTATATATGGATTTTAGACATAGATCTGGGGAGTGCCAGCCTACAATCCCATTGCCAGAGGGTCTGGGAAACAGAACCTTCATTCAGTGGCTGATGGAAGAAGAGGCAGACTCCCATGGCTAAGCACTGAGCTGAACTGCAGAAATCCAGTGACAGAGAGGGAGGACTGATGAGCAAAGGCTTCAACACTGGGCTGGCTTAACCCCCAGAAACAGCTGACATGAATAGGGTTAGCTCTTGAATCCCAGACTGATGCCTGTGAATACAGCAGGGCACTGATCAGGACCCCCTGAAGGTGAGTGTCAGTGAGGAGGCCTAGGTAATCTATTGAGCCTTGAATAGTAGATCAGTATTTATCCCGGGTATACAAATGGACTTTGGAATAATCCAACAATGAGATATGCACTCTTACCCTGAACTCTTGGGTGAGGGTCTAGGCCCTACCCTGGATGAAATGACAGACTATGGACACCCCCATGAAGGGCCTCACCATCCCTGGGGAAATGAGGGGATATTGGGGGGTTTGGTGGGAGGGTAAGGGAGGAGGGGAGGGAAACAGAGAGGGACCTGAAATTGACATGTGAAGCAACCTTGTTTCTAATTTAAATTTAAATTTAAAAATAAAAAAAAATTACCACACAAATGTTCAAAATAAATGAACACACACCCACACACAAACACACACCCATGCACACAAGTTGTTTTCTTTTTTTGATTCATATTTTTATTAAAATGTTTATACATGTCACTCTCAGATCTGTTCTCTCCCCTTTTCCCCCTCCTCTCCCAATCCTTCCACTCCCCCACACCTACTCCATTCACCCCTCCTCTCCCCAGGGAGGGCAAAGGCTTCCATGAGGGATTTTCAGAGTCTGTCACATCATCCCAGGCAGAGCCTAGGTCCTCCCCCATATGTCCAGGCTGAGAGAGCATCCCTCCACGTGGAATGGGTTCCCAGAGTCCATCTGTATGCTAGGAATAAATACTGCTCTAATCTCCAAGGTCCCACAGATTGCCAAGGCCTCCTCTCTGACACCCAGATTTGGTGGGGTGTGTATGGATCAGTCCCATGCTGGCCCCTCAGTCATCAGTCTGGGGTCCATGTGTTCCTCCTTGTTTAGGTCAGCTGACTCTGTGTGTTTCACCAGCTTGACCTTGATTTCTGTGCTCATCATACCTCTTTTCAACTGGGATCCAGGATTTCAATTTGGTTCCCAGTTGTGAGTGTTTGCCTCTGCCTCCCTCATCCACTGCATGACAGTTCTAGGATGCCATATAAGGCAGTAATCATTCTCATTTTCACGGGAAGGCATTTAAGGTGGCCAGTGGGTGTCACTCTTGTAGATTCGTGAAGATCTCACTAGTGTCAGATCACTCCTCCAACTAATAATGGCTCCCATTTCAAAGGTATCTCCCATCCTTCTCTCATTTATTCTTATCCTGGCTTAACCTTCTTGCTCTCCCATGTCCTGTCCTCCCCTCCTCTTTCCCCCTCATTTTCTCCCATCTCCTTCGGTCCTCCCCATCATAACATACAATTTAAGATGTATTGTGTGCCATGACACTTGACAGTGAATTATGTGGCTCTGAAACTTATGTCTCCTATAAAAATTTGACTCTGATTTCCTGTTTTGAGAAATATTTATAGAAAAAAATGCTACAGGTTAAAACCAAAATGTGTGTTAGACATCAACATTATATTGAATAATTCAAATCTAAAGTAATTTTAATTTAATTTTTAAAATTTTATATTCAAACTTGAAACAAGCTAGTATTACATGTCAGTCCCTGTTCCCTCTCCACCACCCGTGGCCCCCATCAGCCACACCAGCCCCCCACTCAATCCCCACTCCATTCACCAGGGGAGGTAAGACCATTCATGGGGGATCTCCAGAGTCTGTCATTTCTTTCAGGGCAGAGCCTAGGCACTCCTCCAACTGTCCAGGTTGAGAGAGTATCCCTTATTGTGGGATGTGCACGCAATGTCCAATTATATGCTAGAGATATATACTGATCTACTACCCAAAGCTCCACAGATCGCCTAGACTTCCTCACTGACACCCACATTCAGGGAGTCTTGGTCAGTCCCATGCTGGCCCCTCAGTCATCAGTCTGGTGTCCAAGATTTCCCCGTTGTTCTAGTCAGCTGTTTCTCTGGGTTTCACCAGCCCAGTCTTGACCCCTTTACTCATCACTCCTTCCTGTCTTTCACTGGGTTACATGAGTTCAGTTCAGTGTTTATCTTTAGGTGTCTGCTTCCATCTGTCACTGGATGGAGGTTCTAGGATGGCATATGAGGTAGTCCTGAAACTCATTATCAGGGAGGGGCATTTAAGGTAGTCTCTTCACTGTTGTTTACTCTGCCAGTTGGTGTCATCCTTGTAGATCTCTGGAAATCTCTAGTGTCAGATCTCCCCTCAAACCTAAAATGACTCCCTCTATTTTGGTGTCTCTCATCCTGCTCTCCTCTATTCTTACCCCAACTCAACCTGCTCCCCCATGCCATCCTCTCCCCTCCTCTTCCCACCCTCTCTTTTTCCTCACTCCCTCTTCCCTCCCCTACTTGCTCCCAGGCTGCTCAGGAAATCTTGCCTAATTCCACCTTCTCTGGTGTACCATGCATAAGACTTTCTAAAGTAATTTTTAAAACCTCAAACTTGCTGAAAATCAAATGCAAAAGTTTCATTTTCAGAATAAAAAGCAAACTGACTCAGGGATTAACGATTGAGTTAAAAAACAAAACTCTCTTCAGGATTTATTTATAAATCCACGTCTACAGAAAAGTAAGCTTAACAGAAAAACTGTCATATAAAATATGTGCCATATTTACTTCACGATTTATCATTTAAACAATGAAATCCTTAAACTGAAAAGGTAAGAAGAAAGGTACCCAAAGACCCCTCCTGATACCCGTGCTTGCCTCTTGGGAGAAATGGCAAACAAAGAGAAACTTTCATTTAATCAAAGAAATCCTGCACTCAAGTCACTCTGCTGCAACTCGGGACTGCGACTGTTTTTGGTACTCCGGGGAAATCGCAAATAAAGAGATATTATTTAAAATATGAAATTCCGTGCTCTACGGTACTGCCCTCAAAACTGTAAGTGCGACTGTTTATTAGGTAAAATCGCAAATAAAGAGAAGATTTCAGTTAAACAATTAAACCAATGCTCAAAGGTTTTCTGTGGCAGTCTGGAAATGAATCTGTATTAGCTGCTCTGAAGGAAATTGCAAACAAAGAAACTTTGGTTCCTTTGGTTTCCATGGCAGCCTGGTTGGACCCCTGAAAAGGATTGTGATGCACTTCCTGTAGAGGGTCCTAAGACAGGGTCCGGGGAGGTCAATGCTATTAGTCTTTAGCTTTAGTGTGGGTTTTGCAGTTAGTAATGCCCAGAAGCGTTTTTTGCTAATTCTGTGTTTCTAAATCCATTCATCTGAATAGTGTCTACGTATGTTTTAAAAATAATTATAACAACGAAGGAGCACATCGTCATAAAGTACTTTACAGTCTTGTACAGTGGACCCTAAGAGGCTCCAGAGAAAAGAGGGCAAAACCACAGGTTTCTCTTTCTTTCTTGATTTCCCCGAGCATCACTCTCTTAAGATACAGTTTATCCTGTAGCAATGAAGTTATCAATAAATAAAAAGTATTACACGTAAAATATAACATTCTAATTTCCAATGAAGTTTATTTATTTTGATAATGTAATATAAATTTAAGACTTTTTAAACCAAATTATAAAAGCACAAACCTCACACTTTAACAAACACTAGAACACCATTTAGTCCTGTAATGGTTGTACATTATACACAGTAATGCTAAGGATTGATGCTAAGGGAAAAAAAAGAAAGAAACACAGATCCCTGTCTCCTGTTAGAACTAAATCATGGCTTCACTCAAAATAAGGAACTAGTCTACTACTGAACTATATTTCCACACACTTTGGTTAAAATTTTAGATTTGGAAAATATCTGAGATATTGTGTGTTGCTAAGTAGTAAGTACATGGATAAGCAAGCCTTGGGTAGTCTTCATTAAGAATTAATTTATTATTATTTTTGTGGGAAAAGTAGTCTGTTTATTCCAAGACTACCAAAACATTGTAAATGTTTGTGTATGAGTGTGCCTAAAGCACAATGTTATTAGAATCTCCCTAAAATATTCAGGAGATTTTAGCTGTTAGTTCTTGTTTCCAGGGACTTAAAGGAGGACATGACATGTACTTGTCATGTTTTCTTATCTTTAGGATGCATGTCCCATGAATCAGGAAGAGTTTATTGACTTATTCTGGTATTCTTTATCTTTACAGTTTCTTAAAATACTACTATTCCCTGCTCCATGATGATTGCCTAGAATTTTTAAAAATAAATTGTCAGAGGTATCAGATAATATAGGACTGCAATCTTAGATACTTGGGAGGGTGAGAAAATCACAAGCCAATTTTTAGACTAGTCTGGAACCAGAGATAAAATTCAAGGCTATTCCCTGAGAGCTTGATAACATCATAGTTAAAGCTGACAACTGATATTCAGTTATGTGTGTTCTACTTGGAATAATTAGATCAGAAAATTAGTAAGGGAACATCAGGGTATACTTAAAGAGAGCAAAGAGTTTTGGGAAAAATTGTATAATGGACAAAGTGAAAATCATGTGACATGCAGGGTTAAATGTTGAGAAGAATGGAAGATGTAGGAAAAGGAGGGAATATGGTGGAGGATAAATAATACTGAACACATTTTGTATACTACATAATGGTACCTACTACTATAAGATTGCATTTTTGTGTAGGTACAAGAATCAGCATTTTAAAATAGGGTCAATAGACAACAGCACAATAATTGCTCTACTGACATTATAGACTACCACATAGAAAGTTCAATGCCAGGAATGTGTTACCTCTTTGTAGTTGGTTTACAGGGAGGTGACATTCATTACAGCCTATTGGCAATATTCTTGGTTAAGCTCTACAATTTCACAGTAAGGTCCTATTGCTAAAGACACCACACACTTAAATCATAGGACAGTGAGAAATCAATATAGTATTAACCTGTAAGTTTGATCCCTACTGACTCAGTTTGGAAATGCTGGGAGGTTTCCTGCATGCTACCTGAGGTGACAGGAAGTCACCAATCCTATTAAGATTTGTATATGATTTATTAAGATGCCTGACCTGTGAAAAACTGCCAAGTGATAAAATAATGGCATGAATATAAGTGGAATAAAATTTAGTTTCCTAATATCATTTAAAGTCCATTCCAGAAGATGAAACCAATACATGTTACTGCTACTGAGACCAGGAGCTTATGGCTACACAGGCCATAAGCTCTAGGAGAACTTCACTACCAGCATTGTGGTAATAGCATTTAACTAATTCCTAATAATTTATATTTATTCTCATGGTTAGTACATCATTTAGTCTTCCTCATAGAGTAGAAATTACATAAAAACTTACATCAAGTGGGTAGGCCTGATTACTTTCGAAGAATGGAGGAAAAAGTAGTTTTTCTTGATATTATACAAATTGATATATGTTAATTTTTGACACAGTGTTACATAATTTTTGTGTAAAAAGTGGTAAAATAAAAAAAGAACAGCTGATAGTTTCTATATATTTCTGAGGCCCATCTTCCATGCATTTATAATCACTAAGAAATTAAAACAATTCACAAAGAAACAACCATACTGATTAAAATTAATGACTTTTTTCTTTTTAATTTAAGGTAGAAACATGCATGCTTCAAATATCAATCCCAGCTCCTCCCCTTCTCCCTCCCATTCCCACCTTCATGTCCCACCCCCAGCCCAATCCCTACATCTTCCACCAGGGAGGATGAGGCCCTCCTTGTGGGAATCCATAGAGTATGTCATTTCACCCAGGGCAGGACCTAGGCCCTTCCCCATGTTTCCAGGCTGAGAGAGCATCCCTCCATATGGAGTGGACTCCTATAGTTCATTTGTATGCCATGGGGAACATTAATCTACTAGCCAAGGCCCCAGAGATTTCTGAGGACTCCTCACTGACACTACATTCATAGAATTTGGATCAATCCCCTGTTGCCCTCTTAGTCATCAGTCTGGGGTTCAAGAGCTCCACCTTGTCCAGTCATCTGTCTTCGTGGGTTTCACCAACATGGTCTTGACACCTTTGATTATCACTCCTCCATCTCTGTCACTGGGTTCCTGTGGGTCAGTTCAGTGTTTAGCTGTGAGTATGTTTCTCTGCTTCCATCAGTCACTGGGTGAAGGTTCTCAGATGTCATATAAGGAAGTCATCAACCTTATCATCAGATAGGGGCTATTAATGTAGTCTCTCCGCTATTACTTAGTTTTCCAGTTGGTGTTATCCTTGTAGATCTCTGGAAATCTCACAGGTGTCAGCTTTCTCCTCAAAGTTGTAATGACTCCAACTATTATACTATCTCTCATCCTGGTCTTCTCTATTACCTGACTCAACATTCCTGCTCCCTCATGTCTTCTACCCTCCTCTTAACCCCCTCTCTTTTGCCTGGTTCCCTCTACTCTCTACCCATGTTTCCATTGTGCTTAGGAGATCTTGCCTCCTTCTGCTTCTCTGAGCTATAATGCATATCTTTTGGGAACCCCTTGTTTCCCAGACTCACTGGCTTTGGGATTGTAGGCTGACACTCCCCTATCAACTTTTGTGGACAAAGAATAATAATGAGAAAGTGGATGACACATCAGCATTCCTAATTGCTAAAATAAATGTACAATATGAAATTTTTATTTTCCTTCTTGCTTTCTTTTATCATCTTTGTACATTCCTTTAAAAATAAAAATAAAATTCACATTTTATAAGATCTCCACAGTTATTTGCCCCTTATAAAAACTATTACATGCTGCATACAGCAGCAGTATATTTGGGGATTTTTTTATATATGAAAACAATTATTTGTTGAAAAGAATGGACAAATTTGCAAAAATAGCAAATTTAAGTTTCTGATTTGTTGTATGATAATTGAATTCTCCACAAGTCCTGTCAAATATGAAACCATGAATTCCTTCCTAATGAAAAGGGTCTTCCTGAAAATTCTGAATGATTATAATCTCTGAAACATACAGCCATGGAAATTCTGCTGATAACACACCTTTTTACAATTTATCACGTATAATCTTGTGTCCCCTAAGTACCACTGTAAGGATGCAAGCAGGGTATATGAAGAGTGTCCTGATATAAACTTTTCTTTGCTATGTTAGAAAACTAACTCCATGAAAGTGTTTCCACATTTGAAATTTGGGCATTTCCAGCACATGGCAACCATATGCAGTTCCAAAACAAATTATCTATTACTCATTTGTTGTGAATGCTGTATTAAATCTATAAAAAAATAAAAGTTGAAAAAGCCAGAACAACTAAAGCATCATTTTGAGAAATGTAAGGACTTTAATGATTAAAATAAATGAAAAATGTGAGAAAATCTTAATCAATTGTAAGATAACAGAAGTGAAACATACCAGTAATCAAATAGAAGATTTCAAAATTAAGGGTGAGTACATAGAAAGGATGCATTAGAAAAAGAGATGCGCATTTTTTCTATGAACAGCATGTACTACCAGATGTTTAAAAAATGTTACCAAAGAAAAAGGTCAACATTCAGAGGCAAGCTAAACAGACAACTTAATTGTGTTGTGTCCACTCAGAGAGGACCCCAAGGCTTTAAGGAGCTTAAGGACACTGAATGCAAGAACAAGAATGTCTGTTTATTTCCAGAAAACCAGCTAGTTAGTGCTTAACTCTGTTGGGAGATTTGAAGCCCTTAGCTGCAAATGCAAGGCACTTTTAAGGAAAAATTGGGGGGGGGGAGTCCAGAGTCTTCATATCCCAGTCCTCAGGGTTGCCATGGTTACAGAGATGACTTAGCATACCAAAGGTTTATCAGAAAGACAATGCCTTGAGAAGAAGGTTGCGGGAAGCCCTGAGACTGTAAGTCTCAGTAGGATTCCCATAGTTACAGAGATTACTAAACTCAGTAAGTCTTTATACATAGATAGAACATACCAATTTTTCATACAATGTTATAAGATGAGGCCTTGAAGAGACAGTAACTGTCTTTCATTAGGTAGAATTAATTGGCACATCTGTGCTCTGGGATTTCATAGCCCGAGCACATCCTATGATTGTGAGCTAAGGGAGTAGCTGTTGATGCTGCCCCTTCCCTCTCTCCTCCACAGATACTTATCCTTTAAACTCAGCATTGAACTAGCGCCTAAATGCTTAGTACTGGCTCTTAAGGAAATCAACAAGACAGTTTGGCTCCATGCTTCTTCAGGAAAGGAAAAGTGGGCTATTCATATTATATAACAGTTTGTATTTGAAATGTACACTCCAATGGAAGGATTCTTCCGTAGAGAGATTAGCAGGGAAAATCGTACCCAATAGGTCAAGGAATGCAAGAATATATTTGGTTTTTTTGGGTGGGGATATGAAAGCCTGATATGTGTGTGTGCTCAGTAACTGTGCTATTTATTGTAGGGCTTGTGGGACTTCTCACAGCCAGAGTGTGTCCCTTGACCGCCGGCTGCAAGGTGCACATTATGTATTTGCCTACAATTCAATCAAGTTAATGCACATAGTAAGGGCTAAATAAGCACTGCATAAAAAGTCCTATACCCTTTAGATATATATGCATGTATGTGTTCTGTATGATGCTGACTCATCCAGTGTATATTTACCATGGCCAGGCTGTGGTAGCAATTCCAGACATGATGACAGAGTGATTGGTCACCAATCTCCTGAGTGGCATCATAGTATAGACAAGATCTTGGAATGTGAGTAAAATATGTGTAGTCAGGCAACGACACACTCTGTGGGCAAAAAGACAAAAGCATCTCTCAGTAACACATTCTAGTATTGCAAAATCTGGCAGTGCACTGCAAGGTGTCCTAAGCTGAGAAAATGCCAAATACCAAGGACCCGTGGCAATGTTACGCTACACATTGGAGTATAGATTATTAATTTTACCTCATGTTTAACTTGATTTTGTTTGAAATCATTTCTTTCATTCATCTCCCAATTAACCTGAGTTCAGGCCAACAGTCTGATGGATTCTAATCCAATAATTAAAAGAAAATCTAGATACTTGTAAGTCAAACCTACATTTGTTTAAGGTGTGGCCTTTTTGCGTGTTTGGATCTTGAGAGCATTAGGGGCCTATGATCTGCATGGCCTGGACACATGGTCTTCTGCTGTATACTTTGTGAATGGGTCCCTGAGGGCTTTACAGAAGGCAGGGGATATAATCGGGGTGAGGAAAGAATGGGACTTGCATCTTGATCTCAGTAGCAGAGAACTCACTGCACCAGTCCTCTGGATCAGGCCCCTGTCAGCATCTTGAATCAGGGATATTTTTGTCTTTCCTTCCAAGCAGACACATTCTGCTTGTGTTTGCTACAGACAAAAATGCCAGCAATGCAGTATAACTGTCATGTTTCATTAGGATTGGGGTTATTTATTTATTTTTATTTATTTAAGCAAGTTCCTTTAAATAAAGTCATGGTAAAATTTTCCATGGAAACCTGTTTTATTAGTTTATCTCCTTCAGTGTTAACCCTGTCAGCATGATAATTGGTTCATGTAACAAAATCTGTGCGTTTCGGGTGTTTGTTTTACGGTTAACAAGGAATGTACATGTTGAAGTCTAAATATTGTGTTTGCAAATGAATTATATTTGCATTTATTGCAACTATAAGCAAATTTTGGTCACATTAAAGAATTTGATTATTAGTGAGGTGACCGATCTTTAACCTGTATGGCTTAATTATTTTTAACAGCTTACATCAGGTTAGTAAGTTTTATATTTAATTTTTTTTAATTAAAAACAATTTTATTTTAAATATCAATCCCAGTTTCCTCTGACTGCCATCCTCCCACTCTCTCCACTTTCTCCCCATCCCACACCTCCCCCATCCACTCTTCAGGGAGGGAAACTTGGAAGGGGATATCACCAAAGTCTTTCACATCATTTGGGGCAGAAGCAAGGTACTCCCCTCCTATCTAGGCTGATCAAAGTATCCCTCCTAGGTTCCAAAAAGTCAGTTCATGCAGTAGCAATAAGATCATCTTCCACTGCCAGAGGTCCCATAATTGGCTCCCAACTCACCTACTGACACGTACATTCAGGGGGCCTGGTTCCCCTGACTCCAGCATGGTCTTGACCTGTATACTCATCACACCTCCGGATCTAAAACTGGATTCCAGGAGTTGGGCTCAGTGATATACTGTGAATCTCTGTCCCTGATTCCATCAGCTACTGGATGAAGGCACTGAGATGACATTTAAAGTAGTCATCAAAATCATTATTGAGGAAGGGCATTTAAATTAGCCTCTCCTCTATTGTTTCGATTTTTAGTTAGGGCCATCTGGTACTGGAGTTTTTCCTAATGCCAGATTTCTCATTAAGCCCATAATTGCTCCCTCTATTAAGGTATCTATTTTCTTGCCTTCTTTCTTTGTTCTTACACCAATTTGACCTTGCTGATCCTTCGTGTTCTCCTCTTCCCTCCCCTTCTCCCCACTTCTTTCTCCTAACTCTCTCCCCACTTTCCCGTGCCCCCAATTTACTCAGGAGATATTGTCCCTTTCCCCTTCTTGGGGGTTCAATTATGTCTCTCTTAGGGTCCTCCGTGTTTGCTAAATTCTATGGGTCTGTTGACTATAGGTTGGTAATCCTTTGCTCTATGTCTAATATCCACTTATAAGTGAGTATGTACCATGAATTTCTTTCTGTGTCTGGGTTGCCTCACTCAGGATGATCCCTTCTATTTCCATCTCTTTGCCTGGATATTTGAATATTTCACTGTTGTTTTTTGTTTTACCTCTGAGTGGTACTCCATTGTGTATATGTGCCACATTTTCTTTATCCTTTCTTTGGTTGAGGACATCTAGAGTGCTTCCAGGTTTGGCAATTAAAAACAATGCTGTCATGAACAAAGCTGAACAGATGTTCTTGGGCAATGAGTGTGTATCCTCTGTGCATATGCCTAAGAGGGAAATTGTTGGGTCACAAGGTAAATCGATTCTCAATTTCCAGAGAAACTGCCATACTAATTTCCAAAGTGACTATACAAGTTTGAATTTCCACCAGCAATGGAGGAGTTTAGTTTAAAACATATCTCAACCACTGGAAAGAAGGGAAGACATGACCAAATGTGGCCCCAGAACAGTTTTAGGTCTCTATATTGAGCATGACATGACTGGAAAAAGCAGAAGCCTCTCTATATAGCATCTGTACCCTGTGGAAATCCCCATTCACTCATTACTGTTCTCCATTTAATACACAACCTTTGGTCAGACAGGACTGCTACAGATCCTATATAGGGTCTGTCCTTTCTATATGAATTACCAATTTAGAAAGAGAAGCACCCAGAGGGAGTCACAAGACAAAATTGAGAACAGAATTTCCTTGATGGATATTCCCTCTTTCAAATTAACTCCTGTTTACAAATTATTAATCTAAACTAACCACTGAGTTAACAGATGGACTTCTGAGTAAAATAAATTTAATTTTATATGTAATATTTATATAATGTGAAAACCACATAGATGTCAGTATGTACTTTGGGAGCCTAAGATTTAAAGTAAAACATATAATTCCAAGGGAGCGATATAACTCGAATAATAGTATTAATATCTTTCATTCCTTTTGTGATAATTTTTCCAAGTGTTTTAATTTAGAAGATCTTTAGAAATCATGTAGTAATATAGCATTTCTTTGGCTGCACACAGTAAATCTTCTAAGATATGCAGGATGGGGTGCATCCATGGTGCAGAGTTCTACATGTATATGTAAATCATTTCTCACCAATAAAAAAGCGGTGACTCTGGTCATTGTCATTGTGTTGACAATGGTGGCCCTCTCAGAGAAGGAGGACTGCTCTGGACACTTATTGAACAGACCAGTAGAAGATCCAGCACAAATAGTGACAGGTACTGATAGCTATTGATCATGATCAGAGTGTCTGTTTCGTTGCTCTGCTCTTGTCTTCTTGAAAGGGATTTGTTCTTTTAATGGTAAGGTAGCAGCTGAGTCCAACATGGCTCCAAGAAATGTGAAAAGACAAACGGACAGATACATGTACAAACTGATAATTATGGATAAGGTGAACTTGGGATTATGCTCAAGAAACTTTGCAGCCAGAAGGCCAATGTGTTTTCTAGATACAGTTGAACAAGTAAGTTGAACTCTTCCCTAAATATGAATGGTGAAGCAGTTATTACACACAGAAAAAGAAAGTAGCAAGGTATATGATGTATATGCCTATCAAGAAACCTGAATGAGCTAATCTCAATGGTAGTAGGACCTGCTGTTGTGCAACTTCAGGCCATTAAGTTTCTTGTGGGGAAAAGCTATAGTGGACCATTAATACACACACTTTGGTTATTAACCCATGTATCAGAGTCTTTGTTGTACCTGTCACACTCATTGTGCTTTGTCAGTCAGGGAAGAGTAGGAGAAGGATTTTTCATTGACATTATTGTAGGGTCTTGTAAATCACTATGTGCATACCAACAATACTAACATGCTTGGAACATCCTATGTTGCTCATCTTACCCTTTCATATATCTAAGATGCTCAATTTGTAACTCCAAGCTGAGACCAAAATTCAGGGTATGCATTCTTGGAGAATTGAGACATAGTAGAGGAAACTCAGCAAATCACAAGCAATGATGACAGTATTTTTGACTTCCAGATCATCAAGAAAGAAATTTGCACACCACATACATTGATGGAATGAATTGCTTGATAGTGATAAATAACACGAAATCATTTAATAAATGATTGATTTCAATAGTTGTATTCTGGGTAGTAGAAGGGTGGCAGAGAAGTGTCATATAATTTATTGATGTGTATGACATTACTCAAAGATCCACTTTTGCTATTGGTTTTGGGGAATCAAGCTGTAATCCAGGAGGTCTGACTTTAACCCATCAGAAATTTCTATGGATTTCTTTTGTGACTTTGTAGACACATAACATCACTACACAACTCAAATACTAAATTTGTCTTTCTATAAGGAGCTTACCACTGGAGAATAGTCCCAATAAGTGATGTTCCAGTGGGCCGCCAAATGGATTTCAGGAGACATAGAAATTGAAATAGAATACAATGTTATTCTTTTCTAACGAACTTAATCTGATACACAATGCTGATGAAGCATAAATTTGTATTCATCCCCTAAATATTTCAAGTAGTAGTTACTGTGAATCTATTAAAGACTGTAATAGACCTAATTATTATATAGGTTGCAGCTGTTCTGCTAACTGAAACTATATTTCATCATACCACATTCATTTCTAATTGAGATCTGACAGTTTAAACTGCAGAGTGAAAGATACCTAAAAATATTTTGACTAATTAGAGCATATTTTAAAGTAAGATGGAAGGGTAAGATAGGAAGAAATGCAATGAGGTTAACTTTAGGGATACCATTCTTCAAGAATTTAAGAGAAATTATTTGGTAAGGAATACTTATGTGATTGTATGTCTCTTAGTATATTTCATTATTAGACAATTGCTAAGTATTGGCAATTATTCTCAGTATAATTTTGAGCAAAATATACACTATTTGAAAATATTTCCTGGTTTCTACATTTCTTTGACAATGAGCCTCCACCCCTCTCTATGCTATCATTCTATACTCATAACACTTAAAGTAGTTGACATGATTCTACTCCCTTGTCCCAGTTCTGTACATTAAAAAATTCTAACATGGGACAAACTGTGAGCTCTTGATTCTGTTCAGTCTGTCTCTCTGCTCTTCTCACATCACATACTCAAGATTTTCTCTTGTACGTAAAAATATTTTGTCAATGATTGGGAGCAAAAGTCATTGTTCTACACTGAGAAAAGGTTTTCATTTTGACATGGGATTCTTTTTGTCCATTGTTACACACATGCTAGAATTGCATCACAGAGTAAACAGTCAAAAGCATCAGATTGGCAATCGGTTTCAAGCATTGTATCATGTAAGAGATTAAGGGTTGCTTCAGGTGAAGGAAATCTGTTTTACAGTGTATGTCGTCACCCCATGGGAAACAAGTACTACAAGAGAAGGTAAACACAGGAGATAGCATTTTACCAGGGAATTGTCCAGATATTTGGTATACATAACCTACAATGCTGGGTAAATGCACACTGAGCATCAGGGAATCCTCAGTCAGGATTTCTACTTTAATATCTATAACAATGGTACAGCCCTGCCATGTTAATAAATTCAACAAGAAAAATTTCTCTTTGTATGCAAAGCCTGTAAGGCAGCAGACAGCAGCCAAGGTCCACGCAACTCTCTTTTGAAATTAGTTCAGCACATGTTTAGATGCCATTCCATTGTTCACTTGGATATTCGAAGTCTTTGTTAAGTCTATCATTTCACAATTTACTCCAGCAAAGTTAACAAAATTCAAAGTTTAACCTACCTTAGTTTTATCCTGTTTACATTATTTTCATCGGCAATAATTCAATTCATCATTTAAATTATTAATTTCGAAATTTATATTATAATCTACTGTGTTCAATGTGTTTCTGTGTGTGTGTTGATAACTTTTATACTCAGATATTGTGCTGGCTAGTTTTTGTCAAATCGATTGACAAAACTAAAAATAGGAGAATGTAATTTATCTAAACTCTAGATGTGCATCCATCTAACTAGCCTAAGCACTTTTCTTTTAAATGATTTCTTTCTTGTTTATAGCGTTTTTTATTTTAAGTATTTAAATACATGTAACCACTTGCATAATCATTCATATTCCTACATATATTATCTGTGGTCTTTTTATTTTTTTTATTTTTTATTTTTTGGTTTTTCGAGACAGGGTTTCTCTGTATTGTTTTGGAGGCTATCGGTCCAGCCCAGCCTCGAACTCACAAAGATCAGCCTGCCTCTGCCTCCCGAGTGCTGGGATTAAAGGCGTGCACCACCACCGCTCAGCTATGTGTGGTCATTTTAATATTGGCTTTATGTTTGCTATTACAGCTTCCCATTTTAGTAACCAAATGCTGTGTTCTTCCCTGGCATGGCTATTTATTGCAGTCACAGAATTCCCAAGTTGCCTTTATTTCTTCTTTGTAGGTTTGGCTCCACAGTCATTTTCACTGTCTGCTTTGGCATATCTATGTTCAGCTGATGTTTAGACAACCCCATTGGTGATGTTTTATATGAGTATGTTCTGACAATACCAAGGGTCAGCCTCCTTGACCCTTTAGACTTACAATCTTCTGTCATTTCTTTGATAATGCTCCCTGAATTTTAGGGGCTGGAATCATTTCATATATGACTCCACTTGAACTTGACTTCACCAAATTGCCCATTGATTGGTTGTGGCTTGCTGTAACATCTTCTTGCCTGATTACTTTATATTGCTGATGGGTGTAGGTTAATATACTTGCTGTGTTCTCTGTATATGTGTAAGGTTTATTAATTTTAAGTATTATATGCATATGACTGGAGGTCAGAAGTTATTCTGAGTTATCTTCAGATATTGCTCACCATAGTAACATTAGATACAGAATCATTCATTGAAAGAAAATTAAGTGTTTTGTCTTGATGTGTCAGATACGTTTTTTTTTATTTGATGGGTCTGTCAGTCCAGCCTGGCCTAGAACTCACAGAGATCTGCCTGCCTCTGCTGGGATTAAAGGCGTGCGGCACCACCGCCCGGCTTGATGTGTCAGACACTGTCGCTAAGGAACATTTATTATAACTTCCTCAAGAATCTGGCTTGTTGGATGGCAGTACACATGTGCCTGGGGATTTAAGAGGTTGCTTCATATTCAGTTTATCTCTACAAGATTTTACAATGGGAAGCGTACCGAGAGAGGCATATGCCTACTTCCATTGAATGTTTTCTTGTATTTTTATGCACTAGTCCATGTATCTATAAATGTCCTTGCCATATTTTAAATTAGTTTCAGAAGTAATTAACATGAAATTAATTGTTCTCAGACATGACATAGAAATGTAGACCTAGAGTGTAAAATCTGTCATGAATGACCACCACTCCAATGACAGATGAACTGGCCTCAGCTAAACATTCAAACTTCAGTACTCTTCCACGAATTTCATCCATGCTCTAACTCTGGGTTTTGTAATTGCGAATAAGGTGACACACCTCATCTCCTAAGAAACGATATTTTAACACCAGTGGCCAAAGTAACTGAAGGCTCTCAATTGTGTATCATGACACCTAGTTATTGGTAGCCAAGTGTGTATGTCAGTTTTCCATTACACTTACATAACTCTTGAGGAGAAACAAATGTTACATATATACATACATGTATTTTAATCAAATTACAAACAATCTCATTTTATATACAAATCCTAGTTCCCTCTCACTCTCATTTCTCCAACCACAATACATCCACTCTGCATAGAGGGCAAAATCTCCCATGGGGGATCATCAAGTCTGTCACATCATTTGGGGCAGGGCTCAGGCCCTCCACATTTTTTCTAGCTGAGAGTCTATCGCTCAATAGAGAATGGGCTCCCAAAACCCTTTCCTACACTACAGATAAATAAAGGTTCCACTACCAGAGGCCCTGTAGATGACCTAAGATGGCAACTGACAACCACATCCAGGAAGCCTAGTTTGGGCTTATGAAGGTTCCCCAGCTGTCAGTCTCTACTCTGTGAGCACCTACTTGCACAGGTCAGCTGGGTTTACCCAACATGGTCTTGACCCGATTGCTCATCCCTCCTCCCTCTCTATATCTGGATTCCATGATTTTTGACTCAATGCTTTTCTGTGAATTCTGCTTCTGTTCTCATCAGCTACTGGGTCTGTAATGGTATTTAAGATAGTCGTCAAAATCATTATAGAGGTAGGACATTTGAGATAGCCTATCCACTAAAGTTTAGATTCTTAGTTGTGGTCATATTTGTGGATTGAAGTGAATTTCCCCAGTGTCACAATTTTCATTAATCCCATAAGGGCTCCCTCTATCAAAGTATTTCTTTTTGCTCTCTGTCCTTCCACCAATATGACCTTCCTGATCCTTTGTGTTATCCTTTCTCATACCTTCATTCCTCTTTCTCCTATTTCCCTCTATGCCCCCAACATTCTCCCAAGTCCTTACCATAGAGCCATGAGCCTTGAGTAGGAGGGGTTTATGAAAATAACCTATTAATACATGAGTACTTTATAGTCTCCCTGAATATTGCCCTGATGTGGATAATTGCCATCCACAGAAGCTTCTCTGAGGCTCACTGAAAAAAAAATGAACTGAGTAGTATTTCTTTCAAAATAACAATTTAATAGTATTTCAGTAAAATTTGCATTGTGTTTTGAGAGGGGATTGCAAGAACTATGGATTTTATTTATTATCAACAACTTCTCAAGTATGTGGAATATATCTGGATCTTCTAAAACTCATTTCCCCTAGGATTTTTAAATCACTGCCTTTTAATATTTTCTTTTAACTTGGGCATATTTTATATATTTCATAAACAACAAATATTATCACACCTATCCTTACCTACTTGATAGAGTGCACCCCACGTTCACATTAACATGATGCATTCCCAGTTATTTTTGATGCTTTTACAAGAGATTAGAATTAAGTATAATTTTAATTAATTTTCTGATTACTGTCTCTAAACTGAGCACTTGTAAAGATGAAGCTGGAACATGGTTGTGAAATTGATAGTCAACCTGACCTACCTATTGAATTCTAAGTCTGCCTGGGTCCCCAAGTGAGATTATGACTTAAAATATACAAAGGAAAACACAGGACAGAAACAAAAATGCAACACAGTATGCCTCAAAAACAAGGTCCTTTAGAATTTATCTGGAAACAACTTTGGCTGGTTGCCTTGGTATTACTTAGGTCTCTCAGGATGCTTTATTCAGTCAACTGTCAGATTGGCCTTCTGTGTAAATTTACTCATACACTGAATAAATATCCATGAGTATATATGAATATCCAAATATGTTTACATTTGACTGACATGATGACTTCTAACATTTGTTTTATGAACAAATCACATATTAAGTTAATTGTTCCACATTTTAATTTTCAGTAACTTTTCATAGCATTTGTATGAAATTTGGCTGCAGGCAGTAACAGAATCATTCTTTATGGGAGCAAGGAAACATGTCTATTAAGTGCAAAAGGAGTTATAAAATATCTAGTTCCCATTTTGTTTGGTTCCTAATTTATTTACTGAAAGTGCCAGTTCATGTCCTCACTCCCTATACCTGAATTCAATGATGTCCTTCACATTTTAGTTATGCAACCACAAATACAGAGACACTCACACTTCCTTGTCTGATTGCATTATTGGGACAAACAAAACTACTCATATTTGAAAAAGTATGTTTACATAATTTATTACTTGTTTTATAAATTTCTTTAAGATTTTTGAGTCTAATAAAACAGTGCACGGCATTTAATACAAAATTCATGAGGGTATACATACTTAATATAAGATCATAATTTTTCATGTCCTTAGGGAAAGCTGGCACAAGAATTTGAATAGTTTAAAAACTGTTCTTAGAATATTGGCCATTGAAAGGTAACACAAATTGATACAATAGGAGTATAACTTTCCAAACAGCAAACTCCAATAGTGATTTATATTTCTGAGTTACATTTTAATTTTGTATACATTTATAAAGCTATTCATGGAAATTAAAGAAGTCAGAGCATTCAAAATAATTTGACAGAAATAAAAGTAACTTTTCTTCAATCACTTTTGTTGGTACCTAGCCCCCAAATCTATGATAAGCTAAGGCTGGTTGTGTAGAAATGCTTCCCCATTGTGTTGTTACTAGCAAACAACAACTGGGAAAAAACCGCAACACAAGTTTGCACATGTCATTTAGAAAGTGACTATTGGGGTCACCACTGTTTCTCAGGAACACATTGCTGACCAGTGAACTGTGAGAATACGGAATCTCTACCATCCCTGTTTCCAAAACAATGTAACTCAGTAAATGTTCCACTAACAGCAATGTGTGGGCAGAAGTCAGTGTTCATCCTGATTCTGCCACACTTCAGTCCCAATAAACATTCAGCGGGTTATATAAACTATAAACTGTTTATCGTTTGGCAAAGGCTACATTTTGCCTACCTGCCTTTAATTACCTACACATTTCTATTAATCAGTGAATATCCAGGTTGATTTGGCTTACCAGAAAATGGCCAGGCAACCTGTGTTCCTAGCAGCTATGTAGCATCTATCTGAAGACTTGCTCTATGTGTTTCCCCCTCAGAATTCTCCTACTTTAGTTGTATTACCTATACATCCTATCTTGGTATATCCTGCCTGGCCATTTACCTGCACAGCTTTATTCATCTACCAAGAAGAGAAATATATATTCACATCATACAGAAGGACATCCCATATCATCTCCTCTTTCTGTCTGGAAAAACAAGGAAATTTAAATTTAACAGAGTACAATTACACATTACAAAAGTTAATAAGCAAAAAACAATGGTTAACCATATTTATTCCATTAACATTTGGAAAATTAAAGAAAACATTCTATCATTTATTCTATCATTCTTAGTTTAAAGTCTTACATGCAAATTATTTATAATCAATAACGACAAATATCTGTCTTCAACAGCACCAAAGACTCCAGAAGGATAATACAGAGACATCTCGAAAGTCTACCAATGTTGCTTTGCAACATTGGGGAATCCCTATTCAGCTTACATGCCTAGATGTTTGGCAGACTTTTTGATGAAGGAGGTTATTGAAGAATCATCCTGTCCCTTCGCATGTTCAGCAGTCCCTTTTCATTGTAACGTGCTTGTCCAGTTTGGACAGCATGCTGTCAAGCAGCCCAGGAAGAGAAGTTTCTTGTCCAAGTGTCTAGTCCTGCCACGTCAATGACAAACGCCATAGTGACTTTCTTTGATGCCGTCTTCCTCTTTGATGCAATACGCTGACTTCAGAAGATGATCATTATCGAGATTACCAATTCCTGTCTCATCAAGATAATGTCTATAATCTGTCTTTTTTTTAAAGGAAAAGTGTGATAAAGAAGAATAAAAATTAGCAGTCATTGACAGCTCTTGTAAATGATAAGGCCAAAATGGATAAAAAAAGAAAATAAACGTTAAAAAAGTATCAATGAGGATTTCACTAAAAGCTGTCGATGCTAGGCAGAGAATGTAAATTTTTCTGCATGTACAACACACTAGATCTATCTCTATAATCACCATTTGTGGCAAAAAAAGTAGGATTTGGAACACTATTTATATAGTTTAACTATAAGCATTAAAACTCACAAGAAACACTTTGTTGAATGAACGCCACACAAAATATTTATATGCCACAGTCTGGAATATTTACATTTATGAAAGAAGAAACAGTACACCTCTTTCTAGGAGACTGGAAAGGGTTTGTATGGTTTCATGCTCCATTTACAAGGCTATTTAGAAGTAATTCGTAAGACTACTCATGTTATTACTTAGGTCAGTATAATTATCAATCAAGAAACTAGAGGATTTAATCCAGGAGAATATGGTCCCATCATTCTGAATGTTTTCCATGAAAACATTCTGTGTGGTTGAACTAAAGTCGTCTAATTATAAATGTTTGATCTGCAGGAACCCACAAAGTCATCTGTGCCTTTTATACATTTGGAATAGGCAGCTTAATGTTGCTTGGTGTAAAAACAACAACAACAACAAAAAAAACAAAAAAAAACCTCAGTAACTACTATCATAAAATAACATTACCAGTAGAAATATCACTTTTATAAAGACAGAAATAAAATCTCTAAACAAAAAAGAGTAAAATTATCTTACTATACTATTATTAGGAAAAGGTAAGGGAACTCAATATAGCAGCGTTTCACAACTGCAGTCATGAAACTCATGTTTCATGAAATAACACAAACACACACAAAACCTGAATTACCATATAGTCTACTAATATCATCTTCTAAAACAAGGAACTAAAATAAAAGTCATGTACATATAAGAAACCTAACATGCAAATATTCTCAGCATACAGCTGGATTCTAACAATGCACCATTTAAATGGACACCTGATGACTTACCTATACATATACTTTTCCTGACAACATTGTATCTAAAAGCAAACAAACGGAAACTTAAAGAATGAACATTTGTGTTTTATGTAAATAAGTACTACTAAAAATTTGTTTTTTATATTTAAAAAAGGCAACCAAATGCAAACATTAACTAAGGCTACCCTGTTGTATTCTAAACCTGGCCAAAAAGAACTAATATCTAATAGGAAATTTGGGAAGAAAAAGACTGAAAAAAAGCCTGCAGTAACACGCTCTGCTTTGTAGGAAGCAATGAATAGCAGGGAAGACACAATAATGAACATAGCAGTAATGGTATTATTGATAAGGCTTTCAGACAGCATTAGTAGGAAATTTGGTAATTCAATTTAAGATAATTCCTTATTACTATACTGGGATTCATTAGCTCAGTGAATTCTCTGGCAAATGACTTCCATTATACATTGCTGCCATTTAAGATTTATTTTAGTTAACATTCCAGCAAACAGCCTCTTCTTGAGTGTTCATTTAAACCCTGTATCCCCAGTATCTGTTAGAACTAGTCTGCAGTACGGTTTTGTCCTAATGACTATTAATTTTATTATAATTTATATCACCCAAAATTTCACATAAGTGAAGTCAATTTACAATACACACTTAATTTTATATTGGCAAGAATAATTTAGAAATCAAAATTTTGAGCAAGAGGCACCTTTGACACATTTCTAAGTAAAATATCTAGCCAGGCCCATGGAATTACGGCTGTGATTCCAGCAGCAGGGAAGCCTAGGCAAGAGCATTACAAACAGGACAGACTTGTCTACATTTCAAATTCAAGGCTAGCCTTGCCATGTCTCAGAATATAAAATAGCTGTATTAAGAAAAATTACCCTCTTGCTGATACTGAAACTCTAAGATTTATTTGTTGGATAAACATGTGATTCATAACTAGAAGGACACTTTCCAACTTAAAACTCCATTCTGCTTACTTCCAGTGTCTAATTCCTATCTCTGCAAGTTAATGTCGATAGTCAATTTATAAAATAAAAAATTATGAAAAACAAAAGAATTTAGCAATCATTAGCAGCTTTTGTTAATTGTAAGGCCACATATGGGTTAAAAAGTTAAAATAAAAAGCAAAAAAAAAAAGATAACGAAAACAGCTACCGATAAAGATTTTATTAAAGACAATCTATGTTCTAGATGTGGATTATAGCTTCCTCAGCAGGCTCTAGGTCCTGCATCTGTCCCTATGATACACATCTCTGCCAAAACTACTGATTTGTTGTGCTACTCAGAGTTTAACTATACAAATAAAAAACACAGGGTGGTATATTCACATTTATGAAAAAAAAACAGTACACCTCTTTCTAGGAGGTTGGAAAGGGTATGCATAGTTAGATGCTCTATTTACAAAGCTATTTACAAGGAATTCCTAAAAGACTACTCATATTACTACTTAGGTCAGGATATCAATCTAGAAAGTACAAGATTTAATCCAGGAGAATATGGTCCCATCATTCTGAATGTTTTCCATGAAAACATTCTAGGTGGCTTAACTAAAGTCATCTAATTACAAAATATGTAGAGTTTGATACATGGGAACCCGCCAAGTCATCTGTGCCTTTCCTAATGGTGGAATAGCCAGCTTAATGTTGCTCACTGGGTGAAAAAAAGGGTTTATAACTACTATAACAAAATTGCAATAGCAGAAGAAACATGACCTCTAGACAACAAAAAAGTAAAAATGATCTTACTACACTATTATGAGGAATAGGTAAGGGGAGTCACTATAGCAGCATTTCACAACTGCAGTCATGAAACTCCTGTTTCATGACATAACAAAAACAAACACAAAACCTGAATTACCCTATAGTGTACTAATATAATCTACCGAAATAAACTACTGAAAGAAATATGATATGTACAAGAAACCTATCATGCAAATATTCTCAGCATACAACTGGATTCTAACAAAGCACCCTTTCAAGGCTTACCTGACTACATAATGCAATCTGAATCTACCTTCAGTTCTTACCAACCAGCCTTGATATTATCACAGGTTCCTTAATTAACCATCAGCAGTGAGAGTTAAATATTTATTTTCTAATGTCAAATTATAGCTTTAATATTATTTTATTGCATCATTCATTAGTATAATTTGTTAGTTTTCAATGCCAATAATTTGTGCTACTATGATTCTACTACACTTTAAGGATACACCATTTTAGTATTTTCATTCCTCTTTTCTAAATACTAATTTCTTAATGTTCAATGGTTAAACCGACTTTGTGAACTCTTATATTGTGAATGGATACAATGAGCTTTGCTTCTGACTACCTTCAACTGTCATGTCATCTAGTTCTAATTTTTTTCTTTCCAATGAATGGAAACTTTGCCTTTAGTATACAGCACAAACAAAGGAGACACATTTGACAGTTAAAATCCACCCTACCACAACTCACCCCCACTTTGAGACAAGATTTCAGGTATGTAGTCCAGGCTGGCTTTAACTTTACTATGATCCCTGCACTAATTGGAACTCCTGATCTTCTGATTCTACGTCACAAGTTCTTTTTTTTGTAGGTGTGCACAATCATGTCCAACTTTCCCTCATTTAGTCCAATGTTATAAAGCAACATTTCTTAGATTACTTGCCATTAGATTTTTCTGGCAAGTACACTTATTCTGTCTTTTGGAAAGTTGATGTATCAGGACTCGGGCCTCCCAGAAATGCAAAAGGCATGATTATAAGAGAACATTGCCACTAACAAAATGAAATTAAAATGAAATGTGAGTAGGTGGCCATGCACATATATAATGCCAGAACCAGGTGGTGGTGGCAGGTGTTTCTCAGAGTTCCTGATCAGCACACTCTCCATAAAGAGTTCCAGGCCTTTGCGATTGGTGGATTATATATACAGTTGATTACATACTCTGCTAAAACACATTCCCAAGTGTTTTGCATTCTGTCAGGCTGTAGGTTGTTATAAAATCATTTCTAGAATAAACCTCCATATCCCTGCTTGTATTAAGGAATTTAACAAATCACAGATAAATTGCCCTGAGTTACTAACAATAACACAAGAGCAGAGACTTACATATTCCATTTAAAAGACTTAGTCCTTAATATACAATTAGTCAGAGGCTGAAACCCAGGGGTTACCCAAGGAGAAGGCTCATTCTATTTATTACATACTTTTCAGATAGAGCAGAACAACTCTGGGAGTACAACTGTCATGATGTCTTACTTTAGTGAACCCAAGTATGCCAGGAAATAATATTTCAGGCTGATTATGACTGTTCTTCTAAATATACTATTCTGTTAGTTTTTAATCAAAAACTTAAATAAAAAATGTGAACAACCAGGTGAATTTTGAACTGCTATTCAAAATAAATAATACTTAAAGAATGTAAACACAGATCTAGGCGCAACGATGCTAAACAGATACATGAAATGCAAAATCTAACACATCTTTGTAACTCTCACATGGACATTCAAGATGAAACCACTGAGCGTTACAATCAAATTCAAGCTCCATTTTCTTTTTTAATTATCTTTGCTTAGTTTAAGATTTTCTACACGCAAAGATTTTAACCAAGAAGAACATTGTGCATTCTGTGTGCAGGATCACTGGCTTCAGCTTCTGAGTCAGACTCATTCTGAGAGGTGCAGCTGTGTGAGGCAGAGATGCAGGGCGAAGAGCATTCTGGAAAACACAAACAAAGCATCAGAGGAAGTTGATATGTCCCAGAGAAGACCACAGACTTGATTACTCTGACACAGCAGTGAAAATACACTCTTCTATACTTGGGGTTTCAGTAGTTGCTGATTGAACAGAAGTATCTTAGCAGATTCCCGGTAATATAAGAGAGTGTCAGAAATACTTCTCGATCTTAATAGTCTTTGCTGGTAATTCCAGAAGATTTGGAGGATGTACGGTGTATCACTAACAAAACGAACTAACAGTGGATTTCCTGAAAATCTCAACAATGCAGATGAAAAGGGTTCAGTAGCTCTAGAGGCAGATATGTCAGCAAGTTTTTGAGGAGAGTGGGGAAATCAATGCAACTGTGAAAGCTGAGGGGGAACACTTTGGATTTTGTTGTCACATAACACCAAGCTATTGAGAGAAGGGAGATTTGGCAATACTGGAGGGATTTCTTTAATAGTATCCTCAAAGGTATAAGCATTCTAAATTCTCAAAAGTCTCCATCTCAGCGGGCATACTGTGGAGCCTCTTAAGAACAGGTTAAGGGTGTGCAGGGCTCCCCCTCCCACAGCTAGTCAAGCCCCTCCTGGAAGCAGTTGCCTGTGAGGCTGAGTACCTGGAGTCTGAGACAGAGTAGAGACAGGACAAGTCCCTCCAGCAGCAAGGCTGTGTTGTCAAGCCTGTTGTTCCTGTGCATCAGCATGCTCAGGATGCTCTGAGTCAGCAGCTGGGGTCCCAGAGCCATGAGCTGCTCCCTGCTGTTGTCCAGGAACCAGAGGTGGGGGAGGCTGCTGCTCACCTCCCTGGCAGGGATGTCAGATGGTTGGCTGTGGGGCAGCAGCAGCCACAGGAGCTCGGGTCCCAGCCCCATGAGCTGGTCGCTGCTCATGTCCAGGAGCTGGAGGTGGGGGAGGCAGCTCCTCAGTGCCCTGGAAGCACTGTCAGATTTTAGAGCAGCAGCAGCCACAGCAGCGCCACCCGCGATCACAGCAGCTCCTCTGCTCTCCTCTCCAGCTCCCACACCAGAATCTAGGTCGACATGCTGTGCAGGGAGCAGCTGACTTCAGTGTCTCCAATTGTGGCCCCACCCATCTGTCCGGATTCCCAGGCTGCTTCCAGCTGACACCGTGGCACCTCCCGGAACCGGAAGTGACCTCTGTGTGGGAAGTGACCTGGCTAGGGGGCATTCTGCTGCTTCCTCACACCTTTCTCTAAGTTAATGAAATGCGGACTTTTATCATTTGATTAACTGAAAATGTGTTCAAACATTCTGTAATACAGAGCGAATGTAGCTAAGATCTTTGACAGATGATTAATTCACCTGTGAGATGTGATATGTGAGAGAGTCCTCTGTGCTTCTCATTTTCCACTGCATGTGTTAGGATCACAGACAGGTTCAGCACAGACACTTTTCCATGTCCTCATATTTCAGTGCAGCATCCAGAAACGTTAAGTTGATCCTTGAGAGTGAACTCAGAAGACAGCATCACAGATGGGACTGAGGAAAAATGGAAGGTTTCAAAGTGTCTGTTTCAACATGCTCCTTGGGTTATAATAAAGTATATGTATTTTTTTTTACCTCAAGCAAAAATATTAATAGCTCTGTAGATGGTCATTCAGCAAGAGACTTGTATTACATGTATGAACCACTGAGTTTTATGTGTCTAAAAACCAGAGAATCAGTCTAGTAATCCCAGGACTTGAGAAGCAGAAACTGTAAGATATTTGTGTTTGCTGACCATCCAGCTGAAATTATAAAGTGAATTTCTTTTACTGAAAACACTCAGGTGTGTCCAGGTGTAACAGTAATTTGTACTGATACAGGATTTATAGTATTGCTGTATTCAATTTCCAGGATGAGGCATAAACAGGTCTACTACCTATGTCTAATAGGGTTCACCTAACAAGCCAGCATGATTTCAATAAATTTGAAATTTAGGAAAAATGAGTTTATTGGCTTTCCTTAAGAATGGATGTGAGGTTTTACTTATACACGTATGGGTGTTCCTCCAAGTATGCCACACCTGAAGAGTCTTTACTCAAATGATCTGAGGGGAAATCAAGTACTAAGTAAATTGTTCCACATTTTAATTTTAGGTAACTTTGCACAGCATTTGTACAATATCCGGCTGCATTAACATAACCTTGTGTGCCAAAAATATGTTCAAAGCGGCAACAAAATCATTTTTTGGGAACAAGGAAACATGTTGTAAGTACAAAAAGAGTGTTAACATATATAGTTGCCTTTTTGTTCGATTGTTAATTATTTTATTTAATGTTCTATTACAGGTTCATACTCCTGATACCTGAATTCAATGATGTTCTTTATTTGATTGTACTTATACAACCACACACATAGAGACAACCAGATACTCACACTTCCTTACTTGATTGTGTTATTGGGACCGACAAAACTACTCATTTTTTTAGGTCCACATTATTTATTTCTTTTAATATAAATTTCTCTAAGATTTTTTGAGTCTAATAAGGCAATACACAACGTTTAAGACAAAATTCATGACATAGTTAACATGAGATCATAATTTTTCACGTCTTTTTGGTAACGAAGCACAAGAATATGAATAGTTTAACATAATTTTTAGAATATTTGCCATTACAATATAACTTGAAACAATTGAACCATATTTTTCCAAATAGAAAATTCCAGTACTTATTTATATTTCAGAGTTATATTTTAATTATGTATACCCTTATACAGCCTTGTGTAACACATATGACTTTAGATCCAGAAAATTAAAGAAGTCAGAGTATATATAATAATTAGACCAAAATAAAAGTAACATTTCTTCTGCCACATTTGTTGGTACTTAACCCCCAAATTTGTGAAAAGCTAAGATTGGTTATGTAGAAATTTCCCTCCCTTGTTTCCCCATTGTGTTGTTGCTAGCAAACAATTGGGCACTGAATGCAAAAAAATTCAATGCCAGTTTGTACATGACCTGTAGAAAGTGACGATTGAGGTCAGCACTATTTCTTAGGAACACAGTGCTTAACATGTGAACTGTGAAAAGAGGAACTCTCTACCATCCATGTTCACAAAACAAAGCAACTCAGCTTATTTTTTCCACTAACAGTAATGTGTAGGCAGAATTGAGTGTTCATCTTGATTCTGCCACACTACACTCCCAAATAAACACGCAGAGGGTTATATAAAATATAAATTATTTGTCCTTTGGTACAGTCTACTCAATGGCTAGCAGCCTTTAGGTACTAACCCATTTGTATTAATCAGTGAATCTCCAGGTTGTTTTGGCTAACCAGAAAATGACCAGGCGACTTATCTTCCCAGCAGCTACCTAGCATCTGTCTGAAGATCTGCTCTATGTATTCCTCTCTCAGAATTTCCTACTCTGGTTATTTTGCCTATACATTCTCCCTTGGTATATCCTGACTGGTATTTAGCCAGCACAGCTTTTTTCATCAAGAAAGAAGAGAAACATATAGTCACATCATACAGAAGGACATCCCACATCATGTCTTTCTGTCTTGAAAAACAAGGCAGTTTCAATTTAAAATGGTACATTTATGCATTAGAAGAGGTAATAAGCAAAAAAGTAGTTAACAATATTTAGTCCATTAACATTTGGCAAATTTAAAGAAAACATTGTATCATCTATCCTATTTATGTCAGTTTAAAGCTTTATATGCAATTTATTACAATAACTATGAAAATCCATAACTATCTTTCTTCAACACCAGAAAAGAATCCAGTAGGATAATATATATTCTAGAACTGTCAGTGAGATCTCGATGCCTAGAAAGTCACCCTAGGATCCTCTGCACCAATGTGGAATCCCTCTTCAGCATATAGCCACAGAATGACTGGCTGACGTTTTGATAAAGCAGGTTAATGAATAATCATACTGTTCCTTTGCAAGTTCAGCAGTAACATTTCTTTGTAACCTGCTTGACCTGTTTTGACAATTTCCTGTGAAGCATTCCAGGAAGTGAAGCTTTTTGTCCAAATGGGTAGTCCTATCATGTCAAAGGCACACTCCACAACGACTTTCTTTGATGCCCATCTTCATATTTGATGTAATATGATATCTTAAGAAGATGATCATATACTGAGATTATCTATTTATGTCTCATCAAGTAATGTCTATAGTAAGTTATTTTTTTAAGTGAAAAGTGTGAAAAAGAAGAAAAACTTAGCAATTATTGCAGCTCCGTTAAATGGTAATGACAAACTGGATAAAAAAATAAGAAAAATATAAAACAACAACCAAAACAAGTAGATAAGGTACCAATGAGGATTTCCCTAAAAGCTATCGATGTTATGCATAGAATGTAGCTTTTTCAACATGTACAACACTCTGAATCTTTCTCTATAATAACCATTTCTGGCAAAAAGTCTGGTTTGGTGTACTATTTACATAGTTTAAACTATAAACATAAAAATCCACAATAAAAACTTTGTTGAAAGAGGACAATATCAAACATTTATATGCCATAGGCAGGAATATCTAGATTTATGAAAGAAGAAAAAGTATACCTTTTTCTAGGAGGCTTGAAAGGGTATATATTGTTAGATGCTCCATTTACAAGGCTATTTACAAGTAATTCCTAAAAGACTACTCATATCATTAGTTAGGTAAGGATGACTATCAATCATGAAAGTACAGGATTTAATCCAGGAGTGTATGGTCCCATCATTCTGAATGTTTTCCATGAAAACATTCTATGTTGCTTAACTAAGTCATCTAATTACAAAATATTTACAGTTTGATACGTGGGAACCCGTTAAGTCTTCTGTGCCTTTCCTAATTATGGAATAGGCAGCTTGATGTTGCTCAGTGTGAAAAAAAGAAACAACTTTATAACTACTGTCATAAAATTACATTAGCAGTAGAAACATCACTTTTATAAACAGAAAAAAATGTCTAAAAAATAAAAATGATCTTATTACACTATTCTGAGGAAAAGGTAAGGGGACTCATTATAGCAGCGTTTCACAACTGCAGTCATGAAACTCCTGTTTCATGAAATAACATAAACACACACAAAACCTGAATTACCATCTAGTCTACTAATATAATATAATATATATATATATACTTTTATTAGTAACCTATCTACAAGGACTCACATGGAAAGTTAAAGATTAACATTACATTCTTTATGTAAATAGCTGCTACTAAAATTTAATTTGTAATTTTTAAAAAAAGTGAACCAAAATGTAAACTAAGGCTACCCTGCGCTATTATAAACCAGGCCAAAAAAAAAAAACTACTTTCCAATGGGAACTCTGGGAAGAGCAAGACTGAATGAAAGCCTACAGGTAGCTTGCTCTGCTTGGTAGGGAGCAACTTAATGGCAGAGAGGACTCAATAATAAATTTGGCAGTAAGGAACTTCCCAATTATTGATAATTTTTTCAGATATTAGTAGTAGGAAATTTGGTGAATCAATTTAAGATAACTCTTTATTACTATTCAGGGCTTTATTAGATCATTGGATTCCTTGGAAATAAATTCTATTATTCTTTGCTGTCTTTAATGATTTATTTTAATTAACATTCTGTTCCATCAAACAGAATCTTTTTGAGTCTTCATTTTTACCCTGTATATCCACTGTTTGTTAGAACCAATCTGCAATAAGGTCTTGTCCTAATGAGGACTAACTTTATTCTTTATTGTTATTTATAATACCCAATTTTCTCATATTTGAAGACAATTTACAATTTACATTTTTTTATTTTGGAAAGGGTAATATAGAAATCAATATTTTTAGAAACAGGCACCTTTGCTACATTTCTAAGTAGAATATTTAGCCAGGCTAATGGTTTACACATGTGATTACAATGTTTGGGAAGCCCAGTCAAGAGCATTACAAACAGGACAGACTTGTCTACATTCCCATTTCAAAGCTAGCAATGCTCTGTCTCAGAAAATGAAATAGGTGTATTATGAAAACTACCCCCTTTCTGATTCTGATACTCTAAGATTTCTTTGGTCAATAAAGTTGGGATTTGTAACTAGCGAGACACACTGAAACTTAAAATACATTCCGTATACTTTGGATGTCTAATTCCTATCTCTCCAAGTTAATGCCTATAGTCAGTTTTTAAAAATAAAAAGTATGGAAAAGAAAAAAATAGCAATTATTGGTAGCTTTTGTTAAAGATAAGGCCTCAGTTGGCTTAAAAAGATAAAACTAAACCAAAAAAAAGGAGGTAAAATAACTACCAAAGAAGATTGCACTAAAGACAATCTATGCTCTAAGCATGGACAATAGCTTGCTAAGGATGTACAAGGTACTGCATCTGTCTTTATAATCCACATCTCTGCCAAAACTACTGATTTGTTACGCTATTCAGAATTTAATTATACACACACAAAACATAATAAAAACTTTCTGAAAGACCACCATAGGATACATTTACATATCACAGGCTGAAATCTATACATTTATGAAAGAAGAAACAGACACCTGTTCAATGACTACTCATATTATTTCTTAGGTCAAGATATTTATCAATCCAGGAACTACAGGATTTAATCCAGGAGTATAAGGCCCCATCATTTTGATTGTTTTCCATGAAAACATTCTATGTTGCATAACTAAGTCATCTAATTACAAAATATTTACAGTTTGATATGTCGGGACATGCCAAGTCATCTATGCCTTTCCAAATTTTGGAATAGGCAGTTTAATGTTGCACACTGTGTGAAAATAAAAGAGTTTGTAACTACTATCATCTAATTACATAGGCTGTAAAAACATCACTTTTATGAACACAGAAAAAAATCTCGAAGAAAAGAGAATTAAAAATGAACTTACTACACTATTATGAGGATAAGGTAAGGGGACTCACTATAGCAGCGTTTCATAACTGCAGTCATGAAACTCCTGTTTCATGATACAACAAAAACACACACAAAACCTGAATTTACACATAGACTACTACTATAACCTCCTAAAATAACCAACTAAAATAAAATTTTATATATACATATATATGATAAGAAACATACAAATATTCTAGCATACTACTAGATTCTAACAAGGCACCCTTTAAATGCTCACCTAACTCACTAATGCAAACTGAAGCTTCCTTTAGTTCTGACCAACCAATCTTAATGTTATTACAGTTATGTTATTTAATCCTCAGCAGTAAGAGTTAAATATCTATTTCCTAATGCCAAATTATAGTTTTATTCTTATTTTTATTGCATAATTCAATAGTATAATTTGTTAATATTCAATGTCAACAGTTTGCGCTACACTTAAAGGAAACACCATTTTAGTATTTTCATTACTGCTTTTTCAAAACTACTTTCTTAATGTTCAGTGGTTAAACCAATTTTGTGAACTATTCTATTGTGAATGGATACAATGAGCTTTACTTCTGACTACCTTCAACTGTAGTGGTATCCAGTTGTAATTTTACTATTAAATGCAGAGAAACTTTGCATTTAGTATACAACACAAGCAAATGTGAACTTTTGACAGTTACTATCCATCCCACCCCAACTCACCCCCACTTTTAGATAAGGTTTCACGTAAATATTCCTGGATGGCTTCAACTATACTATGATGCCTATGCTAACTTTGAACTCCTGATCTTCTGCTTGTACCTCCCAAGTACTTGTTTGTATGTATGCACAATTATGTCCAACTTTCCCTCATTTAGTTCAATGTTTTGAACCAGACTTTCTTAGATTACTTAAGATTAGATTTTTCTAGCAAGTACAGTAATTCTGTCTGTTGGCAAGTTGATGTTTCACGAGTCTGGCCTCCTAAAAACATAAAGGGCATGATTACAAGAGATCATTGCAGTTAACAAAACAAAGTTAACATGAAATGTAAGTAGGTGGCTGCATATATCTGTAATGCCATCATCAGGAGCTTGAGTCAGGTGTTTCTCAGAGTTCCTGATCAGCACATTCTACATAAAGAGTTCTAGGTCTGTGGGATTCGGGAATTACATATACAGTTGATTACCTAGTCTGCTAAAGTATATTCCCAAGTGTTTTGCATTGTATCAGGTTGTAGAGTGTTCTAAAACAATCTCTAGAATAAGACTCCAAAGACTCCATATCCATACTAATTATAATCACATATAGATTGCATAAACTTACTAAAATAACACAAAACAAGATCTGAAGGTTAAATATTCAATTTAAAAGTGATAATCATTTATAACCTGTTAGTTAGTTAGAGTTTGAAGGGGTAACCCAAGGAGAAGCCTCATTCTATTTATGGCATAATTTTCAGGCAAAACAGAACAACTCTGGTGTTACAAGTGTCATGATGACTTACTTTAGTCAACCCAAGTGTCCCAGGAGACACCATTCCAGGCTGATTATGACAATTCCTCTAAATATACCATTCTGTTAGCTTCTCATCAACGATTTAAGTGAAAATTGTGACCAACCAGCCAAATTTTGAACTGCTATTTAGAATAAATTATACTCAAAAATCTAAACAGGAAACTGGATTCAATCATGCTGAAGAGATACATAAACGTCAAAATCTTCAATCTTACATGGACAGTAAAGAGGAAACCACCGAGCTTTATAATCAAATCCAAGCTCCATTTTCTTTTATGATCTTTTCTTAGTTTTCATTTTTTGTGCACCCAATGTTGTCAAATGAGAAGAATACTTTGCATTCTGTGTGCAGGATCACTGGCTTCATCTTCTGAGTCAGACAAACTCTGGGAATGTGGAGCTGTGTGAGGCAGAGCTGCAGGGAGAAAGAGCATTCTGGAAAACACAAACAATTCATTAGCAGGAGGTGATATTTTCCACAGAAATCCACAGACTTACTAACTCTGACACAGCAGCCAAAATACACTCTGTCATACTTTGGGTTTGGTTAATTGATGGCTAAACAAAAGTATCTTGGCAGATTCCCAGAATACAAGAATGAGTGTCAATACTACTTCTGGATCTTAATGGTCTTTGCTGGTAATTAGAAGAGTGGGAGGATCTATGCTAAATGGCTAAGAAAACCAACTAACAATGGAGCTCCTGGAAATCCCACCTCTTGCAGTTGAATAGGGTTGAAGAGCTCTAGAGGCAGGTATTTCAGCAAGATATTGAGGTAAGTGGGGAAATCAATGCAACTGTGAAAGGTGAGGAGGAACACTTTTGATATTGTTGTCACATAACTCCACATAACTGAGGGAGAGGAGATTTGCTAATTCTGGCAGGATTTTTTAAATACTATCCTTGTTATAAGCATTATAAATTCTCCCTCTAACCCGGGATACTGTGGAGCCTGTTCCAGCCCAGATTAAGGGTGTGCAGGGCTCCCCCTCCCACAGCGAGTCAAGCCCCTCCTGGAAGCAGTTGCCTGTGAGGCTGAGTACCTGGAGTCTGAAACAGAGTGGAGACTGGTCGAGTCCCTCCATCAGCAAGCCTGTGTTGTCTAGCCTGTTGTTCAGGCTGCTCTGAGTCAGCAGCTTCGCTTCCAGCGCCATGAGCTTCTCTGTGCTCTTGTCCAGGAGCTGGAGGTGGGGGAGGCTGCTGCTCACCTCCCTGGCAGGGATGTCAGATGGTTGGCTGCAGGGCAGCAGCAGCCACAGGAGCTCGGGTCCCAGCCCCATGAGCTGGTCCCTGCTCATGTCCGGGAGGTGGAGGTGGGGGAGGCAGCTCCTCAGTGCCCTGGAAGCATTTTCAGATGGTTTTAGAGCAGCAGCAGCCACAGCAGCGCCACCCGCAATCCCAGCAGCTCCTCTGCTCTCCCCTTCAGCTCCCACTCCAAAATCAGGCCGACATGCTGAGGTGGGAGCAGCTGAGCTCAGTGTCTCCAATTGTGGCCTCACCCATCTGTCTGGATTCCCAGGCTACTCCCAGCTGACACCGTGGCACCTCCCGGAACCAGAAGTGACCTCTGTGTGGGACGTGACTGGGCTAGGGGGCGTTCTGCTGCTGACTCACCCCTTTCTCTTAGTTAATGTAATTCGGACTTTTATCATCTGATGAACTGAAAATGTGTTCAAACGATCTGTCATACAGATCGAATGTGTGAGATGTAATATGTGGGAGAGTGCTCTGTGCATCTCATTTTCCACTCCATGTGTTAGGGTCACAGACCGGGTTCAGCACAGTCACTTTTGCGTGTCCTCATATTTCAGTGCCGCTTCCAGAAACGTTAAGCTGATCCTTGATAGTGAAATATGAGTACAGCATCAGAGATGGGACGGAGGAAAACTGGAAGGGTTCAAAGAGTTTCTTATAGCAAGTTCCTTGGGTTATAGTAAAGTGATTATTTTTAAATATAAAGCCAAGATATTGATAGCTGTGTAGAAGGTCATTCAGGAATAGACTTGTATTCCATGTAAGAGCACCTGAGTCATGTCTCCAATAAGCCTGAGAAACACCTTATCAGCCTTTAGAAGCAGAAACTGTCTGATATCTGTGTTTCCTGACCATCCAGTTGAAATTACAAGGTGAATTTATTTAATGAAAAAAAAATGATTCAGATAGTTTAGAAGTAGCAGTAATTTGTACAGATACAGCATTTATATTCTTGTATTTCCTTCCCAATATAAGGTATAAACAGTTCTACTACTTATGTCTAATATGGTTCATGTAACAAACCAGCACTGTTTCAATAAATTTAAATTTAGGAACAAATGTGTTTATGGGGGTTTTCTTAAGCATGCAGGTTTAGTATTCTTGTAATGCATGGGTATTCCTCCATCTAAGCATGCCACACCTGCAAAGTTTTTACCCAAATTACTGAAGGGAAATGTTGACGCTTCTATATTGAAGGAAGGCAAACAGAGGTATGCATGTAAGTATGCTTGTATGAATTGTATATACAGTGTACCTCTCTTTCAAATGATAGCAGAAATTCCTGAAGCAAGTAGTATCAGCTGAATTTCATGTCATATCTTTTTATATAGTATAAGTTACATAATAACTATAATATTTTATATTATACAAAAATGTATTAATAATATGTGTAAGATTTAACACATTTTGACTAAAATATTTCTTATAGTTTTTGAAATCATAATATACTTCAGTAATCCCTCCTTTTCCTTAGATGTAAGTAACACATGCTCACTTTCAAAGCCATGTCCTCTTTTTTATTATTGTTACAAGCATACATGTTTATGTGTACACATATATACTCCTAAATATATAAGTATAACTCGTGTCATCAATATGTAAAATGTATTGTGATTTCATGACTGACCATAGATATTGAATATGCAGTGTGTGCACCGTCCTCAATCTCCATTAAGAAATTTCTCGTAGTTCCATGTGGAGGACTGAGACTTACTGGATTTTCAAATGTTTGCAACGCTTTTTACTATTTGGCCTTTGACTCATTTCCAGTGAGGGGCACAACCCAGCTCCCAAGTAAATAACACAGTAGGTGTAAGCATTCCGGGCTGGATCCGAATGGGACAGATATTCTGGCATTCAGGAGGCAAAGAACACTGAGCGTTACACAGCTCAGATGGAAAAGTATCCTGGAGCTTGGGAGCCAAGGAATACCACAGGTTGCAGTAAGCTTAGCTGCTTAGAACATGGCCTCATGGAAAGGCTTCCCAGCATATCAGCTCAGCTCCAGCAGGAGAGGGTCTCCCAACCTGGGATGTTTTCCCAGTGTAGCAGTTTTGCTAGGCAGGTTTCTCAGGGGAACTTTTGTACAGTTCAGCTCTGCTCCCAAAGAGTGGAGAGGGGATAGCTGAGTGTAACAACTCTGCTCTGCCAAGGGAAGGCTTCCCTGGCAAAAGTGTTACAGCCCTGATCCCTCTGCTATGCTCAGGGTCTTCTTTGCTCTGCTGCTGCCTCAAAAGAAGATCTTCATCCAAAGCTCATCGAAGGGGTTTATTGGAAGGAAGCAGATGGACCGACCAAGCTGAACTTATACATGGTTTATATAGGGATTCATGGGGGCGGGGGAAGTTTTTCTAGGGTAGAGATTGGTCTGATTTTAATGCTGAGCTCAGATTAGCTACAGCTCGTACTCGGGAATTGGTTAGTTTTCTGCACAAGATTAGGGTCAGATTTGGCTCTGGTTTCAGGTTGTGTTTCTTTTGCCGGTCCTTTTTAGCCTTTTGGCTCCAATTATTGGCCCAGAGTGCATTTCTTTCACTTACTCTGATTCCAAGGACGAAGTGTGTTCCTATGGCACTGGTTTCAGGGTCATGGTGCATTTCTTTGGTTCTGGTTGCAGGGCCAAGGTGTATTTCTTTGGCTCTGCTCAGGGTGTGATAATTTGCCTGGTTCCTTTTCCCTACAGTAGGTAGCTTATTCTTAATAATGAGTGCCCAGTATTATTTGGTTCATTTCTAGCCAGGCTTTCTGAACTTTAGTCAATGCCTCTACTTTTTCCTTCTAGGATTTATCTTTCATAATTCTGTATATTTTAATTTCCTCCTTACTCTGTGGCTATCTGTTTTTCTGAGTGCCTGGCCCTTGATGTTCCCCATCCTCTTCTTCTATCACTGTATTTCTTTTTTTATATTTTTATTTAAATTAGAAACATGCATGCTTTAAATATCAATCCCAGGTTCCTATCCCATCCCTCCTCCCTTGTCCCTCCACCAGGCACCCCTCCCCGCCCCCAGACCAATCCCCACATCATTCCCCAGGGAGGGTGAGTCCCTCCTTGTAGGTATCTCCTGAGTCTGTCATTTCATACAGGGCAGGACCTGTCGCACCTGCTGTGCGGCCTGAATCCGAGAATGTAGCGAGGTGGTCGGGATAGATGACACAGAGACCGGTCAGTTGCTTTAAGAAAACTTTATGTTTCCCAAGTCAGCTTAGGAGGAGATTCCAAATCCGCTTAGGAGAGAGAAGTCTCAGGAGAAGTCTCCCCAAGAAAAAAAGAGCTTCCCTTTTTTAAGGACTTCTGCCATTCATCTACATACCATTCTTTCCAGACTTCTCACCCTCCTGGCTGGTGGTTTAATCTCTGGCCCCAGAATCGGGGAGACACCGCAGGGAAACAGGAAGAGGCATCTAGCCGTAGGGGGTGTGAAAGGCATGGTATTTCACTGAGTAAGCCCTTATCTGAGCCCTATCAAGAGCTTTAAAGCACTGAATTGTTTTCAGTAAACATTACACAGATGCCTGCTCCCAGGCCGAAGGGGAAGTGGGTTTCTGCTCAAGGTCTGGTGTCCCCACAAGGACCTAGGCCTTTCCCATGTGTCCAGGCTGAGAGAACATCCCTCCATGTGGAGTGGGCACCCGAAGTTCACTTGTATGCCATGGTGAACACTAATCTACTACCAAATGTCGCAGAGATTTCTGAGACTTGCTCACTGACACTACATTCCATGGAGTCTGGATAAGTCCAATGTTGACCTCTCAGCTATCTGTCTCGGAGTTCAAGAACTCCCTCTAGTCCAGTCAGCTGTTTTTGTGGGTTTCACCAGGACAGTCTTGATGCCTTTGCTCATCTCTCCTCCATCTCTGTCACCGGGTTCCAGGGGGTCAGTTCAGTGTTTAGTTGTGAATATCATTGCTTCCATCAGTCACTTGATGAAGGTTCCAGGTTAGCATATTAGGTAGTCACTAACCTACAGTCAGATAGGGACTATTAATGTAGTCTCTCCACTGTTGCTAGTTGGTGTTATCCTTATTGATATCTGGAGATCTCACTAGTGTCAGCTCTCCCTTCAAAGCTATAATGACTCCATCTATAATGGTATCCCTCAACCTGCTCTCCTCTCTTCTTACCCAAACTCAACCTACCTGCTCCCCCAGTCTTCTTCTCCCCTCTTCTTATCCCCCTCTTAGAGGTTCCCTATCCCCGCCCCATATGTTCCCAATCTGCTCAGGAGACCTTGTCTCATTCCACTTCTCTGGGCTATAATGAATATCTCATGGGAAACTCCATGGTTCTCAGACTCACTGGCCCTGGGATTGTAGGCTGACACTCCCCTGATTCATGTCTAAAATACATATATGAGTGAGTACATAGCATGTTTGTCTTTTTGTGACTGGGTTACCTCACTCAGGTTTCTTTTAGTCCCCTCCATTTGCCTGCAAATTTCAAGATTCCATTGTTTTTTCCTCTGAGTAGTACTCCATTGTGTAAGCGTACCACATTTTCTCTATCCACTCTTCAGTTTTGGGGCATCTAGGTTGCTACCGGGATCTATCTCTTACATATAATTCTGATTTGAACATGGTGGAACAGGAGTCCTTGTTCTATGAATGGGAATCTGTTGGGTATATGCCTAAGTGTGGAATTGCTGGGTCTTGTGGTAGACCGATTCCCATTTTTCCAGAGGAATATCCATACTGATTTCCAAAGTGGCTGCGAAAGTTTGCATTCCCACCAGCAATGGACTAGTGTTCGACTTTCTGCAGCATAAGCTGTAATTGGTGTTTTTAATTTTAGCCATTCTTACAGGAGTAAGACGATATTTCTGGGTTCTTTTTATTTTCATTTCCCTAATGCTAAGGATATTGAGCTCTTTCTTAAGTGTCTCACGGTCATTTTAGACTCCTCTATTGATAATTCTATATTTACTTCAGTCCTGTTAGGAGAAGCTTTTCTTTTGAGAGAAGCCTTCCCGCCCGCCTGGTTCCAGATCCGCATCAGTCCCAAATAAACACACAGGAGGCTATATTAATTATGAAGCTGTTGGCCTTGCTTGTTTCTTACTGGCTAGCTCTGACTTAAGTAATTACCCCATAATTGTTAATCTAAGTATGTCTCTTACCGGAGAATGGTTCCAGGCTTCCTACACCCATGGCATTACATCTTGACTCTCCTGTGTTTCTCCTTCCCAGAATCCTCCTGGACTCCTAGCCCCACCTATCTAGATTCCTATTGGCCAGCAGTAATTTATTGACATATACACAGGGCTTCCCCAACACAGTCCCCCAATTTTTAATTGAGTCCTTGGTTGTTGGGAGAGTAGCTTTTTAAGTTCTTTGTATATTTTGGAGATCAGCCCTCTGTTAGATGTGGGGATAGTGAATATCTTTTCCCAATCTGTGGGCCACCTTTTTATCTTGCTGACTGTGTGCTTTGCCTTAAAGAAACTTCTAAATTTCAGGGTGTCCCATTTATTATTTGGCAATCTCAGATTTTTTGTTTCTGGTATTGTGTTCAGGAAACAATTTCCTGTACCAATTTGTTCAAAAGTACCTCCCACTTTCTCTTCTAACAGGTTCAGTGTGGTTAGATTTATGTTGAGGTCTTTGATCCATTTACACTTAAGTTTTGTGCATGGCAATAGACATGGATCTATCTGCAGGCTTCTACATGCCAATATCCAGTTATGCCAGCACCATTTTTTGAAGATGCTGTCTTTTTCCATTGTATAATTTGAGCTTCTTTGTAAAAAATCAGCTGCTCATAGGTTTGTGTATTAATCTCTGTGCATTCAATTTGATTACATTGGGCTTCCTCTCTATTTTTGTGCCAATACCACACTGTTTTAATGACTATAGCTCTATAATACAACTTGAAATCAGGAATGCATCCAGATGTTGCTTTGTTAAGCAGGGTTGCCTTGTCTATCCTTTTTTTTCTGTTTTTCCATATAAAGTTGAGAATTGTTCTTTCAAGGCTTATGGACAATTTTGTTGGAATTTTGATGAGGATTGCATTGAGTATGTAGATTGCTATTGGCAGGATTGCCATTTTTACTACATTGATCCTACCTATCCAAGAGCATGGGAGATCTTTTCATTTTCTGGTGTCCTCTTTAATTTCTTTCTTTAATGACTCAAAGTTCTTGTGATACAGGTCTTTCACTTGCTTGGTTAGCATTACTCAAAGGTATTTTATGTTGTTTGTGACAATTAAAAAGGGTGATGTTTCTGTGATTTCTTTCTCAGCCGTCTTATTGTCTGTATATAGTAGGGCTTGGGTATCAAAGTTATTGAAGCATCATAGAAAGAGTTTGCCAAAGACCCTCCTACTTCTATTTCATGGAATAATTTGAGGAGAATTGGTATAAGCTTTCCTTTGGATTTCTGGTAAAATTCTGCAATGAAGCCATCTGGCCTTGAGATTTTTTTTGGTTGGGAGACTTTTGATGACTGCTTCTATTTCCTTAGGTATTATTAGTCTATTTAAATTACTTATTTTTTCTTGGTTTAATGTTGCCAGGTGATATCTATCTAGATAGTTGTCCATTTTCTTTTAATTTTCGAATTTTGTGGAGTACAGTTTTTTTTTGTACTTTTTTATTTTTTAATTTAAATTTAAATTAGAAAAAATGTTGCTCCACATGTCAATTCCAGGTCCTTCTCACTTTCCCTCCCCTCCTCCCATGCCCTCCCTACAACCCTACCAATATCCCCTCATTTCCACAGGGAGGGTGTCCATAGTCTGTCATTTCATCCAGGGTCAAGAGTTCAGGGTGAGAGTGCATCTCTCATTGTTGGATGGGAGTCCAAAGTCCATTTGTATACCTGGGATAAATACTGATCTACTATCCAAGGCTCAATAGATTACCTAGGCCTCCTCACTGACACCCACATTCAGGGGGTCTTGATCAGTCCCATGCTGGATTGCCAGGCATCCGTCTGGGATTCAAGAGCTATCTCTTGTCAGGTCAGCTGTTCCTGGGGCTGAAACCAGCCTAGTCTTAATCCCTTTGCTCATCAGTCCTCCCTCTCTGTCACTGGATTTCTTGAGTTCAGCTCAGTGCTTAACCATGGTAGTCTGCCTCTGCTTCCATCAGCCACTGAATGAAGGTTCTGTTTCCCAGACTCTCTGGCCATGGGATTGTAGGCTGACACTCCCCAGATCTATGTCTCAAATCCATATATGGGAAAGTACATGCCAGGTTTCTCTTTTTGTAACGGGGTTACCTCACTCAGGATGGTTTCTTCTAGTGCTATCCATTTACCTGCAAATTTCAGGATTCTATTGTTTTTTTTTTCTGCTGAATAGTACTCCATTGTGTAAATGTACCACATTTTCTCTATCCACTCTTCGGTTGAGGGGCATCTAGGTTCAGGATTAATTTTGTCAGGTGATATCTATTCAGGAAGTCATCCATTTCATTTAAATTTTCAAATTTTGTGGAGTACAGGTTTTCAAAATATGACCTGATGGTACTCTGGATGTCCTCAGTGTCTGATGTTATGTCCCCCTTTTCATTTCTGATTTCGTTAATTTGCATGCTCACATTCTGCCATTTAGTGAGTTTGGATAAATGTTTGTCTATCTTCTTGCTTTTCTCAAAGAACCGACACTTTGTTACATTGATTATTTGTATTGTCTTTCTAGTTTCTGCTTTATTGATTTCAGCCCTCCATCTGATTATCTTCTCGTGTCTACTTCTCCTGCGTGAGTTTGTGTCATTTTGTTCTAGAGCTTTCAGTTGCACTGTTAATTCTCTAGTGTAACTATTCTCCAGTTTCCTCATGTAGGCACTTAGTGCTATGAACTTTCCTCTTAGCACTGGTTTCAAAGTGACTATAAGTTAGGGTAAGTTGTGTCTTCATTCTAATTGAGATGTAGGAGAACTTTAATTTCTTTTTTTTTATTTCTTCTTTGTCCCAGGAGTGGTGCAATTGCACATTATTCAATTTCCATTAGTTTGTAGCATTTCTGAAATTTGTGTTTTTGATAAACTCTAACTTCAAAGCATGGTGGTCTGATAAGACACATGGAGTTATTCCAATTTTTTGTACCTGTTGAGGTTTTCTATGTTTCCAAGTATTTAGTCAATTTTTTTGAGAAGGTTCCATTTGGTGCTGAGAAGAAGGTATATTCTTTTCTATTTTCTATAGATGGCTGTCAAACACAATTGAGTCATAACTTCTCTTAGTTCCTTTGTTAAGTTTCTGTCTGGTAGTCCTTCCAGTGGTGACAGTGGGGGTGTTGAAGTCTTCCCCTACACGTATGTGAGTTTTTATATGTGGTTTGAGTTTTAGCAATGTGTCTTTAATGAATTAATGTATGCCTTTGTGGTTGGGGCATAGATGTTCAGAATCGAGACTTCATCCTGGTGGATTTTTCCTGTAATGAATATGAAATGACCTCCTTTGTCTCCTTTGATGGATTTCAGTTTATAGTCTAGTTTGTTAGATATTAGGATTGCTACCCTTGTTGTTTCTTGGGTCCATCTGATTAGAAAACCATTTCCAAACCTTTATTACTTAGGGAACATCTGTCTTTGAAGCTGAGATGTGTTTCCTTTCTTTTTCTTTCTTTTGAAGTTCTTATATATATTTTTTTATTTTGAAATTTAAATTAGAAACAATGTTGCTTCACATGTCAGTTCCAGGTCCCTCTCCCTTTCCCTCCCTTCCTCCCATTCCCTCCGACCAACCACCTCCCCCCAATTTCCCCTCATTTCCCAGGGAGGGTTAGGCCCTCCATGGGGGTGTTCATATTCTGTCATTTCATCCAGGGCAGGGACTAGACCCTCCCCCAAGAATTCAGGGTGAGAGTGCATCTCTCATTGTTGGATGGGAGTCCAAAGTCCATTTGTATACCCGGGATAAATACTGATCTACTACCCAAGGCTCAATAGATTACCTAGGCCTCCTCACTGACACCTACATTCAGGGGGTCTTGATCAGTCCCATGCTGGATTGCCAGGCATCAGTCTGGGATTCAAGAGCTATCCCTTGTCAGGTCAGTTGTTTCTGGGGGTTAAACCAGCCCAGTCTTAATCAATTTGGTCATACTGTCACTGGATTTCTTGAGTTCATCTCAGTGCTTAGCCATGGTAGTCTGCCTCTGCTTCCATCAGCCACTGAATGAAGGTTCTGTTTCCCAGACTCTCTGGCCATGGGATTGTAGGCTGGCAGTCCCCAGATCTATGTCTCAAATCCATACATGAGAGACCACATGCCATGTTCCTCTTTTTGTGACTGGGTTACCTCACTCAGGATGGTTTCTTCTAGTGCTATGCATTTACCTGCAAATTTCAGTATTCTATTGTATTTCTTTTCTGCTGAAAAGTACTCCATTGTGTAAATATACCACATTTTCTCTATCCACTCTTCAGGTGAGGGACATCTAGGTTACTTCCAAGTTCTGGCTATTACAAATGATGCTGCTATAAACATAGTGGAACAGACATCCTTGTTGTATGAATGGACATCTTTTGGATATATGCCTAAGAGTGGAGAAGCTGGGTCTTGAGGTAGGTTTATTCCCATTTTTCTGAGGAATCTCCATACTGATTTCCAAAGTATCTGTAGAAGTTGTCACTCCCACCAGCAGTGGAGGAGTGTTCTCCTTTCACCACATCCTCTCCAGCATAAATTGTCATTGGTGATTTTATTTTAGCCTTTCTTACAGGAGTGAGATTGTATCTCAGAGATTTTGGTTTGCATTTCCCCGATGCCTAAGGATGTTGAGCACTTTCTCAAGTGACTCTCAGCCATTTTAGACTCCTCTATTGAAAATTCTCTATTTACTTCTGTAGCCCCCTTTTTAATTGGATCCTTTGGTATTTTTGGAGACTTGCATCTGGAGTTCTTTGTAAATTTTGGAGATCAGTCGTCTTTCAGATGTGGTGTTTGTGAGTACTTTTTCCCATTCTGTGGGCTGCCTTTTTGTCTTGCTGACCGTTTCCTTTGCCTTACAGAAGCTTCCCAGTTTCAGGAGGTCTCATTTATTCATTCTTTTTTTTTACATTACAAATGTCAAGTTGTGTTATACAAGTCAACTGAGTTTTATAGTTCATCTAAAATCTGTAGGGGTCCACACAGAATGGGTACATCAGACACTCCCCACCACCAGTGCACAAGGATCCCTGTACCTCTGTAGCCCCTCTTCCTCAGAATTTACCAATGCATCTTGTTGCATTTATTATTGATTCTATACCTTCCTCTACCAATCAGAGAGTCTACTGTCACTCATTTCTTGTCTTGATCCAAAATGCATCTTTTTTTTCCTCAGAAAGATTTTATTTATTTTTTTTCTATAGCCATTTTTTTATTCTTTTTTTTTAAATTTAGATAAGAAACAAGGTTGCTTCACAAGTCAGTTCCAGGCCCCTCTCCCTTTCCCTCCCCTCCTCCCGTGCCCTCCCCCCCATCCCCCCCCCCCGTTATCCCCTCATTCCCCCAGGGAGGGTGAGGCCCTCCATGGGGGTGTCCATAGTCTGTCATTTCATATAGGGCAGGGCCTAGAACCTTCCCCAAGAGTTCAGGGTGAGAGTGCACCTCACATTGTTCTATGGGAGTCCAAAGTCCGTGTGTATACTTGGGATGGGTACTGATCTGCTGCCCAAGGCTCAATAGATTACCTAGGCCTCCTCACTGACACCCAGATTCAGGTGGTCTTGATCAGTCCCATGCTGGATTCCCAGGCTGATGCCTGGGATTCAAGAGTTAACCTTTGTCTGGTCAGCTGTTTCTGGGGGTTAAACCAGCCCAGTCTTAATCCCTTTGATCATCAGTCCTCCCTCTCTGATACTGGCTTTCTTGAGTTCAGCTCAGTACTTAACCAGCCACTAAATGTAGTTTCTGTTTCCCAGACTCTCTGGCCATAGGATTGTAGGCTGGCACTCCCCAGATCTATGTCTAAAATCCATATATGAGAGAGTACATGCCATGTTTCTCTTTTTGTGACTGGGTTACCTCACTCAGGATGGTTTCTTCTAGTGTCATCCATTTGCCTGCGAATCTCATGATTCCATTATTTTTTTTCTGCTGAATAGTACTCCATTGTGTAGTTGTACCACATTTTCTCTATCCACTCTTCAGGTGAGTGACATCTAGGTTGCTTCCAAGTTCTGGCAATTACAAATAAAGCTGCTATGAACATAGTGGAACAGACATCTTTGTTGTATGAATGGGCATCATTTGGATATATGCCTAAGAGTGGAGTTGCTGGGTCTTGTGGTAGGTTTATTCTCATTTTTCTGAGGAATCTCCATACTGATTTCCAAAGTGGCTGAACCAGTTGGCACTCCGACCAGCAGTGGAGGAGTGTCCCCCTTTCACCACATCCTCTCCAGCATAAATTGTCATTGGTGTTTTTTATTTTAGCCATTCTGACAGGAGTGAGATGGTATCTGAGAGTTGTTTTGATTTGCATTTCCCGGATGGCTAAGGATGTTGAGCACTTTCTCAAGTGCCTCTCAGCCATTTTAGACTCCTCTATTGAAAACTCTCTATTTAGTTCTGCAGCCCACTTTTTAATAGGGTCCTTTGGTGTTTTGGGACTTGCTTCTTGAGTTCTTTGTAAATTTTGGAGATCAACCCTCTGTCAGATGTGGGATTAGTGAATATTTTTTTTCCCATTCTGTGGGCTGCCTTTTTGTCTTGCTGACTGTGTCCTTTGCCTTTCAGAAGCTTCTCAGTTTCAGTAGGTCCCATTTATTAATTGTTGATCTCACTGCCTGTGCTACTGGTGTTATGTTCAGGAAGCAGTCTCCTGTACCAATTCGTTCAAGGGTACCACCCACTTTCTCTTCTAAGAGGTTCAGTGTGGCTGGATTTATGTTGATGTCTTTGATCCATTTGGACTTAAGTTTTGTGCATGGCAATAAACCTGGATCGATCTGCATTCTTCTACATGCCAGTCTCCAATTATTCCAGTACCATTTGTTTAAGATGCTTTCTTTATTCCATTGTATATTTTTAGCTTCTTTGTCAAAGGTCAGATGTTCGTACGTGTGTGGGTTAATACCCGGATTTTCAATTTGATTCCATTGGTCTACCTGTCTATTTTTGTGCCAATACCAAGCTGTTTTCAGGACTATAGCTCTATAATAGAGCTTGAGGTCAGGGATGGTTATGCCTCTGGACGTTGCCTTGTTGAACAGGGTTGTTTTGGCTATCCTGGGTCTTTTGTTTTTCCATACAAAATTGATTATTGTTCTTTCAAGGTCTGTGAAGAATTTGATTGGAAAATATTTGTCCAACACTGAACTCTGAGTTAAAGTATGTTTTTTATAACTGAGTTGTGTTTCATGTATGCAACAGAGAGATTGATTCTGTCTTTGAATCCATTCTGTTACCCTGTGTCTTTTTATGGGCAAGTTAAGACCATTAATATTGGGGTATATTAATGACACTGATTTCTCATTCTTGTTTTTGAATGGTTGTTGCTGGTGGAATTGTATGTGGATTTGCACTCTTTTTTTCTTTTGGTTGTTGGTAAAGTGGGATTATCAATTTCCTATGTTTTTCTTATTTTTCACTTCCTTTTTTTGGAAACTACTCTTGCAGAAATTTCTTTAGGGCTGCATTAGTTGATATGTATTTTTTAAATGTTTTTTGCATGGAATGTCTTATTTGCTCCATCTATAGTGATGGAAAGCTTTGCTAGGTATAGTAGGCTCGGCTGGCCTCTTAGTGTTTTCAGAATATGTATTCAGGACCTTCTGGCTTTCAGAGTTTCTATGAAGAAGGCAGGTGTAATTCTGATACATTTGCCTTTATATGATGCTTTAAATTTTTCCTAGTTGCTCTTAATATTGTTTCTATATTCTGCATTTTGAGGTATTGTTTGTTATGCACCAAGCTGAGAGCCATATTGGCACTCCCCAGGAACAGAAAGACAGTCAGGAAACAGGTCAGTGTTTATCTGGACCCCTGGATGGAGAATGGAACTAGGGTGCTAGAGTGCTTTGGCTCCTGCTGGAATGGGAGCCATGCTTTAAAAATAAAAAAAATTAAAGGAGAAATTTAATCAATAAAGAGGAACAAACTATTTACAGATAGTTTGTCCTTCTCTCCCCTCCTCTTCCCACCCTCTCTTTTTCCTTGCTCCCTTTCCCCTCCCATCTGCTCAGGAGATCTTGCCTAATTCCACCTTATCTGGTGAACCATGCATAATTCTTTCTAAAGTAATGTTTAAAATCACAAACTTGCTATAAAGCCAATGCAAAAACGTTCACTTGAAAAATAAAACCAGATTGATTCAGAAAAACAAAACTCTCTCAGGATTATTTATTAAGCCATATCTAAACAAAACAAAAAACAAACAAACAAAGCTTAACCGAAAAACTCCTCTTGTAAAATATAGTCTTAAGTTCTAAATTTAGTATTTAAACAATGAAATCCTAAAACTAAAAATGTAAGTACAAATGTACTCAATGCCTCTCCACTGACACCTGTATTTACTTCTTGGGAAAAATGGCAAACAAACAGAAAGTTTCATTTAACCAAAGAAATCCTGCTCTCAAGCCTGTCTGCTACAACCCCGGACTGCGACGGTTTTTGGTACTCCGGGGAAATCGCAAATAAAAGAGATACCATTTAAAACATGAAATAACGTGCTCCCGTCCAACCTGGAAGCGCGACTGTGTTTGCTTACTGGGTAAAATAGCAAATAAAGAGAAGATTTCAGTTACACAACTAAACCAAAAGTCAAGGTTTTTCCGCTGCAGCCTGGAAGTCCGACTGTGTTTGTTGCTCTGAAGGAAATTGCAAATGAAGAGACACTTTGGTTCCTATGGTTTCCACAGCAGTGTGGTCCGTCTCCTGAAAGGGATTGTGATGCACTTCCTGTAGTTGGTCCTAAGGCAGGGTCCGGGGAAGGGAAAGGCATTAAGTTTATAGCTTTAACGTGGGTTTTACTGTTGGTAGTACCTGGAAGGGTTTTTCGCGCATTCTGTATTTCTAAGTCCATTCCTCAGAATAGTGTAGAAGTAAGTTTTAAAAATAATTCTAACAACATCGCCATAAAGAACTTCAAATTTTTGTACTGTGGAACCTAAGAGACTGCACAGCAAAGAGGACAAAACCAAAGGGACTGGTTTCTCTTTTCTTCGTGTTTTCCCCGCGCATGAGATACGGTTTATCCAGGAGCAATTAAGTTATCAATCAATAAAAGTTATTATATGTAAAATATAACATCTGATTCCAATGAAGTTTACTTATTTTCATAATGTAATGCAAATTTAAGACTTTTAAACCAAATTCAAAACAGCACAAACCTCACACTTTAACAAATACTTTCACACCACTTAATCCTGTAATGGTTGTACATTCTACACAGTAATGCAGAAAAATGTATTCAAGCTAAGGAAAAAAAAAAAAACAGAGATCCTTCTCCCCTGTTAGAACTGTATCATGGCTTCACTCAAACTAAGGAACTAGTCTATGACTGAACTATTATTCCACACATTTTGGTTTAAATTTTAGATTTGAATAAGATCAGAGATATTATATGTTGCTAATTCGTAAGGGCACGGATAATCAAGCATTGGGTAGTCTTCATTTAGAATTTATTATTGTTTTTGTGCAAAATAGTCTGTTTCTTCCAAGACTACCAATACATTATAAATGTTTGTGTATGGGTGAGCTCTAAAACAGACAGAATGTTATTAGAATCACCCCAAAATTTTCAGGAGTTTTTAGATTTTAGGTCTTCTTTCCATGGACTTAAGGAGGACATGACATATACTTTTCAGGTTTTCTTACCTTTAGACTACATGTCCCATTAATTGGAAAGAGCTTATTAATGACTTTTCCTAGTATTCTTTAACTTTACAGTTTCCAAAAATACTACAATTCCCTGCTCCATGATGATTGCCTACAATTTTTAAAGATAAATTGTCAGAGGTTTCAGATAATGTAGGATTGCAATCTTAGACACTTGGGAGGGTAAGAAATTTTCACAACCCAATTTTAGACTGGTCTAGAACCACAGATAAAATTCAAGGCAATTCCCTGAAAGTTAGGTAACTTCATAGTTAAAACTGACAACTGACTTTCAGACATGTGTGCTCTACTTGGAATTATTAGATAAATCAGAAAACTAGTAAGGGAGCATCAGGGTGTCTTTAAAGAGAGAAAAGGATTTGGAAAACAATTGAATAAAGGACAAAGGAAAAGTCATGGTACATGCAGGGTTAAATTTTGAGAAGAGTGGAAGAGCTAGCAAAAGGAAGGAATATGGTGGAGTAAAAAATGACACTGAACTTATTTTTATACAACATGTAAGAACCTACTACTATATGTGTAGATGCATGTATCAGAATTGTAAAATAGGGTCAATAGACAACAGGACAACAATTGCTCTACAAAATAGAAAGTTAAATGCCAGGAAAGTGTTGTCTCTTCCTACTTGGTTTCCAGGGAGGTGACATTCATTACAGGCTATTGGCAATATTCTTGGTAAAGCTCTAGATTGCACAGTAAGGTCCTATTGCTGAAGACACCACACACTTAACTCATAGTTCAGTGAGAAATCAATATAGTATTGAACTGTACGGGTGATCCCTACTGAATCATTTGGAAATGCTGGGTGGTTTCCTGCAAGCTACCAGAGGTGAAAACAATTCATCAGTCCTCTTAAGTTTTGGATCCAATTTATTAAAATGACTGACCTGTGAAAAACTGCCAAATGATAAAATAAAGGCATGAATATAATAGAAATAAACTGAAGTTTCCTAATAGCATTTAAAGTCCATTCCACAAGATGAAACCAATACATGCTACTGTAACTGTGGCCAGGAGCATATGGCTACACAGGCCCTAAAGCCTAGGAGAAATTCACTACCAGCAGTGTGGTAATAGCATTTACCTATCTCCTAATATGTTATTTCCATTCTCAAAGATAGCATATCATTCAGTCTCCACCATAGCAGAGAAGTAACATGAAAACATACATCAAGTGAGTAGGCCTAATTACTTTTGCAGAAAGGAGGAAAAAGTACTTTTATTTCATATTATACAGATTAATATATATATTAATTTTTAACATAAGGTTGCATAAATTTTTCTGTGTAAAATATGGTATGATAAACAAGAAAGAGCTGATAGGTTCAATATACCTCTGATGTCCATCTTCCATGCTTTTATAATCACTAAGAAATTAAAACAATGAACAAAGAAACAACCATCTTAATAAAAGTTAATGACTTATATGAAAATTTGTGGAAAAGGAGATGCGAATGTGTGTGACACATTAACATACCTTATTGCTAAAATCAGTGTAAATATGAAATTTCTATTTTCCTTCTTACTCTCTTTTATCATGTTTTTATATTCCTTTAAAAAGAAAGACAAGGATACCTTCACCTTGTTGTAAGTTCTCCTCAGTTATTTGTCCCATATATAATGCTATTCCATGTTTCAAACAGCAGCAGTATATTTGGGGATTTTTTATATATGAAAACAATTATTTTTTGTGAAGAAAGAAAAAATTGCAAAAATAGCAAACTTAAGTTTCAGATTTGTTATATAACAATTGAATTCTCTACAATTCCTGTCAAATATGAAATGATGAATTCCTAATGAAAAGGGTCTTATTGAAAATTGAGAATGACTACAATTTAAGAAACACAGAACAATGGAAATGCTGCTGATATCACGCCTTTTTACAATTTATCATGTGTAACGTTTAGTCCCCTAAATACCACCGTGATGATACATCAGGGTTTATGAAGTGTGTCCTGATATATAACTTTCTTTGCTATGTTAGAACAGTAAACTCCATGGATGGCTTCTACATTTGTAATTTGGGCATTTCTAGCACATAGCAACCATATGTAGTTCCAAAACAAATAATTATCTTACCATTTTGTTGTGAATGCTGTGTTCAATCTATAAAAAAGATGAAAAAGCCAGAACAACTAAAGCATCATTATGAGAAATTTAATAACATTAGTGATTAAAACAAATGAAAAATATAAAAATATCTTAATCAAATGTAAGATAACAGAAATGAAACACGCTATTATTCAAATAGAAAATTTAAAAATCAAGAGTTTTGCAACATTTTATTTCAGTATATAAAAAGGATCCATTAGAAAGAGAGAGATGCATTTTTCTATGAACAGCATATACTACATGATGTAAAAAAAATTACCAAAGAAAAAGCTCAACATTTACAGGCAAGCTAAACAGATAATTAAATGGTAGACATCTTGGTGACTTTTCTACTGCTTTGAAGATACACCAATACCAAGGCAACTATTATAAAACAAACAATTTAACTGGAGTGTTGCTTACATTTTCAGAGTTTCAGTCCATGATCATCATGGTGGGAAACTTGGCAGTAAGTACTCAGGGATGTTATTGGTGAAGCAGTTTAGAGTTAAGAACAGTTTCACTAGCACAGAAAGAGTACTGGACCTGAAATTTGAGAAGCTGGCCATCACAGCACAGGTTCTTCAAGAATGGCACACCTTCACCAACAAAAATATCTAGATATTATTCCTCGTCAAAACCATAAAACTTCAAAATGCATCAATTATTTCCAACAATGTGGGTTATTTCAATCAGTTGTTATTTTGGGAAACCCAAGACACTCCCAAAGTCCTTTAGTGTATTACATTGTTTATGATTGCTGACTGCATCTGAATGGTAGGATCCTAGTTTGGAAAAAGACACATATTGCATTTAGGGAACTTGGAAATCAATGTAGAATCAATAGAAAAGCATCCACAGTTGAGGACAGATCCCACCCACCTAAGTTTCCAACTTGTGAAAAGATACTAAAGGAAAAAATTAGCGAAAGGTGTTGTAGTGCACATCCTTTGTCTCAGTATCAGGAAGACAGAGACTAGATGATCTTTGAGTTTGAGGCCCGCCTTGAGTAGAGATCCATTTTCAGGACAGCCAGACATAGGCAATGAAAGACAAACTTGATAAACATGTAATTGAACAAGGGTGGTGAATTTCAATCTCTACGGAGCAACAGATCTTGACTACTTTAATCAAGTCATTCTGGCATCAAATATAGAATAAAGGGCTATGGAATTCATACCAAAGACTACTGCTGGCCTCTGAGGTCAGGCATGCTTAAGGGGTGTCCTTGAATGTAGGTCTAGAGGGGCCATTGCTTAAAGATGTGAATTTGAAGACTGGTTTGCTTTGGAGAACCCAAGACAGTTAATTTGCAATGTTGGAGAATACCTGCTGAGGAAAAGTGAAAACAGAGAGGAGACTCATAGCAAGAGACATATGTTTCTGTTAAATTCACTAAAATGCATAGAAGATCTGTAGAGTGTTTTGACTTGAGAAAAGGAGATGTTGGAAATTTGTGATTCTTTTTGTCTAACTTTAACTTCTTGGAGATTACTATGAAGAAAATGCATGAATCTCAGGGTAGATTTGAAACTGTCAAACATTATTGATACTGGTAGATTATGGGCATTTTGAAGTTAGACCAAAAGCTTTTTTGCATTATGACATGGCTTGAAGCCATTGTTGACCAAGCAGTAGAGTGTGGTGGTTTGAAAAATGGCCCCTAAAGAGAGTGGCACTACTAGTAGGTGTGGCTGTTTTGGAGTAATTTTGGCCTTTGTGCCAGTGGACTTTGAGTTTTCCTATACTCAGGTTTCTCCTAGTGATATGTCTTACTTCCTGATGCCTGCAGATAAACCTGAAACAGATCTCTCTCCAACACCATGTCTTCCTGAATGCTGCCATGTTTCCCACCATGGTAATAATGGACTTAACCTTTGAAATTAAAAAAAATAATTAAAACTTTTCATATTCATTTTACAGTAGTCTTGGGGTCTCTTCATAGCAATAGAAATTCAAACTCAGTTAGCCATCTATACAACATATAAACATAGAAAAGCTTGACGTATCTAATAGTATAAGGCAAATTATTCTAAAAGTTAGTTACAGAAATTCCCACAAAACAAAAGGAGTAAATTAATCCTAAGCACTTCTTGGAATTTTTTCCTAACTTGACTGCATACTTAAACACAAAGAAAGTCTCAACGACCCAGCTTCAGGACAGCCAACCTTAGACAATTAGGGAAAGCATGAAAAACAGAAAGCTGGTGAAGATGGACGTGAACAATAGAGCCATGGTCCAGGGACAGTCATCAGTAATCAACAGAACTGGGAAGCTTCAGACACAAACAACTTGGTATGGCTTTTAGAATAAAGTGAAGTGGATTATGCTATTTTCTCACATAGCTCAGGAAAGCTTCTAAGTCCAGGCACGTGCCTGTCATCTCTGAATGGAGGACTAGAGAGGTAATTGCATGAAGTTTTGAGGCTGAACGTTGAATGGCCTTGGAGTTCGGAGATGACAGAACTGTAGCATACCCACCAAAGTAAGCTGCTAATGGTGTTGTACCAGTTCAAGATAAAGAAGTGTACAGCAGTCAACAAATTAGAAAGGAGTTGAAGGTCTCAAGAGCGATTTTATATTTGATACAGAGAAACAGATGTTGGAATTTCACATGTTATTTTGGATTGCTTTGGACACATATTTACTCACAATCCTCCATCCTGTATTTTATTATTACCATCATATGTTATAAATTTGTGATCTCTTCTGATTTTGATTTTATATAGAACTGCGCTTATGAATGGCAGTAATCTGACAAGAACCTGCACTTTGGACTTTAAAACATTGTTGATTATTTGACAGGCTATAGGAAATTTGAAACTGGACTAAATGGACTTTGTAATGTACTATTGTTACTAGTTTTTGGGGTCAGGGAGTGGAATATGTTAGTTGGAATGCAATTGGTCCCCAAAGTTCATTGAAAGTGGCATTAATAGAAGTTGTGGGGTTGTTTGAGTAGGAGTATCCTTGGTGGAGAAACTGTGTCACTATTGAGGTGGGCTTTGATATCTTCCTTGCTCAACCTTTGGAGAGAGTGAAATCAGTGTTTTCCTGGTGCTTTTGGATCAAGTTGTAGCCCCTTTCCAACTACCAACTCCCTTTCGAACAATATGTCTACCTGAACAACATATTTCAACTTGAAACACGATCTACCAAGTTAAATGTTTTCCTTTGCAAGATTTTCTGTGGTCATGGTGTCTTTTCAAATCAGCAAAAATTCTAACTAAGGTATTTCTTTTCAAACTTGGTTTTAAAATTTCATTTTATTTAGTGCAAAATGTAATGTCATAAATGGAATTTTCAAACATTCTGCATTTTGGTTTCCACTGAAATTTAAATAATCATATGTTTTATGTATTGAATTATACACTCGGTCTCATAAAAGCAGTTGTTAACAACATAGCTACTGTTCTTCCTCTTCTCACAGGGGCATCTTATATGAAAGAAAAATTTAGGTAATAGAGAAACATTAGAGGGACAGTGAGAGACAAAGCAGTTAGGAAACTAAGGAAAATGGATGGAAAAAACAAAGGAGAATAAAAGTCCCCAACTACGTGTGTGTGTGTGGGGGGGGAGTTATGCGAGGTTACATGAGGTTTTTTGATCAGAAGCCCAGACCCAGGAGCAGCTGCAACAGCATCAACAGCTGAATCCCAGAGCACAGATGTGCCAATTAATTCTACCTAACCAAAGGCAGTTATTGTCTTCTCAAGGTCCTCATGAAAATTTTGTATGAAAAGTTGGTATGGTATAACTGTGTAAAAAGACTTACTGTGCTTAGGAATCTCTGTAACTCTGGTAACCCTACTGAGACTTATAGCCTTAGAACTCTTCCGCCTTTCTTCTCAAGGCCTTCAACTTGTGGTATGCTAAGTAATATCTGTGACCATGGGAACCCCAGCGGATTGGGACTTTTAGACTTTGGACCCCCCCCCGCCTCATTTTTTTCTTTAAAAGTGCATTGCCTTTGCAGATCAGGGCGTCAACTCTCTTGACAGAATTGAGATTTAGATAGCTAGCTGGTTTTCTGGAAATAAACGAACCTTCTTATACTTGCATTCAGTGTCATTAAGCACCTTGAAGCCTTCAGGTCCAATCTGAGTTGGCACAGCCGAATGAAATGCGGAGTTTTGTCATCGGATGAACTGAAAATATGTTCAAACATTCTGTAATACAGATATAATGTAGCTGAGATCTTTGAAAAATGATTAATTCACCTGTGAGATGTAATATGTGGGAGAGTCCTCTGTGCTTCTCATTCTTCACTGCATGTGTTAGGATCACAAACTGGGTTCAGCACAGACACTTTTCTGCTTCCTCAGAATTCAGTGCCGGATCCAGAAACGTTAGTTGATCTTTGAGAGGGAACTCAGAGGACAGCATCAGAGATGGGACAGAGCAAAACTGGTAGGTTTCAAAGTGTTTGTTGCACATTTATAGGTGTATAGGTGTTCCTAGATCCAAACACACCATACCTGGAAAGTCTTTACCCAAAATGCCTGAGGGGAAAAAGGAAAGGAAAAATTGCCATGGCTGCATAAATGTAGACCCTGCTATATTGAAGGAAGCAAACAAAGTTATGTATGTATGTATGCATGTATGTATGTATGCATGATGTATACAGGGTACCCCTCATTCAAGTGACAGCAGAAATTCCTGAAACAGGTAGGATCAGCTGAATACTCTTTTGAATTTTGTGCCATACCATTTTATATAATATATATAATGTTTCATATTATATAAAATATATTAAATACCATGTGTAACAGTTACCAAATTTTGGCTAAAATGTTTCTTTTAGGTTTTGAATTTATAATATATTTTTGTAATCTCTCCTTTCCCTTAGATATAAGCAAACCATGAGCAAGGACCTCCAAGTGTATATATGTACTTGCCTGATTAGATGAAATGTCCTGTAAGACAAGTATCCAAAATATAAAACTAGACTTGAATTTTAACTGTATTTGTGCATGAATTAATATGTTCACAAAGAAATGGTGAAAATGGGTATAAATTTTAAACATGTGTTTTATGAAAAAGTACGTGGGATATTATTGATTTATAACCATGTTATTATTAGGAACACTGGACTTACAGGGTTGATTGCATCAGCAGATTAGGTAATATGAGCAGGAGGTTAATTTTGTTATGGTTGCTGTCTGTGTGTTTGTGTGTGCTGGTCTAATTAATATAAGAGTGTGATCCAGTGTCAACATCTAGTGCATCAGTGTCCGTCGGTATGGTTTTCCTGATTTCAGAACACAGGGGATGCAGAGGAGAAGCAATGGCATAACAAACTTTTATTTTTGGATAACTTTTATACATAACCTTATGCAAGCTGTCTCACAATCTTCAAAGCCACAATATCACACAAGGCATCAGTGGATGTCTCCTCCTGTGAAACAAGTTCTCTACCCATTACCCTCCTGCAAGAGAGACATAAGATGATGTTCTTGCTTTTTTAGTTTTGCATCTATTTCTTATTTAAATTAGAAACAATCTTGTTTACCATGTCAATCCTAGTGCCCTCTCCCTTCCCCCTCCCATGAACCCCAACAAAACCCTATCCATAGGCTTATGCAAGTTGTCTCAATCTCACTATTCCACACAAGGCATCAGGAGATGTCTCCTCATGTATAACAATGTGTCTTCTATATTTAAAGTACTATGTCGCTACAAGCACTTCCCTATATCTACAGAATAATGGAGCACAGTTCACTGACCCAGAGAGTCACTTCCTTATGTGGAGTAAAAAATTAAGACAGATCATTTGAAATGTGTTAGCAGAAGTATGCTTCCATCTGTTCTTGATATGCCAAGTTCCTGCTTCAAACTACACCTCATTTGACTCAACAGGAGCATGCAACTCACTAAGCCAACTCTGTGTCTCTACAATCCAGTGTATTGGATCATCATATATAGTTACTTGAAGAAAGTCACATAGGAGGATTGAAATGATTCTGGCCTCGACTGCCTTTTATTGCATAGCTAAAGTGAGAGAGGTCCAGCTATAAGTGGCGTATTTCACATAAAGATTGACATATATCTCCTGCCAACACTGGGTGTTTCCCACTGTTGCCAATTAGAGTGACAGTCTCAGAGATAACGTAACATGTTGTGGCTTTTTTGTTTTCATATTCCCTAGTTGTAGTGTAACACACAGGGAGGGGAAAGAAATAGATGAAACAGCATTTATAATCATTCGGAATCCCTTTTGCAGAATAATCTAAAGTAATTTTTAGTACACAATTTAAATTGTGTTTTTTTTGAGGTTGATTGATTTACCAACATACAAATATGAAAAAGTTGTGTTGTTGTTTTCTGAGTCTCTGTGAATTAAGGCTGTAAGTGTGTGTGTGTTTGTATCATTGAATATCTAGAATGAACGGAACTGTTAGCCTGTTAGCCTGTTTCCATGTGTATTCCTTGCACATGTTAATGCATGTCATCTTGCTGAGAGAAAAAGGAATAACTATGTCCCATGAATTTAATAAGTCCTCGTTGCATCACTCTTAATATATTTATACCAACTCATCATCAAGGAAGCATATGCTTCGAGTGGGAGGGGTTTATGAAAACATCCCATTTAGACATGAGTAATTCAAAGTCTCTCTGAATACTTCCCTGATGTGACTCTCTTTTCTAATTGCCATCTAAAAGAAACTTCTCTGAGGTTCACTGGAAAAATGAACTGAGAATTATTTCTTTCAAAATATATATTTTATAGTATTGCAGAAAAATCCACATTGTATTTTGAGAGGAGATTGTAAGAACCATGTATTTTATTTATGCCTCAACAAATTCACATGCATATGGAATATATTTGCATCTTCCCAAACTCATTTCCCATAGGTTTTTTAAGTACTGCCTTTTAATATTTTCTTTTATTTAGGTATATTTCATATATTTCATAAACAATGAAATATTATCATATGTATCACTACTTACTTGATAAAATGCTTCCTGTTTTTACACTTACCAGGTATATTTGATGCTTTTACCAGAGAGTAGCATTACATGTAATTTTTATTCAAGTTTCTGGTTACTGTCTCTATCCTGAGTACTTGTAAGGTTAAGGCTGGAACATGGTTGTGAAAGTACAAGTCACCCTGTTGTACCAATTGAGTTCTAAGTCTGCCCATGTCCACACGTGAGATTATGGCTTAAAATATAAAACGGAAATTACAGGAAGAAACAAATATGCAACAAAGTATGCCTCAAAAATGAGGACGTCTAGAATTTAACTGTACGCAACATAGGCTGGTTGCCTTGGTATTACTTACATCTCTCATGATGCTGAATCCAGTCAACTCTCAGATTGGGCTTCTGCGTGCAATTACCTATTCACTGTATGAATGCACATGTCTATTAGTGTATATGAATATCCAAATACACTTATATTTGACCAACATGAATGTTGACTTCCAACATTTATTATATGAGCAATCAAGAACTAAGTTAATTGTTCCAGATTATAATTTTCAGTAGTTTTTCATGTCATTTGTATAAGATTTGAATGCATTAACACAATAATATCTGAGTAAAATATGTTCAAAGCTGCAAAAAATCATTCATTTGGGAATGAGGAAACATTTTTTAAGTACAAAAAAACTTATATGGTTCTCATTGTGTTTGATTCCTAATTATTTTATTTAATGTTCCAATTCAGGTTCATACTCCTGATACATGAATTCAGTGATGTTCTTTTTTTGGCTGTACTTATACAGCCACACACACAGAGACAACTAGATACTCACACGTCCTCATCTGATTGCATTATTGGGAACAACAAAACTACTCATATTTTAAAAATGTATGCTTTTTTTTATAAATTTCTCAGATGTTCTTTGAGTCTAATAAGACAATGCACAACATTTAAGGCAAAATCCATGAGGGTATATATAGTTATTATGAGATCATAATTTTTCATGTCTTTTTGGTAATAAGGCACAAGGATTTGAATAGTTTAAACATAATGCTTAGAATTTTTGCCATTACAACATAACATAACTTGATACAGTATGATTATATCTTTTCTAAAGTGCAAATTCCAATACTGATTTATATTTCAGAGTTACATTTTAATTATGTATACACATATACAGCCAGCCATGTGTAACACATATTATTTTAGGTCCTGAAAATTACAGAATTGGGAGCATACATAATAATTTGACCAAAATAATAGTAACATATCTTCAGCCACATTTGTTGGTACTTAACCCCCAAATTTATGAAAAGTTAAGGTTGGTTATGTAGAAATCCCCCCCCCCGTTTCCTCATTGTGTTGTTACTAGCAAACAACAATTGGGAAGAGGATGCAAAAAACCTCAATGCAAGTTTACATATGATATTTAGAAAGTTCCTGATTCTCAGGAACACATTGCTGACCATGTGAACTGTGAGAAGAAGAATTCTCTATCATTCATGTTCACAAAACAAAGCAACTCAATAAATTTTCCACTAACAGCAATGTGTAGGCAGAAGTTAGTGTTCATCTTGATTCTGCCACACTAGAGTCTCAAATAAACACACAGAGGGTTATATAATATATAAACTGTCTGTCTTTTGGCACAGGCTACTGATTGGCTAGCACCCTCTATTCACTAACAATATGTATTAATCAAAGAATCTCTAGGTTGATTTGGCTTACCAGACAAGGACCAGTCAACCTATCTTCACAGCAACTATATAGCAGATGTCTGAAGTCTTACTCTATGTATTCCTGTCTCAGAATTTCCTACTCTAGTTGTATTGCCTATACATTCTCCCTTGCTATACCCTTCCTGGCATTTGGCCAGCACAGCTTTATTCATCAAGAAAGAAGAGAAATATACAGCCACATCATACAGAAGGACATCCCGCATCATCTCTTTCTGTCTTGAAAAACAAGGAAGTAATTGTAAAATGGTACAATTATGCATTAGAAGAGGTAACAAGCAAAACACTATAGTTAACAATATTTAGTGTATTAATATTTGGCAAATTTAAAGAAAACGTTCTATCATATACCTGTTTACATCGGTTTAAAGCTTTATGTGCAACTTGAATTTATTACCATAACTGAGAAAATCCATAACCATAACTATCTGTCTTCAACACCACAAAAGACTCCAGAAGGATAATATAGAACATCTACAATTAACAGAGACGTCTCAATGCCTAGAAATTCTCTGCAACACTGTGGAATCCCTCTTCAGCTTATAGGCCAAGAAACTCTGGGAGACCTTTTGTTAAAGCAGGTTAATGAAGAATCATCCTGTTCTTTTGCAAGTTCAGCAGTCACATTTCTTTGTAACCTTTTTGTCCAGTTTTGACAACTTGCTGTCAAGCAGTCCAAAAAGTGAAGTTTTTTGTTCAAATGGCTACTCCTGTCATGTCAAAGGCAAACTATGTAACAACTTTCTTTGATGCCCATCTTCCTCTTTGATATAAAATGATGTCTTAAGAAGACAATCATATATCGAGATGACCAATTCCTGTCTCATCAAGTAATGTTTATAGTCAGTTATTTTTTAAGTGAACAGTGCCAAAATAAGAAAAACATCTTAGCAATCATTTGCAGCTCTGATAAATGTTAATGTCAAAATGGATAAAAAAGAAAAATAAAAACCAACAACAAAAAAAGTAGAAAAGCCACCAATGAGGATTTCACTAAAAGCTATCAATGTTAGGTATACAATGTAGTTTTTTCAATATGTACAACACCCTGAATCTGTCTCTATAATCACCATTTCTGGCAAAAAGTCTGATTTGGCTCACTATTTACATAGTTTTAGATATAAGTACAAAAGCCACAATAAATAATTTGTTGAAAGTGTACTCTATCAAATATTTGTATGCCATGTCTGGAATATCTACATATATGAACGAAGAAACAGTACACTTATATCTAGGAGGCTAGAAAGGGTATATATGGTTAGATGCTCTATTTACAAGTAATTCTTAAAACACTAGTCATGTTATTACTTAGGTCAGGATGATTATCAATCAGGAAAGTACAGGATTTAATTCAGGAGTGTATGGCCCCGTCATTCTGAATGTTTTCCTTGAAAACATTCTAGGTTGCTTAACTAAAGTAATCTAATTGAAAAGTATTTACAGTTTGATATATGGTATATTCACAAAATCATCTGCATTTATTCTTATTTATATTATTCAAATTTCTAAAATTTGAAGTCAATTTACAATGTACATTTTTTAAATTTTGGAAAGCATAATTAGAAATCAAAAATTTAACAAGAGGTATCTTTGGTACATCTCTAAATAATATATGTAATCGGGTAATGGTTTACATATGTGATTTCAATGTTTGAGAAACCCAGGCACAAGTATTACAAACAGCACAGATTGTGTATATATCCAGTTCAAGGCTACTAATGCCCTGTCTCAGAAAATAAAAAAGCCATATTATGAAAACTGCTCCCTTGCTGATTCTGAAACTCTAAGATTTCTTTGCTGAATAAATATGGGTTTTGTAACTAGAGAGACACACTGCAATTTAAAATACATTCTGTTTACTTTGGATGTCTAATTCCTTTCTCTACAAGTTAATGTCTATAGTCAATTTTTAAAAATAGAAAAAGTATGAAAAAGAAAAACAAATTGCAATCATTGGCAGCTTTTGTTAAAAATACGGCCACGGTTGGGTTAAAAAGATTAAACCAAACCAAAAAAAAAAAGAAATAAAACAACTACCAATGAAGAGTCACTTAAAAAAATCTATGCTATATGCTTGGACTATAGTTTGCTCAGGAGTTACAAGGTACGGCATTTGTCCTTATAATCCACATCTCAACCAAAACTACTGATTTGTCACGTTATTTACAGAGTTTAAATACAAAACACATTAAAAACACACACACACAAAACACTTGGTGAAAGACCACCATAGGATATATTTGCATGTCACAGGCTGGAATACATACATTTATGAAATAAGAAACATTACACATTTTTCTATGAAGTTGGAAAGTTATGGTTGGTTGCTAGTGTATGTATGGTAAGATGCTTTATTTACAAGGCTATTTACAAGTAATACCTAAAAGACTACTCATACTATTACTTAGGTCAGAATATTTATCAATCAAGAAAATATCTGGGCGGTGGTGGCACATGCCTTTAATCCCAGCACTTGGGAGGCAGAGGCAGGTGGATCTCTGTGAGTTTGAGGTAAGCCTGGTTTAAAGAGCAAGTTCCAGGACACCCTCCAAACAATATAGACAACCCCTGTCTCAAAAAAATCCAAAAAGAAAAAAAGAATCTACAGGATTTAATCCAGGATAGTATGGCCCCATCATTTTGAATGTTTTCCATGAAAACATTCTATTTTACTTAACTAAAGTCATCTAATTACAAACTATTTACAGTTTGATACGTGGGAAACCATCAAGTCATTTGTGCCTTTCCTAAGCGTGGAATAGGCATCATAATGTTGCTCACTGCGTGAAAATAAAAGACTTTATAACTAATAGCATAAATTACATTAACAGAAAAAAATACTCTTATGAACATAGAAAAAATCTCCAAAAAAAGAAAAGTACAAATTATCTACTACACTATTACAAGGAAAAGGTAAGGGGACTTACTATAGCAGCATTTCACAACTGCAGTCATGAAATTCCTGTTTCATGACATAACACAAACACACATAAAACCTGAATTACCATATAGACTACTGATATAATCTCTTTCTGTCTGGAAAAACAAGGAAGTTTAAATTTAAAATGGTACAATTATGAATTAGAAGATGTAATAAGCAAAAATTACAGTTAACAATATTTAGTCCATTAACATTTGGCAAATTTAAAGAAAACATTCTATCATGTATCATATTTATATCAGTTTAAAGCTTTACATGCAACTTATTAATTACCATATCTATGGAAATCTGAATTGTAACTATCTGTTTTCAACACCATGATAGAATACAGAAGAATTATATATATATATATATATATATATATATATATATATATATATATATATATATACTCTAGAATGACAGTGAGATCTCAATGCCTAGAAAGTCACCCTAGAATCCTCAGCAACAATGTGGAATCCCTCTTCAGCTTATAGCCCCAGAATGTCTGGCTGACTTCTTGATAAAGCAGGTTAGTTAAGAATCATCCTGTTCCTTTGCAAGTTCAGCAGTAACATTTCTTTGCAAGCTGCTTGTCCAGTTTTGACAGCTTGCTGTCAAGCAATCCAGGAAGTGAAGATTCTTGTCCAAATGACTACTCAAGTCATGTCAAAGGCACACTCCACGATGATTTTCTTTGATGCCCATCTTTGTCTTTGATGTAATATGATGTCTTAAGAAGTTGATCATGTATTGAGATTACCAATTCCTTTCTCATTAAGTAATGTCTGTAGGCAGTTATTTTTTAACTGAAAAAAAAAACTTAGCTATTATTTGCAGCTCTGGTAAATGTTAATGCCAATCTGGATAAAAAAGAAAAAAAATACAATTAAAAAGTAGATTTCACAAATAACTATCAATGTTAGGCACAGAATGTAGCTTTTTCAACATGTACAACACTCTTAATCTGACTCTATAATCACCATTTCTCTCAAAAAGTGTGATTTGGTGTACTATATACACAGTTTAAACTATAAGCATAAAAATCCACAATAAGCACTATGTTGAAAGGGCACCAAATCAAATATTTATAAGCCACAGGCAGGAAATCTAGATTTATGAAAGAAGAAACAGTACACCTATTTTTAGGAGGCTTTAAAGGGTATATATGGTTAGATGCTCTATTTACAAGACTATTTACAAGTAAGTCCTAAAATACTACTCACATTATTACTTAGGTAAGGATGATTATCAATAAAAAATATACAGGATTTAATCCAGGAGTGTATGGCCCCATCATTCTGAATGTTTTCCATGAAAAAATTCTATGTTGCTTAACTAAAGTAATCTAATTACAAAATATTTACAGTTTGATACGTGGGAACCCGTTTAGTCTTCTGTGCCTTTCCTAATGTTGCTCAGTGTGAAATAAACAACAACTTTACAACTACTATCATAAAATTATATTAGCATTTGAAGCATCACTTTAATAAACACATAAAAAATCTCTAAAAAAACCTAAAAATGATCTTACTACACTATTCTGAGGAAAAGGTAAGGGGACTCACTATAGCAGCGTTTCACAACTGCAGTCATGAAACTCCTGTTTCATGAAATAACACAAACACACACAAAACATGAATTACCATCTAGTGTACTAATATAATCGCTCAAAATAACCAACTAAAATAAAAATTACATATGTATAAGAAACCTAACATGTAAATCTTCTCAGCATACAACTGGATTCTAACAAAGCATCCATTAAATGGTCACCTGATGACTAACACATATTTTTTAATGCATAACTTTGTATCTACAAGGACTCACATGGGAAATTAAAAATTAACCTTACATTTTATGTAAATAGCTACTACTAAAATGTAATTTGTAATTTTTTGAAAAAAGGAAGCTAAATATAATCTAAGGCTACCCTGCTGTATTATAAACCAGGCCAAAAGAACTACTTTCCAATAGGAACTCTGGGAAGACCAAGACTGAAAAAAGCCTACACCTAGCTTGCTCTGCTTTGTAGGGAGCAACATAATAGCAGGGAGGACTCAATAATAAAATAACAGTAATAAACTCATTGATAAGTTTTTCAGATAGTAGTAGGAAATTTGGTGAATCAATTTAAGATATCACTTTATTATTATTCAGGTTTTTCTTAGATCATTGGATTCCCTGGAAATCACTTCTATTATTCCTTGCTGCCTTTAATGATTTATTTTAATTAACATTCCAGCAAACAGAATCTTTTTGAATCTTCATTTTTACCCTGAATAACCACTGTTTGTTTGAACCACTCTGCAAGAAGGTTTATCTTAATGAGGACTTACTTTATTCTTTTTTGATATTTATAATACCAAAATTTCTCATATTTGAAATCAATTTACAATATGCATTTTCTATTTTGGAAAGGGTAATTTAGTAATCAATATTTTTAGCAACAGACACCTCTGGTACATTTCTAAGTAGAATATTTAGCCAGGCTAATGGTTTACACATGCTATTCCAAAGGGTGGGAAGCCCAGGCAAGAGCATTAGATACAGGACAGACTTGTCTACATTCCCAGTTCAAGGCTAGCATGGCTCTGTCTCAGAAAATAAAATAGCCATATTATGAAATCTACCCCCTTGCTGATTCTGAACCTCTAATATTTCTTTGTTGGATAAAAATGGGATTTGTAACTAGCAATACACACTGAAACTTAAAATACATTCTTTTTACTTCAGATGTCTAATTCCTATCTCTCCAAGATAATGTCTATAGTCAGTTTTTAAAAATAGGTAAAGCATGGAAAAGAAAAAAATAGCAATCACTGGCAGCTTTGGTTAAAGATAAGGCCACAGATGGGTTAAAAAGATAAAACCAAACAAAAAAAGACATAAAACAACTACCAAAGAATAATGCATTAAAGACAATCTGTGCTCTAGGCATAGACTATAGCTTGCTCCGGAGGTACAAGATACTGCTTCTGTCCTTATAGTCCACATCTCTGCAAAACTACTGATTTGTCATGCTATTTACAGAGTTTAATTATAAAACACATAAAAAACAGAATAAGTACTTTCTGAAAGACCACCACAGGATACATTTATATGTCACAGCCTGGAATATATACATTTATGAAAGAAGAAACAGTACACTTCTTTCTATGAGGCAGAAAAGTGTATGGATAGTTAGATGCTAGTGTATGTATGGTTAGATGCTCTATTCACAAGTAATTCCTAAAAGACTACTCCCCTTATTCCTTATGTCAGGATATTTATCAATCAAGAAATTACTGGATTTAATCCAGGAGTGTACGGCCCCACCATTTTGAATGCTTTCCACAAAAACATTCTATGTTGTTAACTAAAGTTATCTAATTACACATTATATACAATTTGATATGTGGGAACCTGTCAATTCAACTGTGCCTTTCCTAATTTTGGAATAGGCAGCTTAATGTTGCTCACTGTCCAACAATAAAAGACTTTATAACTACTATCATAAAATCACATCAGCAGAAGAAACATCACTTTTAGAAACATAAAAAAAATCTCTAAAAAAAGCAAAGTAAACTGATTTTACTACACTATGATGAGGAAAAGGTAAGGGGACTCACTATAGCAGTGTTTCACAACTGCAGTCATGAAACTCCTGTTTCATGACATAACACATACATACACAATACCTGAATTACCAAATAGGCTATTAATATAATCTCTTAAAATTACCAACTAAAATAATATAATATATATATATATATACATATATATATGAAAATATTCTCAGCATAATACTGGATTCTAACAAAGCACAATTTAAATGGATACAATGAGTTTTCCTTTACTACATCTGACTACAATTAACTGTAATGATTTTTAGCTGTAGTTTTTCTATTAAATGCAGATAAACTTTGCATTTAGTATACAATACAAGCAAATAAGATACATGTGAAGGTTACAATTCATACCATCCCAACTCACCCCCACTTTAAGACAAGGTTTCATGTACATGTTCCTGGCTGGCTTCCACTATACTATGATTCCTATGCTAACTTTGAACTCCAGATCTTCTGCTTCTCCCCCCCCCCATGTGCTTGTTTGTATGTGTGCACATCATTTCCAACTTTCCCTCAATTAGTTCAATGTTATGATCCAGCCTTTCTTATATTACTTGCCATTAGATTTTTCTGGAATGTACAGTTATTCTGTCTGCGGGTAAGTTGATGTATCATGACTCTAGCCTTGCATTAATGCAAAGGAAATGATTACAAGAGATCACTGCAGTTAACAAAACTAAGTAAAAAATGAAATGTAAGTAGGTGGTCCCAAACATCTGTAAGCCAGCACCAGGAGGTAGACGAAGTTGTTCTTCATAGTTCCTAGTCAGCACATTCTACATAAAGAGTTCTAGGTCTGTAGGATTCGGGGAGTGTATATATATATATATATATATATATATATATATATATATATATATATATGTATATGTATATATATATGTACATACATATATATATATATATATATTTGATTACCCAGTCTGCTGAAGTCTATTCCCAAGGGTTTTGCATTGTTACAGGTTGTAGTTTGTTCTAAAATCATCTCTAGAATAAGCCTCCATATACCTGCTAGTCGTAAGGGACTGTGACAAATCACAGAAAAATTGCATAAAGTTAAGAAAATAACACAAAAAAGAGCTGAAAGTTAAATATTCAATTTAAAAGTGATAATCATTTATAAACTGTTAGAAAGAGGCTGAAGCCCAGGGCTTCCCCAATGTGAAGGCTCATTATACTTATGTTATACTTTTCAGGCAAATCAGAACAACTCTGGTAGTACAAGTGTCATGATGTCTTACTTTAGTCAACCCAAGTGTGTCAGATGACATCACTCCAGGCTGATTATGATTGTTCCTCTAAATATACCATTATGTTAGCTTCTCAACAAAGACCTAAGTGAAAATTGTGATTAACAAGGCAAATTTTGAACTGCTATTTAGAAAAAATTATTCTCAAACAATCTAAACAGGAAACTGGATTCAATCATTCTGAATAGACACATGCAATTCAAAAACTTTCAAATCTTTGCAAATCCTGCATGTACATTCATGCTGAAAACTCGGAGCTTTATCATCAAATTCAAGCTCCAATATCTTTTATGATCATCTTTCCTTAAATTTTGTTTTTTTACACTTAACATCGTCAACTAAGAAGAACATTCTGCATTCTGTGTGAAGAATAACTGGATTCATCTTCTGAGTCAGACAAACTCTGGGATGTGGAGCTGGGCAAGGCAGAGCTACAGGGGGGAAGAGTATTCTGGAAAACACAAACAATGCATCAGTGGAGGTGATACTTCCCACAGTATTCCACAGACTTAATTACACTGACACAGCAGCCAAAAGTATCACAGCACTCTGTCATACTTTGGGTTTGGGCAATTGATGGCTGAACCCAAGTAACTTAGCAGATTCCCAGAATATAAGAGTGAGAGTCAGACTTCTGTATCATATTGGTCTTTGCTGGTAATTCCAGAAGAGTGGAGACTGGTCGAGTCCCTCCAGCAGCAAGGCTGTGTTGTCAAGCCTGTTGTTCCTGTCCATCAGCATGCTCAGGCTGCTGTGAGTCTGCAGCTGGGGTCCCAGGGCCATGAGCTGCTCCCTGCTCTTGTCCAGGAGCTGGAGGTGGGGGAGGCTGCTGCTCACCTCCCTGGCAGGGATGTCAGATGGTTGGCTGCAGGGCAGCAGCAGCCACAGGAGCTCGGGTTCCATCCCAATGATCGGTTCCCTGCTCATGTCCAGGAGCTGGAGGTGGGGGAGGCAGCTCCTTAGAGCCCTGGAAGCATTGTCAGATGGTTTTAGAGCAGCAGCAACCACAGCAGCGCCACTCGCGTTCCAAGAGGCTCCTCTGCTCTCCTCTCCAGTTGCCACCCCAGAATCTAGGCCAGCATGCTCAGTATGGTGCAGCTGAGTTCAGTGTTTTCAAATGTGGCCTCACCCAATTGTCTGAATTCCCAGCCTGCTTCCAGCTGACACCGTGGCAGCTCCTAGAACAGGAAGTGACCTCTGTGTGGGAAGGGACTGGGCTAGGGGGCATTCTGCTCCTGACTCACCCCTTTCTGAAATAAAATCTAGCTGTATCATCTGATGAACTGAAAATGTGTTCAAACATTCTGTAATACAGAGTGAATGTCGCTGAGATATTTGACAGATGATTAATTCAGGTGTGAGATGTAATATGTGGGAGAGTCCTCTGTGTTTCATTTTCCGCTGCATGTGTTAGGATCACAGACAGGTTCAGCACAGACACGTTTCCGTGTCCTCAGATTTCAGTGCATCTTCCAGAAACGTTATGTTGATCCTTGAGTGTGAATTCTGAGGACAGCATCAGAGAGGGGATGAAGGAAAACAAGAAGGTTTCAAAATGTTTGTAGCAACAATTTCCTTGGGTTTTACTAAAGAATTTTTTTTTACCTTTAGACAAAATATTAATAGCTGTGTAGATGATCATTCAGCAATAGACTTGTATTACATGTATGAACAGCAGAGTTTTATGTCTCTAATAAGCCTGAGAATCAGTCTAGCAATCTCAGGATTTGAGAAGCAGAAATTGTCAGATATCTGTGTTTGCTGACCATCCAGCTGAAATTATAAGGTGAAATTCTTTTACTGAAAACAGTGAGTTAGATATGTCCAGATGTAGCAGCAATTTGAACTGATACAGGTTTCATATTCTTGCTGTAATTGCTTTCCAGGATGAGGTGTAAAGACATCTACTACTTATATCTAATAGGGTTCACATAACAAGCTAGCATGATTGCAATAAATTTGAAATTTAGGAAAAATGAGTTTATTGGCCTTCCTTAAGAATGGAGGTGAGGTTTAACGTATATGTGTATGGGTGTTCCTCCATCCAAGCATACCACACCTGAAAAGGCTTTACTCAAAAGATCTGAGGGGAAATCAAGCACTAAGTTAATTGTTCCACATTTTAATATTCGGTAACTTTTCATAATATTTGTATGATATCTGGCTTCATTAACATAACCATGTATGCCAAAAATATTTTCAAAGCAGCAACATAGTCGTGTTTTTGGGAACAAGGAAACATGTTTTAAGTTCAAAAAGAGTTGTAACGTGTCTAGTTCCCATTTTGTTTGATTCCTAATTATTTTTTAATGTTCCAGTTCAGGTTCATACTCTTGATACCTGGATTCAGTGATGTTCTTTATTTATTTGTACTCACACAACCAAACACACAGAGACATCCAGACACTCACACTTCCTTATGTGATTGTGTTATTGGGATCAACAAAACTACTTATTGTTATAATGTATGTCCAAATTATTTATTTCTTTTTATATTAATTTCTCTAAGATTTTTTTGTGTCTATTAAGACAATGTACAACATTTAAGGCAAAATTCTTGAGGGTATACTCAGTTAATATTACATCATAATTTTTCATATCTTTTTGGTAATGAGGCACAAGAATTTGAATAGTTTAAACATAGTTCTCAGAATATTTGCCATTACAGCATAACTTGAAACAATAGAACTATATCTTTTCCAAACAGAAAATTCCAGAACTTATTTATATTTCAGAGTTACATTTTAAATATGTATACACTTTCACAGCCACATGTAACAATATGACTTTAGGTCCAGAAAAATTAAAGAAGTCAGAGCATACATAATAATTTCTCCAAAATAAAAGTAACATTTCTTCTGCCACATTTGTTGTTAATTAACCCGCAAATTTATGAAAAGCTAGGACTGGTTATGTGGAAAATTCCCCCCCTTGTTTTCCCATTGTGTTGTTGCTAGCAGACAACAATTGGGCAGAGGATTCAAAAAACTCCATGCAAATATGCATATGACATGTAGAAAGTGCTGATTGAGGTCAGCACTGTTTCTCAGGAACACAGTGCTGAACATGTGATCTGTGAGAAGATGAATTTTCTACCATCCATATTCACAAAACAAGGCAACTCAGTAATTTTTCCACTAACAGTAATGTGTAGGCCGAATTTAGTGTTCATCTTGATTCTGCCACACTGCACTCTCAAATAAACACACAGAGGGCAATGTAAAATATAAACTATTTGTCCTTAGCACAGGCTAGCTCCATCTAATTACTAACCGATTTGAATTAGTCAGTGAATCTGCAGATTGTCTGGGCTGACCAGAAAATGAACCAGCAACCTATCTTCGCAGAAGCTACATAGCATCTGTCTGAAGATCTGCTCTACATATTCCTCTCTCAGAATTTCATATTGCCTATACATTCTCCCTTGCTATATCCTGTCTGGCATTTGGCAAACACAGTTTAATTCATCAACAAAGAAGAGAAACATAGTCACATTAAACAGAAGGACATAACACATCATCTATTTGAGTCTGGAAAAACAAACGAAGTTTACATTTAAAATCATACAATTATGCGTTAGAAGATGTAGTAAGCAAAAAACTACAGTTAATATATTTAGTCCATTAACATTTGGCAAATTTAAAGAAAACACTATATCAACTTCCTATTTATGTCAGTTTAAAGCTTTGTATGCAAATTATTTATTACCATAACTATGAAAATCCATAACTGTAACTATCTGTCTTCAACACCACAAAAGTTTACAGAAATGTAATATATATACTCTAGAATTGACAGTGAGATCTCGATGTCTAGAATGTCATTCAAGGATCCTCTTTAACATTGTGGAATCCCTCTTCAGCTTATAGCCCCAGAATGTTTGGCTGATGTTTCAATAAAGCAGGTTAATGGGTAATCATACTGTTCCTCTGCATGTTCAGCAGTAACATTTCTTTGTAACATGCTTGTCCTGTTTTGACAACTTGCTGTCAAGAATTCCATGAAGTGAAGATTCTTGTCCAAATTGGTGGTGCTGTCATGTCAAAGGCACACTCCACAATGACTTTCTTTGATGCCCATCTTTGTCTGTGATGTAACATGATGTCTTAAGAAGTCGATCATATATTGAGATTACCAATTCCTGTCTCATTAAGTAATGTATATAGTCAGTTTTTTTTAATGATAATTTTGAAAATGAAGAAAAAAACTTAGCAATTATTTGCACCTCTGGCCAATGTTAATGCCAAACTGGATAGAAAAATCAACAACCAACCAACCAAACAAAAAAACAACCAAAATGTAGAAAAGCTACCAATGAGGATTTCAATAAAAGCTATCAATGTTAGGCAAAGAATGTATCTTTTTTAACATGTACAATAACCTGAATCTGTCTCTATAATCACTATTTCTGGCAAAAAATGTGATTTGGCACACTATTTACATAGTTTAAACTGTAAGCATCAAAATGCACAATAAAAACTTAGTTACAAGAGGACTATACAAAACATTTATATATCATAGGCAAGAATATCTAGATTTATGAAAGAAGAAAAAGTATACCTCTTTCTAGGAGGCTGGAAAGGGTAATTCCTAAAATACTACTCACATTATTACTTAGGTAAGGATGATTATCAATAAAAAATACAGGATTTAATCCAGGAGTGTATGGCCCCATCATTCTGAATGTTTTCCATGAAAACATTCTATGTTGCTTAACTAAAGTCATCTAATTACAAAATATTTACAGTTTGATACGTGGGAACCCGTTTAGTCTTCTGAGCCTTTCCTAATTTTGGAATAGGCAGCTTGATGTTGCTCAGTGTGAAATAAACAACAACTTTATAACTACTATCATAAACTTACATTAGCAGTTGAAGCATCATTTTTAGAAACACAGAAAAAATGTCTAAAAAACTAAAAATGATCTTACTACACCATTATGAGGAAAAGGTAAGGGGACTCACTATAGCAGCGTTTCACAACTGCAGTCATGAAACTCCTGTTTCATGAAATAACACAAACACACACCAAAACTTAATTACCATATAGTCTACTAATATAATCTCATATAATAATAAACTAAAATAAGAATTAAATACATATGCAAACCTAACATGCAAATATTCTCAGCATACAACTGGATTCTAACAAAGCACCCTTTAAATGATCACCTGATGACCTATACATATACTTTTATTGGTAATACTGTATCTGCAAGCACTCACATGGAAACTTAAAGATTAATCAATATGTTTTTATGTAAATAGCTACTACTAAAATTTAATGTGTAATTTCTTGAAAAGCAACCAAAAGGTAAACATTAACTAAGTCTTCCCTGCTGTATTATAAAACAGGCAAAAAAGAACTCTTTCCAATAGGAACTATGGGAAGAGCAAGACTGAAAGAAAGCATACAGCTAATTTGTTCTGCTTGGCAGTGAGCAACAGAATTGCCAGGAAGACTCAATAAAAACAGCAGTCATAAACTTATTGATAAGTATTTCAGATATTAGTAGTAGGAAATTTGGTGAATCAATTTAAGGTAACTCCCTTTTACTCTACAGAGTTTCTTAGATCATTGGATTCCCTGGCAAATGACTTCTATTATATTTTGCTGCCTTAAATGATTTATTTTAATTAACATTCCAGCAAACAGTATCTTCATGAGTCTTCATTTTTAACCCTGTATTTCCACTCTGTGTTGGAACTACTCTGCAATAAGTTCTTGTCCTAATCAGAACTACATTTATTGTTTTTATATTACACAAATTTCTCTTATTTGAAGTCAATCTACAGTATACTTTTTTATTTTGGAAAGGATTATTTAGAAATCAAAATTTTTAGGAAGAGACAGCTTTGATACATTTCTAAGTAAAATATTTAGCCAGGCTAATGGTTTACACATGTAATCCCATGATTGAGAAGAACAGACACGAGTATTACAAAAGGACAGAGTTTTCTACATGACGAGTTCAAGGTTTGTACTGCCCTGTCTCAGAAAATAAAATAGCCATATTATGAAAATTGCCCCCTTGCTGATTCTGAATCTCTAAGATTTCATTGTTGGATTAATATGGGATTTGTAACTAGCGAGACACACTACAACTTAAACTACATTTTTTTAACTTGGGATCTAATTCCTTTCTCTCTAAATTAATGTCTATAGTCAGTTTTTTAAAAAGATAAAGTATGTAAAAGACAAAAAAATAGCAATCACTGGCAGCATTTGTCAAAAATAGGGCCACCGATGGGTTAAAAAGATAAAACCATACCAAAAAAAAAAAACAAAAACAAAAAAATGGATAAACCAACTACCAATGAAGATTGTACCAAAGAAAATCTATGCTATAGGCTTGGACTACAGCTTATTCCAGAGGAACAATGTACTGCATCTGTCCTTGTAATCTACATCTCTGCGGAAAGAACTGATTTGTCACACTCTTCACAGAGTTTAATTATACATATTAAAAAAACACAATGAACACTTTGTGAAAGACCACCAAAGAATACAATTATATGTCACAGGCTGGAATTAGTACACCTCTTTCTATGCAGCTGGAAAGTGTATGCATTGTTAGATGCTCTATTTAAAAGTAAATTCCTAAAAGACTACTCACGTTCTTACTTAGGTCAGGATATTAATCAATCAAGAAACTACAGTATTTAATCCAGGAGTGTATGGCCCCATCATTCTGAATGTTTTCCATGAAAACATTCTATGTTGCTTAACTAAAGTCATCTAATTATGAAATATTTACTGTTTGACACATGGGAACCTACCAAGTCATCTGTTCCTTTCCTAATTTTGGAATAGGCAGCTTAATGTTGCTCACTGTGAAAAAAGCAACTTTATAACCAGTATAATGAAATACATTAGCAGAAGTAACATTACTTTTGTAAACACAGAAAAATATCTCTAAAAAAAGAAAAATAAAAATTATCTTACCACACTATTATGAGGAAAAGGTAAGGGGACTCACTATAGCAGCGTTTCACAACTGCAGTCATGAAACTCCTGTTTCATGACACAACAAAAACACACACAAACCTGAATTACCACATAGACTACTAATATAAACTCCTAAAATCAACAACTAAAACAAAATTATATACATATATATATGAAAACAAACATGCAAATATTTTCAGCATAAAACTCGATTCTAACAAAGAATGTTTCATATGCTCACCTGACTGCCTAATGCAAACTAAATCTTCATTTAGTTCTTACAAACCTGTCTTTATGTTATTACAGTTCTGTTTTTTAATTCTCAGAAGTGAGAGTTAAATATTTTTCCTAATGCCCAATTAAATTACTAGTATTAGTTTTATTGCATAATCCAATAGTATATTTTGTTAATCTTCAGTGCCAATAGTTTGTGCTACTATTTTTCTCCTACTCTTTAAGGATACTGTATTTTTGTTATTTTCATTCCTATTTTATCAATATTACTTTCTTAATGTTCAGTAGTTATACCAACTTTGTGAACTATTGTATTGTGAATGGATATAATAAGCTTTACTTTTGACTACCTTCAACTGTAATGATATCTAGTTGTAGTTAGTCTATTAAATGCAGAGAAACTTTTCATTTAGTATACAACACAAGCAAAGGAGACACATTTGAAAGTTACAATACATCCCACCCCAACTGACCCCCACTTTGAGAGAAGGTTCCAGGTATATTCTCAGCTGGCTTCAACGATACTATGATTCCTATGTTAACTTTGAATTCCTGATCGTCTGCTCTACCTCCCAAGTACTTGTTTGTATGTATGCACAATCATGTCCAACTTTCCTTCATTTAGTTGTATGTTATCAACCAGCCTTTCTTAGATTACTTGACATTAGATTTTTCAGGCAATTACAGTTATTCTCTGTGCTGGGAAGTTGATGTATCATGACTCCAGCCTCCCATAAATCCCAAGGGCATGATTACAAGAGATCATTGCAGCTAACAAAATGAAGTTAAAATGAAATGTAAGTAGGTCATCATGTACATATGTAAGGCCATCACCAGGAGGCAGAGGCAGGTCTTCCTCAGAGTTCATGGTCAGCAAATTCTACATGAAGAGTTTCAGGCCTGTGGGATTCAGGGATTATAAATACAGTTTATTGTCTAGTCTGCTAAAGTATATTCCCAAATGTTTTGCATTGTGTAAGGTTGCAGTTTGTTCTAAATCCATCTCTAGAATAAGCCTCTATGTCCCTGCTACAAGTAAGGGACTGTAACCAGTCACTGATAGATTGTATAAAGTTACTAAAATAAAACAAAATAAGAGCTGAAGGTTAAATATACCATTTAAAAGTGATAATCATTTATATACTCTTAGTCATAGGCTGAAGCCCAGGGGTGACTCAAGGCAAAGGCTCATTCTATTTATGGCAAATATTTCAGGCAAACAGAACAACTCTGGTAGTATAAGTGTCATGAAGTCTTACTTTAGTCACCTCAACTGTCTCAGATGACATTCTCCAGGCTGAGTATGACTCATCAAACAAATATACCATTCTGTTAACTTCTCATCAAAGACTTAGGTGAAAATTGTGACTAACCAGCTAAATTTTGAATGGCTATTAAGAATAAATTATATTCAAAAATCTAAACAGGAAATTGGATTAAATCATGCTGAACAGATACATGAAATGCAAAACCTTACAAATCTTTGCAGCTCGTGCATGGACATTTAACTGAAACCACTGAGCTTTATAATCAAATTCAAGCTCCATTTTTCTTTAATAATCATTTTTGCTTTGCTTTCATTTGTGTACACCCAAAGTTGTCAACGAAGAAGAACATTCTGCATTCTGTGTGCATGATCACTGGCTTTATCTTCTGAGTCAGACAAATTCTGGGATATGGAGGTGTGCAAGGCAGAGCTGCAGGGGGAAGAGCATTCTGGAAAACACAAACAATGCATTAGCGGGAAGTGATATTTTCAACCGAATTCCACAAAGTGAATGGCTCTGATACACCATCCAAAATACACTCTGTCAATATTTGTGTTTGGTCAATTAATGCCTGAACACAAGTCAGATTCCCATAATATAAGAATGAGCTTCAGAAGCATTTCTGGATATTAATGGTCTTATTATTATTATTATTATTATTCCAGAAGATTTGGAGTATCTATGCTAAATTGCTAACAAAACCAACTAACAATGGATTTCCTGGAAATTTCAACTCTTGTAGTTGAATAGGGTTAAGGAGATCTAGAGACAGGTATGTCAACAAGTTATTGAGGAGAGTGGGGAAATCAATGCAACTATGAAAGCTGAGGAGGAACACAACACCACATAACTGAGAGAAGGGAGATTTACTAATTCTGGTAGGATTTCATTAATACTTTCCTCAAAGGAATACACATTCTAAATTCTCAAAGGTCTCCTCTCAGCAGAGATACTGTGGAGTTTGTTCCAGCCCAGGTTAAGGGAGTGCAGGGTTCCCCCTCCCACAGCTAGCCCCACCTAAAAGCACTTGCATGTGAGGCTGAGTACCTGGAGCCTGAGACAGAGTGGAAAATGGGTGAGTCCTTGTTGCCAAGCCTGGTGTTCCTGTCCATCAGCCTGCTCAGGCTGCTCGGAGTCAGCAGCTGGGGTCCCAGAGCCATGAGCTTCTCCCTGCTCTTGTCCAGTAGCTGGAGATCCGGGAGGCTGCTGCTCACCTCTCTGGCAGGGATGTCAGATGGTTGGCTGTGGGGCAGCAGCAGCCACTGGAGCTCCGTTCCTAGCTCCATGAGTGGGTCCCTGCTCTTGTCCAGTAGCTGGAGATCGGGGAGGCTGCTGCTCATCTCCCTGGCAGGGATGCCAGATGGTTGGCTGGAGGTGGGGAGGCAGCTCCTAAGATCACTGGAAGCATTGTCGATGTTTTTAGAGCAGCAGCAGCCACAGCTGCACCAGTTGCAATCCCAGCAGCTCCTCTGCTCTCCCCTCCAGCTCCCACTCCAGAGCCTAGGCCGACATGCTGAGGTGGGAGCAGCTGAGCTCAGTGTCTCCAATTGTGGCCTCACCCATCTGTCCGGATTCCCAGACTGCTCCCAGCTGACACCGTGGCACCTCCGGGAACAGGAAGTGACATCTGTGTGGGAAGTGACTGGCTAGGGGGCGTTCTGCTGCTGACTCACCCCTTTCTCTAAGTCAATGAAATGAGGACTTTTTTCATCTTATGAACTGAAAATGTGTTCAAACATTCTGTAATACAGAGCGAATGTCGCTGAGATATTTGACAGATGATTAATTCACGTGTGAGATGTAATATACGGGAGAGTCCTCTGTGCATCTCATTTTCCATTTTATGTGTTAGGATCACACACAGGTTCAACACAGATACTTTTCTGTGTCCTTAGATTTCAGTTCAGAATCCAGAAACGTTAAGTTGTTCCTTGAGTGTGAATTGTGAGGACAGCATCTGAAATGGGATGGAGGAAATCTGGATTGTTTCAAAGTGTTTCTTACAGTGCCTTCCTTGGGACATACTAAAGTGATTATTTTCTACCTAAAGCCAAGATATTGATAGCTATGTAGATGGTCATTCAGCAATAGACTTATGTTATATGTATGAACAGCTGAGTCTTATGTCTCCAATAAGCCTGAGAATCGGTGTAGCAATACCAGGACTTGAGAAGCAGATATTGTCAGAAATCTGAGTTTGCTGCCATCCAGTTGAAATTACAAGGAGAATTTATTGAATGAAAACAGTGACTAAGATAGTTCATAAGTAGCAGTAATTTGTACAGTATTTATTTTCTTGCTGTATTTACTTCTCAGGATGAGGTATAAATAGTTCTACTACTTATGTTTAATAGGGTTACCATTTCAAACCAGTGCTGTTTCAATAGACTTAAAATTTAGAAACAAATGAGTTTATTGGGTTTGCTTAAGAAGGCAGGTGAGTTGTTGCTTGTATGTGTATGTACTTTCATAAATCCATGCATGCCACACCTGGAAAGTTTTTACCCAAAAGAATTGATAGGAAATGTAGACCCTGCTATGTTGAACCAAGGCAAGCAGAGGTATGAATGTATGTATGTGTGTATGCATTATATATACAGTGTACCCCATTTGCAAGATACAGCAGAAATTCCTGAAGCAAGTAGAATTAGCTGAATTTTGTGCCATATCTTTTTTATAAAATATATGTTACATAACATGTGCAATATTTTATATTATACAAAAATATATTAAATAACATGTGTAAATTTTAACACATTTTGACTGACATATTTCTTATAGTTTTTGACATTATAATATATTTTTGTAATCCCTCCTTTCTCTTAGGTGTAAGTGACCCCTGCTAACTTTCCAAGCCATGGCCCCTTTTCTGTTAATTGTTGTCACAAGCATACATGCTTATGTGTAAACGTGTATACTCCTAAATATATAACTTGTGTCATCAATAAAATGTAAAATGCATTGTGATTTTATGACTGACCATAGTTACTGAATATGCAGTAGTTGCCCTGTTCTCGCTCTAACCATTACATACTTACTTGTAGTTCCATGTGAAGCATTGAGATTCAAATTGGATTTTCTAATGTTTCAAATGATTTTTACACCTTTGGCCTTTGACTCATTTCCGGGTAGGGGCATCACCCAGATCCCAGGTAAATAACACATGGTAGGTAACTTATTCTTACTAATGATTGCCCAGTATTATTTGGTTTTTTTCTAGCCTGCTGTTATGAACTTTATTCAAATCTCTACCTTTTCCTTCTGGGCTTTTATCTTCTATAATTCTGTATATTTTACATTCTAATGTATTTTATATTGTTTGTGGCTATTATAAAGGAAGATATTTCTCTGATTTCTTTGTCATCTCTTTTGTTGTCTGTAAATAGTAGGAATACTGATTTTCCTGAGTCGATGGTTTATCATGCCATTTTGCTAAAGGTACTCATCAGCGGTGGGAGTTATCGGGTAGAGGTTTCTGGGTAACTTATGTAAACTATCATATCTGAAAATAGTGAAACTTTGACCTCTTCCTTTCCAATTTGTTTCTCCTTGATCTCCTTTTGTTATCTTATTGCTCTAGCTAGAACTTCAAGAACAATATTTAAAAGGTATGAAGAGAGTATACATTCTTGTATTGTTCCTGATTTTAGAGGAATTACATTGAGTTTCTCTCCATTTGCTTTGATGTTGGCTCTTGAGTTTCTGTATATACATTTATTATGTTAATAGAAGTTTTTGTTATTCCAGATATCTCCAAGACCTTTATCATGAAAGGGTGTTGGATTTTGTCAAAATCTAGTAAGATGATCATGTGTTTTTTTGTTTCTTAACTTGTTTGTATGGTGGATTACATTGATGGATTTTCATATGTTGAACCATCCCTGCATCCCTGGAATCAAGCCTACTTGGTCATGGTGGGTGAGTTTTCTGATGTCTTCTTGGATCCAATTTACCAGTAGTTTATTATTTTTGCATCAATGTTCATGCAGGATTTGGTCTGAAGATTTCTTTCTTAGTTGTGTTTTCATGTGGCTTGGTTATCAAGGTATTGAAGCCTCATAAAAAGAGTTTGGCAAAGACCCTTCTGTTTCTATTGCATGGAAAACATTGAGAAGAATTCGTATAAGTAATTATTTGAATTCCTGGTATAATTCTACATTGAGGCCATCCTGATCTGTGCAATTTTGTTTGGTAGACTTATGATGAATGCTCCTATGTGCTTGGGAATTATAGGTCTACATAAACTGCTTATCCTTTTTTTAAAAATTCATTTTGACAAGCGAAATCTATCCAGAAAATTTTCAATTTCCTTTAAATTTTCAAATTTTGTGGAGTTCAGGTTTTCAAAGTAGGACTTGACGATTCTCTGGATTTCCTCAGGTTCCATTGTTATGACCCCACTTTCATTGATGATTTTCTTAATTTACATGTCCTCACACTGTGGTTTGGTAAGTTTGGATAAATGTCTATCTTGTCGATTTTCTAAAAAACCAACTCTTAGTTGCATTGATGCTTTGTATGTCTTCCTAGTTTCAACTTTATTGTTTTAAGCCTCAATTTGATCATTTCCTGGCATGTACATCTCTGAGGTGAGTTTGCTTCTTTTTGTTATAGAGCTTTCAATTATGCTGTTAATTTTCTAGTGTGACTTCCAGTTTCTTCGTGTAGGCACTTAGTGCTATCAACTTTCCTCTTAGCATGGTTTCATATTTTTTATGTGTTTGGGTTAGTAGTGTCTTCATGCTCATTGAATTCTAGGAAGTCTATAATTTCTTTTTTAATTCTTCTTTGTCCCAAGAATGGTGCAAAGGTGCATTATTCAATTTCCATGAGTGTAGAGTTTCTTCAATTTGTATTCTTGTTGAATTCTACTTTGAAAGCATGATGTTGTGATAAGATACATGGAGTTATTCCAGTTTTTTGCACGTGTTATTGTTTGCTGTGTTGCCAAGTATGTGGTAGATTTTTGAGAAGGTTCCATGTGGCACTGAGAAGAAGGTATAGTCTATTCTATTTGGATGGAATATTCTATAGACGTCTGTTAATTACAATTGCATCATAAGTTCTATTAGTTCTTTTGTTTCTTTGTTACGTTTCTGTCTGGATGTCCTGTCTAGTGGTGAGAGCGAAGTGTTGAAATCTCCTACTACCAGTGTGTGAGGTTTTATGTGTAATTTGAGCTCTAGTAATATTTCTTTTAGTAATGTTGTTGCCTCTTTATTTGGGACATAAATGTTCAGAATTGTGACTTCATTTGGTGGATTTCTCCTGTGATAAGTAGGAAATCACCTTCATTTCTTTTGATTGAGTGTATTTTAAGGTCTAATTTGTTAGATGTTAGGATTGTTAATCCCACTTGTATCATTCATTTGATTGGAAAATCTTTTCCCAACCCTTAACTCTGATGCAAAGTGTATCTTTATAGCTGAGGTGTGTTTTTTGTATGAAGCAGCAGGATGGATTCTGCCTTTGAATCCATTCTGTTAGCCTATGTCTTTTTATGGGCAAATTAAGACCATGAATATTGTGTGATATTAATGATGATTGATTTCTCATTCTCCATTTATTTTGGAATGGTTGTTGTTACTGGTATTGTATGTGAATGTCCACCCCTTTTTTTATTTTGGCTGTTGGTAAAGTGGGATTATCTATCTCCTGTGCTTTTCTGGTGGCTTTTAACATCCTTGGGGTGGAATCTTCCCTTCCAGAAATTTTTGTATGGCTGGGTTAGTTGATATGTATTGTTTAAATGTAGTTTTGTTATGGAATGGCTGATTTTCTCCATCTGTAGTAACTGAAGGCTTTGCTGGTTATCGGAGGCTGGGCTGGCCTCCGTGGTCTCTCAGTGTTTTTGGAATGTCTATTCAGGACCTTCTGGCTTTCAGAGTTTCCATGGAGAAGAGAGGTGTAATTCTGATAGCTTTGTCTTTATATGTTACTGGAAATTTTTTCTTATTTGCTCTTAAGATTGTTTCTACTGTATTTTTGTGATCTTGATTATTATGTGGGGAGGGGACTTTTTGTGGTTCACTCTATTTGATGTTCTCTAAGCTTCTTGTACCTTCATTGGCATGTCTTTCTTAAGTTGGGAAAGTTTTCTTTTATTATTTTGTTGAATGTGTTTTCTGTGCCTTTGAGGTGGATTTCTTTAACTTCTTCTATATCTATTACTCTTAGTTTTGATCTTTATATGGTGTCCCAAATTTCCTGGATATTTAGTGTAAGGGATTTGTTGGACTTAAGATTTTCTTTAGTCTATGATTCTATTTCTCCTAGTGTATCTTCAACACCTGAGATTGTCTCTTCTATCTCTTGTATTCTGTTGGTTATGCTTGTATCTGTAATATTTGACTGCTTGCCCAGTTTTTCTATTCCTTCATACTGTGTTTTTTTTTTAAATTTTCTCTATTTCAGCTTTCAACCCTTCAAATTTGAATTGTATCTTGCAATTTTTGGTTTGTTTTTTCCTTAATTTCTTTCATTTTTTGTTTTTTTCCTTCCATCTCTTTAAAGGATTATTTCATATATTATTTGTGGGTCTCTATAATTTCCATGAAGTTGTTTTTTTTTATTAATACTTTTTTATTTTCCATTTTAAATTTAGATAAGAAACAAGGTTGCTTCACAAGTCAGTACGAGTTTCCTCTCCCTTTCCCTCCCCTCCTCCCGTGCCCTCCCCCATCCCCCCCCCGTTATCCCCTCATTCCCCCAGGGAGGGTGAGGCCCTCCATGGGGGTGTCCATAGTCTGTCATTTCATATAGGGCAGGGCCTAGACCCTTCCCCAAGAGTTCAGGGTGAGAGTGCACCTCACATTGTTCTATGGGAGTCCAGAGACCGTGTGTATACTTGGGATGGGTACTGATCTGCTCTCTAGACTCTGGCAATGTCATATTAGTTTTTTTGTTGCTGAGTGCCTTTTTATATTGTCTCCTTCACATCCCTCCTAGTGGGTAGGGGACATGGCTTCCCATACAGTGTGTTCAAGCAAGCCCAATATTCTGGTAGCTTACCTCTTCCTTGTCCCATGGGCAAAGAAATTGATTTGAATGCTGTAGTGCATTGCCTGTCATTCAGATGGAAGCCACAGTGTCAGTCCCCAGGCATAAGAAGGCATCTGGGAAACCCAATGGATGGAGAAGGAAAATATGATGCTGGGTTACTTTGGCTTCTGCAGGAATAGGAGCCGCAGAGAAAAATAGTTTTAAAAAAGTAAAGTCTTTAAAGAGATATTTAAGTAATAAAAAGGAACAAGCCATATACGGATGGGAAATTCAATAACATTAGGCATGTGGATCTATATACTCCTTTATTTCCTTTAAATTTTTAAAATGTTAATGAGCAAAAGACAATAAGTGCTAAGAGAATTTAGATTATAGAAACTGATGAATTAAATCACCCTATGCATTTTAAGGATGTCTAATCTTTAGACTGTCAAGAAATGTGTTTTGTTATGGGAGAGGTATGCCTTTGATTCCATATCAAGCAAAATGCTATGGAATCCTTCAAAATTAATGAAGATCAGATGTGAGCAGAAGAGACCTCCTTGGAATCTGGGCTGTAGATATTAAAGAAGCAACCAAGAAACTGTATAAGACAACGGACATACATGCTTATCCCTTAAAATGGGAACGTCTCTGAGATTGGAGGAAACATGATAAAACTTGTTGGCTATATAATCCTCATGACATATTATTGCATTCCATCTTTTTATATACCATGCATCGATATTTTTGTAGAACTCTTTACAAGTGGAATTATAAAATTGACCATTGTCTTTTACCTGACTAAATGTAGAACAAAAATCATCTTTAGATGATTTGTCCATAACACATATTCCATATTGCAGAGAAACTTACACACACATGTTGATTGCTAGATAAAGAAAAAGTGGTACATTTACACAGTGTAGTGATATTCATGAGGAAAAATCAATGAAATCTTGATATCTCAAGCAAATGGATGGAACTAATAGAAACCATACTGAGTACAAACATAGAAAGAAAAATTGGTTTGTACTCACTTATAAATGAATATTAGACATAGATCAAAGGATAACCAGCCTATAACCCACAACTAAAGAGAAGCTAGAAAAAAAGGATGAATTTAAGACAGACATACATGGTCCCCCAGAAAAGGAGAAAGGGACAAGGGCTCCTGAGCAAATTTGAAGAACAGGGCGAAGGGGAAGGAGGTTGGAAGAAAGAGAGAAGGGATGAGAAAATGAGTGATCAGGAATATCAAGTCAAGGGAAGAATGGAGAAAGAGAGCACCAAATAGATACCTTAATGGAGGAAGCCATTATAGTTTTAAAGAGAAACTGGAAGTAGGAAAATGTTCAGGCATCCACAAGGATGACCCAACTAAGAACCTAAGCAACAGTGGAGAGGCAACCTTAAACATCTTTATCTATAATTTGATTGATGACTACCTTAAATGCCCTCCCAAAACCTTCATCCTGTTGCTGAAGTTAGCAGAAGCAGAGATCCATGGATAAAAACAGAGCCAAACTCCAGTAGAGAGGGAGGAGCAATGAGCAAAGGAGTCATGACCCATGATGAAGAATCCCACAGAAATGGCTGGTCTGAACAAGTGGGTACTCAAGGACTCCAGTCTGACAGCTGGGAAACAAATATAGGACCGAACCAGTCAATTTACTGAAAACACTGAACCTGTCTGTCAGTTGGGCTGCTTGGGTAATCTATGGGACCTCTGTCAGTGGAAACAGTATTTATCCCTTTTTCATGGACACCAGGAGCCCATTACCTATGGAAAGATAGTCATTCTGCCTAGATCCATGGGGAGCACATAGGCCCTCCCCCAAATCATGTGACAGAGTTTGGCGATTCCCCATGAGTGAACACATGCTCTCTTAGGAGTGGAGATGTTTGTTGGTGGAATGGTGTGATGCTGGGGTTCATGGGAGGATGGGATGGAGAAGAAACTAGGATTGGTATGTAAAACAAGTGTATTTTTAATTTAAATAAAAAGAAATTATAAAAGCAAAGCAAAATAAGAGCTTAATATAACATGTGAGACAAACCTGTCTCTCTCATGTATGCGAGTCTTTCATGAATCGAGTCTTTCTATTGGTCTAGAAACAAAAAGCAGTGGTCAAGGAATTTTCATAGAGGTCCACACCGAATTACTTAGAGTTATCTTCAGGGAAGATCAGTTGATTCCAATGACAAACAGGTTTAATTTTCTGAGACAAAATTTAGAGACAAATATAGCAAGATTATAGATACAAAAGGTAAATATGTGTGTGTGTTCTTCTGTGTTATCAACATCCTATACTACAAGCATGATAGATTTAGTTGTGACTTTCCTCAATATTAGAATATGTGGAATGATAAATGCTCAAATCATCACCAAATGTTTCGGCACTTATTTGTCCAAGTAGATCCAATTTTACAATTACAAGGAAAGGTAATATTTAGATTGTATTTTCATTTTATGTGTTTGTGCATTAGAATCTTTCTGAATACATGTCTGTGTAGCATAAGGCTGCAGTGTCTGAGGAGACTAGAAGTATACTCCAGATTACTTGGACTATAGTTTCAGATTGCTGTAGGCTGATATGTGGGTACTAGGAAATGAACACAGGTCCTGTAGGCAAGCAGTCAATATTTTTAACTGCTGCACAGTTATCTACGTCTCAGGACAGTTTTTAAAATGCTGATGACAATCATTCAAGTACAGTAAGACTGTACTTGAGCAGGATGAGAGGTACCAAGTCCTCTATCCCAGTCAGAGGATGCTAGAGATTGAACAGTGGTTTCCAAATGTGGAAGGAAGAATATAAGAGGCCAGAGATCCTGTAATATGTCTATGTCGATAAGAGACGTAGTTTCATCATCTGGTGACAGTGACACATAACTATGGAAACATGTTATCTGAACCAAGTCATAAAAATCTTCCCTATAGGTCCAAATTCTTGATGGCATAAAGAAAGATCATCATAATAGATTTGTCAAAATCAATTTACTGAAAACACTTCACAGAAATGTTGGGAACTTCTAGGTCTTGTCTATAAAAACATTATAATTTATAGGAAACATGCGGATACATTATGGAATATAAATGAGGTGATGTAGCTGTCAGTCTGTTTATCAGGACATGAATATGATTATTCTACATTGTTCCCCAATTCCTCTTATTATTAAGTCTGGCCGATATTTTAACTTGGTATAACACTTATGCATACCTGGAACTACTGTTTCAGAAATTGCAGCAAAGGAGATTACTTAAGGAATTATGATCTATAAGTCCCATTTTGCTAGGTAGATATTGAGAATCTGAGAAATAGAAGAATTTGTAATAATTGGTTGTTATCTTTAGAAGCCTGTTTTTATCTAATGAGAGACAGGAAGGGAGGGGTCTGGAGGAGAGGAGGAGTGGGGAGAAACTGGGGGGAGAACAAGGAGGGGAAGATTATAATCAGTATATTTTATATGAGAAAAGAATCTATATTTAAAAAACCCAAACAAGGTTAAAATTAACATTCTGTCTTTCCATAATCAAGTTTCCACAAATAAGTTTCCTTTAGGAATTAGAATCCTTTTTCATGATAAGTGTAGTCTCCCATATTAAATTTTATTTTGCTGGGCGGTGGTAGCTCATGTCTTTAATCCCAGCACTCGGGAGGCAGAGGCAGGTGGATCTCTGTGTGTTTGAGACCAAGACTGGTCTACCGAGAGAGTTCCAGGACAGGCTCTAAAACAGTACAGAGAAACCCTGTCTTGAAAAAACAAATAAACAAAAAAAACCCAAAAATTATTTTAAAAAGAACCAAATTAAGTGAGAAAGAATTTACTTCCTTGTAATTGTAGTATGTTCCTCATCCTTTACCATTTTCTATGTGTTGTTTTATCACTCTGACTCTTCTTGAGACAGAGTCTCACAGAGTGTTTAATAATTTTCCTTCAACTTGTCCTTCCCAGGCTCCTTGGCTAAAAATACTTTCTTAAGACCATAGGATGTACTCTGGTATACACTGATATAACCCAAATTCCCACAAAAAGAAGACTATGTCTGAGTTCTTATAATGTAAGATGTATTATGTTCCATGACACTTGACAGTGAATTATATGGCTCTGAAACGTGTGTCTCCTATAAAATTTGCCTCTGGGGGAGGGAAAGGGAGAGGGACCTGGAACTGACTTGTGAAGCAACCTTGTTTCTTATCTAAATTTAAACTGGAAAATAAAAGAAAAGAAAATAAAGTATTATTTTAACAGGGAAAAATTTGCCTCTGATTTTCCTGTTTTGATATATAGTCATAGAAAAAATGGTAAAGTTTAAACCAAAATGTGTATCAGACATCAACATTGTATTGGAGAATTCAAACCTAAAGGATTTTTAAATTTCATTTTTTATTTTATATTTAAATTTGAAACAAGCTTGTTTCACATGTCAGCCCCAGCTCCCTTTCCCTCCCCTCTACCCACGCCCCCCATGAGCCATCCCATCCCCCACCAAATCCCCACTCAATTACCCAGAGAAGATAAGGACCTTCATTGGGGATCTTCAGAGTCTCTCATTTTGTTCAGTTCAGGGTCTAGGCCCTCCCCAAAATATCCAGGTTGAGACAGCATCCCTCATTGTGGGATGTTCATGCAAATTCTATTTATGTGCCAGGGATATACACTGATCTATTACCCAAGGCTCCATAGATTGCCTAAACTTCCTCACTGTCACCCACATTCAGGGCGTCTTGATCAGTCCCATTCTGGCCTCTCATCCATAAGTCAGAGGTCCAAGATCTCCCCCTTGTGCTGGTCAGCTGTTTCTCTGGGTTTCACCAGGCCGGTCTTGACCCCTTTGTTCATCACTCCTCCCTATCCGTTACTGGGTTCCACGAGTACAGTTCAGTGTTTAGTTGTGTGTTTCTGGTTCCGATTCTATCTGTCACTGACTGAGGTTCTAGCATGGCATATGAGGAATCGGTCAAACTCATTATTAGTGAGGGGCTTTTAAGGTAGTCTCTTCACTATTGCTTACTTTACCAGTTGGAGTAATCCTTGTAGATCTCTGGAAAAACCAAAAATGTCTCCTCTATTCTGCTATCACTCAACCTGCTCTCCTCTATTCTTCCCCTGACTCAACCTTTCTGCTCCCCCAAGTCCTCCTCTCCCCTCCTCTTCCCATCTTCCATTTTACCTGGCTCCTTCCCCCCTCCCTCCCCATGTTCCCAATCTGCTCAGGAGATCTTGCCTCATTCCACCTTCTCTGGTGTACCGTGCATAACTGCTTTTTAAAATCTCAAACTTGCTGAAAATGCAACATACAAACTAAATTTACAAAAAAAGAGCAGAATGATTCAGGAATTAACCCTGGAGTAAAAAAGCAAAACTCTCTTCAGGATTTATTTATAAAGCCACGTCTACAGAAAAAAATGCTTAGCAGAAAAACTCCTGTCTTGTAAAATATGTACAGCCTTAAGTTTATAATTTATCATTTAAACAATGAAATCCGTAAACTGAAAATGTAAGAAGAAAGGTACTCGATGCCCCTCTCCTGACACCTGCGTTTGCTTTTTAGGAGACATGGCAAACAAACAGAAACACTCATTCAATCAAAGAAATCCTGCTCTCAAGACACTCTGATGCAACCCGGGACTGCGACTGTTTTAGTTACTCCGGGAAAATCACAAATATAGAGATATCACTTGAAAAATGAAATTCCGTGCTCTAAGCTACTCCCCTCCAACCTGGAAGTGCGACGTTGTTTGCTGCTCTGAAGGAAATCGCAAAAAAAAAAAGAGAGAAAATTTGATTCCTTTGGTTTCCATGGCAGCCTGGTCCTTCCCCTGAAAGGGATTGTGATGTACTTCCTGTAGCCAGTCTTAAGGCAGGGTCCGGGGAGGGGCAATGCAATAAATCTTTAGCTTTAAAGTTTATTTTACAGTTGGTAATGCCTAGAATGGCTTTTCGTGAATTCTGTGATTCTAAATCCATTCCTCAGAATAGTGTAGAAGTATGTTTTAAAAATAATTGTAACAATGAAGTAGCACATCGCCATAAAGTACTTCACAGTTTTGTACAGTGGACCCTAAGAGACTGCAAAGGGAAGAGGACAAACCCACAGTGTCTGGTTTCTCTTTTCTTTGTGATTTCCCCGAGCATCACTCTCTCGAGATACGGTTTATCCAGGAGCAATTAAGATATCAATGAATAAAAATTATTATATGTAATATATAACATTCCAATGAAGTTAACTTATTTTGATAATTTTATGTATATTTAAGACTTTTTAAATCAAATTCAAAAAAGCTCAAACCTCACACTTTAACACCATTTATTCCTGTAATGGCTGTACATTCTACACAGTAATGCAGAAAAATACATTTATACTAAGGAAAAAAGAAAGAAACACAGATCCCTCTTTCCTGTTAGAAATGAATCATAGTTTCATTCGAACTAAGCAACTAGTCTACTACTGAACTATATTTCCACACAATTTAGTTTAATTTTTAGATTTGGATAAGTAATGAGATAGTGTGTTTTGCTATGTAGTAAGTACATGGATAAGCAAGCCTTTGGTAGTATTCATTAACAATTAATTTATTTTTTTTGGAAAATGTAGTCTGTTTCTTCCAAGATTATATTATAAATGTTTGTGTATGCGTCTGCCTAAAACAGATAGAATGTTGTTAGAATCGCCCTAAAAATTTCAGGAGTTTTTAGATTTTAGGTCTTCTTTCCAGGGACTTAAGGAGGACATGACTTGTAGTTTTCAAATTTTGTGACCTTTAGGCTATATGTCCCATGAATCAGAAAGAGGTTAATAACTTTTACTAGTATTTTTTATCATTACAGTTTCCAAAAACTACTACGATTTTGTGCTCCATGATGATTGCCTACAATTTTTAAAGATAAATTGTCAGAGGTATTAGATAATGTAGGATTTTTATTTTAGGTATTTGGGAGGTTGAGAAAATTAAAACTCATGTATTAGACTGGTATGAAACCACAGATAAAATTCAAGGCTATTCTCTGAAAGGTTGTTAACTTCATGGTTAAAAATGACAACTGATTTTCAGATATTTATGCTCTACTTGATATAATCAGGTAGATCAGAAAACTAATAAGGCAGTATGAGGGTGTATTTAAATAGAGCAAATAGATTTGGGAAAATTGTGTAATGGACAAAGAGAAAATCATGTTAAATGAAAAGTTAAATGTTGAGAAGAATGGAAGAGGTAAGAAAAGGAGGGAATATGTTGGAGGATAAATAGCACTGAACTCATTTTGTACATGACATATAGGAACCTACTACTATAAAAATGTCTTTTATGTGTAGATGCACATGTCGACATTTTAAAATAGGGTCAACAGACAGCAGGGCAACACTTTCTCTACTGTCATTATAGACTACCAATTACAAAGGAATGAGTTACCTCTTTGTAGTTGGTTTCCAGGGATGTGACATTCATTACAGGTTATTGGTAATATTATTGGTTAAGCTCTATAATTTCACAGAAAGTTCTTATTGCTGAAGACAGCACAGACTTCAATCATAGGACAGTGAGAAATCAATATAATATTGACCTATAAGTTTGATCCCTACTGACTCAATTTGGAAATTGTGGAAGGTCACCTGCATGTTACCAGAGGTGAAATAAAATCACTAATCCTATTAAGTTTTGTATACAATTTATTAGAATAACTGACCTGTTGAAAACTGCCAAGTGATAAAATAATGGCATGAATATAATTGGAATAAACTGCAGTTTCCTAATACCATTTAAAGTCCATGCCACAAGATGAAACCAATACATGGTATTGTTACTGGTGCCAGGAGTGTATGGCTTCACAGGCCCTAAGCCTTAGAAGAAATACACTACAAAGATTGGAGGTAATAGCTTTTTATTAACTCCTAATAATTTATATTCATTCTATTAGACAGTGCATAATTCAATCTCCTGCATAAAGGAGAAATTACATTAAAACATACATCAAGTGTGTAGGCCTAATTGCTTTCATAGAATGGAGGATAAAGTATGCTTAGTTCACATTTTACAGATTAATATATGTTAAATTTTGATGTAGTGTTGCACAAATTTTCCTGTGTAAAGTGTGGTAAAATAAACAAGGAACAGCTGATAGATTCTATATACCTCTGAGGCCCATCTTCTCTGCATTTTTAATCACTAAGAAATTAAAGCAAAGCACAAAGAAACAACCATAGTGATAAAAATGGATGACACTTAAGAACCATTGTGGAAAAAGAATAGTAATAAGAATGTGGGTGACACATCAGCATTCCTTATTAATAAAACCAATGTCCAATATGAAATTTCCACTTTCCTTCTTACATTCTTGTATCATCTTTATACAATCCTTTAAAAAGAAAGACAATGCTACCTTACCTTGTCGTAAGTTCTCCCCAGTTATTTCCCACTTATGTAAAAATGTTACATTTACATACAGAAGCAGTATATTTGGGGATTTTTTATATATGAAAACAATTATTTGTTGGGAAGAATGGAAATATTTGCAAAAACAGCATAGTTAAGTTTCAGAGTCCTCTCCATGTACTCTCAATTATGAAACCATGAATTCCAAATGAAAAGGGTCTTCCTGAAAATTCTGAAAGATTATAATTTCAGAAACATAGAGACATGGAAATGCTCCTGGTACCGCACATTTTTACAATTTATCATGTATAATCTTTTGTCCTCTAAGTACCATCGTGGTGATGCATGCAGGTTATATAAAGAGTGTCCCGACATATAACTTTCTTTGCTATGTTAGAAAACTAACTGCATTAAAGCGCTTTCACCTTTGAAATTTGGGCATTTCCAGCATTGGCAACCATATGTATTTCCAAAACAAATTATCTCTTACCCATTTCTTACCCATTTGTTGTGAATGCTGTGTTCAATCTATAAAAAATTATAAGTTGAAAAAGCAAGAACAACTAAAGCATTACTATGAGAAATATAAGGACAGTAGTGATTGAAACAAATGAAAACTATAAGAAAATCTTAACCACTTGTAAGATAACAGTAGTGAAATATACTAGTATTCCAATAGAAGACTTCAAAATTAACAGTTTTGCAACATTTTATGTGAGTAAATAAAAAGGATCCATTAGAAAGAGTGATAAGCATTATTTCTATGAAAAGCATGTACTACCAAATGTTAAAAAATTTACCACAGAAAAAGTTCAATATTCACAAGCAAGCTAAACAGACAACTTAAATAGTGGGCATCTTGGTGACTGTTCGACTGCTTTTAAGATGCACCATGAGCAAGGCAACTCTTATAAAACAAAAAATTTAACTTGAGTGTTATATACAGTTTCAGAGTTTCAGTCCATAATCATCTTGGTGGGAAACACAGCAGTAAGTGTCTCATGAATGTTGTTGGTGAAGCAGTTTAGAGTTTAAAACAGTTTCACTCTCACACACAAAAAAACCAGCTGGACGTGACATGGGCTGTTAAAAACTGAGAAGATGGATATTTCAGAACTGTTTCTTCAATAATGACACGCCTTCACCAACAAACATGTCTAGATATTATTCCTCAACAAAACCATAACACTTCAAAAATGAATCTACTATTTCCAACAATGTGGATTCTTTCTATGAGTTGTTATTTTGGAAAACCGAAACACTCTCAAAATCATTATGTGTATTATAATTTTTGTGATTGCTGACTGCATCTGAATGGTAAGATCCTAGTTTGGAAAAAGACACTTATTGCATGCAGGGCACTTGGAATTCAATGTAGAAACAATAGGAAAGAATCCACAGTTGAGGACAGACCCCGCCCACCTAAGTTTCCAACTTGAGAAAAGATACTAATGGAAAAAATTAGAGAAAGGTGTTGTAGTGCACATCTTTTGTCCCAGTGTTTGGAAGACAGAGACTGGAAGGTCTCGGAATTTGAGTTTAGCCTGGTGTACAGATCAATTTTATGGTAAGTCAGGCATAGTCAATGAAAGAAAGAATGTTGGTGAACGTGTAATTTAACAGAGGGAGTTGCATTTTCTAGCTCTAGTGAGCCACAGATCTTGGCAACTTCAACCATGTTATTCTGGAGCTAAATATAGAAGAAAGGGCTATGGAATTCACCCAAAAACTAATGCAAGCCTCTGAGGTCAGGCAGGCATCAGGGGTTTCCCTGAATGAAGGTCCAGAAGGGACATTGCTTGAAGCTGTGAAGTTGAAACCTGGGTTGCATTTGACAACCCAAGATGTTTGACATACTAAGTTATAGAATACCTGCTGAGGAAAACTGCAATCAGGGAGTAGAATTAGTCCTACTGAGAGAAGTTTGTTGCCATTAAAATCACTAAAAGGCATAGAAGATCTGTAGAGTGTTTTGACTTCAGACATGGGGATGCAGATGTTGGAAATTTGTGATTTTTTGGCTAATTTAAACTTTATTGGAGATTACTATGAAGAAAATGCATGAATCTCAAAAGAGACTTTGAACAATTTAACACTGTTGATACTAGTAGATTATGGGGCTTTTTGAAGTTGGACCAAAAGCATTTTTACATCATGACATGGCTTGGAGCCATTGGTGACCAAGCAGTAGAGGGTGGTGGTTTGAAAAATGGGCCCTACAGTAAGTGGCACCACTAGGAGTTGTGGCTGTTTTGGAGTGGTTTTGGCCTTTGTGTGAGTGGGCTTTGAGATTTCCTATGCTCCTAGTAAGAAGACATACTTGCTGGTCCAGCCACATAAACATGCAGCAGATCTTTCTCTGGTATTATGACTTTCTGAATGCTGCCATGCTTCCCACCATGGTAATAATGAACTTAAACTCTGAAATAAAAAAAATAAGTAACAATTTTCATATCCACGCTGCAGTAGTCATGGTGTCTCTTCATAGCAATAGAAATCCAAACTCAGGCATCTAGACAACATATAAACATAGAAAAGCTTGATGTATCCAATAGTATAAGCCAAATTAATCTGAAAAATTTTTACAGAACATTCCAGCCAAATAGAAAGGAGTGAATTACTGCTCTTGGAATTTTCTCCCAACTTGACTGCATACTTAAACACAAAGAAAATCTCAAAGACCTAGCTTCAAGACAGCCAAGTGTAGACAATTAAGGAAACATCAAAAACATAAAGCTGGTGAAGATGGAAGTGAACAATGGATCCATATTCTAGTCAAAGTCATCAGTAATCAACAGAACTGGGAAGCTTCGGTTACAAACAACAAGTGGTTATGGCTTTTAGGATAAAAGGAAGTGGAATATGCAATTTTCTCTCACAGCTAATAAAAGCTACTAAGTCCAACATGTGCCTATTGTCCCTGAATGGAGACCTAGAGAGGTTATTGCATGAAGTTTAGAGACTGAAGGTTGAATTGCCTCGATTTGAATTTTATATGGAACTGCGGATAAGGAATGGCATGAATCTGAGAAGAAACTGCACTTTGGATATTAAAACCTTGTTGAATCTGTGACAGGCAATATACATTTTTGAAACTGGACTAAATGGACTCTGTAATGTAATCCTGCTTCTGCTTCCATCAACTAATATATGAATGGTCTATGATGGCATTTAAGGCAGTCGTCAATATTATTATACGGGAAGGACATTTGAGGTAGCCTATACACTATTGCTTAGATTTTTATGTGGGGTCATCCTTGTGGATTCCACGCAATTACCCCAGTGTCCCTCTATCGAAGTATCTCTCTCTTGCTTTCCTTCTCTGTCCTTTCAACAACTCGACCTTCCTGATCCAGTGTGTTCTCTTCTTTCATCCCTTCATTCTTCCTCCTTCTACTTCCTTCGTTCCTCTCCACATTCTTCTGATGTGCTCATGAAATTTTGTAACTTTTCCCTTTCCATGGGGTGGGGAGCACAGATCGATACAATTGGAAAGAAAATGACTAGGATAGCAAACAGTAGATGGTTGATTTTTATAATTGAATTTTAAGAACCTTCTTATCCATTTAATCAAATAGAACCAACGTAAAGAACTTATTAATATGTTCTTTGTATTTAATTTTGACTGTAAAAGTGACTATAAGATTCGATTTATTTCTTCATTTGTGTAAATTTTACTGAGAGGTAAAATATTAATATGTTTCTACATCAACTACTTCCCACACCAACATGACTAGGCAGATTAACATACAGAGATATACATAAGCAAAACAAGGAAGAAACACTTCACAGTGAGGAATGAAAATAAATGAGGATTATAGTTGCTGCGTTAAAAGCAACATAGTAACATCATGAAGCATTAATGCGATATCAACTGAAAAAAGAAATCAGTCACAATAGAAGACCAAATGATATCTTAATATAGTTATTTCATACCAAGCAGTGAAGGATTAATGAGAAAATACTTTTATATAGGTATTTTCTACTTTCAAATAATTGGCATTATATCAATTCAATGTGTGTCATCAGGTTAAACCAAGATCACACTAGTGAACTCACTTTGCATTGTCTATCATGAAAGTTAATGGATATTCAAATACATTCTGATGTTTCATAAAAATGTAATAATTCACTCTTGAGTACAATTAGTTATTGTGATAGTAACTTAGTATCTATAATCTCTCATTATTGTACCTTTTCTGTACAATTTGTTCCTGACTATACAAGAGGTCATAATAGAAGAGCAAAAAGAGTTAACTATGAAATGGGAATTCACAGAGTAACATAGTGTATTCCACAAATAAGAGACAACAATTCATATCACTACATTACAGATGCAGTGTTTACAGAAAACAATAGTAACAGAATAGAGTCAGGACGTTACACATATATTATCATCAGTATTATAACTTGCAATGTATAGGTCATATTTATTAAGTGTCTTTTTTCAATGGGGCAGGATCTTAAAATAGTTTTATCACCATAGCTTCAGAACAGCAACAAAGTTGCCACTGTGGGAAAAATGAGGGGGGAGACCACATTCCAACTATTGGCATCCATATGTATCTCATGTCCAAGTATTTACTAATACTTGCTTTAGAATCCATAAACCATTGCTCTTTAGAATAATGACTGCTCTCCTTCAGAAACTTGTGAAATACGTCCCAGCATTATGAAAGCAATTTAGAAAGCAAAGGACGTACTTGCACCTGGATGATTGTCATTTAATGGAATAAAGTATATAAACTAAAGTTTGTGAAGCTTCTGATTGATTACTATCCATTTTGTGTGTGTATCTGTTGTAGTAGACATCAACCATTGGTTGGTTATTTATGCTCAAAATATGCTTAAATCATAGGTACAAAGGGTGATTATGAATTGGCCTTATTACTCCATAATAATAAAAATGGATGTGTTCACAGGTAGATTGGATGTGTTAAGGAAACTGGAGGAAGGATAGAGAAATGGATAGGAAGGTGATGCAAGGAATACTTATAGGCAGTTTTCAGAATTGAAATAATTACATATTTAATGACTTTTGTTTTAAGAAATGATAGATGGGTGTTGACACGCATGATGTATTTCGTAGTGCTGAATTATTCCGACATGTGATTAGATTCTCGACTTATCATTTGTTGCTTCATTCAATCACTAAACAAGTCAAGATGCATGTGTTATTCTCATTTCCCCGAATAATCTAAAGTAATTTTTAATACTCAACTTAAACTGTGATTTTGAAAATTATTTGCAAACATACACGTATAAAAAGCTTCTGTTGTTGTAGTTTGAATCTCTGTGAATGTGACCATTTGTGTGTGCTTATCCAGTGAGTATCTGGAAAGAGTCTAATTGAAATCTATGGATTTTATTAGCCTGTTTCCATGGGTATTCCTTTCACATGTTCAAGCATGTCATCTTGCTGAGAGAAAAATTCCATGTCTAAGTCCCAAGAATTGCATCAGCCCTTGTTGCATCACTCTTACTATCTATATATCAACTCATCTTCATGAGTCTCGAAAGGGAGGGGTTATGAAAGCATCCCATTTAGATGTGAGTACTTCACAGTCTCTATGAATATTGCCCTAAAGTGATTCTCTGTTCTAATTGTCATCTATAAGAAGCTTCTCTGAATGTCACTGAAAAAATGAACTGAGTAGTATTTCTTCAAAATAAATATTTTATAGTATTTCAGAGCAAGTTTCATTGTGTTTTGAGAGGGGATTGTAAGAACTAAGGATTTTCTTTATTCCTGAACAAATTCACAGGCAGCTGGGTGTTGGTGGCACACACCTTTAATCCCAGCACTTGGGAGGCAGAGGCAGGCAGATCTCTGTGAGTTCGAGGCCAGCCTGGTCTACAGAGCAAGTTCCGGGACAGTCTCCCAAACAATACAGAGAAACCCTTTCTCAGAAACAAAATTCACATGCATATGAAATACATCTGGATGTTCTCAAACTCATTTCCCCGAGGTTTTTTAAGCACTGCCTTTTAATATTTTCTTTTAACTTGGGCATATATTATATATTTCATAAACAACTAAATAGTGCCATATCTATCCCTACCCACTTGATAGAATCCATCCTGTGTTTGCACCAACATGACACTTTTCCAGTTTTTCTTGATGCTGTTACCTGAGAGCAGCATTGAATGCAATTATTAATAAATTTCTAGCCGGGCGGTGGTGGCGTATGCCTTTAATCTCAGCACTTGGGAGGCGGAGGCAGGTGGATCTCTGTGAGTTCGAGACCAAGCCTAGTCTACCGAGCAAGTTCCAGGACAGGCTCCAAAACAATACGGAGAAACCCTGTCTCGAAAAAAAAAAAACGAAAAAAAAATTCTAATTACTGTCTATGAACTGAGCACTTGTAAAGGCAAGGTTTAAATATAGCAAGTCGCCCTGTCCTACCAATTGATGGGTCCCAAAGTTAGATTGTGGATTAAAATATACAAAGTAAAATACTAGACAGTGTTAAGAGAAGCTTTTCCTTGTGAGAAACCGTTCCGCCCACCTGGTTCTAGATCCGCAACAGTCCCAAATAAACACACAGGAGGCTAAATTAATTATGAAGCTGTTGGCCTTGCTTGTCTCTTACTGGCTAGGTCTGACTTAAGTAATTACCCCATAATTGTTAATCTAAGTATTTCTCTTACCAGAGAATAGTTCCGGGCTCCTACCTCCATGGCATTACATCTTGACTCCCTTGTGTTTCTCCTTCCCAGAGTTCTCCTGGAATCCTAGTCCCTCCTATCTAGATTCCCCATTGGCAAGACAGTACTTTATTGACAAATGCACAGGACTTCCCCAACAAGACAGAAAGGAAAATGCAACATATTATGCTTCAAAAACAAGGATTGTTAGAATTTATCTGGAAACAAGACTGGATTGTTGCCTTGGTAGTACGTAGGGGTCTCATGATGCTGAATTCAGTCAACTGTTCAATCGGCCTCCTGTGTGCATTTACACATACACTGTATAAAGGACCTATCTATGAGTGTATAAGAATATCCAAATACATTTGCATTTGGCTAACATGAATACTGACTTCTAACATTTCTTATATGAACAATCAAACACAAAGTTACTGTTCCACATTTTAATTTTCATTAACTTTTCATAGCATTTGTATGAAATATGGCTGCATAAAAAAAGCATATGTGAAAAAATGTGTTAAAAGCAGTAACAACATCATTCTTTATGGAAAAAAGGAAACATCTCTATTAAGTGCAAAAATATTTATAACATATCTTGTTCTCATTTGATGTCATTCCTAATGTATTTATTTAAAGTTCCAGTTCTGGTCCTTAATGGCCATACCTGACTTCAGTGATTATCTTCATATGATTGTACTTATACATGCACACATAAAAAGACAACAGGACGATACACTTCCTCATCTGATTGTGTTACTGGAAACAACAAAACTTCTCATATGTGAAAATGTATGGTTACATAATGTATTACTTGTTTCATAAAGTTCTCTAAGATTTTTTGTATCTAGTAAAACAATGCAAACAAAGGCAAAAATCACGAGAATATACATAGTTAATATAAGATCATAATTTTCATGTCCTTTGGTCAGGATGGCACAAGAATATGAATAATTTAAATATTGTTCTTAGAATATGGGCCATTAGAAAGTAACATTACTTGATTCAACAGGACTATATATTTTGCAAATAACAAACTTCAATACTGATTTATATTTCTGAGTTACATTTTAATTACCTAAATACTTATACAGCTATGTGTAACACATATGACCTTAGATCCCAAAAATTAAAGAAATCACCGGGCAGTAGTGGTGCACGCCTTTAATCCCAGCACTCGGGAGGCAGAGGCAGGCGGATCTCTGTGAGTTCGAGGCTGGGCTGGACCGATAGCCTCCAAAACAACACAGAGAAACCCTGTCTCGTAAAAACCAAAAAAAAAATTAAAGAAATCAGAGCATACATAATAATTTGACCAAAATTAAAGTAACATCTCTACAGTCACATTTAAGGGTTGTTAACACTGAAATTTATGAAAAGCTAAGGCTGTTTATGGAGAAATGCTTCCCCATTGTATTGCTACTAGCAAACTACACTTGGGCACAGGCTATAGAAAACCTTAGCACAAGTTTGCAATGACATTCAGAAAGTGACTATTGGTGTCAGCACTGCTTCTCAGTAACTCATTGATGACTATGTTAACTGTGACAACAGAGATTCTGTACCATCTCTGTTTTTCAAAACAAAGAAACTCAGTAATTGTTTCACTAACAGCAATGTGTAGGCACAAGTTAGTGTTCATCCTGATTCTGCCACACTTCAGTCCCAAATCAACACACAGTGAGTTGTATAAATTATAAACTACCATTTGTCACAGGATACTTATTAGCTAACTGCCTCTAATTACTAAACCATTCGTATAAAAAAGGAGGAAGGGGAATGGGAGACAGGAAAAGGGGGGCGGGAGTTGAGGGGAAGAGGACATGCGGGAGCAGGAGGAGTGTGTTGGGGAAAAATAGAGCACAGCAGGATGACCTAAACCTCATGTACAATACAGAAGCTTTTTGAGGCATCATCCACTATTACTTCAAGATCTACTATAGAGATGAAATAATGACCTAATGTGCTTCATTCTTCCAGTCATGGGAAAGGCAATTAGAAGAACCCACAACTATGTAAATATTTTGAACTAACAGCCTGTACTCAGAAGTATTAATCTTGGAACCCATCTGATCTCAAGCATTCCTGGAGAATGCTGCTGTAAATCGCTTAGGTCAATGTTGGGGAAGTCCTGTTATTTGCCTGTTATTTGTCAATAAAGCACTGTCTGGCCAATAGGGACTAGGGACTAGGAGTCCAGAAGGACTCTGGGTAGGAGAAACACAAGGAGAGTCAACATGTAACCGCCATGGGGTAGGAGCCCAGAACTATTCTCCGGTAAGAGACATACTTAGATTAACAATTATGGGGTAATTACTTAAAGCAGAGCTAGCCAGTAAGAGACAAGCAAGGCCAACAGCTTCATAATTAATATAGCCTCCTGTGTGTTTATTTGGGACTGATGTGGCTCTAGAACCAGGCTGGCGGGAAGGCATTCTCTCAAAGAAAAAGCTTCTCTTTACAGGTCAAGAGTTGAGATGTCTCCAGTTGGCACATTTTTCTACTACTTTCAATGTCACCCTCAGCATATAAGGGCTCATCCAAAAATGTTTTCTTTATCCCTTATGCAGAAATATATGATGAGTTCCCTTCTTAAATTCAACAGAGCAACAATATCTGATTGGGTGAATTGACAGTCCAGGAGAGCCAATGTTGGTTTGTGGTAATCATACTGATGCAAGCTTTCTCAGAGGCCCTGATGAAAACATAAACGTAATGTTAATTGTGTATAATTGTCCAGAAAGACACATGGCAATATGCAGTATGAAATTGAGCATAGTCTCTATTTCTGAAGGTTCTGAGTCTGGACAAAATGTGTTTACCCCCTGACCAGCTTATCTGTGCTAAGGCAGCTGTGTCTAAGGTATCCTGTGTTCTCCTTGCCAGCATTCTTTTATTTATCTTTCTGCAGTACTTGGCACATTACTATACTGCAAGAGGGACATAGGATGATTTTCTTCTTCTTTTTTTAATTTTGTATTTATTTTTATTTAAATTAGAAACAAGCAGGTTTTACATGTCTATCCAGTTCCCTTTCGCTCCTGTCCTCCCCTACCCCCAAGCAACACCCTATCACATTCAATTTCTGCACCCCAGGAAGTAGAGACATTCCATGAGTGATCTAAAAAGTCTGTCATATCATTCGTAGCAGGGCATAGAACCACACCTATGAGTCTAGGCTGAGAGAGTATCCGTGTATGTGGAAATGCCTCATAAATTCCATTCATATACTAGGAATAAATACTGATTCACTACCAGATACCCTATAGATTGCCAAGGCCTCCTTCCTGACATGCAAATTCAGAGATTCTGCATCAGTACTGTGCTGGCTTCCGAGATATCAGTCTGGTATGCATGAGCTCTCACTTGTTAGGTTAGGTGATTCTATGGCTTTCTGTAGCCTGGTCTTAACCTCATTGCTCATCATTCCTCCCTCCATATAAATGTATTCTAGGATTTCAGCTTAGTGTTTAGCTGTGGGTGTCTGCTTCTGCTCCTGCTTCCATCACTTACTGGATAAAGGCTCTAGGATAGCATATATGTTAGTCATCAATCTCACTATCAGGTAAGACCATTAAGGTCTTTTCTTCACTATTGCTTAGATTGTTAGCTGGGGTCATCCTTGTAGATCTCTGGACATTTGCCTAGTTCCAGATTTCTCTTTAAAACTATAATGGCTCCCTCTATTAAGGTATCTGTTTTCTTGGTCTTCTCTTTTCTTCCCCTGAGTCAATCTTCCTGCTCCTTCATGTCCTCCCCTCTCCTTATCTTTCTCCCATGTCCCTCTCCCCTTCCCCCATGCTGCCAATTCGCATAGGATATGTTGTCCATTTCCCTTTTTCCAGGGGACCATGCATGTCTGTCTTTCTTAAGGTACTCCGTGTTTCCTAGTTTCTCTGGCAGTGTGGATTGTAGGGTAGTAATCATTTGTCCTATGTCTAATATCAATATATAAGTAAGTATTTTTGTGGCAGGGTTGCCTCACTCTGGATGGTTTGCTCTACTTCCATTCATTTATTTGCTTCTAGATTCCTATATTTCTCCAGTGAGTAGTACTACATTGTGTAAATGTACAACAGTTTCTGTTTCCAGTCTCCAGTCTTCAGTTGATTTCCAGTCTGGCTATTACAAATAATGCTGCTATCAACATAGTTAAATGGGTTGTTCCTGTTTGAATGTACATCTTTTGCATATATGCCTAATAGTGGAATTTCTGGGTCTTGTGGTACATTGATTCCCACTTTCCTGAGGAATCTCCGTACTCATTTCCAAAGTGGCTGTAAAACCTGGCACTCCACCAGCAGAGGAGGAGATTTCCCCTATTTCGACCTCCTCTTCAGCATAATATATCTGTGATGTTTTTTATTTGACCTATTTTAACAGTATTATAAGTTGTTTTGTTTTGTATTTCCCTGAGGGTTAGGGATATTAAGCACATTCTTAAGTTTCTCTCAGTCATTTTAAACTCCTCTATTGAGAATCTTCATTTTGATTATTTCCTGGCATCTACTCATTTTGTTCTAGAGCATTCAGTTGTTCTGTTAATTTTCTTGTTTGACTATTCTCCATTTTCTTCATGTGGGCACTTAGTGCTATGAACTTTTCTCTTAGCACTGGTTTCAAATTGTCTTATAAATTTGGGTGTGTTTTGTCTTCATGCTAATTGAATTTTAGGAAGTCTTTAATTTTTTTAAATTTCTTCTCTGACACAGGAACAGTGCAATTGTAAATTATTCTATTTCCATGAGTTTGTAGGGTTTCTGCAATTTGTGTTCCTGTTGAAATCTAACAAGAAAGCATGCTGGTTTGTTAAGATACATGGAGTTATTCCAATTTTTTGTAACTGTTATGGTTTGCTATGCTGCCAAGTATATGGTCAAGTTTTGAGAAGGTTTCATGTGGTGCTGAGAATTAGTTATATTGTTTCGTGATTGGATGGAATATTCTATAGATGTCTGTTAATTCCAGTTAGGGAATAAGTTCTGAAAGTTTTTTGATTCTTTGTTAAGTTTCTGTTTGATGTCCTCTCTATTGGTTAGAGCAAAGTGTTGAAGTCTCCTACTACCAGTGTGTAAGATATTATGTGTGATTTGAGCTTTAGTAATATTAGATTTACTAATGTGGTTGACTTTTATTTGGGTCATGGATGTTCATAATTGAGACTTCATCTTGGTGGATTTCTCCTGTGATAAGTATGAAATGACGTCCATCATTTCTTTTGATTTAGTTTAGATTAAAGTCTAATTTGTTAGATATTAAGATTGCTACCCCTACCTGTTTCTTGGGTTCAATTGATTGAAAAAATTTTCCCAACCCTATACTCTGAGGTAATGTATGTCTTTATAGCCGAGGTGGTTTCTTGTATGCAACAGAAGAATGGATTCTGTCTTTGAATCCATCTGTTACACTGGGTATTTTAATGAGCAAATTAAGACCATTAATATTGGGGGATATTGATGACCATTGATTGCTCATTCTTGCTTGTTTTGGAATGGTTGTTGGCGTTGGAGTTGTATGTGTATTTATATGCCTTTTTTTCTTTTGGTTGTTTGTAAAGTGGGATTATTTATTTCTTACGTTTTTCTGCCAGTTTTTAACTTCTTTAGTTAGGAATCTTCCTTTCCAGAAGCTTGTGTATGGCTGGGATAGTTCATATGAATTGTTTAAATGTGGTTTTGTCATGGAATATCTCATTTTCTCCATTTATCCTGATTGAAGGCTTTCTTGGGTATAGTAGGCTGGGCTGGCCTCCGTGGTCTCTTGGTGTTTTCAGAATATCTATCCAGAATATCTATTCTTGCTTTCAGTGATTTCTTAGAGAAGTCAGACATAATTCTGATAGGTTTGTGGTTATATGATATATAAACTTTTTTGTTTATATCTATTAATGTTGTTTCCTTTCTGTATTTTTAACAGAGAATTACTTTACTGAGAAGTAAACATGTCCAAGCATTTTAATATATATATATATATATAAGATTTATGTGAGATGCTTTTCTTGTTTTTTTATAATTTTTTTATTTAACTTTTTATACATGTTACTCTCAGCTCTGTCTCCCTAACTTTCTCCTCCTATTTCACAGTCCCTGCAACCCTCCACTCCATCCTCCCTCCACTCCCCAGGTATGGTAATGTCTTTCATGGGGGGATTTTCAAAGTCTTTTATGTCACCCAGAGCAGGGCGTAGGCTCTCCCACATGTGTCCAAGGTGAGACAGCCTCCCTCCATATGGAGTAGGCTACAAAAATCCATTTGTATGTCAGGGATAAATACTGATCTAGTTGAGAACCCATATATTGTTGAAGCCTCATCTCTGAATCCCAGGTTCAGGCAGGTCTGCATCAGTCACATGCTGGCCTCTAACACATAACTCTGGTGTCCACGAATTTCCCCTTGTTAAGGTCAGCTCTGTGGGTTTCACTATCTGGGTCTTGATTCCTTTGCTTGTTACTCCTCTTTGCAGCCAAATTTGACAGAGGGTTGTTCTCCAAAATTTACAAAGAAGTCAAAAAATAAGTCTCCAAAACACCAAACGATCCAATTGAAAAGCAGGGTACAGAACTAAATAGAAATTGTCAACAGAGGAATGAAAAATGGCTGAGAGACACCTCAGGATGTTCTCAACACTATTAGCCATCAGGAAAATGCAAATCAAAACAACTCTGAGATACCATCCCCCTCCTGTCAGAATGACTAAAATCGAAAACATGAATAGCAGTTTATGCTGGAGACGATGTAGGGAAATGGCAAAACTTCTCCACTGCCCTTGTACCGACAACTTGTACCACCATTTTGGAGACCAGTATGGAGACTCCTCAGGAAAATTGAAATCAGGCTACCACAAGACCCAGCAATTCATCTTTTAGGCGTATACCCAAAAGATGGACATTCATACAATTAGAGCATCTGCTCAGTTATGTTCATGGCAGCATTATTTAATTAGCCAGAAGCTAGATGTCCCTCAGCTGTAGAGTGGATACAGAAAATGTGGTACATCAACACAATGGAGGATCTTCAGTGGAAAAAAAATAGAATCTTGAAATTTGCAGGCAAATGGATGGCACTGAAAGAAACCATCCTTCATGAGGTCACTAAAAGCAAACCTGGTATTTACTCAGTCATGACACTTCTCCATACCTAGAACTTATGTTTCAGAAATTGCAGCAAAGGAGATTGTTAAAGGAATTATTATCTATAAGTCCCATTTTGCTATGCAGATATTGAGAGTCTGAGAAATAGAAAAAAATGTAATGTTTGGTTGTTTTCTATTAGAAGCTTTTTCTTTTCTAATGTGAGAAAGGATGGGAGTTAGTCTGGAGGGGAGGAGGAATGGGGAGAAACTGGGGGAGTACATGGAGAGGAAGGTTATAATCAGTATATTTTATATGAGAAAAGAATATATTTTCCAAAAAACCCCACCAAAGATGTTAAAGTTAACATTCTGATTTTCCATAATCAACTTTCCCCAATCAAGGTTCTTTTAAGATTTAGGATCATTGTTCATGATAACTGTACATTCCCATATAAAATTGTATGTTAAGAAGAACCAATTTAATGGAGAAAGAATTTACTTCCTTGTAATTGGAGTATTTTACTCATCCCTTATCATTTTCAAGGTGATGTTTTATCACTCTGACCTTTCTTGAGCCAGTGTCTCACTCAGTGTTTAATAATTTTCCTTACACTAGTCCTTCACAGGCTCCTTGGCTATAAATAAATAAACAATACAGGATATATTCTGATATAACCCCAATTCCCCAACTAAAAGACTGTATATGAGTTATTATAATATAGTTCAGCTTTACTTCCTGATTTAACAATAGTACCAAATAATTAAAAAAATAAACCACAGAAATGCTCAAAATACATAAACACACAAACACACACACACAGATACACACGCACACACACACACTGGTTGTTTTCTTAGCATATAATTTAAGATGTTTTATGTGACATGACACTTGACAGTGAATTATTTGGCTCGGCAAATTAAATCTCCTATAAAATTTTCCTCTGATTTTCCTGTTTTGAGATATATTTGTAGAGAAAAACAATGGCACAGTTAAAACCAAAATGTGTGTTATACATCAATATTTTATAGAAGAATTCAAATCTGAAGTATTTTTTAATTTTATTTTTTATTTCAGTTTGAAACTAGCTTGTTTCAGATGTCAGTCCCAGCTCCCTCTCTCTCCCAACCACCCATGCCCCTCACTCCAGAAACCACCCTAGCCCCCGGCCAAATCCCCACTCTGTTCCCCCGGGAGGGGGCTTTTGGCCTCCTTCAGACCCTGGGTCCTTTTTTTGGGTAGTCTTTTCTGCCTTGGCTTGACTCTCTGGCTGACGAGTTCTGAAGTGCTGATCTCACCATTTTTTTCTTTCTTTCGACCTGGCTCATGGGTAACAAACTGACAAAGGAAATTGACCCATCCTGTCCTCTGGGATGCCTCTTGGAGAACCCAAAACCCTTTCATTTAATGCCTCTCGTTAAGGCATCCAGACTCACTTATCTCAGTCCAAAGTACCTATTAGATAACAAATCCCACTGGTCAACTAATGGCTTTCTAGATCCAGATATTTTATGTTATCTTTCTAATCACTGCCAGCGATCTCATTGATGGAAGGAGTTATCTTATGTTCAACCTTTTCTCTATCTCTCTACTAAACATTCTCTTCAACATTCTTTCTTCCTCTAAATCTTATTCTTCTAGCTTTAAAAAGCTAAACCTAGAAAAATTCCTGCCGGTAAAAAGGCTTCCCACAACATCCCATCATGGCTAAACCTGTTTCAGGGCAGCAGCATCCTTCCAACTGGGAGTGTCCTACTTTGTCTCTCCTGTTCATTCAGCTTGAAATGACAAATTCCTCTTTTCTATCCAGCTTTGCGTCCACTGTATTTATTATCCATATAGATGCCAGAAGCTTACAAAGGCCTGACTTGGGTTAGAGTCTGCACAAGATACTCTAAGAGTTTTTCATTTTTTCCCCAAGAGTGAGGTTTGAGGTTTCCTGCACAGACCCATGAGGGGTTTCTCGAGTTTTGGATATACGGTGGTCACATATCTTTCTTCCTCACTCGTGGAGAAAAAAGATGCTTCTGCCAACAAATGGGAATGTGTTATGGAGGCTGCCATTTTGACCATGTGACCTAACCTGGGAGCAGCTATCTTGGCAAGTAACCTAGCTGTAGGCACATCCACTTTGTCTAGCCAACTTCTGCAAGCAAAGCCTGCTGACAGATACAATTCATTTACTTTTTGTCTCTTTTGTGCTCTTATTTTTGTCTCTAATTTCATCTTTCCCTTGCCCTCTTACGCATAGCTTGTTTATATATTATTGTACCTTTCCTGGGTACCCTGTTCTATCTGCAGCAAATCCTCCTTTCTTGTCACTGACTATCTCTTTAAATCTGTCTGTTTGCTACAAGTGTGGATCAAACATTTTTACCCAATCATGTTTAATATATCTATTCGTATGTGTAAAATATAAGGTAACAGTGTATACAATTTAAATTCAACTATGTAAATACCAAATATTTCTAAATTGTTATATCTTTAAGAGATGTTAAACATTTAAAGTTATAAGGGTCTATTTCAAATGACCAAATTATAATACCCAGTCCTTCTTGTAAGCTGTTTAGAAAGGTAAAGCTACTGTTACCTCTATTCTCTAGCAACATATGTGCTTTAGGCAAGTCACTAAAGATGCATTTTGTTTACTGAGATATGCTAAACAGACAGATTTACTTCAAGTGCTCAGAGATCTAGAGAACATGACATTTAAAAGTTTTATTTAAATGCTTTTTATAACAGAGAGACAGGCCAGTTTCTGGCACCACCCCATTTCCTCCAAGAAGACTGGTGGACACTAAAGAAACTCTGCCCACAAAAGTGACAATGCTGGCCACTAAGCAACCCTGCCCTTCACCTCACCTGCTTCAAAGGAATCTTTAGGCCAATAACAAGAGGACAATGGAATCGACTTTTTCCACATTGCTTGGGTCAGTGGTAGGAATTCCTTCCTATAAGTTCCCAGTCCACAGGTCTCACTCTCAGTAAAAGGCAGGTGTCTTAGGAAACTAGGGCTTCAGCAACTGTGGAGATCCTTGGGCATGGTTATCCATGCAGTCAGATACTAAGTCTCTCATTTTCCAATCTCATGTGAAACGTTATCCTGATCAACAATTCTGATGCTTTAGGCAGTTAGTAGGTTTGTCAGCTTAAAGTAATACACAAGGCAAGGCTCTGTCATAAAACAGATTTCAGGAGCAGGTATTGTAAGTTTTATCTATATAAGATGGTAACAAAATAAAGTAAGTTGTTACATTAAAAAATAAAATATTTCCCTGGTTTCTCTCTTACATTATACTACTGTTCATAGTCTTACCATTAATCAATAAAGTTCTGATAAGCTACTAATCTCACTCCAACAGAGTATTAAACAAATATACCGCTATAAGATCATAACTAGAAGCTCAAACTTAAGGTGTTTTTCATTGTGCTAAAAAATCTGTCAATTTTTAAAATGTTAATGCTTTCATCCATATGTTTTCTAACACATATATGCTACTGATATATCTAATAGTTAAGTTTTCACAAACTCAAAGATTCATGTAAGTTCCAAAAGGCAAATTGGACCCATCCAAAAAGGTCAGACTCACTCCAGATATTATTCAACTTCTTGTGGCCCTGGGACATCTTTCCCTCATAATGGGTCTCCTTGAGAACCCCTCCCTCATCTTACAATCTTCCCCTCAAATACCAGGACCCAAGAAAAAAATGTAACCAACCTTGTCCTCTACTCTGCTAACATCTTGCCATATCTTCAAAGGCACCAGAAGGTTCCATACAGCCTGGACTGCGATGGAGTAACCACCTACCCCATAGCATGGAAACACCCTAGCTTTCTCTAGTTCACCTAAAGATGCTCAACCCAACCCAGGTCAGCAGGAAGCAGTCTTAAGAACTCAATGTCCTTATTCCCTCACCTGCCACATCTAACACCCTCATCTCTTTTTAATCATAAATAAAGGTGGGAATGAAAGGTTCAGGCATTATTCTGGCCTGTACTTTTCCCTGGCAGGATGCAGGATGCAGTCAGGAAGCACTTTGTGCAGCCCAGAGTTCTGTGAGAAACACTCATATGCCAAGGACCCCTTTAATGGGTCCTGCCTACTTATGCTCTCTTTTACTCTCATTATCTCATCCTCTCTTTTTACTCTTGACTTCCTCTCTTATTTTTCTCTCTTACCTCCACCCCCTCTCTCTCTGTATCTCTCTCTCTCTCAGCTCTGCACATGTTGGTTACTGCTCACCCCCTTTTTCCTCCCCTGTCCACCAATAAAACTCCAAGTGGGTCCTTTGACTCATGGATTGTGTCCCGTTACTAGGTAAAGATAGACATTTTAACAACAGTATCATCCTTGTGGATCGCTGTAAATCTATCTAGAGCGGGACCTCACCTCAAATGTAAAATGACTCCCTCTATTCGGGTATCTCTCATCCTGCTCTTGTCTATTCTTCCCCTGTCTCAACATTGCTGCTCCCCCAAGTCCTCTCCCCTACTCTTCCCACTGTTTCTTTTTCTTGGCTCCCTCTCTTCTCCCCACCGTGCTTGCAACCTGCTCAGGAGATCTTGCCTCATTCCACCTTCTCTGGTGTACCCTGCATAATTCTTTCTACTGTAATTTCTAAAATATCAAAATTGCTGAAAATCCAATGCACAAAGTTCATTTACAAAATACAAAGCAGATTGATTCAGGAATTAACACAGGAGTAACAAAGCAAAATTCTCTTCAGGATTTATGTATAAAGCCACATCTACACACAAAAAAAGCTTAACAGAAAAACTCCTGTCTTGTAAATTATGTTCAGTCTTTAGTTAACAATGAAATCCTTAAACTGAAAATGTAAGAAGAAAGGAACTCAGTGCCCCTGCCCTGCCACCTGTGTTTGCTTCTTGGGAGAAATGGAAAACAAACAGAAACAGCCATTTAATCAAAGAAATCCTGCTCTCAAGTCACTCTGCTGCAACCCGGGACCGCGACTGTTTTCGGTACTCCGGGGAAATCGCAAATAATCAGATACCATTTACAAAATGAAATTCCGTTTTCTAAGCTATTCCTGTCCAACTTGGAAGTGCGACTGTGTTTGCTTATTGGGCAAAATCTCAAATAAAGAGAAGATTTCATTTAAACTATTAAACCAATGCTCCAAGTTTGTCTGCTATAGCCTGGAAGTGCGACTGTGTTTACTGCTCTGAAGGAAATCGCAAACAAAGAGAAACTTTGGTTCCTTTGGTTTCCATGGCAGCCAGGTCCGACCCCTGAATGGGATTCTGAGGCACTTCCTGTAGTGGTTCCTAAGGCAGGGTCGGGGGAGGGGCAACGCAATAATTCTTTAGCTTTAATGTGCGTTTTACAGTTGGTAATGCCCAGAAGGGTTTTTCACGAATGCTGTGTTTCTAAATCCATTCCTCAAGTAGTGTAGAATTGTGTTTTAAAAATAATTTTACAAACGAAAGAACACATCGCAATAAAGCACTTCACAATCTTTTATGGTGCACCCTAAGAGGCTGCAGAGTTAAGAGGACACACGTTAGGGACTGGTTTCACCTTGATGATTTCCCGAGCATCACTCTCTCAAGATATGGTTTATCCAGGAATAATTAAGTTATCAATGAATAAAAATTATTACACGTAAAATAAAACATTTTAATTTCCAAAGAAGTTTACTTATTTTGATAATGTAATGAAAATTTAAGACTTTTTAAGGCAAATTTAAAAAAGCACATACTTCTCACTTTAACAAATACTTTAACACGATTTAACCCTGTAAAGGTTGAACATTCTACACAGTAATTCAGAAAAATACATGGAATCTAAGGAAAAAAAGAAACACAGATACCTGTCTCCTGGTAAATTTGAATCATATCTTCACTCAAACTAAGGAACTAGTCTATGACTGAATTATATTTCCATACACTTTGGTATAAATTTTAGATTTGGATATGATCTGAGATATTATATATTACTAAGTAGTAAGTATATGGATAAGCAAGCTTTGGATAGTCCTCATAAGAATTAATTTATTATTATTTTTGTGGAAAGAGTAGTCTGTTTGTCCCAAGACTAACAATACATTGTAAGTGTTAGTGTATGAGTGTGCCTAAAACAGACAGAATATCATTAGAATCTCCCTAAAGTTATCACGAGATTTTAGATTTTAGTTCTTCTTTCCAGGGACTTAAAGGAGGACATGACATGTACTTGTCACGTTTTCTTTCCTTTAGGCTACATGTCCCATGTATCAGAAAGAGCTTAATGATATTTCTTCATATTCTTTATCGTTACAGCTTCTAAAAGATCTACTATTCCATGCTCTATGATGATTGCCTACAATTTTTAAAGATAAATTGTCAGAGGTATCAGATAATGTAGGTTTGCAATCTTAGGTTCTTTGGGAGGGTATGAAAATTACAACCCATATATTAGACTAGTCTGAAACCACAGATAAAATTCAAGGCTAGTCCCTGAAAGTTGGTTAACTTCATAGTTAAAACTGACAATTGATTTTCAGATATGTGTGTTCTACTTGTAGTAATTAGATAGACCAGAAAACAAGTAAAGGACCATCAGGGTGTATTTAAAGAGAACATAAATTTGGGAACAATTGTATAATGGACAAAGAGAAAATCATGTTACATGCAGGGTTAAATGTTGAGAAGAATGGAAGAGGTAGGAACAGGAAGGGATATGATGGAGGATAAATAGCACTGAACTCATTTTGCATAATACATATAGGAACCTTCTACTATAAACATGTCTTTTATGTGTAGATATATGTATCAGCATGTAAAAATAGGGTCAACAGACAATAGGACAACAGTTTCTCTACTGATATTATAGACTACCAAATACAAAGGTCAATGCAAGAAATGTGTTATCTCCTTGTTGTTGGTTCAAGGGATGGGACATTCATTACAGATTATTGGTAATATTCTCGGTTAAACTCTAGAATTTCACAGTAAATTGCTATTGCTGAAAACACCAAACACTTAAATCATAGGACAGTGAGAAATCAACATATATTGAACTGAAAGTCTGATCCCTACTAGATCGGTTTGGAAATGCTGGGAGGTTTCCTACATGCTATCAGAGATAAAATAAATTACCAATACTCTTGAACTTTGAATACAATGTATTAAAATGACTGATCTGTGAAAAACTGCCATGTGATAAAACAATGGCAAGAATAAAACTGGAATAAACTGAAGTTTCCTAATAGCATTTAAAGTCCATTCCACAAGATGAAACCAATACATGGTACTGTTACTAGGGCCAGGAGCACGTGACCAGGCAGGCCCTAAGTCCTAGGAGGAATTCACTACCAGCATTGCGGTAATAGCATTTAACTAGCTCCTAAAAATTAATATTCATTGTCATAGATAGTACATCATTCAGTCTCCCTCAGAGAGGAGAAATTACATAAAAACATACATCAAGTGGTTAGGCCTAATTACTTTCCCAGAATGGAGGCAAAAGTATTTTCAGTTCATATTATTCAGATTAATATATGTTAATTTTGACATTATGTTGCATAAATTTTCGTGTGTCAAATGTTATATGATAAACAAGGAACAGCTTTTATGTTCTAAATACCTCTGAGGTCCATCTTCCATGCATTTATATTTTATAGTATTTCAGAAAAACCTTCATTGTGTTTTGAGATGGGCTTGTGAGAACTAAGGATTTTATTTATTACTCAACAAATTCACATGCATATAGAGTTATCTGGGTCTTCTCAAACTCATTTTCCTGAGTTTTCTCAACACTGCCTTTTAACTTGGGCATATTTTATATATTTCATAAACAACTAAATATTATCATATCTATCCCTACCTACATGACACAATGCATCCTGTGTTTGCACCAACATGATGCTTTCCCAGTTATTTTTGATGCATTTATCTGAGAGTAGCATTATATGTATTTAATTAAATTTCTGATTACTGTCTATGAACAGAGCACTTGTAAAGACGAGGTTGAAACATGTTTGTGAAATTACAAGTCACCATGTCCTACCAATTGAGTACTAAATCTGGCTGGGTCCCAAAGTTAGACTATAGCTTAAAATATACAAAGGAAAATACAGGAAAGAAACAAAATCACAACTCAGTATTCTTCAAAAACAAAGGATTTTTAGAACTTTTCTGGAAACAATACTGAATGGCTGACGTGGTATTACTTAGGTCTCTCGTGTTGCTGAATTCAGTCAACTCTCAAATCAGCCTTCCGTGTGCATTTACTCAAACACTGTATAAATGACCTATCTATGAGTACATATGAATATGCAAATATGTTTACATTTGACTTACATGAATACTGACTTCTAAAATTTATTATATGGACAAATCAAGCACTAAGTTAATTGTTCCACATTTTAATTTTCAGTAACATTTCATAGCACTTGTATGAAATTTGGCTGCATTAAAAATTATGTGTGACAAAAATATGTTGAAAGCTGTAACAAAATCATTCTTTATGGGAACAAGGAAACATTTCTATTAAGTGAAAAAAGAGTAATAACATATCTAGTTCTAATTTTGTATGATTCCTAATGTATTATTTAAAATTCCAGTTCAGGTCCTTACTCCCTATACATGACTTCAGTGATAATCTATGATTTTACTTATACATCCACACATACCCAGACAGTCACACTGCCTCATCTGATTGCCTTACTGCAACCAACAAAACGACTGATTTTTGAAAATGCATGCTCACATAATTTATTCATTTTTTTATAAATTTCTCTAAGACTTTTGGGTCTAATAGTACAATGCACAACGTTTAAGGCAAAATTCATGAAGGAATACGTAGTTAATATAAGATCATAATTTTTCATGTCCTTTGGGAAAGGAGGCACATGAATTTGAATGGTTTAAACATTATTCTTAGAATATTTGCCATTGCAACATAGCATAACTTGATACAATAGGACTATATCTTTTCCAAATAACAAATTTGAATACTGATTTTTATTTGAGAGTTACATTGTAATAACATTTACACTTATACAGCCATGTGCAACAATAAGATTTTAGGTTCTGAAAAATAAAGAAGTCAGAGCATACATAACAATTTAACCAAAATAAAAGTAACATTTCTTCAGCCACATTTGTTGGTACTTAACTGCCAAATCATGAAAGTCTAAGACTGGTTATGTAGAAATTCTTCCCCATTGTGTTGTTGCTAGCAAACAACAATTGGGAACAGGATGCAAATAAGAAAACCTCAATGCAAGTTTGCATATGACATTTAGAATGTGACAATTGGGGTCAGCACTGATTCTCAGGAACACATTTCTAACCATGTGAACTATGAGAATAGGAATTCTCTACCATCCATGTTCACAAAACAAAGCAACTCAGTAATTTATCCAGTAAAAGCAATGTGTAGGCAGAAGTTAGTGTTTATCTTGATTCTGCCACACTATAGTGACAAATAAACACACAGAGGGTTACATAAATCATCAACTATTTGCCTTTTAGCAAAGGCTACTCATTGGCTCGCTCCCTCTAATTACTAACCCTTTTGTATTAGTCAGTGAATCTCAAGAAAATGACCAGGTCATCTATTTTCACAGAAGCTACATAGCATCTTTCTGAAGACTTGCTCTGCATATTCCTCTCTGAGAATTTCCTACTCTGGTTGTATTACTTGTACTTTCTCCCTTGCTATATCCTGCCAGACATTTGGCCAGGACAACGTTTTTCATCAATGAAGAAGAGAAATATATACTCACATCACACAGAAGGACATCCTGCATCATCTCCTCTTTCTGTCTGGATAAGCAATGAAGTTTAAAGTTAAAATGGTACTATTAAGCTTTAGAAGACTTAATAAGCAAATATTTGAGTTAACAATATTTAGTCGATTAGCATTTGGCAAATTTAAAGAAAACATTCAATTCTCTATCCTATTTTTGGTACTTTAAAGTTATATATGCAACTTATTTACTACCATAACTAAGGGAATCCATAACCATAAATATCTCCTTAAACAACATGAAAGACTACAGAAGGTAATGTATAATCTCTAGAATTGACAGTGAGATCTTGATGCCTAGAAGGTCACTCAAGGATCATCTTCAACATTGTGGAATCCCTCTTCATCTTATAAGCCTAGAATGTCTGGCAGACTTTTTGATAAAGCAGGTTAATGAAGAATCATTCTGTCCCTTGAAAGTTCAGCAGTCATTTTTCTTTGTAACCTGCTGGTCCAGTTTTGACAACTTGCTGTGAAGTCATCCAAGAAGTGAAGTTTCTTGACCAAAAAGCTAGTCCTGCCATGTCAAAGGCAAACTCCACAATGACTTTCCTTGATGCCCATCTTCCTCTTTGATGTAATATGCTGTTTTAAGAAGATGATCATATATAGAGATGACCAATTCCTGTCTTATCAAGTAATGTCTATAGTCAGTTCCTTTTTTAAAATGAAAAGTGTGAAAAGGAAGAAAAAAATTTGGCAATCATTGGTAGCTTAGGTAAATGTTAATGCCAAACTGGATAAAAAAGAAAAAAAACAACAACAAAAGAAGTAGAAAATATACTAGGGAAGATATCAATGTTATGCATACAATATGGCTTTCTCAACATTTATAACACCCTGGATCTGTCTGCATAATCACCATTTCTGGCAAAACATCTGATTTGGCTCATGATTTACATACTTTTAACCATAAGCAAAATAAGCCACAATAAACACTTTGTTGAAAGACCACTACATCAAATACTTATATGCCATGGCCTGTAATATCTACATTTATGAAAGAAGAAACAGTACACCTATTTCCAGGATGTTGGAAAGGGTATGTGTGGTGAAATGCTCTACTTACAAGGCCATTTACACTTAATTCCTAAAAGACTATTCACGTTATTACTTAGATCAGGAAGATTATCAATCAAGAAAATACAGGATTTAATCCAGGAGTGTACAGCCCCATCATTCTGAATATTTTCCAAGAAAACATTCTATGATGCTTAACTAAAGTCATCTAATTACAAAATATTTACAGTTTGATACGTGGGAACCCGTCAAGTCATCTGTGCCTTTCCTAATTATGGAATAGGCAGCTTAATGTTGCTCAGTGTGAAAAAAACCTTTATATCTACTATCATAAAATTACATTCGTAGTAGAAACATCACTTTTATAAACACAGAAAAAAATCCCTAAAGAAAAGTAAAAATGATCTTACTACACTATTCTGAGGAAAAGGTAAGGGGACTCACTATAGCAGCGTTTCACAACTGCAGTCATGAAACTCCTGTTTCATGAAATAACACAAAACACACACAAAACCTGAATTACCATATAGTCTACTAATAAAATCTCGTAAAATAAGGAACTAAAATAAAAATTATATACACATAATAAACCTAACATACATACCTTCTCAGCATATAACTGGATTCTAACAAAGCATTCTTTAAAGGATCACCTGATGACCTATACATATACTTTTATTGGTAACCTTGTATCTACAGGTACTCATACTGAAAATTGAAGATTAACCTTGTATTATGTATGTAATAGGCTACTACAGCAATTTAATGTGTAATTTTTTAAAGGCAACCAAAAGGTACACTAATGCTATGCTGCTATATTATGAACGAGGCCAAAAAAATACTTTCCAATAGGAACTCTGGGAAGAGCAAGATTGAAAGAAAGCCTATAGCTGGCTTGCTCTTCTTTGTAGGGAGCAATGGAATAGCAGAGATGACTCAATAATGTAAAGCAAGCTATTTAAAATGGAAATAATAATAATAATAAAACATAAAATGAAATTAATAAACTTATTGATAAGTTTTCCAGATAGTAGTAGTAGGAAATTTGGTAAATCAACTTAAGATAATTTTTTATTACTGTACAGGGCTTTACTAGATCATTGGATTACCTGGCAAATGACTTCTATTATTCTCTGCTGCCTTTAATGATTTATTTTAATTAACATTCCAGCAAACAGCCTCTATTTGAGTCTTCATTTTTACCCTATATTTCCAGTTTGTTGAAGCCACTCTGCAATAAGGTCTTGTCTTAATGAGGACTAACTGTATTCTTTATTGTTATTTATAATACCCAAATTTCTCATATTTAAAATAAATTTGCAATATATAAATTTTTTGGAAAGGTTAATTTAGAAATCAATACTTTTAGCAACAGGTACCTTTGGTACATTTCCTAAAAGGCTATTTAGCTGGGTTAATGGTTTACACTTGTGATTCCAATGGTTGGGAAGTCCACGCAAAAGCATTCCAAACATGACAGAATTGTGTACATGTCCAGTTCAAGGCTAGCACTGCTCTGTCACAGAAAATAAAATAAATAACTGTATTATGAAAACTACCATTTGGTGATTGTGAAACTCTAAAGATTTCTTTGTTGGATAAACATGGGATTTGTAACTAGCCAGACACACTGAAACTTAAAATACAATACATTCTGTTTACTTCGGATGTCTAATTCCTATCTCTCCAAGTTAATGTATATAGTCAATTTTAAAAAATAGAAAAAGTATGGAAAAGAAAAAAAACTAGCAAACAATGGCAGCTTTTGTAAAAGATATGGCCACAGTTGGGTTAAAAAGATAAAACCAAACCAAAAAATAAAGGAGAGGTAAAACAACTAACAATGATGATTACACTAAGAAAAAATTCTATGCTATGTTCTTGGACTATAGTTTGCTCTGGAGTTACAAGGTACTGCATCTGTCCTTATAATACATATCTCTGCCTAAACTACTGATTTGTCACGCTATTTACAGATTTTAATTACAAAACATGTAAAAAAAACACAATAAACACTTTGGGAAAGACCACCATAGGATACATTTGCATGTCACAGGCTGGAATATACACATTTACGAAAGAAGTAACAGTACACCTCTTTCTATGAGGCTGAAAAGTGTATGTATGGTTGGTTGATAGTGTATGTATGGTGAGATGCTCTATTCACAAGGTTATTCACAAGTAATTTCTAAAAGACTACTCACCTTATGATTTAGGTCAGGATATTAATTAATCAAGAAACTACAGGATTTAATCCAGGAGTGTACGGCCCCATCATTTTGAATGTTTTCAACAATAACATTCTATGTTGCTTAACTAAAATAATCTAATTACAAACTATGTACAGTTTGATACGTGGGAATCCACCAAGTCAACTGTGCCTTTCCTAATTTTGGAATAGGCGGCTTAATGTTGCTCACTGTGCGGAAATGAAAGACTATATAACTAATATCATAAAATTATATTAACAGAAAAAACATCACTTTCATAAACATAGAAAAAATCTCTAAAAAAAGAAAAGTAAAAATGATCTTATTACACTATTCTGAGGAAAAGGTAAGGGGACACACTATAGCAGCGTTTCACAACTGCAGTCATGAAACTCCTGTTTCATGACATAACAGAAACACACACAAAACATGAATTAACATATAGACTACTAATATAATCTCCTAAAATAAAATAATATATGAAAGCAAACATGCAAATATCCTCAGCATACAACTTAATTTTAACAAAGTACCCTTTAAATGCTTGTGCAGTGCAAACTAAAGCTTCCTTTATTTCTTTACCAACCAGTCTTAATGTTATTACTGTTCTGTTATTTAATCTTCAGCACTGAGAGATAAGTATTTATTTCTTAATGCCAAGTTATAGTTTTAATATTAGTTTTTGTTGCATAATCCATTAGTATAAATAGTTAATATTCCATATTAATACTTTGTGCTACTGTTATTCTCCTACACTTTAAGGATACAGCATTTTAGTATTTTCATTCCAGTTTTATCAATACTACTTTCTCAATGTTCATTGGTTAAAACAATCCATTCAACCCCAACTCACCCCTACTTTGACACAAGTTTTCAGGTATATATTCCTGGATGGCATCAATTATACTGTGATATCTATGCTAATTTTGAACTCCTGATCTTCTGCCTCTACTTCCCAAGTGCTTGTATGTATGAGTGCACAATCATGTCCAACTTTCCCTCATTTAGTTCAAAGTGATGAACCAGCCAAATTTTGAACTGCTATTTGGAATGAATTATAGTCAAAATAATCTAAACAGGAAACTAGAATCAATCATGCTGAACAGACACATGAAATGCAAAACCTTTGAAATCTTTGCAACTGTTACGTAGACCTTCAAGCTGAAACCACTGAGCTTTATCATCAAACTCAAGCTCCATTTTCCTTTATAGTCATCTTTGCTTAGTTTTCGTTTATGCACCCAAAGCTGTCAAACGAGAAGAACATTCTGCATTCTGTGTGCACGATCACTGGTTTCATCTTCTGAGTCAGAAAAATTCTGGGATATTGAGGTGTGCGAGGCAGAGCTGCAGCGGGCAAGAGCATTCTGGAAAACACAAACAATGGGTTAGCAGGAGGTGATATTTTCAACAGAAATCCACAGACTGAATCACTCTGACACAGCAGCAAAAATACACTCTGTCATACTTTGGGTTTGGGCAATTGATGCCTGAACACAAATATCTTAGCAGATTACCAGAATATAAAAATGAGCTTCAGAAGTACTTCTGGATCTTAATGGTCTTTTTTTTTATTATTCCAGAAGAGTTGGAGTGTCTATGCTAAATCGCTAACAAAATGAACTAACAATGGGTTTCCTAGAAATCTCAACTCTTGCAGTTGAATAGGAGTGAAAGGCTCTCGAGGTAGGTATGTCAGCAAGTTACTGAGGCAAGTGAGGAAATCAATGCAACTGTGAAAGCTGACGAGGACCACTTTGGATTTTGTTGCTAATTCTGGTGGGATTTCTTCAAAGGTATATGCATTCTAAATTATCTAAGGCGTCCCTCTCTGCGGGCATACTGTGGAGCCTGTTACAGCCCAGGTTAAGGGTGGGCAGGTCTCCCCCTCCCACAGCTAATCAAGCCCCTCCTGGAAGAAGTTGCCTGTGAGGCAATGTACCTGGAGTCTGAGACAGAGTGGAGACTGGTCGAGTCCCTCCAGCAGCAAGGCTGTGTTGTCAAGCCTGTTGTTCCTGTCCATCAGCATGCTCAGGCTGCTCTGAGTCAGCAGCTGGGGTACCAGGGCCATTAGCTGCTCCCTGCTCTTGTCCAGGAGCTGGAGGTGGGGGAGGCTGCTGCTCACCTCCCTGGCAGGGATGTCAGATGGTTGGCTGCAGGGCAGCAGGAGCCACAGGAGCTCGGGTTCCAGCCCCATGAGCGGGTCCCTGCTCATGTCCAGGAGCTGGAGGTGGGGGAGGCAGCTCCTCAGAGCCCTGGAAGCATTGTCTGATGGTTTTAGAGCAGCAGCAGCCACAGCAGGGCCACCGGCGATCACAGCAGCTCCTCTGCTCTCCTCTCCAGCTCCCACTCCAAAATCAGGCCTACATGCTGAGCATGGAGCAGCTGAGTTCGGTGTCTCCAACTCTGGCCTCACCCAACTGTCTGAATTCCCAGCCTGCTTCAAGCTGACACCGTGGCACCTCCTGGAACCGGAAGTGACCTCTGTGTGGGAAGTGACTGGGCTAGGAGGCGTTCTGCTGCTGACTCACCCCTTTCTCTAAATTAATAAAATCTAGCTGTGTCATCTGATGAACTGAAAATGTGTTCAAACAATCTCTAATACAGAGCAAATGTAGCTGAGATCTTTGACAGATGATTAATTCACGTGTGAGATGTAATATGTGTGAGAGTCCTCTGTGCATCTCATTTTCCACTGCATGTGTTAGGATCACAGACTGGGTTCAGCACAGACACTTTTTTGTCTCCTCAGATTTCCGTGTAGCAACCAGAAAAGTTAAGTTGATCCTTGAGAGTGAACTCAGAGGACAGCATCAGAAAAAGTGACGAAGGAAAATTGGAAGGTTTCATAATGTTTGTTGTAGCTTGTTTCCTTGGTTATAGTAAAGCGATTTTTATATGAAGTCACATTTTTAATAGCTGTGCACACAGTCATTCCGCAATAGTCTTGTATTACATGTATGAACCGCTGAGTTTTCTCTCTCCAGTAAGCATAAGAATTGGTCTGGCAATCCCAGGACTTGTGAAGCAGAAATTGACAGATATCTTTATGCTGACTGTCTAGGTGAAATTAAAAGATGACTTTCTTGTACTGAAAACAGTGACACAGATAAGTCCAGAAGTAGCAGTAATTTGTGCTGATAAAGTATTTATATTCTTGCTGTTATTGCTTTTCAAGGTAAGGTATAAACAGGTCTACTACATTTATCTAATGGGGTTCACATAACAAACCAGCACAGTTTCAATAAATTTGAAATTTAGGAATAATTGAGTTTACTGAGATTCCTTAAGAATGGAGATATGAGAGGTGTTACTTATATGTATATGGGTGTTCCTCCATCTTAACATCCACACCTGGGAAGTCTTTACCCAAAGACCTAAGGGGAAAAAAGGAAGGAACATTTGTTATTGCTGCATAAATGTAGATTTTGCTATACTGAACCAAGGTCCACACTCGTATGTATATGCTCATGTATATATGTATGTTTGTGTCTATCTTTGTATGTATGCATTATATATAACGGACTTTCCTCCTGCAAATAACAGCAGAAATTCTTTAAGCAGGTAGTATCAGGTGAACATTTCTGAGTTTTGTGCTGTATCCTTTTTATATAATATTCATGATATAATAGATAATATTTTATATTTAATAAAGTATATTAAATAATATGTGTAAGTTTTAACATATTTTGACTAAAATATTTCTTACAATTTTTGATATTATAATAAACTTAAGTAGTTCCTCCTTTCCACTAGACGTGTGTCAACTTTGTTTGCTATGAAAGTCATGCCATCTTTTTATTAATAATTATTACAAGCATATATGTTTATGCATAAACATATATTCTCTTAACATTATACATATATGTATATATATATATGTATAACTTGTATCATCATTAATATGTTAAATGTATGTGTGATTTCATGGCTGACCCTTTGATATTGAATATGCACTAGTACTTCCATGTGAAGGGTTGAGACCTCATCTAATTTTCTTATGTTTCAAATGATTTTTTCTCTTTTGGCATTTGACTATTTTCAGGAAAGGGGCACCACCACTCTCCCGATTAAATCACACAATGTGTGTCTCCTATTTTTACTAATGAGTGCCCAGCATTATGTGGTTTGTTTCTAGCCAGCTTTTCTGAACTTAAATTAATCCCTCTACATCTTCTCTTACTATACTGCCTCTTCTACTCCTTTATCATCTTTATACTCTCTTCTGGACCGTCTTGCATATCCTTGTTCATGCATCATTATTGCCCATGCAGCTCTTCACTTGACCACCAGGAATTATAGAAAGGTACATGTAAACCACTTCACAGAGTGACAACAAAGGTCACATGCATTACAATAATATTCTAACACAGTTTTCTCTTCCATGATAATATGTCTATTACTGATGTCCTTGTTCACCTCATGTTTAGGTTCTCACCTTTTTGAAACATGATGTGTTCATATTCTTACATCCCTAGAAGATATATTCTTATATATTAGTCTCCCAGAATCCTCTGTCTCTTCTACACCACTCCTCCAAAATGATCCCTGAGTCTTAGGATCAAATATTGTATTGTAGCTGTGTCCATTGGCATTCCATTCAACATCTATGCATATCGTCTAGTATTCCGTCTAGGAACTCTTCTCTGTTGCAAACATAAGTATCCTGGCTGAGGGGTTGCGTATAAACATTTATGTGATTATAAATACAGATATTTAGAACGTTTGACATTCTTTTGGTTTATTAAATTACCATTACTTGATTCTCCTTCAAGATTGATAATGTCCGTATACCTAAATATCTTGGAAGGGTTCCAGCTCTCGTCATGATTTTTCCCTTATTGAGTAGCCTTTAGTTAGAGTTATTTGTTATCCTCAAAGTATGTTTGACATCTGTATTCTCTTAAGTTCATTTTGCCATGATGGTCATAATTATGTTTCACAGGAATCATAGCACAGTGATTGCTTCCTACCTTTGAAAGCTTTCATAATGACTTCAGGCACAGTAGAAGCTATTCCTCAGGTTGGGAGATTTCAAATTAGGTACAGTTCAAGAGCATCTGAATCCTGCCTCTGAATACAGTACATAGGCCTATAAGAAAATAACACGCAGGCAAATACACACACACACACACACACACACACACACACACAAGCACATATACACATAGGTGGGATAGTGTACTTTGAACTCACAGTTGGAACACCCACAACATTACAGTAGTCCCAAATGTTTCTGAATTACAATTGAACAAGCATATGGAATCATTGTATAGAGATAAGAAGGAGGCAGGTTTATTATATGCATTGAACATGGAAGCACATCTAACTAAACTGGTAACAGGTATGTTTGAAAGTGAGCAATATTAAGGCAGTAAAAACATGGTGATAAAATCTATGATTCATGTTTTGTGCATAGTGTCAACACTTGCAATTGTAGTACCTGAGAAACATTTGACATCCCTATGATGATCATCATATGAAGTTTTGCCGCTCCAATGGGGAAGATGTCATATCTTTACCATATCTGTAACGTATATTCCCTTAGATTATCACTTCTCCTATGTATCAGACTTAGAGAATACATCATTATAACCATACTCAGTGAAGAGTCTGTAACTTAGAAATTTATAACAAGAAGGGAAAGAATCACATGTAACTTGCAGAAGAAATTCTGTGTCTCCAATGCATCAGATTTGGTTTCATATGCATTCTGTTGAATTTTACTTCTTTATATGTTGCATGATTTCTAAATTTCCATATTAGACCTGCGTATATTTTTTGTATTGAGTGATATTCTGTATACATAGTTATGTCCTTCTCAAAAGGTATATATTACCTTCCCTACATTAAGCATAATATATAAATGCAGAAATGCCTGGAAAATGAATACTCGTCAGGAGAATATTGAATGTACATGACCAGTTTGTTTAATATTCTAATATGAGTAAAATTCTGTCTTTGGGCATTCAATTTTCAAAATTTTCATTTCCAAAAGTAATACCTGAGCACTTGTCCTCATATTCTGAGTGACATAGTCTGTAAATATTTTTCTTTGTGTATCTTAAGGTGACTTGTAGACTTGTCTACTCTTATATTAATGTAGTAGTTTATATTTAAGGTATTGTGTGTTAAAGTGAATTGAACATGTGTCCTTTTCTGTCTGTGTATTTTTCTCAAGTATTTGCTAGTAGTAGGGAGTTTGCTTCATTTCTGTTTTTTTTCTTTTGTTTTAAGTTTTCCAAGACAGTGTTTTTCTGTCTGTTAGCTGTCAGCTCATTTTGCTCTCTCTGTGAACACAGCAATCTGTAGACTAGGTTTAACTCCAACTCGTTGAGATCTAATTCATTCAGTGTTTATCATTAAGTTTCATTCAGTACACAAAACATCCTAGGTGATTTCCAGGAAACTTGTGTTAGCACATACCATAAGATCTTTAGAGGGCATAATGATTACATGAGTCCACAACTTTCCTGTCCCCTGTCGGTTACACAATCTTCATTTATGACAGGTGAGATGGTCCCAAATAACCACAGTGTGGATTTTAGTCATCAAGCACATGCTAAGTATTTATGGAAACATACATAATGGTTACAAGTACAATGTGACATTCTTGTAAAAGCTAAATTTGGTGAAAGGTTGACCCAAGAAAAAGTTGAAATGGGTAGATATAATGAGTTTCATTATATGGAATAATAGCACTCTCAATGGCTGTGTTTACATGACTGTAGAATATTGTTAAGAAGGCTTCATATTAAAGAGAATTATCTTTGTACCTCTCTGTACTAATTCTCCATAAAATAACATCAAAATATTATTGTATAAAACAGATGACATTTGGTGGAATCTGTATCCACAAATACATGATGAATACTAAATAGATATACTGAAAAAACAAAACTGCATCTCCTTCATAATTATTCATCCTTTCAAATGCAGATGCACTTGCTCAGGACATTGTTAGCCATATAGAACTCTTGCCCTTATTCATCTTCTCCCTCATACACTTAATTTGTCAATGGTTAATAAAAGCCATTAATGTTAATACATTAGAATATTTATAGATCTAAACAAATAACAATTTGGAATTTGTTTCATGTAAAATGGAATATTCTGCAGAATGAGAAGGCAGATAGACAATACCAGCGTAGTAATCTACTATGGACACAGGAGAATGAGTATTGTGTACATTTCCTTCATAAACACAATATCACACTGCTAGAAGTAATTGTCTTCCTGACTAAACTCATTGGGTTGATTGGTTTCTCTATGTGTGCATTGCTCCCAAAGCCATTGTGATTTTTTTTACTCCTTAGTCATTCACAAAACCATTACATTTGGGTTGATAATGTTAAATTACAGACATCTTTCTCCGTAGCATATTTGTATCATGAATTGCAAAACTAGTGTCTATGTTGTTGACTGTGGAATAATAGAAAAAAGACCTAGACCAACTTTCTTACTTACATCATAACTATAGTGGATATTATTAGCTCCCATTTTGTGAATTTGTAATACAAAGGATGTCGCAAGTCTTCAAGGTTCCTCTGACAAATACTTTCAAACTCCAACGTAGCAAAGGTTAATATTTTATTTTTGATGTCATTTTCATTTTTGTCCCATAACAACAATATGATTATATTCATCAGTACTTTTTGATTGCTATTTGTGACTTATCATATAATGTTGTAGATAAAGAATATTTTTGCTTATATAATTGCAACTTTACATATACACATCATGTTTCCTGCCTGAAAGAATGAAAAAGACATAAATAGAGATAAAGTTGAAGGCAGATATTAGGCAAAAATCTTCCCTACAACAATGTGCACAAAGAATGCAGCTTGGTTGCCCAAAAGATACCATGACAAATTGATAGTATGTAATGTACCATTTGCCATAAACAAGCAAACTCCTGTTGAGACAGATTTTTAAATGTTTTAGATGTTTACATTTTAAAGAGACAATTATAGTAATTCATTGAAAGCACATCATGAGCAAGGACCTCGAAGCATATATGTACAGTTATCTGATTAGATGAAGTGTCCAGTAAGATACGTATCAAAATAATAAAGCTAAACTTGAATTTTAACTGGATTTGTGAACACAAAGAAATGGTGGAAATGGGTGTAAATTTTATATATTTTTGTTAATAAAATATACTTCTGATATTATTGATTTACAGCCATGTTACCATTAGGAACGTCAGGCTGGTTGGGTTCATTGCTTACTATATAATATGAGTAGTAGTTTACTTTGTTGTTATTGTATGTATGTTTGCTGGTCTATCAGATATAGCAAAATGATCCAGTGTCAATGTCTAGTTTGTTGGGGACTGTGGGTAAGTTCTCTCGAAAGCAGGACAGACAGAATGCAGAGTAGAAACAACTGTGTGTCAAACTTTACTTTTGCATAACTTTTATACATAAACTCATGCAAGATATCTCTCTCACAATCTTTAAACCCACAATACCACACAAGGCATTAGGAATGTCTCCTCCTGTGAAATAACGTCTTTGCTATATTTAAACTACTGTGTATCAACAAGCACATCCCTGTATCTACAGAATAGTGGAGTACAGTACACTGACTCAGAGAGCCACTTCCTTATCTTGTGTAACAAACTCTAACAGTTTATTCAAATCATGTTTGTAGGAGAGATCTTACCTACCTATAGATCTGACCACACCCAGGTGGGTGTGTTCACAGGTAGGTAAATTTACAGGGGATAAAAAGCGATAGGGAAGGAGACACTTTCTCTTTTGTTTCTGGTTGCTACCTGGAAAGCAGCTTGTGAACCTTTGATTTTTGGCTTGTTTGGCTTTTTATGTAAGTGATTTTTCCCTCTTTTGTGTAGTTTAATATTTCTGCATTACATGTTAACAGAATTATGTTTCCAGCTACACTTTGCAAACCAAGTCTCATGCTTCAAACTTCACTGCATTTGATCCAAGAGGAGCCTGAACCTCACTAAGCCAGCTCTGTATTTCCACAATCCAGTGTATTGGATCATCACATGTAATTTATTGAATAAACTGACACAGGAGTATTGGAATGTTTCTGCCCCAGCCTGCCTTTTTAATGCATAGATTCAATGAGAGAAGTCCAGAAATAATTGGGGTCTTTCTCATAAAGATCTAAGATGAGTTCCTTAAACTCAGACATGGGCTTATATTTCCTGCCAACACTGGGGATTTTCCTCTGTTGTCAATAAGAGCCACGTTTCCAGAGATAATTTAATATGTATGGCTTCCTTCTTTCAATTTCCTCAGTTTTAGTGCAGCACACAGGGAGGAGAAAAAAATAGGCGAGACAGCACTTAAAATCATTCTGAATCCTTCTCCCCAGCGATCACTGAGGCTTTAATTTAGGGAGTTGAATTTTACCAGAAATTCGAAGAAGATCTAATATCAGTGCTACACAAATTTTACAACAAAAAGAAACCAAAGGGTTAATGCCCGTCTCTTTTTATGAGGCTAAAATAACTTGATTTCCACCCCTTTTTTTTCTTTTGGCTATCGGTTAGGTGGGATTATCTAATGCCTATGTTTTTCTGGTTGTAGTTAACTTTCAAGGGTTAGAGATTTCCTTCCAGAACTTTCTTTTAGGCTGGGTTTCTGGATATGGATTGTTTGAATATAGTTTTGTTATGGAATATCTTGTTTTCTCCACCTATATTGACTGAAAGTTTTGCTGGGTATAGTAGTCTGGGCTGGCATCCATGGTCTCTTAGTGTTGGTAGAATATCTATCCAGGACCTTCTTCCCTTCAGAATTTCTATGGAAAAGTCAGGTGTAATTCTGATAAATTTGACTTTATATGTTACTTGACAGTTTTCTTTAGCTGCTCTTAATATTCTTTCTTTATTCTGTATATTTGGGGTCTTGATTATTATGTGGCAAGGAGGCTTTTTTTGTGGTCCACTCTATTTGGTGTTCTGTAAGCTTTTTGTACCTTCACTGGCACGTCTTTCTTTAGGTTGGATAGTTTTTTTCTTTGATTTTGTTGAAGATATTTTCTGCTCATTTGAGGTGGTTTTCTTTACCTTCTTCCATACCTATTATTTTTGGGTTTGGTCTTTTCATGGTGATCCATGTTTCCTGGTTATTTTGCGTTAAAGACTTGTTGGACTTAAGACTTTCTTTGGTCAATAAATCAATTTCCCCTAGTGTATCTTCAACACCTGTGATTCTCTCTATCATCTCTTGTATTCTATTGGTTATGCTTGCATCTGTATTACTTGACCATTTGTGCAGCTTTTCTATTTCCAGTCTTCCTTCAGATTGTGATTTTTTATTGTCTCTATTTCAGTTTTCAACCCTTTCACTGCTTGAATTGTTTCTTGAAAAATTTCCTTTGTCTTTTCATCCATTTGTTGCATTTTTGAATTTTTTTAGTTTGCTTTTTCTTCCATTTCTTGTAGTTTTTGGTTTGTTTTTTCTTCCATTTCTTGCATTTTTTGGTTTGCTTTTTCTACCATTTCTTGAATTGCTCAGTTTTTTTCTTCCATTTCTTGGATGTTTTGGTTTGCTTTTTCTTACATTTCTTGCAGTTTTTGGTTTGTTTGTTCTTCCATATTTTTGAGGGATTTTCCTATATACTCTTTGAGGACCTCTATCATTTTTATGAATTTGTTTTTAAGGTCATTCTCTTCTGTTTCTTTTGCATTGGAATATTGGAGTCTTGCTGGTGTGGAATCTCTTGAATCTGGTGGTGCCTTAATTTTTTTCTGTTGCTGAGTGCGTTTCCGTGTTGTTTCTTTTCCATACCTTCTTCTAGTGGGCACATAAAGAGCCTCTTACTGGCCTGGTGATTAGGGGACCAGAGTTCCCTTTTGGTGAGTGCAAGGAAGTCAAATGCTCTGATAGTTATCCTCTTCCTTGTCCTAGTCCTGGTCCTGTGGGTGGAGAAGACCAGAGATCTAGGGTGCATAGGCTCCCACCTGGTGGAAGACTCAGTGTCAGACTCCAGGCACTGGAGTATGGACCCAGAATCAGACGCCGAATTGCCTTGTCCCATGGGTGGAAAAGAAGACCAGGTAACTGGAGTACATAGTCTCCTGCTGGGAGGGAAGTCTTACTGGTGGTCTGCAGGCATTTGTCCAGAGGGTAGAGAAAAAGACAAGGAAATTGTAAGAAATATTTTAGTCAAAATGTGTTAAAAGTTACACATTATTTAATATTATTTTAACATACTTTATTTGATATATAGTATTATATATTATATCTTGTATATTATATAAAAAAGATACGGCACAAAATTCAGAATGTTCAGCTGATACTACCTGCTTCAAGAATTTCTGCTGTCACTTGCAGGAGGAATGGCCTTTATATAATGCATACATACATACTTACACACGAGTGTGAGCCTTGGTTCAATATAGCAGGGTCTATATTTATGCAGCTATAACAAATGTTCCTTTCATTTTTTCCCCTTAGGTCTTTGGGTAAAGACTTACCAGGTGTGGCATGCTTGGATGGAGAAACACCCATACACATATAAGTAACACCTCACATACCTCCATTCTTAATGAATCTCAATAAACTCAATTATTCCTAAATTTCAAATGTATTGAAACCATGCTGGTTTGTTATGTGAACCCCATTAGACATAAGTAGTAGACCTGTTTATACCTTACCCTGGAAAGCAATAGCAGCAAGAACATAAATACTGTATAAGCTTAAATTACTACTACTTTGGGACTTATCTGATTCACTGTTTTCAGTAAAAGAAATTGATCTTGTAATTTCAACGGGACAGTGAGCAAACACAGATATCTGACAATTTCTGTTTTTCAAGTCCTGGGATTGCTAAACCGATTCTTATGCTTACTAGAGAGATAAAACTCCGGGGTTCATTTGTGTAATACAGGTCTATTGCTGAATGACCATATACACAGCTAATAATAATTTGACTTTATGTAAAAAATCACTTTACTATAACCAAATAAACAAACTACAACAAACTTTATGAAACCTTCTAGTTTTCCTCAGTCCCATCTGTGATGCTGTCCTCTGAGTTCCCTCTCAAGAGTCAATTTAATATTTCTGAATGCTGCACTGAAATCTGAGGAAGTGTCTGTGCTGAACCCTGTCAGTGATCCTAACACATGCAGTGGAAAATGAGAAGCACAAAGGACTCTCCCACTTAATACATCTCACATGTGAATTAATCATCTATAATATATCTCTGCTATATTCGATCTGTATTACAGAATGTTTGAACACATTTTCAGTTCAGGTCGCATTTCATTAAATTAGAGAAAGGGGTGAGTCAGCAGCAGAACGCCCCCTAGTCCACTCCCTTCCCACACAGAGGTCACTTCCAGTTCCAGGAGGTGCCACGGTGTCAGCTAAGAGCAGCCCAGGAATTCCAACAGATGGGTGAGGCCACTATTGGAGACACTGAACTCAGCTTCGCCCTCCTCAGCACGTAGACCTGGTTTTGGAGTGGGAGATGGAGAGGAGAGCAGAGGAGCTGCTGGGATCGCGGGTGGCGCTGCTGTGGCTGCTGCTGCTCTAAAATCAGCTGACAATGCTTCCAGGGCTCTGAGGAGCTGCCTCCCCCTCCTCCAGCTCCCAGACATGAGCGACATGAGCAGGGACCCGCTCATGGGGCTGGGGCCCGAGCTCCTGTGGCTCCTGCTGCCCCACAGCCAACCATCTGACATCCTTGCCAGGGGGGTTAGCAGCAGCCACCCCCACCTCCAGCTCCTGGATAAGAGCAGGGAGCAGCTAATGGCCCTGGGACCCCAGCAGCTGACTCTGAGCAGCCTGAGCATGCTGATGGGCAGGAACAACAGGCTTGACAACACAGGCTTGCTGCTGGAGGGACTTGTCCAGTCTCCACTCTGTCTCAGACTCCAGGTACTTAGCCTCACAGGCAACTGCTTCCAGGAGGGGCTTGATTAGCTGTGGGAGGGGGAGACCTGCACAAGCTTAATCTGAACTGTAACAGGATCCACAGCTTCCCAGATGAGTTGGAGGCCTTTGAGATTTAAAATGCTTATACCTTTGAGCATACTATTAAAGAAAGCCCGCCATAATTAGCAAATCTCCATTGTGTCAATTACTTGGTGTTATGTGACAACAAAACCCAAAGTGTTTCTCCTCAGCTTTCACAGTTGCATTGATTTCCCGACTCTCTTCAAAACTTGCTGATGTACTTGCCTCTAGACCTCCTCAAAGCTGTTCAACTGCAAGAGTTGAGATTTTTCAGGAAATCCATTGTTAGTTCGTTTTGTTAGCAATTTAGCATAGATCTTGCAATTCATATGGGATCACCAGCAAACACGATTATGATCCAGAAGTAGTTCTGATACTCACTCTTATTTTCTGGGAATTGTGTTCAGTCATCAATTGCCCAAACCCAAAGTATGACTAAGTATGACAGAGTCTATTTTGGCTGCCGTGTCAGTGTAATTATGTCTGGAATATTGTGGGAATTATCACCTTCCACTGATGCATTGTTTGTGTTTTCCAGAATAATCTTCCCCCTGAGACTCTGTCTTGTATGGCTGTACATCTGAGAGTTTGTCTGATTTAGAAGATGAAGCCAGTGATCCTGTACACAGAATGCAGAAAGTTCTTCTCGTTTGAACACTCTGGGTGCACCAAAGTAAATCTAAGCAAAGATGATCATAAAAGAAAATGGAGCTTTAATTTGATTATAAAGCTTAGTGGTTTCAGCTTGAATGTCCATGCAAGAGTTATAAAGATGTAAAAGTTTTTGCATTTCATGTATCTGTTCTGCATGATTGAATCCAGTTTCCTGCTTAGATTTTTGAGTATAAGTTATTCTAAATAGCAGTTCAAAATTTGGCTGCTTGGTCACAATTTCATCTTCAGTCTTGATGAGACACTAACAGAACGGTATATTTACAGGAACAGTCATAATCAGCCTGGAGTGTGATGTCTGAGACAGTTGGGTTGACTAAAGTATGACATCATTGCAGTTGTACTACCAGAGTTGTCCTGTGTTGCCTGAAATGTATGCCATAAATAGAATGAGCCTTCTCCTTGGGTCACCCCTGGACTTCAGCTTCTGACTAACAGTATAAAATGATTATCACTTTTAAATGGAATATTTTAACATCCAGCTCTTGTTTTGTGTTATTTTAGTAACTTTATGTGATCTATCTGTAATTTGTTACAGTCCCTTACTACTAGTAGAGATATGGAGGCTTATTTTAGACATGGTTTTAGAACAAACCACAACCTGACACAATGCAAAACACTTGGCAATATACTTTAGCAAATTAGGTACTCAACTGAATATATAATCCATGAATCCCACAGACTTAGAACCATTTCTCTAGAATGTGCTGACCAGGAACTCTAAGAAACATCTGGCTCTATCTCCTGGTGCTGGAGTTACAGATGGGAACGACCACATACTTATATGAGGCAAAGTTGGATATGATGTGTACACATACAAATAATCACTTGGGAGGTAGAGGCAGAAGATCAGAAGTTCAATGTTAGCATAGGCATCATAGCATTGTTGAAGCCATCTGGGAATATATACCTGAAAAATTGTCTCAAAGTGGGAATGATTTTGGGTGGGATGGATTGTTTTAACCACTGAACACTAAGAAAGTAGTATTGATAAAACAGTAATGAAAATACCAAAATGCAATATCCTTAAAATGTAGGCAAAAAACCGTTGCAGAAACTATTGACTTTGAAGCTTAACACATTATACTAATGGATTATACAATAAAAACTAATGTTAAAAGTATAATTTGACATTAGGAAATAAAGACATAACTTTCACTGCTGAGGAATAAATAACAGAACTATAAAACATTAAGACTGGTTGGTAAGAACCAAAGGAAGCTTTGCTTTGCATTAGGCAGTCAGGTGAGGATTTAAATGGTGCTTTGTTAGAATCTAGTTGTATGCTGAGAATATTTGCATGCTTGTTTTCTTGTATATATACATAATTTTATTTTAGGAGATTATATTAGTAGCCTATAATGTTAATTCAGGTTTTGTGTGTGTTTGTGTTATGTCATGAAACAGGAGTTTCATGACTGCAGTTGTGAAATGCTGCTATAGTGTGTCCCTTTACCTTTTCCTTATAATAGTGTGGTAAGATCATTTTTACTATTCTTTTTTAAGAGATTTTTTCTGTGTTTCTAAAAGTGATGTTTCTTCTACTAATGTAATTTTATGATTGTTATAAAGTCTTTCATTTTCTCACAGTGAGGAACATTAAGCTGCCTATTCCAAAATTAGGAAAGGCACAGATGACTTGGCCGGTTCCCCCGTATCAAATTGTAAATAACTTGTAATTAGATGACTTTACTTAAGCAACATAGGATGTTTCTATTGAAAACATTCAAAATGATGGGGCCACACAATCCTGGTTTAAATCCTGTAGTTTCTTCATTATTAAATATCCTGACCTAAGTAATAAGGTGAGTAGTCTTTTAGGAATTACTTGTGAACAGCCTTGTCAATAGAGCATCTAACCATACATACACTAGTATCCAACCATAGTACACTTTCCAGCCTCATAGAAAGAGGTGTACTGTTTCTTCTTTCATAAATGTATATATACCAGCCCGTTACATGTAAATATATCCTATGGTGTTTTTTCACAAAGTTTTTATTGTATTTTTTATTTGTTTTATAATTAAACTCTGAAAATAGCATGACAAATCAGTAGTTTTGGCACAGATGTGGATTATAGGGACAGATGCAGTACCTTGTTCCTCCTAAGTAAGCTATAGTCCAAGCTTATAGCATAGATTTTCTTTTGTGCAATCTTCATTGGTAATCGTTTTATTTCTCTTTTTGTTTTTGTTTTGGTTTTACCTTTTTAACCCATCTGTAGCCTTATCTTTAACAAAAGCTGCCAATGATTGCTAATTTTTTGTCTTTTCTTACTTTTTCTATTTTTACAAACTGACTATAGACATTAACTTGTAGAGAAAGGAATTAGACATCCGAAGTAAACAGAATGTATTTTAAGTTGCAGTGTGTGTCGATACTTACAAATCCCATGTTTATCCACCAAAGAAATCTTGGCGTTTCAGAATCAGCAAGGGGGCACTTTTCATAATATGGCTATTTTATTTTCTGAGAAATGGCAGTGCTATCCTTGAACTGGACATGTGGAAAACTCTGTCCTATTTGTAATGCTATTTCCTTGGCTTCTCAACCATTGGAATCACATGTGTAAAACCATTAGTCTGGCTACATATTTTACTTATAAATGTACCAAAAGTACCTCATGATAAAATTTTAATTTCTAAATTATGCTTTCCAAAATTAAAATAAATGTATATTTTAAATTGGCTTCAAATATGAGAAATTTGGGTAACATAAATAATAATAAACTTAGCCCTCATTACGACAACACCTTATTGCAGAGCAGTTTCTACAAACAGTGGATACACAGGGTTAAAATGAAAACTCAAAAAGAGGCTGTTTACTGGAATGATCATTAAAACAGCAAAGAATAATAGAGGTTATTTGCCAGGAAATCCAATGATCTTATAAAGCTCTGTAGAGTAATAAAGAGTCATTTTAAATTGAGTCACCAAAATCCTACTACTAATATCTGAAAAACTTATCAATAATTTTATTACTGCCATTTTTATTACTGAGTCCTCCCTGCTATTCTGTTGCTCCCTACAAAGCAGAGCAAGTTAGCTGTAGGCTTTCTTGAAGTCTTGCTCTTCCCAGAGTTCCTATTGGAAAGAAGTTCTTTTTGGCCTGGTTTATAATAACGCAGGGTAGCCTTAGTATACCTTTTGGTTGCCTTTTTAAGAAAATTACAAATTTAATTTTAGTTGTAGATATTGACATAAAAATGTAAGGTTAATCTTTAAGTTTCCAATTGAGTGCTTGTAACTACAACATTACCAATAAAAGTATATGTATAGTTCATTAGGTGATCATTTCAAGGATAATTTGTTAGAATCCAGTTGTATGCTGAGAATATTTGCATGTTACGTTTCTTATATGTATGTATTTTTATTTTAATTCCTTATGTTAGTTGATTTTATTAGTAGAATATGGAAATTCAGGTTTGGTGTGTGTTTGTGTTATATCATGAAACAGGAGTTTCATGACTGCAGTTGTGAAACGCTGGTATAGTGAGTCCCCTTACCTTTTCCTCAGAGTATTTTAGTAAGATCATTTTTATTATTTTTAGAGATTTTTTTCTGTGTTTATAAAAGTGATGTTTCTACTGCTAATGTAATTTTGTGATAGTAGTTATAAAATGATTTTTTTCACACTGAGCAACATTAAGTCACCTATTCCAAAATTAGGAAAGGCACAGATGATATGGTGGTTTCCCACATATCAAACTGTAAATATTTTGTAATTAGATTACTTTAGTTAAGCAACACAGAATGTTTTTGTGGAAAACATTCAAAATGATGGGGCCATACACTCTTGGATTAAATCCTGTACTTTCTTGATTGATAATCATCCTGACCTATAAAATAAGGTGAGTAGTCTTTTAGGAATTACTTTTAAATAGCCTTGTAAATAGAGCATTTAATCATACATACCTTTTCCAGGCTCCTAGAAATAGGTGCACTGTTTCTTTTTTTCATAAAGGTAGATATTCTGGTCTAGGGCATATAAATATTTGATATAATGCTCATTCAACAATGTGTTTATTGTGGCTTTTTATGCTTATAATTAGAAGTATGTTAACAGTGAGCCAAATCAGACGTTTTGCCAGAAATGGTGATTATAGAGACAGATTAAGGGTGTTATACATGTTGAGAAAGCCATATTCTATGCCTAACATTGATAGCTTTAATGAAAACTTCATTGGTAGCTTTTTTACTTTTGTTGGTTATTGTTGTTTTTCTTTTTTTTTTTGTACATTTTGGGATTAACATTTACCAGAGATGCCACGATTGCTAAGTTTTTTCTCCTTTTTCACACTTTTCATTTAAAAATAACCTACTATACACATTACTTGTTGAGACAGGAATTGGTCATCTTGATACAGGATAATCTTCTTAAGACTTTATATTACATCAAAGAGGAAGATGGGCATCAAAGAATGTCATTGTGGAGTGTGCCTTTGACAAGACAGGAATAGCCATCTGGACTTCTTGACAGCAAGTTGTCAAAACTGCACAAGCAGGTTACAAAAAAGTGACTGCCGAACTTTCCAAGGGACAGGATGATTCTTCATTAACCTGCTTTATCAAAAAGTCTGCCAGACATCTGGGCCTATACAATGAAGAGGGATTCCACAATGTTGCAGAGGCTCATTGGGTGACTTTCTAGGCATGGAGATCTCTCTGTCAATTCTTGAAATTACATATTACCTTTTAGAGATTTTCATGGTATTTAAGACTGATATATATGGTTACAGATTTCCTAAGTTATGGTAATAAATAAGTTGCATATAAAGCTATAAAGTACCAAAGATAGGATAGATGATTGAATGTTTTCTTTTAATTTGCCCAATGCTTGTGGAGTAAATATTGTTTACTATAATTTTTGATTATTAAATCTTCTAATGCATAATTGTACAATTTAAATTTAAACTTCCTTGTTTTTTCCAGACAGAAAGAGGAAATGATGCCTTATTACCTTCTGTGTGATGTGACTATATGTTTCATTTTACAACGATGAAAAAAGCTGACCAAATGCCAGGCAGGATAAAGCAAGGGAGAAGGTATAGGCAATATAACCATAGTAGGAAATTCTGAGAGAGGAATACATACAGCAAGTCTTCAGACAGATGCTATGTTGCTGTTGGGAGGATAGGTTGCCTGGTCATTTTCTGGTTAGCCAAAACAACCTTGATATTCACTGATTGCTACAAAAGGTTAGTAATTAGAGGGAGCTAGACAATTGGAGCCTGTGCTAAAGGACAAGTAGTTTACATTTTATATAACCCTCTGTGTGTTTATTTGGGACTGTAGTGTGGCAGAATCAAGATGAACACTAACTTCTGCCTACACATTGCTGTTAGTGGAAAAATTACTGAGTTGCTTGTTTTGTTAACAGGGATGGTAGAGAATTCTTTTTCTCACCAGATCACATGGACAGCAATGTGATCCTGAGAAACTGTGCTGACCTCAATAGTCACCTTCTAAATGCTATATGTAAACTTGCATTGAGGATTTTTTGCATCCTGTGACCAATTGTTGTTTGTTAGCAACAACACAATGGGGAAGAATTTTACATAGCCAGTCTTAGATTTTCATAAATTTTGGGTTAATTACCCATAAATGTGGTTGAAGAAATGTTACTTTTATTTTGGTCAAATTATTATGTATGTTTTGACTTCTTTAACTTACAGGATCTAAAATCTTATGGATTACACGTGGCTTTGTAAGTGTATACGTTAATGAAATGTAACTCTGAAATGTAAATCAGTATTGGAATTGGCTATTTGGAAAAATATGTCGTCCTATTGTATCAAGTTATGTTACATTGTAATGGCAAATATTCTAAGAAAAATTTTAAATTATTCAAATTCTTGTGCATCCTTACCCAAAGGACATGGAAAATATGATCTTATATTAACTGTTTATACCCTCATGAATTTTGACTTAAACATTTTGTATTGTACTATTAGACTCAAAAATCTAAGAGAAATTAAAAAAAAATAATAAATTATGTGAGCATACATTTTCAAAAATGAGCAGTTTTGTTTGTTGCAATAAGGCAATCAGATGAGGAAGTGTGAGTGTCTGGGTGTCTCTTTCTTTGTGGATGAATAAGTACAATCATATGAAGAACATCACTGAAGTCAGGTATGGGGAGTAAGGGCCTCAACTGGAACTTTAACCAAATACATTACGAACCGAAAAAATGAGAACTAGAAATGTTATAACTCTTTTTTAAACTTAGTAGAAAAATTTCCTTGTTCCCATAAAGAATGACTTTGCTACTGCAAATATAATAAATATTAGAAGTCAGTATTCATGTTAATCAATTGTAAATATATTTGCATATTCATATACACTCATAGATAGGTCCTTTATACAGTGTATCAGTAAATGCACACAGAATGCTGATTTGACAGTTCACTGGATTCAGCATGCTGAGAGCCCTAAGTAATACCAAGGCAATCATCGAATGTTGTTTCCAGAAAAATTCTAAACATACTTGTTTTTTGAAAATACTGAGTTGTGTTTTTGTTTCTGTCCTGTATTTTCCTTTGTATATTTTAAGCTATAGTCTAACTTTGGGACCCAGCCAGATTTAGTTCTCAGTTTGTAGGACATGGTGACTTGTAATTTCACAACCATGTTTCAACCTCATCTTTACAAGTGCTCTGTTCATAAATAATAATCAGAAATTTAATTAATAATTACATATAATGCTACTCCCAGGTAAAAGCATCAAAAATAACTGGGAAAGAATCATGTTGGTGCAAACACAGGATGCATTGTATCATGTAGGTAGGAATAGATATGATAATTTTTTATTGTTCATGAAATATATAAAATATGCTCAAGTTAAAATCAAATGTTAAAAGGCAATGCTTAAAAACCTCAGGAAAATGAGATTGAGAAATTCAGATATATTCCATATGCATGTGAATATGTTGAGTAATATATAAAATCCTTAGTTCTCACAATCCCTTCTCAAAACACAATGAATGTTTTTCTGAAATACTATAAATAATTATTTTGAAAGAAATACTACTCAGTTCACTTTTTCAGTGACCCTCAGAGAAGCTTCTTTTAGATGGCAATTAGAACAGAGAATCACATCAGGGCAATATTCAGAGAGACTCTGAAGTACTCATGTCTAAATGGGATGCTTTCATAACCCCTCTCACTTCAGGTTCATGGCTCCATGAGGAGGACTTGGAATAAAGATAGTCAGACTGATGCAGCAAGTGCGGATACAATTCTTGGAACATAGACATGGAATTTTTCTCTCAGAAAGATGACATGCTCAAACATGTGAAAGGATCACCCATGGAAACAGGCTAATAAAATCTGCAAATTTCAATTAGACTCTTTCCTGATATTCACTGGATAAGCACACACACGGCCAAATTCACAGAGACTCAAATAACAACAGCAACATCAACTTTTCAACTTTTCAATGTGTATGTTTGCAAGTCAGTCTCAAAAAACAGATTTTAATTTGTGTATTAAAAATTAATTTAGATTATTCAGGGAAATGAGAATAACACAAGCATCTTGTCTCCTTTGTTCATTGAATGAAGCAACAAAGGATAAGTCCAGAAATCTAATCACATATCAACAGAAATTAACCACTAATTATTTACAATTTCACTAAGAAATGCATCATGTGTATCAACACCCATCTTCCATTTCTTAAAACAAAAGCCATTGTCATTAAATATGTAATGATTTCAATACTGAAAACATCCTATAAGTATTTCTTGTATCCCCTTCCTATCCATTTCCCTATCCCTCTTCCAATCCCCTTGATTCATCCAATCTACCTGTGAACACATCTATTTTTATTATTATGGAGCAGTTCAAAATCACCCTATGTACCTATGTTTTGAGCATTTTTTGAGCATAAATAACCAAACAATGGTGGTTGTCTACTACAAAATGAATATTAATAATCAGAATCTTCACAAATTTTAGTTTGTATACTTTAATTCCATTAAATGAAAATTATCAGGTTTAAAATAAGCCTTCTCCTTTCTAAATAGCTTTCATAATACTGGGACTTATTTCACAAGTTTCTGAAGGAAAGCAGTTATTATTCTAAAGAGCAATGGCTCATGGATTCCAAAGCAAGTATAAGTAAATACTTGGACATAAGCTTCATGTGTTTGCCAATAGTTGTACTGTGGCCTTCCACATAATTTCCCCCACCATTTAAGTTGTCTGTTTAGCTTGACTGTGAATGTTGAGCTTTCTCTTTGTTAAGGTTTTTTAACATCTTGTAGTATATTCTGTTCATAGACCAAAAATGGATTCTTTTTGTATACTCACATAAGATGTAGCAAAATCTGTAATTATGAAATCTTTTCTTGAATACTAGTGTGTTTCTCTACTGTTATCTTACATTTTATTAAGATTGTCTCATATTTTTCATTTGTTTTAATCACTAATGTCCTTATATTTCTTATAATTCTGCTTTAGTTGTTCTGGATTTTTCAAAATATTTTTATAGATTGAACACAGCATTTACAACAAAGGGTTAAGAGATTTATTTGTTTTGGAACTACATATGGTTGCCATGTGCTGGAAATGACCACATTTCAAATGTGGAACCACTTTCATGGAGTTAGTGTTCTAACACAGTAAACAACACCATATATCAGGAAGCTCATCATAAACCCTGCTTGAATCATCACGATGGTACTTAGGGGAATAAAGATTATGCATAATAAATTGTAAAAATGTGTAGTACCAGCAGCATTTCCATGCCTGTATGTTTCTGAGATTATAATCATTCAGAATTTTCAGGAAGACCCTTTTCATTAGGAATTCATGGTTTCATATTTATCAGGACTTGCTGCCAATTGTTATCATACAACAAATCTGAAATTTAAATTTGCTATTTTTGGAAAAATTTCCATTCTTCCCAACAAATAATTTTTTTCGTATATAAAAATTCCCAAATAAACTGCTGTATGCACCATTTAATAGTTTCATAAAAGGGTCAAATAACTGGGGAGAACTTATGATGTGGAAAGGTAGGCTTGCCTTATTTTTAAAGGAATATACAAAGGAGATAAAAGAAAGTAAGAATGAAAACAGAAATTCCATATTGTACATTGATTTTAGCAATAAGAAATGCTGATGTGTCACCCACATTCTCATTACAACTCGTTCTGCACAAAGGTTCATATAAGTCATTAATTTTTATCAGTGTGGTTGTTGCTTTGTGCATTGTTTTAATTTCTTAGTGATTGTAAATGCATGGAAGATGTGCCTCGGAGGTATATAGAACCTATCATCTGTTCCTTGTTTATCATACAACATTTGACACACAAAGTTTATGCAACAGAGTATCAAAAGTTAACATATACTTATCTGTATAATATGAACTGAAAATACTTTTTCCTAGATTCTGTGAAAGTAATTAGGCCTACTCACTTAATGTATGTTTCTATGTAATTTCTGCTCTATGAGAGAGACTGAATGATGTACTAACTCTAACAATGAATATTAATTATTAGGAGTTTGTTAAATGCTATTATTACAATGCTGGTAGTGAATTCCTCCTAGGACTTAGGGCCTGTGTAGCCACATGCTCCTGGCCCTAGAAACAGTACCATGTATTTGTTTCATCTTGTGGAATGGACCTTAAAAGCTATTAGGAAACTTCAGTTTATTCCATCTATATTCTTGTCATTGTTTTATCACATGGCAGTTTTTCACAGATCAGTAATTTCAATACATTGTATTGAAAATTTAAGTGGATTGCTAATTTATTTTCATCTACGATAGCATGTAGGAAACCTCCCGGTATTTCCAAACTGATCCAGTAGGGATCAAACTTACAGTTCAATATATGTTGATTTCTCACTGTCCTATGATTTAAGTGTTTGGTGTCTTCAGCAATAGCAATTTACCATGAAATTATAGAGTTTAACCAAGAATATTACCAATAACCTGTAATGAATGTCACATCCCTTGAACCAACTACAAAGAGATAACACATTTCTGGCATTGACCTTTGTATTTGGTAGTCTATAATGTGAGTAGAGAAATTGTTGTCCTGTCATCTATTGACCCTATTTTAAAATGCTGATACATATATCTACACATAAAAGACATTTTTATAGTAGTAGGTTCCTATATGCAGTATACAAAATGAGTTCAGTGCCATTTATCCTCCACCACATTCCCTCCTGTTCCTACCTCTTCCATTGTTCTGAACATTTATCCCTGTGTGTAACATGTTTTTCTCTTTGTCCATTATACAATTGTTCTCAAAATTATTTGTTCTCTTAAAATACACCCTGATGCTCCCTTACTAGTTTCCTGTTCTATCTAATTATTCCAAGTAGAACACATATATCTGAATATTACTTGTCAGATTTAACTAGAGTTAACAAAATTTCAGCAAATAGCCTTGAATTTTATCTGTGGTTTCAGACCAGTTTATTATTTGGTTGTAATTTTCTCACACACCCAAGTACCTAAGATTGCAATCCTACCTTATCTGATAACTCTTATAGTTTATCTTTAAAATCATGATAGAGTATGGAATAATAGAATTTTTAGAAGCTGTCAAGATAAAGAATATGAAGAAATGTCATTAAGCTCTTTCTGATTCAGGGGATATGTAGCCTAAATGAAAGAAAAAGTGACAAGTACATGCCATGTCCTCCTTTAAGTCCCTGGAAAGAAGAAGTAAAAGCTAAAATCTGAAAAATTTAGGGAGATTCTAATGATATTCTGTCTGTTTTAGGCACACTCATACACTAACATTAATAATGTATTGGTAGTCTTGGGATAAACAGACTACTATTTCCATGAAAAAAATAAATTAATTCTTAATGAGGACTACCCAATGCTTGCTTATACTTGTACTTACTACTTAGTAATATATAATATCTCAGATCATATCAAAATCTGAAATTTATACCAAAGTGTATGGAAATATAGTTCAGCCGTAGACCAGTTCCTTATTTTGAGTGAATCCATGATTTAAATGTACCGAGAGATAAGCATCTGTGCTTCTTTCTCATTTTTTCCTTACCTTCCATGTATTTTTTCTGCATTAATGTGTAGAATGAGCAACCTTTACATTATTAATAGAGTTAAAGTATTTGTTAAAGTGAGACGCATGTTCTTTTTGAATTTGGCTTTAAAATTCTTAAATTTTCATTACATTTTCAAAATAAGTGAACTTCCTTGGAAAGTAGAATGTTATATTTTAGGTGTAATAATTTTTATTTATTGATAACTTAATTACTCCTGTATAAACCATATCTCGAGAGAGCGATGCTCGGGAAATCATGAAGAAAGTTGAAACCAGTCCCTAAGATTTGTCCTCTTAACTCTGCAGCCTCTTAGTGTGCACCATAAAAGACTGTGAAGTGCTTTATGGCGATGTGTTCTTTCCTTTGTACAATTATTTTTAAAACACAATTCTACACTATTCTGAGGAATGGATTTAGAAACACAGAATTCGTGAAAAACCCCTCTGGGCATTACCAACTGTAAAATCCACACTAAAGCTACAGACTTATTGCATTGCCCCTCCCCAGACCCTGCCTTGGGAAAGGCTACAGGAAGTGCTTCAGAATCCTATTCAGGGGTCGGACCAGGCTGCCATGGAAACCAAAGGAACCAAAGTTTCTCTTTGTTGGCTATTTCCTTCAGAGCAGTAAACACAGTCGCACTCCCATGCAATAGGAGACAAACTTTGAGCTATGGTTTAATTGTTTAACTGAAATCTTCTCTTTATTTGAGATTTTGCCCAATAAACAAACACAGTCACACTTCCAGGTTGGACACAGAATTTTATTTTTTAAATTGTGTCTGTTTATTTGCGATTTCACCGCAGTACCAAAGCGAGTCGCAGGTCTGGGTTGCAGCAGAGTGACTTGAGAGCAGGATTTATTTGATTAAATGGGTGATTCTGTTTGTTTTCCATTTCTCCCAAGAAACAAACACAGGTGGCAGGGCAGGGGCACTGAGTTCCTTTCTTCTTACATTTTCAGTTTAAGGATTTCATTGTTTAAATACTAAATCATGACTTAAGACTGTAAATAGTTTACAAGACAGGAGTTTTTCTGTAAAGCTTTTTTTTCTATAGATATGGATTTATAAATAAATCCTTATGAGAGTTTTCCGTTTTCCCTCCTGATTAATTCCTGAATCAATCTGCTTTGTATTTCGTAAATGAACTTTTTGCTTTGGATTTTCAGCAAGTTTGAGACTTTAAAAATTACTTTAGAAAGTATTATGCATGGTACATCAGAGAAGGTGGAATGAGGCAAGATCTCCCAAGCAGGTTGGGATCACAGTGGGGAGGGGAGAGGAAGACAGGAAAAGAAATAGTGGGAAGAGGAGGGGAGAGGAGGACTTGGCAGAGGAGAGAGGTTGAGTAAGCAGAAGAATAGAGTAGGTCAGGATGAGAGATATCAAAATACAGGGAATCATGTTACCTTTGAGGGGAGATCTGGCTCTAGAGAGATTTCCAGAGATCTACAAGGATGATATTGTTGTTAAAAATGTCTAGGATTACTCAATAACGAGACACAAGCCATGAATCCAAGGTGCATCATGTGGTTTTATTGGTGGACAGGGAAGGAAAAAGGGGGTGAGGGGTAAATAACCTGTGCAGAGCTGAGATACACACACACACACACACACACACACACACACACACACACACACACACACAGAGACAGACAGACAGACAGACAGACAGACAGACAGACAGAGACAGAGAGACAGAGCGCGAGTGAGAAGGAGAGACAGACAGACAGACAGAGAGACAGAGAGTGAGCGAGGAGAGAGAGAGAGGGAGAGAGGGAGAGAGGGAGAGAGAGAGAGAGAGAGAGAGAGAGAGAGAGAGAGAGAGAGAGAGAGAGAGAGGGAGGGAGAGAGAGAGATCGAGGATGAGATGATGAGAGTAAGAGAGAAAAGGTAAAAGAAAGAGTAAGCAGGCAGATGTCAATCCTTTAAAGGGGTTCTTTGCACATGTGTGGGTCTCACAGAACGCTGGGCTGGCCAGAGTGCTTCCTGAGTGCATCCTGCCAGGTAAAAGGGCAGGCCAGCATAATGCCTGAACCTTTCATTCCCATTTTTATGTATGATTAAAAAGAGGTGGTGGTGTTAGATGTGGCAGGTTAGGGAATAAGGACATTGAGTTCTTAAGATTGCTTCCTACTGACCTGGGTTCCTTTGACCATCTTTGGGTGAACTAGAAAAAGCTTGGGTGTTTCCATGCCCTGGGGTAGCTGGTTGTTCCATCTCAGTCCAGGCTGTATGGAACTCTCTGTTGCTTGTGTAGATTTGGCAAGATGTTAGCAGAGTAGAGGACAAGGTAGGTTAAAATTTTTTTCTGGGGTCCTCGTATTTGAGGGGAAGATTGTAAGATGAAGGAGGGGTTCTTCAGGGGTCCAACTGTGAGGGAAAGGTGTTCCAGGACCAGGGAGAAGTTGAATAATATCTGGAGTGATTCTGCCCTGTTTGGATGGGTTCAATTTGGCTTTTTGGGAGTTATAATAATCTTTGACTTTGTGAAAACTTAAGTGGTAGACATATCAACAGCATATGCATGTTAGAAAAGTCTTGGCTGAAAGAATTAACATTTTTAAAACTGACAAATATTTTTAGCATAATGAAAAGCACCTTAAGTTTGAGCTTGTATTTATGATCATATGGCGGTATACTTGTTTAGTACTAGATTATTAGCTTATTAGAAATTTGTGGATTAATCTTAAGACTAAAAACTAGTATAATGTAAGAGAGAAACCTGGAACATATTTTATTTTTTAATGTCTCAACTCATGTTATTACATTACCCTCTTATATATATAAAACTTAGAATACCAGCTCCTGAAACCTGTTTTATGACTGAGACTTGCCTTGTGTTTTACTTTAAGCTGACAAACCTATTAGCTGTCAAAATCATCAGAGTTGTTGAGAAGGATAAGATTTTACATAAGATTGGAGAATGAGAGACTTAGTACCTGACTGTATGGACAACAACCTCCACAGTTGTTGAAGTCCGAGGCTCCTAAGACGCCTGCCTTTTGCTGATAGTGAGACCTGTTGATTTGGGACTTTTAGGAAGGCTTACCTACCACTTATTCGAGAAACATGGATAAAGTAGATTTCCTTGTCCTCTTGTTCATGGCCTGAAGTGTCCTTTGAAGCAGTTGAGGTGAAAGGCAGGGTTACATAGTGGCCAGCATTGTCAGTTTTGTGAGCAGAGTTTCTCTAGTGTCCATCAGTCTTCCTGGAGGAAATGGGGTGGTGCCATCAACTGGCCGGTCTCTCTGTTATAAAAAGCTTTTAAATAAAACATTTAAATGTCATATTCTCTAGATATCTGAGCATTTGAAGGCTGTCTGTCTGTTAAGCATGTTGCAGCAGACAAATTTTATCTTAAGTGACATGCCTTAAGCACATAGATGGCTAGAGAATAGAGGTAACAGTAGCTTTACCTTTGTAAACAGCTTACAAGAAGGACTGGTTGTTATAATTTGTTCATTTGAAATAGACCCTTATAACTTTAAATGTTTACCATCTCTTAAAGATATAACAATTTAGAAATATTTGGTATTTATATAGTTGAATTTAAATTGTATATAATGTTACCTTATATTTTTACACATACATATATATATATATACATTAAACATGATTGGGTAAATGTGTTTGACCCACACTTGTAGCAAACAGACACATTTAAAGGAAGATTTGTTGCAGTTAGAACAGGGGACTCTGAAAAGGTACAGTATTCTATAAACAAGCCATGTGTAAGATGACCAGTGAAAGAAGAAATTAGAGAAAAAAATAAAAACGCAAAAGAGACTAAAAGTAAATGAAATGTATCAGTCAGCAGGCTTTGCCTGCAAAAGCTGGCTAGACTAAGTGTGTGTGTGTTAAGAGAAGCTTTTTCCTTGAGCAGGAGCCGTTCCGCCAGCATGGTTCCAGAGCCGCTTTCCCCCCGCCAGCCTGGTTCTAGAGCCGTATCAGTCCCAAATAGACACACAGGAGGCTATATTAATTATGAAGCTGTTGGCCTTGCTTGTTTCTTACTAGCTAGCTCTGACTTAAGTAATTACCCCATAATTGTTTATCTAAGTATGTTTCTTACCGGAGAGGTTTCCGGGCTTCCTACCCCAATGGCGTTACATCTCGAACTCTCTCTGTTTCTCCTTCCCAGAATCCTCCTGGACTCCTAGCCCCTCCTATCTAGATTCCCTATTGGCCAGACAGTGCTTTATTGGCATAAGACTTCCCCAACTTCTCCTCTTTTCTGTTTAAACAAAAAGAAAGGTCTTAACTTTAACACAGTCAAATTGTATATAACAGAACAGTTATCAAGTAAGAACACAGTTACAGCATTTTGTCTATTAACATTTAGCAAGATTTAAAGAAAATATCATCCATCCCATCCTTGTGAGTCTAAAGTTCTATATGTAGCTTATCTCTTATCATAACTAAGGAAAACTATAATTATAACTATCTGTCTTCATCTCCATCAAAGACCACAGAAGGATAATATATAAACACTAGGATTGACAAAGATATCTTGCTACCTGGAGAGTCACCTAAAGTTCCTCTGTAATGTTGGGGCATCACAAAATTGACCTTGATTTTGTCTCAATAAATGAAAAACAATACCCATACCATAGGTGTGTCTACAACTAGGTTAGTTGCCAAGATGGTGCCTCCCAGGTTAGGTCACATGGTCAAAATGGCAGCCTCCATAACACATTCCCATTTGTTGGCACAAGTGTCTTTTTTCTCCACGAGTGTGGAAGAAAGATATGTGACCACTGTAGGTCTAAAACTGAGAGACCCCTTGTGAGTATGAGCAGGAAAACATAAACCTCTTAGAGTGTCCGGAGTAGACACTAACCCAATTCAGGCCATTGTAAGCTGCTGGCATCTGTATGGAGAAGAAATACAGTGGAAGCAAAGTTGGATAGAAAAGAGGAATTTGTCATTCCAAGCTGAATGAACAGGAGAGACAAAATAGGACACTCCCAGGTGGAAGTCCAGTTGCAGCCCAGAAAAAGGTTTAGCCATGATGGGCAGTCGTGTGCTGCCTCTTTGACTGGAAGGAGTTTTTCTAGGTTTAGCTTTTAAAGCCAGAAGAATAAGATTTAGAGAACAAAAGAATGTTGAAGATAATGTTTAGCAGAGAGATAGAGAAAAGCTTGAACATAAGGTAACTCCTTCCATCAAAGAGATCGATGGCAGTGATTAGAAAGATAACTTAAAATATTTGGATTTACACAGCCATTTTTGGGGGGCAATGCGATTTGTTATCTAATAGGTACTTTGGACTGAGATAAGTGAGTCTGGGTGCCTTAACGAGAGCCCTTAAATGAAAGGGTTTTAGGTTCTCCAAGAGGCATCCCAGAGGATGGGCCAATTTCCTTTGTTGGTTTGTTTCCCATGAGACAGGTCTAAAGAAAGAAAAAGTGGTGAGATCAACTCTTCATAACTCCTTCAGCCTGAGAGTCTATTCATGGCAGAAAGATTATCTGAAAACAAGGACCTAGAGTCTGAAGGAGGCAAAAAGCTTCCGAAGGCTCAGAAAGGAGCTGGAAAAATTACCAATAGGCCCTGACCGTTGAAAGCAAACTGTAAATGATCATCAGACGATGGGTGTCAACCGTGACCTTGAAGGTCTTGGTTGGCTGTGGCCCCCCCATGATAAGGTTGCCAGGCACTCAATGGAAAGTCCTTAGTGTTCAGGGAAACATTTACACCAACTACAGGGGGGTCCTTACCAAATTGTATCCACTTTTGGATAGAAAAATGCAGTCTTTCAGTTGATGGGACATGGCCCCTTTGTCTGAAATTGCAGGTTACCTGCATGCTCACCTGCCACACCAGCATGCAGCAAAGAATCTCAAGGAGAGACTGTCCCAGTAAGGGAACCAATGATGTTAAAATGTCTAGGTTTACCAATAACAATACAAAAACCTTGCGTCAAAGGTCCCAGGTGGAGATTTATTGGTGGGCAGGGAAGGAAAAGGGGAATGAGGGGTTACCAACTCATGCATAGCTGAGAGAGAGAGAGGTAAGATAGAGAAAAGTAAGAGAGGAAGATGAGAGTAAAAAGAGAAGATGAAATGATGAAAGCAAGAGAGAGCATAAGCAGGTAGTGGTCAATCCTTTAAAGGGGTCCTTTGCACATGTGTGGTTCTCACAGAAATCTGGGCTGGCCAGAGTGCTTCCTGACTGTATCCTGCCAGGTAACAGGGCAGCCCAGTGTAATGCCTGAACCTTTCAAATACTAGCTGGCAAACTAAGCAATGGTGAAGAGAATACCTTACAAGCCCCTCTCAGATAATTAGTTTGACTACAATCATTTATGCCATCCTAAAATCTCCATTCAGTGACAGATAGAAACAGAGGCAGACACCCACAGCTAAGCACTGACCTGAACTCTTGGAACCAAGTGACAGACAGGGAGTGGTGAGCAATGGGGTCAAGACTGGGCTGGTGAAAACCACAGAATCAACTGAGCTGAACAAGGGGAAGATTTGGAACCTTGACTGATGAGAAGCCAGCTAGTGATGATCAAGACACTGAGTGTGGGTGTCAATGAGTAAGTCTAGGCAATCTATGGAGCTTTGGGTAGTAGATCAGTATATTTCCCTGCATCATTAATGGACTTTGCATGCACATCCCACAATGAGGTATGCTTTCTCAACCTGGACACTTGGGGGAACACCTAGGTCCTGACCTGAACAAAATAACTGACTCTGGAGATCCCCCATGGAGGGCGTTACCATCCCTGGGGAAAAATGGGGATTGGGTGGGGGGCTAGTGTGGTTGCTGGGGTGAGGGGTATGATGAGGGGGAGGGAGAGGTTGTTGGGTTTGACATGTGAAACAAGCTAGCTTCAAATTAAAATATAAAATTAAAAATTAATTTAGATTTTAATTCTTCAATAAAATGTTGATGTCTAACTCACATTTTGGTTGTAACTGTACCATTATTTTTCTCTACAAATATAACTCAAAACTGGAAAATCAGAGGAAAAGTTTTATAGGAGATTTAAGTTACAGAGCCACATAATTTACTGTCAAGTGTCATGGCACATAATATATCGTAAGTTATATTCTAAGAAAAAAACCTGTGTGTGTGTTTGTGTATGTGTGTGTGCTTGTCATTGTGTGTGTGTGTTTGTGTGCTTATGTATTTTGAGCATTTATGTGGTTTATTTTTTAATTATTTGGTACTATTGTTAAATCAGGAAGTAAAGGTGAATTCTATTATAAGAACTCATATACACTCTTCTTGTTGGGGGAACTGGGGTTATATCAGAGTATATCAGAGTACGTCCTATGTTCTTAAGAATTTATTTATAGCCAAGGAGCCTGTGAAGGACAAGTGTAAGGAAAATTATTAAACACTGAGTGAGACTCTGGCTCCAGATAGGTCAAGGGTGATAAAATATCACCTTGCAAATGATAAGGGATGAGGAAAATGCTCCAATTACAAGGAAGTAAATTCTTCCTCACTTAAATTCGTTCTTCTTAAAATAAAATTTTATATGGGAGAGTGCAGTTATCATGAACACTTTATATGGAAAAACAAAGACCCAGGATAGCTGAAACAAGCCTGTTAAGCAAGCAACTTCAGGAGGCATCACAATCCCTGCCTTCAAGTCCTGCAAACAGCTTGGTATTGGCACAAAAAAGACAGATAGACCAATAGAATTGAATTGCCCACCCCGACATTAACCCATACACATGTGAATACCTGATCTTTGACAAAGAATCTAAGATTATACAGCGGATAAAAGAAAGCATCTTCCACAAATGGTGCTCGCATAACTGGACGCTGACATGTAGAAGACTGCAGATAGACCCCTGTCTATCACCATGCACAAAACTTTAGTCCAAATGGATTAAAGACCTCAAAATAATTCCAGCCACACTGAACAACTTACGCGGAGGTACCTGTAAATGAATTGCTACAGAGTCTGTTTCCTGAGCTTAACCTCAGTAGCTCAGACACTGAGATCAACAATTAATAAATGGGACCTCCTGAAACTGACAAGCTTATGTAAGGCAAAGGACCCAGTCAGCATGACCAAAAAGGCCACCCATGGATTGGGAAAATATTCAATAATCCCACATCTGAAAGAGGGATGATCTCCAAAACTTACAAGTACTTAAAGAAGCAAGTCTCCAAAAACACCAAAGTATCCAATTAAATGTGGGTTACATATATAAATATAGAAGTATTAGTAGAGGAGTCTGAAATGACAGAGAGAAATTTTAGAAACCACTCAAAATCCCTAGTCTTCCAGGAAATACAAGTCAAAACAGCTCTGAGATACCAACTTACTCCTGACAGAATGACTAAAGTAAAAAACATCAATGACAGTATATGCTGGATAAGGTGTGGAGAAAGGGGAAACTTCTTCACTGCTGGTGGGACAACATTTTGCATCCACTTTGGAAATCAGTATGGAGATTCCTCACGGAAATGGAAACCAATCTACCACATGACCTAGCAATTTCACCCTTAGCATATACCCAAAAGATGACCATTCATACAACAAAGATTTCTGTTCCAGTATGTTCATTATTTATAATAGTCAGAACCTGGAAGCAACCTAGATGTCACTCACCTGAAGAGTGTATAGAGAAAATGTGGTACATTTCCGCAATGAAGTAATATTCAGTGGACGAAATCAATGGATTCTTGAAAATTGCAGGAAAATGGATGGCACTATAAGAAACTATCCTGAGTGATGTAACCCAGTCACAAAAAGAAAAACATGATATGTACTCATTCATTTATGGATTTTCAACATGAATCAGGGTTGTTCTAGTATACATTTCCATTGTCAGATGATCTGGGAAACAAAACCTTCCTCCAGAGACTGATAGAAGCAGAGGCAGACACCCACAGGTAAATAATGAACTAACCTCCTGGAATCCAGTGACAGTTTCTAACTTAAATAATAAAATGAGTAAAATAAAATTATACATTGGAAAATGAAAGCCTCTTCAACAAATGATGCTGCCATAACTGGATACTGACACGTAGAAGACTGCAGATTGATCCATGTCTATCGCCATGAACAAAACTTAAGTCCAAATGGATCAAAGACCTCAACATAAATCCAGCTCCTCTGAACCACTTAGAAGAGAAAATGGGAAGTACCCATGAATGAATTGGTATAGGAGACTGCTTCCTGAATATAACACCAGTAGCACAGATGCTGAAATCAACAATTAATAAATGGGACCACCTGAAACTGAGAAGCTTCTGTAAGGCAAAGGACACAGGCAACAGGATAAAAAGGAAGCCCACAGAATGGGAAAATTATTCACTAATCCCACATCTGGTGGACGTTTCTTCTCCAAAAATTACAAAAACCCAAGAAGCATGTCTCCAAAACACCAACGGATTCAATTGAAAAGTGGGGTAGAGAATTAAATAGATGATTCTTAATACAGGAGTTTAAAATGACTGAAACTTAAGAAAGTGCTCAACATCCCTAATCAAATCAAATGCAAATCAAAACAACTTATAATACTGTTAGAATGGGTAAAATAAAAAACATCAAAGATAGTTTATGCTGGAGAGGAGGTGGTGATAATGGAAATCTCCTTCACTGCTGGTGGGAGTGTCAAGTCATACAGCCACTTTGGAAATGAGTATGGAGATTCATCAGGAAAATGGGAATCAGTCTACCAGAAGACCCAGCAATTCCACTCTTAGGCGTATAGCCAAAAGACACAAATTCCTACAGGAACAATCTGTTCAAATATGTTCATGGCAGCATTATTTGTAATAGCCAGAACCTGGAAGCAACTGAAGACTGGATGCCACTCAACTGAAGACTGAAAACAGAAACTGTTGTACATTTTTACAATGGAGTACTACTCACTGGGGGAAAAATTGGTATCTTGAAGCAAGCAAATGAATGGAAGTAGAGGAAACCATCCTGAGTGAGGCAACCTAGTTAAAAAGATACCAAAATGGTAAACACTCAATCATATATGGATTTTCGACATAGAACAAATGATTACCACCCTAAAATCCACACTGCCAGAGAAATTAGGAAACAAGGAGTACCCTAAGAAAGACATATATGCATGGGTCCCTGCAGAAAGGGAAAGGGACAAGATGTCCTATGCTAATTGGTAGAATGGGTGAAGGACTTAGGAGAAAGATAAGGGGAGAGGAGGACATGAGCGAGCAGGAAGATTGACTCAGGGGAAGAAAAGAGCAGTCCAAGAAAACATATACCATAAGAGAGGGAGCCATTATAGGTTTAAAGATAAATCTTGAACTAGGAAAATGTCCAGGGATCTGCAAGGATAATCCCAACTATCAATCTAAGCAATAGTTGAGAAACAACCTTGAATGGCCTTCCCTGATAATGAGATTGATTACTATCTAATATGCCATTCTAGAGCTGATGGAAGCAGAAGCAGAAGCAGACACCCAGAGGACAACACTGAGCTGAAATCCTAGAATCCATTTGCAGGGAGGGAGGAGTGATGAGCAATGATGTTAAGACCAGGCTGCAGAAAGACACAGAATCATTTAATCTGAACAAGTGAGAGCTTGTTCAGGATACCAGGCTGGCATCTGGGAAACTATTACAGGACTGATGCAGAATCTCTGAATTTGGGTGTCAGGAAGGAGGCCTCGGCAATCTATAGGGTATCTGGTAGTGGATCACTATTTATTCCTAGTATATGAATGGGATTTATGAGGCATTTCCACATAGAGGGATATTCTCTCAGCCTGGACACATGGGTGAGGTTCTATGCCCTGCTCCAAATGATATGACAGACTTTTTAGATCAATCATGGAATGCCTCTACTTCTGGGAGTGCAGAAATTGAAAGTGATAGGGTGTTTCTTGGGGGTCAGGGGGGGACAGGAGCGAAAGGGAACTGGATTGACATGTAAAAAAGCTTGTTTCTTACTTACATAAAAATAAATAAAAAATTAAAAAAGAAGAAAATCATCCTCTGTCCCTTTTGCAGGAAGGTCATGTGCCAAGAATAGCAGAAAGCTAAATGAAAGAAGGCTAGCAAAGAGAACACAGGATACCTTAGACACAGCTGCCTTCACACAGATGACCTTGTCATGGGGATAAACAAAAGTTGTCTGGACTCAGAACCTTGAGAAATAGAGACTATAATCAGTTTCATACTGCTTATTGCCATGTGTCTTTCTGGACAATTATATACAATTAACGTTATGTTTTTGTTTGCATCAGGGCCTCTGAGAAATTTTGCATCGATATGATTACCACAAACCAACACTGGCTCTCCTGGACTGTCAATTCACTCTTGGCCTAATGGATTTACAGCAGCATTCTCCAGGCATTTGTGAGATCAGAGGGGTTCCAAGATTAATACTTCTGAATACAGGGTGTAAGTTCAAAATGTTTACGTAGTTGCGGGTTCTTTTAATTGCATTTCCCATGACTGGGAGAATGCAACATATCAGGTCATTATTTCATCTCTATAGTAGATCTTGAAGTCAGGGTGGATGATGCCTCAAGAAGCTTCTTTATTGTACATGACTTTTTGGCCATCCCGTGTGTTTTGTTTTCCACATAAAGTTGAGAGTTGTTTTTGCAAGGTCTGTGAAGAGTTATACTGGGATTTCAATGGGGACAGTAATGAATCTGTTGATTGCTTTGGTAAGGTTGTCATTTTTATTGTGTTGATCCTACCTATCTGAGAGCAAGGGAGATCTTTCCATTTTCTGTTATCTTTTTAATTTCTTTCTTTAAAGACATAAAGATTTTATCATAGAGTACTTTCATTTGTTTGGTTAGAGTTATACCATGATGTGTTTTGTTGTTTGTGGCTACTGTGAGGGGTGATGTTTCTGATTTCCTTTCCCAGTAATTTGTCATCTACTTATAGGAGATGTACAGTTTTACTTTTTACTTAATATTGTATTCTGCAATTTAAATGGAGGTGTTTATCAGTTCTAGGAATTCCTGATAGACTTATTTAGGTCCCTTAGATATACTATCATATCTTTTGCAAATAGCTGAAGTTTAATTTCTTCCTTTGTAATTTGTATCTGGTTGATATTCTTTTTTTTCTTAATACTCAACTAGAACCTCAAGAAAAATATTAAATTGGTATGTAGACAGTAGACAGCCTTGTCTTGTTCCTGATATTAGAGTATTCACACTGAGATTCTTTTCATTTATTTTGATGTTGGTTATTGGTTTGCTGTATATTACCTTTATTAAATTATGCATGTTCTTTTTGTTGCTGATCAGTAATAGATATGCTATCATGGAAGAGAAAATTGTACTAGAATATTATTGCAATGTGTGTGACTTTTGTTTATGCTACATTTGTTTAACTCTGTGAAGTGGTTTACCTGTAGTTTTCTAAAATACATGGTGGTCTAATAAATAGCTGAGTGGCAAATAATGAGGCATGAACAATGATAAGCAGAGCAAGCCAGCAGAGAGTATAAAGAAGAGAAAGGACAGCTAAAAGAGTTTACAATAAGAGAAGAGGAAAATATCATGTGCCAGGCAACCAGCCACACAGATAGCCAGAGATTAAGAATGGAAGTAAAGTATACAGAATTATGAGAGATAAAAGCACAGAAGGAAAAGATAGAAGCATTGACTAATGTTCAGAAAAGCTGGATAGAAACGAACCAAATAATACTGGGCATTTGTTAGTAAGAATAAGCTACCTAATGTGTGTGATGTACTTGGGAGCTGGGTGGTGTGCCTCCCTCAAATGAGTCAAAGGTCAAAAGAGTAAAAATAATTTGAAAGATTAGAAAATCCAAGGAGTCTCTACCATTCACATGGAATTATAATTAATTAATAGTGAGAGTGAGAACAACAGGGCAGCTACGGCATATTCAATATCTATGATCAGTCATGAAATCACAATACATTTTACATATTAATTTTGGTAAAAGTTATACTTAAATATTTAGGTGTATATATGTTTACACATATATAGGTATACTTGTAAAACTAGTTGATAAAAAAGAGGCCTTGTCTTTGAAAGTGAGCAAGGGTGACTAACCTATAAGGGAAAGGAGGGATTAAAATAGAATATTATAATTTCAAAAAGTATAAGAGATATGTTAGATGAAATGTGTTAAAAGTTAGACATATTATTTAATATATTTAAATATATATATGATGGAACATATGTAATATAAAAGATATGGCACAAAGTCCCGAAGAGTATTCAACCAATACTACTTGCTTCAAGAATTTCTGCTGTCACTTGTCAGAGAGTTTCACTGTATACATAAACTTGCGGCAAATTTTGAAGTATCTGAGTCACCGTTTCCCTTAAATAAATTCACCATTTATTTTTCAGCAGGATGGCTAGCAAAAACAGATATCTGACAAGTCCTGGGAATGCTAGACCATTTCTCAGTCATATTGGAGACATAAGCCTATTGTTGAATGACCATCTACACAGTTATCAATGTCTTGGCTTTAGGAAAAAATAATCACATTACTATAACACAAGGAATGTATTATAACAAAAATTTTGAAACGTCCGTCCAATCGCTGGTGCTATCCTCTGAGTTCACTCTCAAGGAACATCTCAACGTTTCTGGAAGCTGAATTGAAATCTGAGGACACAGAAAAGTGTCTGTGTTGAACCCTGTCTGCGATCCTAACACATGCAGTGTAAAATGAGAAGCACAGAGGACTCTCTCACATATTACATCTCACATGTGAACTAATCATCTGTCAAAGATCTCAGCTACATTCGATCTGTATTACAGAATGTTTGAACACATTTTCAGATGAAAAAAGCTCGCATTTCATTAACATAAAGGGGCGAGTAAGCAGCAGAACGGCCCCTAGTCCAGTCACTTCCCACACAGAGGTCACTTCCGGTTCCGGGAGGTGCCATGGTGTCAGCTGGGAGCAGCCTGGGAGTCCGGACAGATGGGTGAGGCCACGACTGGAGACTCTGAACTCAGCTGCTCCCTCCTCAGCATGTAGGCCTAGATTCTGGTGTGGGAGCTGGAGAGGAGAGCAGAGGAGCTGCTGGGATCGCGGGTGGCGCTGCTGTGGCTGCTGCTGCTCTAAAATCATCAGACAATGCTTCCAGGGCACTGAGGAGCTGCCTCCCCCACCTCCAGCTACTGGACATGAGCAGGGAACCGATCATTGGGATGGAACCCGAGCTCCTGTGGCTGCTGCTGCCCCACAGCCAAGCATCTGACATCCCTGCCAGGGAGGTGAGCAGCAGCCTCCCCCACCTCCAGCTCCTGGACAAGAGCAGGGAGCAGCTCATGGCCCTGGGACCCCAGCTGCTGACTCAGAGCATCCTGAGCATGCTGATGGACAGGAACAACAGGCTTGACAACACAGGCTTGCTGCTGGAGGGACTTGCCCTGTCTCTACTCTGTCTCAGACTCCAGGTACTCAGCCTCACAGGCAACTGCTTCCAGGAGGGGCTTGACTAGCTGTGGGAGGGGGAGCCCTGCACACCCTTAACCTGGGCTGCAACAGGCTCCACAGTATGCCCGCTGAAAGGAGACCTTGGAGAATTTAGAATGTTTATGAGGAAACTATTAATGAAATCCCACCAGAATTAGCAAATCTCCCTTCTCTCAGCTATTTGGTGTTAGGTGACAAAAAAATCCAGTGTTCCTCCTCAGCTTTCACAGTTGCTTTTATTTCTCCAGTCTCCTCATTAGCTTTGTGACATAACTGCCTCTAGAGCTCCTCAATCCTATTCAACTGCCAGAGGTGAGATTTCCAGGAAATCCATTGTTAGTTCGTTTTGTAAGCGGTTTAGCATAGATCTTCCAAATCTTCTGTAATTACCAAAAAAGACTATTAAGATCCAGAAGTAGTTCTGGCACACACTCTTCTATTCTGGGAATCTGCTAAGATACTTGTGTTCAGCCCACAATGGCCCAAATCCAAAGTATGACAGATTGTGTTTTGGATGCTGTGTCATTCAGTCTGTGGAATTCTGTTGAATATATCACGTCCCGCTAATGCATTGTTTGTGTTTTTCAGAATGCTCTCCCCCCACTGCCCCCGCAGCTGTGCTCACACAGCTCCACATCCCAGAGTTTGTCTGAATCAGAAGATGAAGCCAGTGATCCTGTACAGAGAATGCAAAATGTTCTTCTTGGTTGACAACTTTGGGTTTACACAAACGAAAGCAAAGCAAAGATGTATAAATGAAAATGGAGCTTGAATTTGATTATAAAGCTCAGTGGTTTCAGCTTGAATGTCCATGTAAGACTTACAAAGATTTGAAAGGTTTTGCATTTCATGTATTTGTTCAGTATGATTGAATTCAGTTTCGTGTTTAGATTCTTTGAATATAATTTATTGTAAATAGCAGTTCAAAATTTAGCTGGTTAGTCACAATTTTCACTTAAGTCTTTGATGTGAAGCTAATAGAATGGTATGTTTGCTTGACAAGTCATAATCAGCCTGGTGTGGTGTCATCTGACACACTTGGGTTGAGGAAAGTAAGACATCATGACACTTGTACTACCAGAGTTGTTCTGTTTTGCCTGAAATATTTGTCATAAATAGAATGATCCTTTGCCATGGGTCACCCCTGGGCTTCAGCCAATGACTAACAGTATATAAATGATTATCACTTCTAAATGGTGTATTTAACCTTCAGTTCTTGTTTTGTTTTATTTTACTAACTTTATGCAATCTATGTGTGACTAGTTACAGTCCCTTCTAGCAGGGATATAGAGGCTTATTCTAGCGATGATTTTAGAACAAACTACAACCTTGGGAACATACTTTTGCAGACTAGGTAATCAACTGTATATATAATCCCTGAATCCCACAGGCCTGAAACTCTTCATGTAGAATTTGCTGACCATGAACTCTGAGAAAGACCTTTCTGTACCTCCTGGTGATGGCATTACAGACATGCAAGACAACCTACTTACATTTTATTTTAACTTCATTTTGTTAACTGCAATGATCTCTTGTAATCATGCCCTTGGGATTTCTGGGAGGCTAGAGTCATGATACATCAACTTCCCAGTGGACAGAAAACTGTTATTGCCAGAAAAATCTAATGTCGAGTAATCTAAGAGAGTTTGGTTCCTAATAGTCAACTAAATGAGGGAAAGGTGGATATGATTGAGCACACATACAAACAAGCACTTGGGAGGTAGAGGCAGAATATGAGGAGTTCAAAATTAGCATAGGCATTATAGTACAGTTGAAGCCAGCCAGATATATGTCCCTGAAACCTTGTCTAAAAGTCGGGGTAAGTTTGGGTGGGATGGATTATAACTTCCAAATGTGTTTGCTTGTGTTGTATACTAAATGCAAAGTTTCTCTGCACTTGATAGAGTAACTACAACTAGACATCATTACAGTTGAAGGTAGTCAGAAGTAAAGCTTCTTGTATCCATTCACAATATGGTTTAACTACTGAACATTAAGAAAGTAGTATTGATAAATGAAAATACTAATGCAATATATCCTTAAAGTATGCAGAAAAATGGTAGCACAAATATTGTCATTGAAGATTAACAAATTATACTATTGGATTATGCAATAAAAAACTAATACTAATAATTTAATTGGGGATTAATAAATAAATATTTAACTCTCAATGCTGAGGATTATAAAACAGAACTGTAGTAAGATTAAGACTGGTTGGTAAGAACTAAAGGAAGCTTTAGTTTGCATTAGGTTGTTAGGTGAGCATTTAGAAGCATGCTTTGTTAGAATCCAGTTATATGCTGAGAATATTTGCATGTTTGTTTTCAGATATATATATATATATATATATAATTTTATTTTATTTATTTGCTGATCTTAGGAGTTTTTATTAGTAGTCTATGTGGTAATTCAGGTTTTGTGTGTGTATGTGTTATGTCATGAAACAGGAGTTTCATGACTGCAGTTGTGAAACGCTGCTATAGTGTGTCCCCTTACCTTTTCCTCATAATAGTGTAGTAAGATCATTTTTATTTTTCTTTTTTTGAGATTTTCTTCTGTGTTTACAGAAGTAATGTTTCTTCTGCAAATGTATTTTATGATAGTAGTTATAAAGTTGTTTTTCTTCACAGTGAGCAACATTAAGCTGCCTATTCCAAAATTAGGAGAGGCAGATATGAATTCACGGGTTCCCATGTATAAAACTGTCAATATTTCATAGTTAGATGACTTTAGTTATGCAACATAGAATATTTACATGTGAAACATTCAGAATGATGGGGCCATCCACTCCTGGATTAAATCCTGTAGTTTCTTGATTGATAAATATCCTAACCTACGTGTACGTAATAACGTGAGTAATCTTTTAGGACTTAATTGTAAATAGAGCATCTAACACTTTCAGCCTCATAGAAAGAGTTGTACTGTTTCCTCATTCATAAATGTATATATTCCAGCCTGTGACATATAAAAGTATCCTTTAGTTGTCTTTCACAAAATGTTCATTGTGCTTTCTTTTATGTGTATGATTAAACTCTGTGAATAGCATGACAAATCAGTAGTTTCGGCAGAGATGTGGATTATAAGGACAGATGCAGTACCTTGTACCTCTTGAGTGAACAATTGTCCAAGCCTATAGCATAGATTTTCATTAGTGCAATTTCATTGTTAGTTATTTTATCTTTATTTTTTATTTTTTTATCCATTTAATACTTCTGTGGCCCTATCTGTAACAAATGCTGCCAACGATTCCTATTTTTTTATTTTACATGCTTTTTCTATTTTTAAAAACTGACTATAGATATTAATTTGGAGAGAAAGGAATTAGATCCCATGTAAATAAAATTTATTTTAAGATGCAGGCTTTCTTGCTAGTTACAAATACTATATTTATCCACCAATGAAATCTTGGAGTTTCAGATTCAGCAAGTGGGCAATTTTCATAATATGGCTATTTTATTTTCTGAGACAGGGGAGTACTAACCTTGAACTAGACATGTAGGCAACTCTGTCCTTTTTGTAATACTTGTGCCTGGAATTCTCAGACATGGGGATCACATGTATAAACCATTAGCCTGGCTAAATATTTTACTTAGAAATGTACCAAAGCTGCCTCTTGCTAAAAATTTTGATTTATAAATGATCCTTTCCAAAATAAAAAAGTATACTATAAATTGATTTCAATTTTGAGAAATTTGGGTAGTATAAAAAAATAAAGGTAGTCCTCATTAGGACAAGCCTTTATTGCGGAGTAGTTTCAACACAGAGTGGAAATAGAGGGTTAAAATGAAGACTCATGAAGAGACTGTTTGCAGGAATGTTAATTAAAATATATCATTAAAGGCAGCAAAGTAGAATAGAAGTCATTTTCCAGGGAATCCAATGATCTAATACAGCTCTGTAGAGTAATAAGGAGTTACCTTAAATTGATTCTTCAAATTTCCTACAACTAATATCTAAAACACTTATCAATAAGTTTATGACTACCATTTTTTTATTGAGTCCTCCCTGCTATTCCGTTGCTCCCTACACAGCAGAACAATTTAGCTGTAGGCTTTCTTTAAGTCTTGCTCTTTCAGAGTTACTATTGGAAAGTAGTTCTTTTTGGCCTGGTTCATAATACAGCAGGGAAGCCTTAGTTAATGTTTACCTTTTGGTTGCCTTTTTAAAAAATTGCACATTAAATTTTAGTCATTCATATTTACCTAAAAACGTATGATTAACCTTTACGTTTTCATGTGAGTGCCTGCAGATACAATGTTACAAATAAAAGTATATGTATAGGTCATCAGGTGATCATTTAAAGGGTGCTTTGTTAGAATCCAGTTGTATGCTAAAAATATTTGAATGTTAGGTTTCTTATATGTATGTAATTTTTATTTAAGTTTCTTGTTTTAGGAGATTATATTAGTAGACTGTATGGTAATTTAGGATTTGTGTGTCCTTATGTTATTTCATGAAACAGGAGTTTCATGACTGCAGTTGTGAAATGCTGCTATAGTGAGTCCCCTTACCTTTTCCTCAGAATAGTTTAGTAAGATCATTTTTACTTTTTTTAAGAGATTTTTTTCTGTGTTTATAAAATGATGTTTCTACTGCTAATGTAATTTTATGATAGTAGTTATAAAGTTTTTTTTTCACACTGAGCATCATTAAGCTGCCTATTCCAAGCTTAGGAAAGGCATAGATGACTTCACGGGTTCCCACGTATCAAACTGTAAATAGTTTGTAATTATATGACTTTAGTTAAGCAACATAGAATGTTTTCAAAGAAAACATTCAGAATGATGGGGCCGTACACTCCTGGATTAAATCCTGTAGTGTCTTGATTGATAATCATCCTTACCTAAGTAATAACATGTGTGGTCTTATAGGAATTACTTGTAAATAGCCTTGTAAATAGAGCATCTAACCATACATATCCTTTCTACGCTCCTAGACATAGGTATACTGTTTTTTTCTTTCATAAAAGTAGATATTCTATCCTATGTCATACAAATATTTGATATAGTGTGCTTTCAACAAAGTGTTTATTGTGAATTTTTATGCTTCTAGTTTAAACTGTGTAAATAGTGTGCCAAATAAGACTTTTTGCCAGAAATGGTGATTATAGAGATAGATCCAGGGTGTTGTATTTGTTGAGAAAGCTACCATTTATGCCTAATATTGATAGTTTTTAGTGAAATCATCATTTTTAGCTCTTTAATTTTTTGTTATTTTTTATCTTTTTATTCATTTTGGCATTAACATTCTGCAAATGATTGCTAAGTTTTTTTCTTTTTCAAACAGTATTCGTTTAAAAAAGAACTGAGTATAGACATTATGTGATGAGATGGGAATTGGTCACCTCGATATATGATTGTCTTCTTAAGACATCATTTTATATCAAAGTGGAAGATAGGTATCAAAGAAAGTCATTGTGGATTGTGCCTTTGACATGGGAGGACTAGCAATTTGGACAAGAAACTTGCCTTAATGGATTGCTGACAGCAAGTTCTCAAAACTGAACAAGAATTTTACAATGAAAAGTGACTGCTGAACTTTCCAAATTTCATGACTATTCTTCATTAACCTGTTTTATCAAAAAGTCTGTCAGACATCTGGGACTATAAGCTGAAGAGGGATTCCACAAATTTGCAGAGGATCCTTGGATGACTTTCTAGGCATCAATATCTCTTTGTAAAATCTAGAGCTTATATATGATCTTCTGGATTCTTTCGTGTTGTTGAAGACAGATAGTTATGGTTATGAATTTCCTTAGTTATGTAATAAATAAGTTGCATATAAAGCTTTAAAGTAACAAAGATAGGAACTATGTAGAATGGTTTCTTTAAATTTGCAAAATACTATTGATCTAAATATTGTTAACTGTACTTTTTTGCTTATTAAGTTTTCTAATGCATAATTGTACCATTTTAAATTTAAACTTCCTTGTTTTTCCAGACACAAAGAGCACATGATGTGGGATTTCCTTCTGTATGATGTGACTATATGTTTCTCTTCCTTGTGGAGGAAAAATGTGAGGCAGGATATAGCAAGGGAGAATGTATAGGCAATATAAACTGAGAAGGGAATTCAGAGAATAACACGTATTGTAAGTCTTGAGACAGCTCTAATTAATGTAGCTGCTGGAAAGTTAGATTGTCTGGTCATTTTCTAGTAAGACAAAACAACTTGGAGATTCACTGATTAGTTCAAATGGTTAGTAATTACAGGGAACTAGCCAATGTATCCTGTGCCAAAGAATAAATAGAATATATTTTATATAACCCTCTGTGTGTTTATTTGGGACTGTAGTGTGACAGAATCAAGATGAACACTAACTTCTGCCTACGCATTGTTGTTAGTGGAAAATATTATTGATTTGATTTGTTTTGTGAACATGGATGGTAGAGAATTCTTTTTCTCACAGTTCACATAGTCGGCATTGTGTTCCTGAGTAACAGTGCTGACCTCAATAATCACTTTCAAAATTATATGCATACTTGCATTGTGGATTTTTTGTATCCTTTCCCTAATTATTTTTTGCTAGCAACAACAAAATGGGCTACATAAACAGCCTTAGCTTTTATAAATTTGGGCGTTCAGTACCAACAAATGTGGCTGAAAACATTACTTTAATTTGGTCAAATTATTATGTATGCTCTGACTTATTTAATTTTCGGGACCTAAAATCATATGTGTTTCACAAGGCTATGTAAGTGTATATGAAATTAAAATGTAACTATGAAATATAAATCAGTGATGGAATTTGCTATTTTGAAAAAATATATTCCTATTGTATCAAGTTATGTTATGTTGTAATGGCAAATATTCTAAGAATCATTTTTAAACTATTGAAGTTCTTGTTCCTCATTATCAAAATGACATGAAAAACCATGGTCTTATATTAGCTATGTATACCCAAAGAATTTTGCCTTAAATGTTGTACATTGTCTTATTAGACTCAAAAAATCTTACAGAAATTTACTGAAAACGTAATAAATTATGTGAGCATACAATTTTCAAAAATGAGTAGTTTTGTTGTTCCCAATAATGCAATCAGATAAGGAAGTGTGAGTATCTGGATATCTCTGTGTGTGTGGTTGTATAAGTACAATCAAATAAGTAACATCACTGAATTCAGTTATCAGGAGTATGAACCTGAACTTGAACATTAAATTGAACATTTAGAAATAAAAAAAATGGGAATACATGTGTTATAACTCTTTTTGACTTTTGTAATTAAAACATATTTCCTTGTTCCCAAAAAGGAATGAATCTGTAGCCACTTTGAACATAACAAATGATGGTGTTAATGCAGCCAAATATCATACAAATGTTATGAAAAGTAACTGAAAATTAATATCTGGAACAATTAACTTACTACTTGACTTTTTAATATAATAAATGTTAGAAGTCAGCTTTCATGTAAGTCAAATGTAAGTGTATGTAGATGCTCATATACACTCATAGTCATGTGCATTCATACAGTGAGTAGGTAATTGCTCACAGAACGCCGATCTGACAGTTGACTTGATTCAGCATCATGAGAGACCTAAGTAGTACCAAGGCAACGAGCCAATGTTGTTTCCAGATAAATTCTACAGGACCTAGTTTTTGAGGCATACTGTGTTGAATTTTTGTTTCTGTCCTGTATTTTCCTTTATATATTTTTAGCCGTAATCTACATTGGAACCCAGGCAAACTTAGAACTTATTTGGTAGTTCAGGATGACTTGTACTTTCTCAATCATGTTCTAGCCTCATCTTTACAAGTGCTCAGGATATGGACAGTAACCAGAAACTTAATTACAAATTACATGTAATGCCACTCTCTGAAAAAGCATCAAAAATGACTGTGCAGATTTTAAACAGGATGCATTTTATGAAGTAAGTAGTGGTTAACAGAGAATCACATCAGGGCAATATTCAATTCATGGGACATATATATGCAATTTTTCTCTCAGCTAGATGACATAATCCAATATGTGCAAAGAATGCCCATGGAAACAGGATAAGAAAATCCACTGATTTTATTTGCATCCTTTCTAGATATTCACTGATACACACACACACACATACATAGTTACACATACACACAGACTTAATTCACACAGACTCAGACAATAACAACACAACTTTTCATATTTATATGTTGGCAAATCAATCTCAAAATGCACAGTATAAATTGATTATTAAAAATTATTTTAAATTATTGCCATTGCACCCAGATTCAGGTGAGCTTGGGTCCTCCTGGGGACCCTTTCCCTGCTCATTACTTGCTCCCTCAATCTTCCTGGTGCTGCTCCTGGCATTGAGAGGACCTGCCCACACATGAAACTTGTTAGTCTTCACAGACCCAACACACAGCTCTCCCCACATATGCGTTCCCAATTCCAGGTGACCTTGGGTCCTCCCAGGAACCCTTCCCTGCCCATTACCCACTCCCTCAGTCTTCCAGGGATCCACTCATGGCATCGAGAGAACCTGCCCACACAGGAAAGATGTGAACCCTTTCAGACCCCATCACTGGCACGTCCAGCTTCAGGAATGTAGGAGACCAGTGGAGACAGGGATACCCTACCTACACTCACTGCAGTTATACATGGGAAGTAGACAGTGTAAGAACAAAATCAGTAATAGAATGCCTAATATCACTCCACCAGAATCTAGAGACCCCACACTAGCAAGACTTGAAAAGCACAACATAGATAAAGCAGAAGAGACAGACCTTAAAAATTATTTTGTGAAGATGATAGAGACCCTAAAAGAGGAAACAAGGAAATCCTTTTAAGAAATATAAGATAAAAACAAACAAAAAATATATGAAATGGAGGAAAAATGCAAACCAAATAATTCAAGAAATAAACAAATATCTTAATATAAAGTGTGCCAAGAAAAAAACAACCAAACAAATGATGGAAACAACTCAAACTGTTGAAGGATTGAAAGCTGATATAGAAACAATAAAGAAAACCCAGAATGAGGGAGCGCTGGAAATATAAAAGCTGAGTAAACAATCAGGATGCAAGTATCACCAATAGAATATAAGAGATAGAAGAGAGAATTTCAAGTATTGAAAACACATTAGAGGGTATACATTCATCAACCAAAGAAAATCTGAAGTCCAACAAATCTTTAACACAAAATATCCAGGAAATTTGGGACACAGTGAAGATGTCAATCCTGAGAATAATAGGTATAGAAGAACGTGAAGAAATACAACTCAAAGGTACAGAAAACATATTCAATAAAATCATAGAACAAAACTTCCCTAACCTAAAGAATGATATGCCTATGACAATAAAAGAATCTTACAGAACACCAACTAAGCTGCACCAGAAAAGGAAGTCCCTTCACTGCATAATACTGAAAACACCAAACCTACAGAATAAAGAGAAAAATACTAAGAGCAGCTAAAGAATAAGGTCAAGTAACATATAAAGGCAGATCTATCTGAATTACGCCTTACTTCTTAATGGAAACTTTGAAAGCCTGAAGATCATGGACAGTTGTCCTGCAAGTGCTGAGGGAACAAAGTTTACAGCCCAGACTATTGTATCCAGCAAAGCTTTCAATTACCATAGATGGAGAAAACAAAATATTCCATTACAAAGCCATATTTAAACAATACATATCCACAAATCCAGCCCTACTGAAAGCGGTGGAAGTAAAACTTGAATCTAATGAAGATAACTATGCTGAAAGAGTCATAGGCAATAGATAATCCCACTTTACCAATGACCAAAAGAAAAAGGGAGGAAAACCTATACACAATAACACCACTTCCAATAATTCAAAAATAAACAAGAATCAACAATAAATGGTTATTAATATCCCTCAGTGGTTACAAATTGCCTATAAAAATACACAGACCAGCAGAATACATATGACCAAAGAACCCATCCTTATGCTACATACCAAAAACTCATCACAACATCAACTACAGACATTACCTCAGAGTAAAGGGATTGGAAAATATTTTCCAATCAAACTGACACAAGAAACAAGCTGTGTAGCAATCCTAATGTCTAAAAAATTAAACATCAAATTAAATTCAATCAAAAGAGGTGAAAAACGATATTTCATATTCATTAAAGGAAAAGTCCATCAAGATGAAGTCTCTGCTCTGAATATCAATCTATACCTCAAATACAAAGGCACCTACATTCATGAAAGGAATATTACTAAAGCTCAAAACCCACATAAAATTTCAAACACTAGTATTAGGATACTTCAACACTCCACTCTCATCACTAGACAGGACCTCCAGACAAAAACTTAACAAAGAGACAAACATCTGTAGAACATTTCATCCAAACACAAAGGGATATATCTTCTTCTCAATGCCACATGAAATATTATCTAAAATTGACCACGGCGAAGGGGAGGGAGGAGTGGGACCTGGGAAGAATAGAGGGGGTAAAGAGGAAGGGAGTTGGTCATGGGGGAACAGGAAGTTGAGGGGGTGGGGGTAGAATAGGGGGAAGAGGGAATCATAGGATCGAAGACAGATCAGGCACCAGAGTGACCTCGAGTGATCTAAAGGTATAACATCAATTGGCAAGCTAAGCAATAGTGGAGGGACCGCCTCGAATGCCCATTCCTGATAATGAACTTGATGTCTATAACCATCCGGGAGCCTTCATCCTGTGACTGATGGAAGCAGAGGCAAACACACAACTAATCACTGAACTGAACCCAAGGAACCCAGTGACAGAGAGGAGTGATGAGCAAATTGGCAAAGAATGGGCTGGCAAAACCAGCAGAGACAGCTGATCTGAACAGGGGAGTGCTCTTGGACCCCAGACCGATAGTGGGGAGGCCAGCATGGGACTGATCTGGACCCCCCAAATGTGAGTGTCAGTGAGAAGGCCTGGGCAACCTATGGGGCCCTGAGCTGTGGATCAGTGTCTATCCCTGGTATACAAACTGTCTTCATGTGCCTATAGCACAAAGAGAGATGCTCTCTTAGCCTGGACTCTTAGGGGAGTGCCTTGACCCTACCAAGAGTAAAATGACAGACTCTAGATATCCCCTATGTGGAAGGATTTGGCAATAGGGTGGGAGGGAGGGGGAAAGGGGAGTGCGGGAAGAGGGGAGGGAGAGGGAACTGGGATTGACATGTAAAACAAGCTATTTAAAATTAAAATAAAAAATGATTTAAAAAAATTGACCACATAATAGGAAACATAGCAAACCTCCACAGATACAAAAAACTGGAGTAATCCCCTGTATCTTATCAGACCACCATGCATTAAAATTAGAATTCAACAATAACACAAATCACTGAATCCCTACAAACTCGTGGAAATTGAACAAGGCACAATTGCACCATCCGTGGGTAAAGGAAGAAATAAAAATAAAAATTAAAGATTTCCTGGAATTCAATGTGAATGAACACACAACATACCCAAACTTATGGAACACTGAAAGCAGTGCTGAGAGGAAAGTTCATAGCATTAAGACTAAGTAAACATATGAAGAAACTGGAAAACAGTCACACTAGAGAATTAATAGCACAACTTAATGCTCTGGAACATAAAGAACCAAACTCACCCAGGAGGAGTAGACTCCAGGAAATAATTAAAATGAGGGCTGAAATCTGTCAAGTAAAAACCATGAAACCATCACAAAGAATCAATGAAGTAAAGAGTTTGTTCTTTGAGAAAAACAACAAGATAGACAAACATTTGTCCAACTTAACCAAAAGGCTGAGAGAGAGAATGTTAATTAACAAAATCAGAAATGAAAAGAGGGACATAACAATGGACACTGAGGAAATTCAGAGAATCATCAGGGCATACTTTGAAAACATGTACTCCACACAATTTGAAAATTGAAAGGAAATGGACAATTTTCTGGATAGATATCACTTGCCAAAACTAAATCAAGTACAAATAAACAAATCAAACCAACTCTGAGATACCACCTCACCCCTGTCAGAATGACTAAAATCAAAAACTCCAATGACAATTTATGATGTCGAGGATGTGGAGGGAGGTGAACTCTCCTTCACTGCTGCTGGCAGTGCCAACTTGTGCACACACTTTGGAAATCAGTATGGAGATTCCTTAGAAAAATGTGAATCAGTCTACCCCAAGACCCAGAAATTCCACTCTTAGGCATATATACAAAAACATGCAAATTCATACAAGGACGTCTGCTCCATTATGTTCATAGCAGCATTATTTGTAATAGCCAGAACTTGGAAGCAACCTAGATGCCCCTCAACTGAAGAATGAATAGAGAATATGTGGTACATTTACACAATAGAGTACTATTCAGTGGAAAAATAACAATGGAATCTTGAAATTTGCAGGCAAACGGATGGCACTAGAGGAAACCATCCTAAGTGAGGTAACCCAGACACACAAAAAAAGAGGATTGGTATGTTCACACTCATTTGTGGATTTTCTACATGAATCAGGGGAGTGCCAGCATACAGTCCCACTGCCAGATAGTCTGGGAACTAGCATCCAGTGATTGCTGTAGGTAGAGGCAGATTCCATTCTTAGAGAAGTAACCCAATCTCAAAAAGAAAAAAACATGGTATGTACTCACTCATATATGGATTTTAGACGTGGATCAGGGGAGTACCACTCTGTAATTCCACTGACAGAGAGTCTGAGAAACAGGAAAGTACCTAAGAGAGATATTCATGGTACCCCAGTGATGAGTAATGTGAACCTCCATCCAATGACTGATGTAAGCAGAGGCAAACACCCACAGGTAAACACTGTTCTGAAACCCTGGAACCCAGTGACAGAGAACAAGGAGCGATGAGCAAATGTGTAAAGAATTGGCTGGCCATATGCTGATTGGAGAAAGGCGATGAACAAATTAGTCATTGGTAATTTTGTGTTTGTAAGATTTAGTATGAGATCATCTCTTGCAAATTTTTAGATCTTTATCTTGCCCATTTTATGGTATTTCTTTTATGATGTTAGAGTTTTAAAGGGTTTTCTATCCACTGACAATTTCAATAATATAACATTTTGTCAAGGGTTTTTTGTTTTGTTTTGTTTTGCTTTTGTGATTGTTACTTGGTGCTAGCTGGAATTCAAGAAATGTCAAATGACCTTTTTCAAATAAAAGAAATATTTTATTAAAAAAAAGATTTGGCTGGGGAAAACAGCAGAAACAGCTGACCTGAACAAGTGGGTTCTATTGGACCCCAGACCGACAGCAATAAGGACAGCATGGGACTGATCCAGACCCCCCTGAATGTGAGTATCAGTGAAGAGCCCTGGGCAACCTATGAGGCCCTGGGCAGTAGATCACTATTTATCCCTGGCAAACAAGTGGAACTTGTGTATTCAGAATACAATTAGGGAAGGTCTCTCAACCTGGACACTTGGGGGAGGGCCTGGACCCTGCCCTGAAATAAATGACAGACTCTGGATATCACCTATGTGGAAGGGAGTGGGGATAGGGTGTGAGGCTGGGGGATGGTGGGGGATGAGGGAGGATGGGAGGGAGAGGGAGCTGGGATTGACATGTGAAGCAAAATCTTTTCTAAAATAAATAAAGCAAAAATGAAAAAAAAACATTTGAACATCAAAATTTGCAAATACAATAGTATTTAAACATGCACTGCACTAAAATGAATATAAACATCTACATAATTTATACATTTGTGTGTATATGTATATGTATATATTTTCATTTTTGTAGCATTTTTGTTTAACAATTAATCTCAGTTACATTTCAATGTTGTCATACATCTCCATTATTATGTTAAATGATTTTATCTTATGAATAACATAAAAACTGACATGTGATTGGACATTTAATTTGATTCTCATGTTTCAGAATTACAAGCAGCACTGAAAGAAATGATGCTGTAATTGCTTTAAATTACTATTATATTATTGGTCTAAGTTCCCTGGATTTCCCACTCCTTCCATTTGTAATGAATTTCTTTCTGTGTTTGACATTCATTTTGCATGTTGTTTTATATGTGGTATCAGTACAGACTTTTGTTGAGGATACCAAACAGATCCTAAAATATGAGGACAATGTAACCTAGAGTTCTCTATCTTCGACATTTTCAATATTGTTGTAGTTATTTTTTATGAATTTCAGTATCCCCTCCTGGGAGAGGAGAAGGCTCTTATGTACAAAGTTACTTTTAGTAGAAAAGAAAACTAACTCTCAAGACAAATTTTTAATGAAAGAAAGACAAAATAAAGAATATTAAATACAAACAAATTTGGTATTTAAACTACTTTTCAATTAAAAATTTTTGTAATTTCAGATCCTATTTTACTAAATGTGTATAATTTTTCATACCTTCCTTATTTCTTTAAACCCTCCCTTGTCTTGCCTACATTGCCTTTCCAAACTCATGACGTCTTTGATTACTATTATTGGTGTACAGACACACACACACACACACACACACACACACACACACACACAGAGAGAGAGAGAGAGAGAGAGAGAGAGAGAGAGAGATTGATGTAATCAACTTCTTGAGGCCAATTAGTGTTGTCCATGTGAACATGTGTTTAAATCTCATCCCATAGAATGAGGAAATTTACCAATGAGCTCATCACTGAAGAAATCTAATTCTCTATTTCCCGGTATCCATTGACTGCTTATAGCTCTGTATCTACAGATTTGCCACTGTTAAGTTTCCCTCCATCCACATTTATCTGATGTAGTGTGTTGTTATGCAGGTCTTATTTGAGCAATCACTTTGTTTACAGTTTATAAGTAGAGTGTCATGTCAAGAATACACTATCTTGCAACAAGGACCCCCCAAAATTGCTTTATATTAATCTGGGAAATGAGAATAACACAAGCATTGTAAGCTATGTATTCCTAGTTAATTGATATTTCCCTCTGAGTATGTGCCTCCTGTGTTCTTGACTCATTTTGTGTTAGAATTTGCCAACTGTATACAACACCATCAGTAACACTTATTTCCTTCCTCACATACATGTAATTATTTTGTTTGTGTATTCACCAGTGCAGATAATGACTCCTATTGTTTAGCATTCTGCAGTGCACTGTGTGGTATAATTTTAATATGTGAGTGAAAATGGAAAACATGCTTATAGAAAATACCCAATGGGGAATACTGAACAGAAACAATTTCTCTATGAGATTATCTTCTTTAGTAACTATAGATCTGTCTTCTGGAAAATTAAAGAAAGATTCATGTCTGAAGATAACACTCATCACAAAATAGAATAATGACTGCTGTTTCCTGTTATTGTCTGAGGTAAATGTGTCAAAATATTTTAAAAATTGAATATGCAACACGAATGCATGTTTCTAAGATGTTTTATTTGTCATCATTTTTGGGAAATGATAAAATTTAAAAAATACTGTGACATGTGGGAAATTTAAGTCATTGGGAGTATAATTCTGCCACATATTATCTTCAGTTTTTGTCATGTATCTCTTTTACTGATAAGTCATTAGGTCCTATCATTTTTGGTAGGTATAGAAGAAGGCGAAGAAATACAGCTCGAAGGTACAGAAAACATATTCAACAAAATCATAGAAGAAAACTTCCCTAACCTAAAGAAGGATATGTCTATGATAATACAAGAATCTTACAGAACACCAAATAAGCTGAACCAGAAAAAGAAGTCTCCTTGCCACATAATCATGAAAACATCAAACCTACAGAATAAAGAGAAAATATTAAGAGCAGCTAAAGCGAAAGGCCAACTAACATATAAAGGCAGACCTATCTGAATTACACCTGATTTCTCAATGGAAACTATGAAAGCCAGAAGATCCTGGACAGATGTCCTACAAACGCTAAGGGAACAAGGATGCTAGCCCATACTACCATATCCAGGAAAGCTTTCAATTACCATATATGGAGAAAACAAGAAATATTCCATGACAAAGCCAGATTTAAACAATACATATCCACGAATCCAGCTCTACGGAGAGTGCTGGAAGGAAAACCTAGATCCAACAAGGTAACTACAATCACAAAGAAACAGGCAATAGATAATCCCACTTTACCAAACACCAAAAGAAAAAGGGAGGAGAACCTACACACACTAACTCCATTACCAATAAGTCAAGCACAAACTAGAATAATCAATCAATGGTCATTAATGTCCCTCAATGTCAATGGTATCAACTTGCCTATGAAAAGACAGACTAGCAGAATGTATATGAAGACAGAACCCATCCTTATGCTGCATATAAGTAACACATCTCAACGTCAAAGACAGACTACAAGGTTGGGAAAAGATTTTCCAATCAAACAGACACAAGAAACAAGCGGGTGTAGCAATCCTAATATCTAACAAACTATACTTCATATTAAAATCAATCAAAAGAGATGAAGAAGGACATTTTAGATTCATCAAAGGAAAAGTCCATCAAGATGAAGTCTCAATTTTGAAGATTTATGCCCCAAATACAAAAAAATCAAGTGTTCATAGGTGTGTGAATTAAAATCAGGGTTTTCAATTCGGTTCCGTTGGTCTACCTGTCTATTTTTGTGCCAATGCCAAGCTGTTTTCAGGACTATAGCTCAGGACTATAGCTCTATAGTAGAGCTTAAAGTCAGGTATGGTGATGCCTCCTGAAGTTCCTTTATTGTATAGCGTGGTTTTGGGTATCCTGGGCATTTTTTTCCATATAAAGTTGATTATTGTTCTTCCAAGGTCTGTGAAGAATTGTGCCGGAATTTTGATAGCAATTGCATTGAATCTCTAGACTGTGTTTGGCAAAATTGCCACTTTTTATGTTGATCCTACCAATCTAAGAGCATGGGAGATCTTTCTACTTTCTGGTATCCTCTTTGATTTCATTATTTCTAGTTCCATTAGGCGGAGCGTATGAAGATCTCTATGTTTTTTATTTGTTTTGTAAATATTATTTTTAAATTTAAACAAGAAACAAGTTTGCTTCAAATGTCAACCCCAGGTCCTTCTCACATTCCCTCGGCTCCTCCCATGCCTTCCCACAAACTCCCCCGTTCCCCCCTCATTTCCTCAGGGAGGGTGAGGCTCTCCATGGTGTGTCCATAGTCTGTTATTTCATCCAGGGCATGGCCTAGAGCCTCTCCCAAGAGTCCAGTGTGAGAGTGCATCTCTCATTGTGGGATGGAAACCCAAAGTCCATTTGTATGCCAGGGATAAATACTGATCTACCCAAAGCCCAATAGATTGCCTAGGTCTCCTCACTGATGCTCAAATTTAGGTGGGCCTGATCATCCCCATGCTGGATTCCCAGCCATCAGTCTGGATTTGAGAGCTAACCCTTGTTAGGTCAGCCATATCTGGGGGTTAAAGCATCCCAGTCTTAACGACTTTGCTCAATAGTCCTCCCTCTCTGTCACTAGATTCCTTGAGTACAGCTCAGTGTTAAGCTGTAGGAGACTGCCTCTGCTTCCATCAGCCATTGAATGAAGGTTTTATTTCCAAGACTCTATGGCAGTTGGATTGTAGGCTGGCATTCCCCAGATCTATGTCCAAAATTCATACATGAGAGAGTACATACCATGTTTCTCTTTTTGTGACTGGGTTACTTCACTCCGCATGGTTTCTTCTAGTGTCATCCATTTGCCCCCAAATTTCAGGATTCCATTGTTTTTTCTGCTGAATAGTACTTCATTGTGTAAATGCACCATGTTTTGTCTATCCACTCTTCATATGAGGGATATCTAGGTTGCTTCCAAGTTGTGACTATTACAAATAATGCTGCTATGAACATAGTGTAACAGAAAATCTTGTTGTATGAATGTGCATCTTTTGTGACTAAGAGTGGGATTGCTGGGTCTTGTGGTAGGCTTAGTCCCATGTTTTTGAGAAACTACATACTGATTTCTAAAATGGCTGTACGAGTTGGAACTCCTGCCAGAAGTGGAGGAATGTTCCCATTTCTCCACAACCCCTCCAGCATAAACTGTCATTGCTGTTTTTGATTTTAGCCATTCTGACAGGAGTAAGACGGTATCTCACAATTGTTTTGATTTGCATTTCCCTGATGGCTAAGGATGTTGAGCACTTTATCAAGTGCCTCTCAGCAATTTTAGACACCTCTATTGAAAATTCTTTATGTAGATCTGTAGCCCACTTTTTAATTGGATCCTTTGGAGTTTTGAGACTGGTTCTTGACTTCTTTGTAGAATTTGGAGATCAGCCCTCTGTCAGAGGTGGTGTTAGCCCATTCTGTGGGCTACGTTTTTGTGTTGTTGACTGTGTCCTTTGCCTTACAGAAGCTTCTCAGTTTCAGGAGGTCCCATGTATTAATTGTTGACCTCAGTGTCTGTGCTATTGGTGTTATGTTCAGAAAGCAGTCTCCTATACCAATTCATTCAAGGGTACCACCAACTTTCTCTTCTAAGAGCTTCAGTGTGGCTGGATTTATGTTGAGGTTTTTGATACATTTGGACTTAAGTTTTGTGCATGGTGATAGACACAGTTCTATCTGCATTCTTTTACTTGCCAGCATCCAGTTATGCCAGCCATATTTGGTGAGGATAGTTTCTTGTTTATCATTGTATATTTTTAGCTTCTTTGTCAAATATCAGATATTCATACATGTATGCGTTAATATCAGAGTGTTCAATTTGATTCCATTTGTTTGCCTGTCTATTTTTGTGCCAATACCAAGCTCTTTTCAGGGCGGCAGCTCTATAATAGATGTTGAAATCTGGGATGGTGTTGCCTCCAGATGTAGACTTGTTGTGTAAGGTTGTTTTGGCTATCCTGGATCTTTTGTTTTTCCATACAAAATTGTTTATTGTTCTGTCAAGGTGTTTGAATAACTTTGCTGGTATTTTCATGGGGATTGCATTGAATCTATAGAATGCTTTTGGCAGGACGCCATGTTTACTACATTGATCCTACATATCCAAGAACATAGGAGTCCATTCCATTTTCTGATGTCTACATATATGTATATATATACATATATATACATGTATATATATATTTAAAATTAAATTTAAATTTGAAACAAGGTTGCTTCACATGTCGATTCCAGGTCCCTCTCCTTTCCCTCCCCTCCTCCCGTGCCCTCCCACCAATGCCCCCAATATCCCCATTTCCCAAGGGAGGTTGAGGCCCTCCATGGGGTGTCCATAGTCTATCATTTCAATCAGGGTAGGGCCTAGACCATCCCCAAAGAGTTCAGGGTGAGAGTGCATATCTCATTGTTGGATGGCAGCCCAAAGTCCATTTGTATACCCAGGATAAATACTGATCTACTACCAAAGGCTCAATAGATTACCTAGGCCTCCTCACTTACACCCCCATTCAGGGGGTCTTCATCAGTCCCATGATGGATTCCTAGGCATCAGTCTGGGATTAAAGAGCTAACCCTTGTCAGGTCAGCTATGTCTGGGGGTTAAACCAGTCCAGTCTTAATCCCTTTGGTCATGAGTCCTCCATCTCTATCACTAGATTTCTTGAGTTCATCGCAGTGTTTAGCTGTGGGAGTCAGCCTCTTCTTCCATCAGCCACTGAATGAAGGTTCTTTTTCCCAGAGGCTCTGGACATGGGATTATAGGCTGGCACTCCTCAGATCTATGTCTAAAATCCATATATTAGAGACTACATGCTATGTTTCTCTTTTATTGACCAGGTTACCTCACTCAGGATGGTTTCTTCTAGTGCCATCCATTTGCCTGCAAATTTCAGGATTCCATTGGTTTTTTTTTTTTTTGCTGAATAGTACTCAATTATGTAAATGTACCACATTTTCTCTATTCATTCTTCGGTTAAGGGGCATCTAGGTTGTTTCCAAGTTCTGGCTATTACAAATAATGCTGCTATGAACATAGTAGAACAGACATCCTTGTTGTATGAATGGGCATCATTTGGATATATGCATAATAGTGGAGTTGCTGGGTCTTGTGGTAGGTTTATTTCCATTTTTCTGAGGAATATCCATAGTGATTTCCAAAGTGGCTGTACAAGTTGGCACTCCCACCAGCAGTGGAGGAGTATTCCCCTTACACCACATCCTCTCCAGCATAAATTTTCGTTGGTGTTTTTGATTTTAGCCATTCTGACAGGACTGAGATGGTATCTCAGAATTATTTTGATTTGTATTTCCTGGATTGCTTTGGGATGTTGAGCACTTTCTCAAGTGCCTCTTAGCCATTTTAGACTCCTCTATTGAAAATTCTCTATTTAGTTCTGTAGCCCACTTTTTAATTGGATCCTTTGGTGTTTTGGAGACTTGCTTCTTGAGTTCTTTGTTAATTTTGGAGATCAACCCTCTGTCAGATGTAGGGTTAGTGAATATTTTTTCCAATATGTGGGCTGCCTTTTTGTCTTGCTGACTGTGTCCTTTGCCTTACAGAAGCTTCTCAGTTTCAGGAGGTTCCATGTATTAATTGTAGACCTCAGTGTCTGTGCTATTGGTGTTATGTTCAGAAAGCAGTCTTCTATAGAAATTTGTTCAATGGTACCATCCACTTTCTCTTCTAAGAGGTTCAGTGTGGCTGGATTTATGTTGAGGCCTTTGATCCATTTGGACTTCAGTTTTGTGCATGGTGATAGACATGGATTCTACTACATGCCAGCATCCAGTTATGCCAGCACCATTTGGTGAAGATGATTTCTTTTTTCCATTGTACATTTTTAGCTTCTTTGTCAAATATCAGATTTTCATACGTGTGTGGGTTAATATCAGGTTTTTCAATTCAATTCCTTTGTTCTACCTGTCTATATTGTGCCAATACCAAGCTGTTTTCAGGCCTATGACTGTATAATAGAACTTGAAGTCAGGGATGGTGATGTCTCCGGACGTTGCCTTGTAGAACAGGGTTGTTTTGGCTATCCTGGGTCCTTTGTTTTTCCATACAAAATTGATGATTGTTCTTTCAAGGTCTGTGAAGAATTGTGCTGGGATTTTAATGGGGATTGCATTGAATCTGTATATTGCTTTTGGCAGGATTGCCATTTTTACTACATTGATACTACATATCCAAGAGCATGGGAGATATTTCCGTTTTCTGAGGGCTTCTTTAATTTCTTTCATTAAAGACTCACAGTTCTAGTGATGCAGGTTTTTCACTTGTTTGTTTAGCATTACCCCAAGGCATTTTATGTTGTTTGTGGCAATTGTAAAAGGTGATGTTTCTTTGATTTCTTTCTCATCTCTTTTATCTTCTGTATATAGTAGGGCTACTGATTTTCTTGAATTGATCTTGTAGGCTGCCACTTTGCTGAAGGTGTTAGTTAGCTGTAAGTGTTCCCTGGTAGAGTTCTTTGGGTCATTTATGTAAACTATCATATCATCTGCAAATAGTGAAAATTTGACCTCTTCCTTTCTAATTTGTATCCCTTTGATCTCCTTTTGTTTTCGCATGGCTCTGGCTAGAATTTCAAGCAAAATATTGAAAAGGAATGGAGAGAGTTTACAGCCTTGTCTTGTTCCTGATTTTAGTGGAATTGCATTGAGTTTCTGTCCATTTATTTTGATATTGGCTGTTGGTTCACCTTATATAGCTTTTGTTATGTATAGGTATGTTCCTTTTATCCCAGACCTCTCCAAGTCCTTTATCATGAAGGGGTGTTGGATTTTGTCAAAGGCTTTTTCAGCATCTAGTGAGATGATCATGTGATTTTTGTTTTACAGCTTCTTTATATGGTGGATTTCAGTGATGGATTTTCGTATGTTGAACCATCCCTGCATCCCTGGGATGAAACCTACTTGATCATGGTGAATGATTGTTTTGAGGTGTTCTTGGATCTGATCTCCAGTATTTTATTGAGTATATTTGCATCAATATACATGAGAGATATTGGTCTGAACTTCTCTTTCTTAGTTGTGTCTTTGTGTGGCTTGGGGATCAAGGTTATTTAAGGCTCATAGAAAGAGTTTGGCAAAGACCCTTCTGCTTCAATTGTGTGGAATATTTGAGAAGAATTGGTATGAACTGTTCTTTGAATTACTGGTAGAATTCTGCACTGAGGCCATCTGGACCTGGGCTTTTTTTTGGTTGGGGGACTTTTGGTGACTGCTTCTTTTTCCGTTTGGTGTTATAGGTCCATCATTTTTGTTTTCTTTTAAGTTAAAGTTTAGATTAGAAACAAGGTTGCTTCACAACTCAGTTTCAGGTCCCTCTCCCTTTCCCTCCCCTCCTCCCGTGCCCTCCCCCAAACCCCATTATCCCCTCATTTCCCCAGGGAGGGTGAGGCCCTCCATAGTCTGTCATTTCATCCAGGGCAGGGCCTAGACCCTCCCCCAAGGGTTCAGGGTGAGAGTGTACCTCTCATTGTTGGATGGGAGTCCAAAGTCTGTGTGTATACTCCGGATGAGTACTGATCTATTGCCCAAGGCTCAATAGATTACTTAGGCCTCCTCACTGACACCCACATTCAGGGGGTCTTGATCAGTCCCATGCTGGATTCTCAGGCTGATGCCCGGGATTCAAGAGTCAACCTTTGTCAGGTCAGCTGTTTCTGGGGGTTAAACCAGCCCAGTCTTAATCCCTTTGGTCATCAGTTCTCCATCTCTGTTACTGGCTTTCTTGAGTTCATCGCAGTGTTTAGCTGTGGGAGTCTGCCTCTTCTTCCATCAGCCACTGAATCAAGTTTCTGTTTCCCAGACACTCTGCCCATGGGATTGTAGGCTGGCACTCCCCAGATCTATGTCTAAAATCCATATATGAGAGAGTACATGCCATGTTTCTCTTTTTGTGACTGGGTTACCTCACTCAGAATGGTTTCTTCTAGTGTCATCAATTTGCCTGAAAATCTCAGGATTCTATTGTTTTTTTCCTGCTGAATAGTACTCCATTGTGTAAATGTACCACATTTTCTCTATCCACTCTTCGGTTGAGGGGCATCTAGGTTGTTTCCAAGTTCTGGCTATTACAAATAATGCTGCTATGAACATAGTGGAACAGACATCCTTGTATGAATGGGCATCTTTTGGATATATGCCTAAGAGTGGAGTTGCTGGGTCTTGTGGTAGGTTTATTCCCATTTTTCTGAGGAATCTCCATACTGATTTCCAAAGTGGCTGAACAAGTTGGCACTCCCACCAGCAATGGAGGAGTGTTCCCCTTTTACCACATCCTCTCCAGCATAAATTGTCATTGGTGTTTTTGATTTTAGCCATTCTGACAGGACTGAGATCTTATCTCAGAGTTGTTTTGATTTGCATTTCCTGGATGGCTAAGGCTGTTGAGCACTTTCTCAAGTGCCTCTCAGCCATTTTACACACCTCTATTGAAAATTCTCTATTTAGTTCTGCAGCACAGTTTTTAATTGGATACTTTGGTGTTTTGGAGACTTGCTTCTTGAGTTCTTTGTAAATTTTGGGTATCAACCCTCTGTCAGATGTGGGATTAGCCCCATTCTGTGGGCTGCCTTTTTGTCTTGCTGACTGTGTCCTTTGCCTTACAGAAGCTTCTCAGTTTCAGGAGGTCCCATTTATTAATTGTTGATCTCACTGTCTGTGCTAGTGGTGTTATGTTCAGGAAGCTGTCTCCTGTACCAATTTGTTCAAGGGTACCACCCACTTTCTCTTCTAAGAGGTTCAGTGTTGCTGGATTTATTTATAGGTCTACTTAAATTGCTTATCTGTTCTTGATTTCATTTTTGCAAGTGATAGCTTTCCAGGAAGTCATCCATTTCCTTTAAATTTTTGAATTTTGTGGAGTACAAGTTTTCAAAGTATGACCTGATGATTCTCTGAATTTCCTCAGAGTCCGTTGTTATGTCCTGCTTTTTATTTCTGATTTTGTTAATTTGCATGTTCAAACTCTGCTGTTTGGTAAGTTTGGATAAAGGTTGGTCTATCCTGTTGATTTTCTCATAGAACTAACTCTCCATTGCATTGATTCCTTGTATTGTTTTCCTAGTTTGTACTTTATTGATTTCAGCCCTCAATTTGTTTATTTTCTGGAGTCTACTCCTCCTGGGGGACTTTGCTTCTTTGTGTTCTAGAGCTTTCAGCTGTGCTGTTAATATTCTAGTGTAACTATTCTCCAGTTTTTTTCATGTGGGCACTTAGTGCTATGAACTTCCCCTGTAGCACTGCTTTCAAAGTGTCCCAAAAGTTTGGTTATGTTGTGTCTTCATTCTCAGTGAATTCTAGGAAATCTTTAATTTCTTTTTTTATTTCTTTTTTGACCTAGGAATGGTTCGGTTGGGCATTATTCAATTTCCATGAGTTTGTAGAGTTTCTGCAATTTGGGTTGTTGTTGAATTATAATTTTAAAGTATGGTGGTCTGATAAGATGCAGTTATTCCATTTTTTGTAGCTGCTGAGGTTTAATACATTGCCAAGTATGTGGTCGATTTTTGAGAAGGTTCCATGTGGTGGTAAGAAGAAGGTATATTCTTTTTTAAGTAGATAGAATATTCTATAGCTATCTATTAATCCCAATTGGTTCATAACTTCTATTAGCCCCTTTGTTTCTTTGTTAAGTTTCTGTCTAGTATTCCTGTCTAGTGGTGAGAATGCAGTGTTGAAGTCTCTTTATATGTGATTTGAATTTTAGTAATGTTTCTTTTATGAACATGGATGCCTTTGTATTTGGGGCATAAATATTCAGAATTGGAATTTCATCTTGGTGGATGAGTATGGAATCACTTCCTTCATCTCTTTTGATTGTTTTTTTATTTTAAAATACGATTTGTTAGATATTAGGATTGCTATTCTGCTGTTTTCTTAGGTCCATTTGATTGGAATATCTTTCCCAAACTTTAACTCTGAGATAATGTCTGTCTTTGAGTCTGAGGTGTGCTCCTTGTATGCAGCAGAAGGATGTGTTCTGTCTTTGAATCCATTCTGTTAGCCTGTTACTTTTTAGTAGGCTAGTTAAGACCATTAATATTGAGGGATATTAATGACCATCAATTGGTCATTCTTCTTTGATTTGGAATGGTTGCTATTGGTGGAATTATGTGTGGAATTCAACCATTTTTCCCTTTTGGCTGTTGGTAATGTGGGATTATCTACCGCCTCTGTTTTTCTTGGTTTAGTTAACTTATTTGGGTTGCAGTTTTCCTTCCAGAAATTTCTGTAGGGCTGGGCTAGTGGATATGAATTGCTTGAATATAGTTTTTTTATGGAATATATTATTTTCTCCATCTGTAGTGATTGAAATCTTTGACGGTTATAGTACTCTGGCATGGCATCCATGGTATGTTATAGTTGGTAGAATATCTATCCAAGACTTTCTGGGTTTCAGACTTTCCATGGAGAAGTCAGGTGTAATTCTGATAGGTTTGTCTTTATTTGTTATTTGACCATTTTCTTAGCTGCTCTTAATCTTTTTTATTCTGAATATTCTTTTTCTGGGTTTTTATGTGGCGAGGGGACTTTTATGTTGTCTACTCTATTTCATGTTCTGAAAGCTTCTTGTACCTTCATTGGCATGTCTTTATTTAGGTTTGGGAAGTTTTCTTCTATGATTTTGTTGAGTATTTTTTTTCTGCCCCATTTGAGGTGGTTTTCTTCACCTTCTTCTGTACCTATTATTCTTAAGTTTGGTCTTTTCATGTTGTCCCATATTTCCTGGATGTTTTGTGTTAGGGCTTTGTTGGATTTAGGATTTCCTTTGGTCGGTGAATCTATTTCCCCTCATGTTTCTTAAACACCTGAAATTGTCACATCCATCTCTTGTATTCTGTTGGTTATGCTTGCATCTGATATACTTGACAATTTTCCCAGCATTTTTATATCCAGCATTCCTTCTGACTTTGTTTTTTTTAATCTCTCCTTTTCAGCTTTGAACCTTTCACTATTTGAATAGGCAACAAACACTTTTCCTCTCTCCCATCTCTGATGTCTCTTCCGAGTTTACTCTCAAGGATCAACTTTACCTTTCTAGATGTTGCACTGAAATGTGATGAAATAGGAAAATGTCTGTCCCTGAACCCTGTCTGTGATCCTAACACATTCAGTGGAAAATGAGAAGCACAGATGAATCTCCCATATATTGCATCTCACATGTTAATAAAATATCTGTCAAATATCTCAGCTACATTCAATCTGAATTACAGAATGTTTGAACATATTTTCAGTTTATCAGATCATAAAACTATGCATTTCATTTTGTTCTTCCCACTCAGTGAGTACCCCAAAGCTTCAAGGAGCTTAATGAGACTGAATGAAAATACAAGAATGTCCATTTATTTCCAGAAAATAAGCTAGATAGCTAGAGTACAACCCTCTTGGGAGAGTTGAAGGCCTGAGCTGCAAAAGTAATGCACTTAAAAAGTGAGCAGAGAGGGGGACTCCCTAGTCTACAAATCCCAGTCCACAGGGATCCCATGTTTACAGAGATTACTTAGCATACATGTGTTTATCATTAAAGTTGAAGTCCTTGAGAAGAGAGGAAGCAGAGTTCTGAGGCTGAAGTCTCAGTAGGATTCCCAGATATGCAGACATTACTTAGCACAGTAAGTCTTTATCCGTAGTTATAGCATACCAACTTTTCATACAAAATTATCATAACTAACTTGATTAGACTATAACTGCCTTTGGATAGGTAGAATTAATTGGTACATCTGTTCTCTGGGATTCTACTGCCAGAGAACATCCTACAATTGTGGTCTAAGGGAGTAGCTGCCGATGCTGTTGCAGCTGCTCGGGGGTCTGGGCTTCTGATGATATAACGTCATTTAATCTCATATAACCCCCAATACTTAGTTGGGGACTTTTATTGTCTTTTGTATTTTTCCATCTATTTTCCTTAGTGGCCCAGAACATATCACATTTAACTGAGAGAAAGGGGTGAGTAACCAGCACAATGCTCCCTATCACATTTATTTTAAACAGAGAGGTCAATTCAGGTTCAGGGTGGTGCCATGATGTCAGCTGGGAGCAGCCTGGGGATCTGGACAGATTAGTGAGGCCATAATTGGAGACACTGAACTCAGATGCTCTCTCCACAGCACGTAGGCCTAGATTCTGTAGTGGGAACTGGAGGGGCTCATCATTGCCCCAAGGACTCATGAGTGCAGTTGCTGTGGCTGCTGCTGCCCTAAAACCATCTTATGATTCTACCAGGCCTTTGAGCCACATCCTCCCAACGTCCAGCTACTGGACATAAACAGAAACTCCCTCATGGTGCTGAGAATGAGCTCCTGTGGCTGCTGATGCCTAAAACAAATTATCTGACATTCTTGCCAGGGAGGTGAGCAGCAGCTTATAGCAACTCCAGCTCTTGGACATGAACAGGGACATGCTCTTGGTGCTGAAACCTAAGCTGTGGACTCAGAGCAGCCTGAGCATGCTGATGGACAGGAACAACAGGTTTGGCCACACATGCTTGCTTCTGGAGGGTCTGGCCCAGTGGCCAATCTGTGTCAGACACAAGGTATTCATCCATCAGGCAACTGCTTCCAGTAGGGGCTTGGCTAGCTATGAGATGGGGAACTCGGAACACCCTTAATATGGGCATCAACAGGCTCCATAGTGTCTCTGCTGAGATGGGGAACTTTGAAAATTCAGAATGCTTATACCTTACAGGAACCTTTATTAAGGAAAGCCCTCCAGAATTAGCAAATTTCCCTTCTCTCCATTACTTGGTGTTATGTGACAAAAAAATCCAAAATGTTCCTCCTCAGCTTTCACAGTTGCATTGATTTCCCCACTCTCCTCAAAAACTTACTGGCATACCTGCCTCTAGAGCGCCTAACCTTATTCTTCTGAAAGAGGTCAGATTTCCGGGAATTCCATTGGTTGTTCGCTTTGTTAGTGATTTAGCATAGATCCTCTAACTATTCTGTAATTACTAGCAATGGCCATTAAGATGAGAAGTATTTATGTCACTTACTCTCATTTTCCTGGCAATCTCCTAAGATACTTGTGTTCAGCAAGCAATTTCTGAAACCAAAAGTACAGGAGGCACTATTTTGACTACTGTGTCATAGTAATTAAGTTTGTGGAATTCTGTGGGACATATCACCTTCCCTTTATGCATTCTTTGTGTTTTCCAGAGGCTCTCCCTCCTACAGCTGTACCTCACACAGATGCACAACTCAGAGTGAGTCTGACTCAGACGATGAAGCCAGTGATGCTGCAAATGGAATGCAGAATATTTTTCTTGGTTGACATCTTTGTTTGTAGAAAAACTAAAAATAAAAAGGCATGTTAGATTTTGCATTTCATGTGTCCAGCATAATTCCACCCAGTTCTGTATTCAGATTCATTAGGTATAATTTATACGGAATATCAGTTCAAAATTCATCTGGTTCGTCACAATTTTCACTTATGTGTTTGAAGGAAAGCAAATAGAATGTTATAATTAAAGGAAGAGTCATAATCAGCCAGGAGTGGTGTCTCCTGGCTGAGTTGGGTTGACTAAAGGAAGACATCATGACAGTTGTACTTTGCCTAAAAGTATGCAATTAATAGAATAGCCTTCTCCTTGGGTCACCCCTGGGCTTCAGCCTCTGACTAACTAACTAACTGCAAATTAAGCACTGTCACTTTTAAATGGAATATTTAACTCTCTGCTATTTTTGTGTGCTTTTTTGTAACTCCATGCAGTTTATCTGTGATGTGTAACAGTACATTAATGCAAGCAGGCATAAGGAGGTTTATTCTAGAAGTAGTTGTAAAATAACCTACAACCTGACACAAAGCATAACATTTTGGAATGTGCTTTAGCAGAATAAATATTCAACAGTATATATGATCCCCAAGTTCTGCAAGCCTGGAACTCTTTTTTTTATACTTTTTTATTATATATCTAAATTTGAAAGAAGTGTGCTTCCCATACGAATCACACCTCCCTCTGTCCCCCCTCCATGCCCACTTCCCCCACCAGCCCACACAGCCCCAAACCCAATCCCCACTCCATTCGCCAGGGAGGGTATGACCTTCCATGGGGGATCTCTAAAGTCTGTCATTTCATTCCAGGGAGGGCTCAGGCCCACCTTCAATGTCCAGATTGAGAGAACATCTCTCATTGTGTGATTGGCAACCAAAGTCAATTTGTGAGCCAGGGATAAATACTGATATACTACTCAATGCCCCATAGATTGCATAGTTGTCTCTCCTCACTGACACCCATATTCATGGGATCTGGATCAGTCCCATGCTGGACTATCAGCTATCAGTCCAGGGTCCATCTCCCCCTTGTGCTGGTCAGATGTTTCTCTGGGTTTCACCAATCCAGTGTTGACCCCTTTGTTCATCACTCCTCCCTCTCTGTCACTGGGTTCAGTGTTTAGCTGTGGGTGTTTGCCTAAGCTTCCATCTGTCACTGGATGGAAGTTCTAGCATGATGTGTAAGATATTCCTCAAAATCATTATCAGGGAGAGGCCTTTAAAGTAGTCTCTCAACTATTGCATATATTGACAGTTGGTGTCATAGTTGCGGATCTCTGGAAATCTCAAGAGTGCCAGACCTACACTCAAACCTAGAATGAATCCACCTATTATGTATGTCTCATCCTGCTGTCCTCTATTTTTTCCTATAACTCAACCTGCTCCCCCATGTCCTCTTCTCCCCTCCTCTTCCACTCTCCCTTTCCTGGTTCCCTTTCCCATCCAACCTTTTTTATACAAATGGGTTAGCAATTAGACGCACCTAGCCGATAAGTAGCCTTTGACAAATGGCAGTTCATAATTTATACAAATCACTGTGTGTTTGTTTGGGAGTGAAATTTGGCAGAATCAGGATGAACACTACCTTCTGTGTACACATTGCTGTTGGCAGAACAACTACTGAGTCTCTTTGTTTTGAAAAACTGGGATGGTATAGAATCCCTGTTGTCACAGTTAACAAGGTCATCAATGTGTTCCTGAGAAGCAGTGCTGACTCCAATAGTCACTATCTAAATGTCATTTCAAACTTCTGCTGAGATTTTCTGCATCCTGTGCCCAATTGTAGTTTGCTAGTAGAGATACAATGGGGAAGAATTTCTCCATAAACAGCCTTAGCTTTTCATAAATTTCGGTGCTAACAACCCTCAAATGTGACTGAAGAGATGTTACTTTTATTTGGTCAAATTTTTATGTGTGCTGGACTTCTTTAATTTTTGGGATCTAAGATCATATGTGTTACACATACTGTATAATATAGTACTCAGAAATATAAATCAGTATTGAAGTTTGCTATTTGGAAAATTATAGACCTGTTGAATTAAGGAATGTTACCTTCTAATGGCCAATATTCTAAGAAGAATATTTAAAGTTTCATATCTTGTGCCTCCATACCAAAAGGACATGAAAAAATATGATCTTACTTTATCTATGCATACTCTCATGATTTTTATCCTTAAACTTCATGCATTGTTTTATTAGATATAAAAAACTTAGAGAAATTTACAAAACAAGAAATAAATTATGTGACCATACATTTTCATATATGAGTATTTTTGTTGTTTCCAATAAAACAACCAGATGAGGAAGTGTGGGTGTCTGGGTGTGTCTTCATGTGTGGATGTATAAGTACAATCATATGAAGAACATCACTGAATTCAGGTATGGAGAGGAGGGACTTGAACTAGAACTTTAAGTGAATACATTACGAATCACACAAAATGAGAACAAGGTATGTTATAACTCTTTTTGCATTAGTAGAGATGTTTCCTTTTTCCCATAAGGAATGATTTTGTTACTGATTTCCACATATTTCTGTCACATATGCTTTTGTTAATGCAGCCAAATTTCATACAAATGCTGTGAAAAGTTACTGAAAACTAAAATGTGGAACAATAAACTTTGTGCTTGATTGTTCATAAAATATATATTAGAAGTCAGTATTCATGTTAGCCAAATGTAAATATATTTTCATATTAATATACACTCATAGATAGGTAATTTATACAGTGGTTGAGTAAATGCATACCGAAGGCTGATTTGACAGTTGAATGGATTCAGCATCATGAGAGCCCTAAGTATACCAAGGAACCCATCCAGTCTTGTTTCCAGGTAAATTCTAAAGACCCTTGTTTTTGTAGCATAATGTATTGCATTTTTGTTTCTGTCCAGTATTTTCCTTTGTATATTTTAAGCTACAATCTAACTTTGGGACCCATCCAGATTTAGAAATCTATTGGTAGGCCAGGGTGACTTGTAATATTTCAAACCCACCTTTAGAAGTGCTCAGTCCATAGACAGTAATAAGAAATTTAATTAATTATTTCATGCAATGCTACTCTCTGGTAAATGCATCAAGAATAACTGGGGAAGCATCATGTTGGTGCAAACACAAGATGCATTCTATCAAGTAGGTAGGGATAGATATGATAATATTTAGTTGTTTATGAAATATATAAAATATGCCCAAGTTAAAAGATTGAAATGAGTTTGAGAAGATCCAGATGTACTCCATATGAATGTGAATTTGTTTTTTGTTGTTGTTGTTGTTTTTGTTTTTTTCTGATATAGAGTTCCTCTGTATTGCTTTGGAGGCTGTCCTGGACCCTGCTCTGTAGACCAGGATGGCCTCGAACTCACAGAAATCCACCTGCCTCTGCCTCCCGAGTGCTGGGATTAAAGGTGTGCCACCAATGCCTGACTGCATGTGAATTTGTTGAGGAATAAGTAAAATCCTTAGTTGTTGGAATCCCCTCTCAAAATAGAATGAAACATGTTCTGAAATATTCAAAAATACTTATTTTGAAAGAAATACTACTCGGTTAATTTTTTTCAGAGACCCTCAGAGAAGCTTCTTGTAGATGACAATCATAACAGAAAATCACATCAAGGCAATATTCAGAGAGACTGTGAAGTACTCATGTCTAAATGGGATGTTTTCATAAATCCTCCCTTTCCAGGCTCATGAAGACAATTTGGTATAAAGATAGTAAGAGTGATGCAACAAGGGCTGATACAATTCTTGGGACTTGGACATGGAATTTTTCTCTCAGCAAGATGACATGCTCGAACATGTGAAAGGAATATCCATGGAAACAGGCTAATAGAATGCACAGATTTAATTAGACCCTTTCCAGATATTCACTAGATAAGCAAACACATATGGCCAAATTCACAGAGACTCAAACAACAAATTTTCATACGTGTACGTTTGCAAATCAATCTCAAAAATCACAATTTAAGTTGAGTATTAAAAATTACTTTAGATCATTTGGGGCAATGAGAATAACAGAAGCATCCTGACTTGTTTAGTCATTGAATGAAACAACAAATGATAAGTCCAGGAATCTAATATCATCTCAACATAATTAAGCACTACTTATTACTTATAATTTCACTAAGAAATGCAACATGTGTGTCAACAACCAACATTCATTTCTTAAAACAATAGCCATTAAATATGTAGTTATCTCATTTCTGGAAACGTCCTGCAAGTATTCCTTGTATCCTCTTCCTATCCATCTCCCTCCTCCAGTTTCCTCGACACATCCAGTCTACCTGTGAGCACATCTATTTTTATTATTATGGAGAAATAAGGCCAGTTCATAATCACACTTTGTACCTATCTTTTAAGCATATTCTTTTGCACACATAATCAACCAACTGTTGATGTCTACTACAACAGATACACACACAAAATGAATATTAATCAATCAGAAGCTTCACAAACTTTAGTTTATATACTTTATTCCATTAAATGACAGTCATCCAGTTGAAAGTACGCCCTTTCCTTTCTAAATTGCTTTCATAATACTGGGACATATTTCACAAGTTTCTGAAGGAGAGCTCTTTATTCTAAAGAGCAATGGGTCATGGATTCTAAAGCAAGTATTAGTAAATCCTTAGACATGAGCTACATGTGGATGCCAGTAGTTGGACTGTGGTCTTCCCCATCATTTTCCCCACAGTGGCAACTTTGTTGCTGTTCTGAAGCTATGGTGATAAAACTATTTTAAGGTCCTGCCACATTGAGAAAAGACTTAATAAATATGATCTATATATTGCAAGTTATAATACTGATGATAACATATGTGTAACTTCCTGAGTATATTCTGTTACTGTTGTTTTCTGTAAACACTGCATCTGTAATGTAGTGATATGAATTTTTGTCTCTTATTTGTGGAATATACTATGTTACTCTGTGAATTTCCATTTTATAGGTAACTCTTTTTGCTCTTCTATTATGACCTCTTGTATAGTGAGGCACGATTTGTGCAGAAAAGGTACAATCACAATAACTTATTCTACTCAAGAGTGAATTATTAAATTTTTATGAAACATCAGAATGTATTTGAATATCCATTTACTTTCATCATAGAAAATGCAAAGTGAGTAACCAACTTCACCTAGTCTGATCTTGTTTTAACACGATGACACACATTGTATTGATATAATGCCAATTATTTGAAAATAGAAAATACCAATGTCAAATGCATTTTCTCATAAATCCTTCACTGCTTTTCATGACATAACATATATCAAGATATATTTGGTCTTCTATTGTAACTGATTTCCTTTTTCAGTTGATATCACGTTAATGCTTCATGACATTACTATGTTTGCTTTTAACCCAGAAACTCTAAAATTCATTAATTTTCATCCCTCACTGTGAAGTGTTTCTTCCTTATTCTGCTTATGAATATCTCTGTATGATAATCTACCTAGTCATGTTGGTGTGGGAAATAGTTTATGTGGAAACATAAATATTTTAGCTCTCAGTATAATTAACACAAATGGGGACATAAATCAAATGCTATAGTCCCTTTTACTGCAAAAATTAAATACAAAGATCATATTAATATGTGGTCTACATTGGTTTTATTATTTGAGTGATATAGCAGATTAAATTGATAAGAAGTTCCTTAAAATTGAATTATCAAAATCAATAACCTAATGTTTGCTATCATAGTCATTTTCTTTCCAATTGTATGGATCTCTGCCCCCATCCCATGAGAAGGGAAAAGGTACAAAATCTTAAGAGTCCATCAGGAGAATGTGGGGAGGGGAGAGGGAAGTAGGAGAAAAAGGAGGAGTGAAAGAATGAGAGAGGAGACCTAATGGCATCAGGAAGGTCGAGTTGGTGGGAGGACAGAGAAGGAATGCAAAAAAGAGATGCTTTGACAGAGGGAGCCCTTTTGGCATTAATGAGAAATGTAACACTGCGTAATTCCCAGAAGGATGAACCCAAATAAGAACCTAAACAATAGTGGAGAGGCTACCTCAAATTTCCTTCCCCTATAATGATATTGACGACTACCTTAAATGCCATCATAGACCCTTCATATATTAGTTGATGGAAGCAGAGCCAAAATTACATTACAGAGTCCATTTAGTCTAGTTTCAAAAATTCATATAGACTGTCACATACTCAACAACATTTTAAAGTCCAAAGTGCAGTTTCTTCACAGATTCATGCCATTCCTTAACGTCAATTTCATATAAAATCAAAATCAAAGCAATTCAACTTTCAGTCTCAAAACTTCATGCAATCGCCTCTCTAGGACTCCGTTCAGAGACAACAGGCACATGCTGGACTTAATAGATTTCATTAGCTGTGGGAGAAAATTGCATAATCCACTTCCTTTTATCCTAAATACCATAACCAGTTGTTTGTGCCTGAAGCTTCCCACTTCTTTTGATCACTGATGACTGTGCCTGGAACATGGCTCCATTGTTCATTTCCATGTTCACCAGCTTTATGTTTTTGATGTTTTCCTTAATTGTCTATACTTGGCTCTCCTGAAACTGGGTCTTTGAGATTTTCTTTGTGTTTAAGGATGCAGTCAAGTTGGGAGAAAATTCCAAGAGGAGTAATTCACAACTTTCTGTTTGGCTGGAACGTTCTGTAAAAACCTTTTAGAATAATTTGGCTTATACTATTAGATACATCAAAATTTTCTGTTTATATGTTGTCTAGATGGCTGTCTGAGTTTGAATTTCTATTGCTATGAAGAGACACTATGACTACTGCAACATGGATATGAAATCTTTTAATTTTTTTTAAATTTCAGACGTTAAGTCCATTTTTACTATGGCAGGAAGCATGGCAGCGTTCAGGAAGACTTGGTGCAGGAGAGAGATCTGCTTCATGTGGATCTGCAGGCATCGGGAAGTATGACATATCACTAGGAGTAACGTGACTATAGGAAAACTCAAAGACCTCCCACACAAGGGCCAAAACCGCTCCAAAAAAGCCACACCTCCTAGTAGTGCCACTCCCTTTAGTATCCAGTTTTTACACCACCACACTCTACTGCTTGGCCACCAATGTTTTGAAGCCATGTCACAATGCAAAAAATGCTTTCGGTCCAAATTCAAAATGCCTGATAGTCTACGAGTGTCAACAAATGTTAAAAATTTCAAAGTCTCTTCTGCGATTCATGAAATTCCTTCATAGTAATCTCCAATAATGTTAAAATTAGACAAAAAAATTTCCAACATCTGCATCTCCATGTCTGAAGTCAAAACACTCCACATATCTTCTATGCCTTTAATTGATTTTATCAGAAACATCCTTCTCATGTTAGGACTGATTCTACCCCCTGTTTGCACTTTTCCTTAGCAGGTATCTAAAACTTAGTTTATCAAACATCTTGGGTTCTCAAATGCAACCCAGGCCTCAACTTCACAGCTTCAAGCAATGGCCCCTTTAAACCCGCATTCAGGTACACCTCTGATGCATGCCTGACCTCATAATCTTGCCTTAGTCCTTTGGATGAATTCCATAGCTGTTTCTTTTATATTTGACTCCAGAATAACAGGTTTAAATTTTACAAGATCTGTTGGTAACTAGAGCTAGAAAATGCACCTCCCCCTGTTTAATTATATGTTCACCAACTTTCTTTCATTGCCTTTTTCCGGCTATCATGAAAATGGATCTCTACCCCAGGCTGGACTCCAACTAAGAGACCTTCCAGTATCTGTGTCCCAAATACTAGGACAAACAATGTGCACTACAACACCTTCCTCTAATTTTTTCTTTATTATCTTTCAACAAGTTGGAAACTTAGGTAGGTTGTATATGTCCTCAACTGTGGATGCTTTCCTATTGTTTCTATATTGATTTCCAAATGCCCTGCATGTACTGTTTTTCTTTTCCCAAAGTAGAATCTTACAATTCAGATGCAGTCAGCAATCGTAAAGAACGGTAACACACTAAATGATTTTAGGAGTGTCTCTGCTTTCCCAAGATAACAACTCATAGAAAAAAATCATATTGTTGGAAATAGCAGATTCATTTTGAAGCACTGTGGTTTTGTTGGGGAGTAATATCTAGACATTTTTGTTGGTGAAGGTGTGTCATTCTTGAAGAAACTGTGCTGTTATGGCCAGCTTCTCAAATTTCAGGTCCAGCTCTCTTTCTTTGCTAATGAAATGGTTTTAACTCTAAATTGCTTCACCAGTAACATCACTGAGATACTTACTGTCATGTTTTCCACCATGATGATCATGGACTGAAACGCTGAAACTATAAGCAACACTCCAGTTAAATTGTTTCTTTTATAAGAGTTGCCTTGGTCAGGGTGTATTGTCAAAGCAGTAGAAAAGTCACCAAGATGCCCACCATTTAAATTGTCTATTTAGATTGCCTGTGAATGTTGAGCTTTTTGTTTGTTACCTTTTTAATCATCTGGTAGTATATGCTGTTCATAGAAAAATGCATTTGTCTTTCTAGTGGATTAATTTTTTATATACTCACGTAAAATGTTACAAAACCCTTCATTTTGAAATCTTCTGTTTGAATACTAGTGTGTTTTGCTTCTGTCATTTTACATTTCATTAAATTTTCTCATATTTTTCATTTGTTTTAATCACTACTATCCATGCATTTCTAATAACGATGCTTTAGTTTTTTTTGCTTTTTCAACTTTTAGTTTTTTTATAGATTGGACACAGCATTCACAATAAAAGGGTAAGAGATAATTTGTTTTGGAGCTACATATGGTTGCTATGTGCTCCAAACGCCCAAATTTCAAATGTGGAAGCACTTTCATGAAGTTAATGTTCTAACATAGCAGAAAAAGCCATATATGAGGAGATTCTTTATATACTGTGCTTGATTAATCACGATGGTACTTAGAGGACTAAATATCATACATGATAAATTGTCAAAAGGTGTAGTACCAGCAGCATTTCCATGTCTGTATGTTTGTGAAATTATAATCATTGGGAGTTTTCAGGAATACCCTTTTCATTAGGAATTCCTGGTTTCATATTTGAGAGGATTTGTAGAGAATTCAATTATCAGACAACAAATCTGAAACTTTAATTTCCTATTTTTGCAAATTTTTCAATTCTTCCCAATAAATAATTGCTTTCATATATAAAAAATCCCCAAATATACTGCTGCTGTATGTAATATTTAATAGCTTTCTCTAAGGGACAAATAACTGGGGCGAACTTATGGCAAGCTGAGGGTAGCATTGTCTTTCTCTTTGAAGGAATGTACAACGATGATAAAAGAAATCAAGAAGGAAAATAGAAATTTCATATTGTACATTGATTTTAGCAATAAGGAATGCTGATGCGTCACCCACATTCTCATTACTATTCTTTCTACACAAAGGTTCCTAAAAGTCATTAATTTTTATCACTGTGGTTGTTTCTTTGTTCATTGTTTTAATTTCTTAGTTATTAAAAATGCATGGAAGATGGGCCTCAGGGTATATAGAACCTATCAGATGCTCCTTGTTTATTATACAAGATTTTACACAGAACAATTTAAATAACACAATGTGAAAAATTAACACACATTAATTTGTATAATATGAACACAGTGTACTTTTTTCTCCATTTTGGGGAAGTAATTAAGCCTACCCATTTAATGTATATTTTAAGTAATTTCTGCTCTATGAGGGAAACTGAGTGATGTGCTATATATGAGAATGAATTTAAATTATTAGGAGTTATTTAAATCCTATTTCTACTATGTTGGTAGTGAATTTCTCCTAGGGATTAGGGCCTGTTTAGACATAAGCTCCTAGCCCTAGTAACAGTACCATATATTGGTTTCATCTTGTGGAATGGATTTTAAATGCTATTAGGAAACTGTAGTTCATTCCAATAATATACATGCCATTATTTCATCACTTGGCAGTTTTTCACAGGTCAGTCATTTTAATAAATTATATCCAAAATTTAATAGGATTAGTAATTTCTTTTCACCTCTTATATCAAGTCTGAAACCTCCAAGAATTTCCAAAGTGATCCAGTAGGGATAACACATACAGGTTAATACTACATTGATTTCTCACTGTCCTATGATTTAAGTGTGTGGTGTCTTAAGCAATAGGACCTTACTGTGAGATTCTTTAGCTTAGACAACAACATTACCAATAGCCTGTAATGACTGTCACCTCCCTGGAAATCAACTCCAAAAAGGTAACACATTCCTGGCATTGACCTTTGTATTTTGTAGTCTATAATATCAGTAGATAAATTGTTGTCCTGTTGTCTACTGACCCAATTTTAAAATGGTGCTACATTTGTCTACACATAAAAGACACTTTTTATAGTAGTAGGTTTGGATATGTTGTATACAAAATGAGTTCAGTGCTATTTATCCTCTACAATATTCACTCCTTTCCCTATGTCTTCTGTTCTTCTCAATATTTAACCCTGCATGTGACATGATTTTGTAATTGTCCCTAACACAATTGTTGCCAAAACTCTTTAAATACACCCTGATGCTCACTTCCTAGTTTCTTGATCTACCTAATTATTCCAAGTAGAACACAAATATCTGAAAATCAGTTGTCAGTTTTAACTATGAAATTAACAAACTTTCTGAAAATAGCCTTGAATTTGGTTTCAGATCAGTCTAAAATTTGTGTTGTGATTTTCTCACCCTCAAAAGTACCTAAGATTGCAATTCTACATTATCTGATACCTCTGAGAGTTTATCTTTAAAAATTGTAGGCAAACATCATGGAGCGGGGAATAGTAGTATTTTTTAGAAACTGCAAAGTTTATGAATACCACCAAAATTCATTAAGGTCTTTAAGATACATGGGATATGTAGCTTAAAGGTAAGAAATCGTGACAAGCACTTGTCATGTCTTCCTTAATGTTCCTGGAAACAAGAAATAAAACCTAAAAACTTCTGAAAATTTTATGTTGATTCTATATATCATCTGTCTGTTTTAGGCACACTCATACACAAACATTTACAATGTATTGATAGTCTTGGAAGAAACAGACCATTTTTCCATGAAAAATAATAATAAATTAATTATTTAAGACTACTCAATGCTTGCTTATCCATGTACTTACTACTTAGCAACATACAATATCTCAGATCTTATCCAAAACTAAAATTTAAAACAAAGTTTGTGGAAATATAGACTAGTTGCTTAGTTTGAGGGAAACCATTATTCAGTTCTAACAGGAGAGAGGAATATATGTTTCTTTCTTTTTTCTCCTTCTTTTCAATGTATTTTTCTGCATTACTGTGTATAATGTACAAACATTACAGGATTAAATAGTGATAAAGTATTTGTTAAAGTGTGAGGTTTGTGCTTTTTTGAATTTTATTTAAAAAGTCTTAAATTTGCATTACATTATCAAAATAACTAAACTTCATTGGGATGTAGAATGTTATATTTTACGTATAATAATTTTTTGTGTATTGATAACTTAATTTATCCTTGATAAACCATATCTCAAATCAGTGATACTCGTGGAAATCACCAAGAAAAGAGAAAACAGTCCATCTGGTTTTGTCCTATTTCCTCTGAAGCCTCTTAGGGTCCACTGTACTAGACTGTGATGTAATTGATGGCAACATGCTACTTCGTTGTTACAATTATTTTCAAACCATACTTCTACACTATTCTGAGGAATGGATGTAGAATTACAGAATTTGCCAAAAAACCTTCCAGGATAATCATCTGTAAAACCTGTATTAAAGCTAAAGACTCTGCATTGCCTCTCCCCTGACTCTGCCTTAGTATCTTCTACAAGAAATGCATCACAATACCTTTCAGGGGAAGGACCATGCTGCCATGTAAACCAAAGGAACCAAAGTTTCTCTTTCTTTGCTATTTCCTTCAGAGCAACAAACACACTTGCACTTCCAGGCTGCAGCAGAAAAAACTGAGGGTTGGTTTAGTTGTTTACCAGAAATTTTCTATTTATTTGTGATTTTACCAAATAAGCAAACACAGTCACACTTCCAGGTTTCAGGGGAGTAGTTTAGAGCTACTCTTCATTTGTGATTTCCCCCAAGTACCAAAAATAGTCACAGTGCAGTGTTGCAGCAGAGTGGCTTGAGAGCAAGATTTCTTTGAATAAATGAAAGTTTCTCTTTGTTTGCCATTTCTCCCCAGAAGCAAACATAAGTGTCAGGAGATGAGCATTTAGTACCTTTCTTCTTACATTTTCAATTTAAGGGTTTCGTTGTTTAAATGCTAAATTGTGAACTTAAGGCTGCACATATTACACATACAAGACAGGAGTCAAGAGTTCTGTTTTTTTTTTTGTTGTTGTTGTTGTTAAGCTTTTTTCCTCTATACGTGGCTTTATAAATAAATCCTGAAGAGAGTTTTGCTTTTTTACTCCAGAGTTAATTCCTGAATCAAAGGGATAAAATTGGATAAAACATTCACTATTTGCACATGATAAGAGAGTTTAGGTAAGTGATCCAAACACCTGTACCAGGGAACTCCTACCACTGATGAATATTTTCAGCAAAATGACATGATACATAATCAACTCAGAAAAGTCAGTATCCCTAAGATATACAGATGATAAAAGGGAGGACAAAGAAATCAGAGAAATGTCGCCATTTTTAATACCCACAAACAACATAAAATACCTTGGCATAATGCTAAGCAAACAAACAAAAGTCCTGTGTCATAAGAACTTCGAATCTTTAAAGAAAGAAATTAAAGAAGACACAAGAAAATTGAAAGATCTCCCATGGTCTTGGAAAGGTAGGTTCAACATAGTAAAAATAGCAATCTTACCTATATCAATATACAGAGTTAACTCAATCCTAATTAAAATCCCATCACAATTCATCACAGACTTTTAAAGAAAAACTTTCAACATTATATGGAAAAGGAAAGACCCAGGATAGCTGAAAACAGCCTGTTCTACAAGTTAATGTCAGGAGGCATCACAGTCACTGACTTCAAGCTGTATTATAGAGCTATAGTTCTGAAAACAGCTTGGAATTGGCACAAAAATAGACAGATAGATAAATGGAATCTAGTTAAACACCCCTACATTAACCCATACACGTATGAACACCTGATCTTTGACAAAGAAGCTAAAATTATACAACAGAAAAGAGAAAGCATCTTCAACAAATGGTGCTGGCATAACTGGAGGCTGACATGTAGAAGACTGAATATAGATCCATGTCTATTGTCATGCACAAAACTTAAGTCCAAATGGATCAAAGACCTCAACATAAATCCAGCCACATTGAACCTCTTAGAAGAGAAAGTGGGACGTTCTCTTGAACCAATTGGTACTGGAGACTGGTTCCTGAACACAACTCCACTAGAACAGACACTAAGAATAACAATAAATGGGAACTCCTGAAACATAGAACCTTATGTAAGGCAAAGGACACAGTCAGCAAGACAAAAATGCACCCGACTGATTGGAAATAGGTATTTACTAACCCTACATGTGACATAGGACTGATCTCCAAAATTTATAAAAAGAAGTCAAAAAGCAATCTACAAAACACCCAAGGATCCAATTAAAAGTGGGGTACAGTACTAAAGACAGAATTCTCAGTAGAGGAGTCTAAAATGGCTGAGAGACACTTAAGAAAGTATTCAGCATCCCTAGCCATAAGAAATGCAAACAAAACAACTCAGAGATACTGTCTTACTCCTGTCAGGATGACTAAAATTAAAAACACCAATGACTGTTTATGCTGGAGAGGATGTGGAGAAAGGGGAAAACTCCTTCACTGGTGGGAGTGATGACACTTATATCCACTTTGGAAATTAGTAAGAGATTCCTCAGGAAAATGGGAATTAATATACCACAAGACCCAGAAATTCCACTTTTAGTTATCTACACAAAAGGTGCCCATTCATACAACAAGGATATCTTTTCCACTATGTTCATAGCAGAATTATTTGTAAGAGCCTAGATGCCCCTCAACTAAAGAGTGGATATAAAAAATGTGGAACATTAACACAATGGAGTTCTACACAGTGGAAAAAATGGAATCTTGAAATTTGCAGGCAAATGAATGGCACTAGAAGAAACCATCCTGAGTGAGGTAACCCAGTTACAGAAAGAGAAACATGATGTTAACTCACTCATATATGGATTTTAGACATGAAGAAAGGGAGTGGAAGCATACAACCCAATTCCAGAGAGTCTGGGTAACAGAGCCTTTATCCATCAACTGATGGAAACAGAGGTAGACAGCCACAGATAAACACTTAACTGAACTCCTGGAATCCAGTAACAGTAAGGGAGAACTGATGAGCAAAGAAGTTAAGATTGGGTAGGTTTTACCCAGAGAAACAGTTACCTGTACAAGAGGGAGTTCTTGGACCCCAGAGTGATGACTGGGTAGAAAGCATGGGACTGACCCAGACACCCTGAATGTGGGTGTCAGTGAGGAGGAGTATGTAAACTATAGGGCCTTGGGTAGTAGTTATCCCTGACATACAAATAGAATTTGGCTGCCCATCCCACAATGAGGAATGCTCTCTCTGACTCAACTCCTCTGAGAGGGCCTAGACACTGCCTTGCATGAAATGACAGACTCTGGAGATCATCCATGGAGAGCCTCACACTCCCTGGGGATCAGAGTGGTTATTGGTTGGGGTATTGGGAGGCCTGGAGGGGAGAATTGGAGGACAGGAGGGAGAGGGAGCAGGGATTTATATGTGAAGCAAGTTTGTTTCAAATTTAAATAAAAAAGGAAGAAAAAATACACTGGAAAATGAAAGAATCTTCAACAAATGGTGCTGGAATAAATGAATGCTGACATGAAGAAGACTGCAGATAGATATTTGTCTTTTACCATGCACAAAATTTTAGTCCAAGTGGATAAAAGAACTCAACATAAATCCAGCCACACTCAACATATTGGAAGAGAAAGCGGGAAGTACCCTTGAATGAATAGGTATGGGAGATTGCTTTCTGAACCTAACACCAGTAGCATAGACACTACTATTGACAATTAATAAATATTACCTCCTGAAATTGAGAAGCTTCTTTAAGGCAAAGAACACAGGCCACAACAGAAAATGAAAGTCCACAAAATGGGAAAATATATTCATTAATCGCATTTCTGACAGAGGGTTCTTCTCCAATATTAAAATAGAACCCTAGGAGCATGTCTCAAAAACATCCAAGGATCGAATTAAAGAGTGGGGCAGAGAAGTAAATAGAGAATTCACAATAGAGGAGTATAAAATGATTGAGAGACACTTAAGAAAAGATTCAACATCCGTAGCCATTAGGAAATTGCAAATCAAAAAAAACCTCTGAGATACAATCTTGCACCTGTCAGAATGGGTAAAATAAAAAACACAAAAGATAGTTTATGCTGGAGAGGAAGTGGAGATAAGGGAACTCTCCTCCACTGCTGGGGGTGGGGAGTGTTCAACTTATACAGCTACTCTAGAAATGAGTATGGAGACTTCTCAGGAAAATAGTAATCAGTCTACCACAAGACCCAGCAATTTCACTCTTAGGCACATACCCAAAATATACACATTCATACAACAATAGCAACTATTCAACTAAGTTCATAACACCATTATTTGAAATAGCCAGACCCTGGAAGAAACTGAAGACTGGAAACAGAAACTGTAGAACATTTACACAATGGAATACTACTAAACAGGAAAAAAATTGAATCTTGAAATTCACAGGCAAATGGATGTAAGTAGAGAAAACCATACTGAGTGAGGCAACCCAGTAACAAAAATACAAAAATGGTATATACTCACTCATATATGGATTTTAGACAGAACAATGGATTACCAGCCTACAGTCCACACCACAGGAGAAACTAGGGAACAAGGAGGACCCTAAGTGAGAGAGACATCCATGGTCCATTGGAGAAAGGAAAAGGGACTAGATGTCCTATGCTAATTGGTAGAATGAGGGTAGGGGAGAGGGAGTGAGGAGCAAAAAGGGTATAAGATGAGGGGAGTCAAGAACATGAGGGAGCAGGAACATTGACTCATGGGAAAAATAGAAGAGAGCAAGAAAACAGATACCATCAGAGTGGAAGCCATTGTGGGTTTAAAGAGAAATCTAGAACAAGGCATATGTCCATAGATCTACAAAGATGACCCCAACCAACAATCTAAGCAATAGTGTATAAATGACTTAAATGACCTTTCCCAATAATGTGATTGATGACTATTCATATGCCATTCTAGAGCCTTTATCCAGTAGCTGATGAAAGCAGGACACACCCACAGCTAAGCTTTGAGCTAAAATACCATTTGCAGAGAGGGAGGAGTTGTGAGCAAATGTGTTAAGATTAGGCTGCAGAAAGCCACATAATTATCTAACCTGAATTAGTGGGAGTTCATGGATACCAGACTGATATCTGGGAAGCCAGCCCAGGACAGATGCAGACCCTCTGAAATTGTGTGTCAGTGAGGAGACCTTGGCAATCAATATGGTATCTGGTAGTGATTCAGTATTTTTCCATTTTAGGAGGCCATTCAACATAGAGGGATACTCTCTCAGCATGAACACATGGGGGAGATTCTATGCCCTGCTCCAAATGATATGACAGACTGTGAAGGTCATTAATGGAATTGCTTCTCCCTTCCTGGGGATCAGAAAACGAATGGGCAGGCTGTTGTTGGGGATTAGGGGAGGAGGCGAGGGGGTGGGAACTGGGATTGACATATAAAACAAGCTGGTTTCTAATTTAAGTAAAAAATAAATACCAGGGGAGTGCTCTTGGACCCCAGACCGACAGTGGGGAGGCCAGAATGGGACTGATCTGGACCCCCCCAAATGTGAGTGTCAGTGAGAAGGCCTGGGCAACCTATGGGGCTCTGAGCTGTGGATCAGTGTCTATCCCTGGTATACAATCTGTCTTCATGTGCCTATGGCACAAAGAGAGATGCTCTCTCAGCCTGGACTCTTAGGGGGAGTGCCTTGACCCTACCAAGAGTGAAATGATAGACTCTAGACATCCCCTATGTGGAGGGATTTGGCAATAGGGTGGGAGGGAGGGTGGAAGGGGAGTGCGGGAGGAGGGGAGGGAGAGGGAACTGGGATTGACATGTGAAACAAGCTATTTAAAATTAAAATAAAAAATGATTAAAAAAAAATAAATAAATAAATACAAAATTAAAAAAGGAGGAAGAACATCATCTTATGTCTCTCTTGTAGGATGGTAATGTACCAAGACAGCAGAAAGCTGAATCAGAGAATGTTGGCAAAGAGAACACAGGATACCTTAGATGCAGCTGCTTTCACATAGATATGTTTGTCAGAGGTAGAAACACAAGTTGTCTGGACTCAGAACCTTGAGAAACAGAGACCTATGCTAATTTCCTACTGGATATTTCCATGTCTACTTCTGTATACAGAATTAACATTATGTTTATGTTTTCATCATGGCCTCTGAGAAATCTTGAATCAACATGATTATTACCATCCAACATTGACTCTCTTGCACTGGAATTTTACCCATAGAGATATATTTTCTCTGTATCCTTTAAAAATGAACTCGAGGCATTTTTTTGCATCTGGGATAAAGAAAACATTTTTGGATAAACCCCTATATGCCCAAGGTGACTTTGCAAGTAGTAGAAAAAGTTGCTTCCTAGTGGCATTTCCACTGTTGAGCTAAGGGATTTACAACAGCATTCTCCAGGCATGTCTGAGATCAGAGGCCTTCCAAGTTTTATGACTTCTGATTACAGGGTTTTAGTTCAAAAGGTTTATCTAGTTGTGGGTTCTTTTAATTGCCTTTGCTTGAGTGGGTGCTCATTATTGCATCTCTATAGCAGATCTTGAAGTTAGGGTGGATAATACCTCCAAAAGTTTCTTTATTATACATGATTTTTTGTTCATTCTTGTATTTTTGTTTTCCATTTAACGTTGAGAATTGTTCTTTCAAAGTCTGTGAAAAATTGTACTGGGATTTCAGTGGGGACTGCAATGAATCTGTTGATTGCTTTTGATAAGATTGTCATTCTTACTATGTGGTCCTACCTGTCTAAGAGCACGGGAGATCTTTCCATCTTCTGATATCTTATTAATTTGTTTCTTTAAAGACATAAAGATTTTATTATAGAGAAATTTCATTGTTTGGTAAGACTTACCGCAAAATGTGTCATGGTGTTTGTGGCTATTTGAAGGGTGATGTTTCTGATTTTCTTCCCCCCCCCTCCATTTATCATCTATATATAGGAGGTCTACTTTTTCTTTTTTTTAGTTAATCTTGTATTCAGCAATTTAAATGGAGGTGTTTATCAGTTGTAGGGGTTCCTTGACAGAATTATTCAGGTCAGTTAGGTATGCTATCATATCTTCTGCAAATAGTTAAAGTTTAACTTCTTCCTTTCTAATTTGTATTTGGTTGATATACATTTGCTGTCTTATTGCTCAAGGTAGAAATTCAAGAATAATGTTAAAGAGGTAAGGAGACAGTAGACAACATTGTCTTGTTTCTGATTTTAGAGTATTTACACTGAGATTCTCTTCATTTACTTTGATGTTGGTTGTTGAATTTAGGTATGATCGTTTCATCCCTGATATCTCCAAGACCTTTATCATTAATTGGTGTTGGATTTTATCACAGTCATTTATAGCATCTAATGTGATGATCATGTCTTTCATTTTTTTTCAGTTTATTTACATGGTGAATGAAGTTGACAGCTTGCCTCATGTTGAACCATCACTGCATCTCTGGGATGAGGCCTACTTGATCATGTTGGGTAATATGTGTGATTTGTTCTTGGATTCACTTTGCCAGTATTTTACTTAGTATTTTTGCATCAAAATTCAAGAAGTTATTTGAACTGTATTTGTCTTTCTTAGTTATGTCTATGTGTTTTGTGTACCAAGGTATTGTAGCATCATAGAGATGTGCACTAACCCTTCAGTTTTTCTGTGTGATATATTTTGAGTAGTACTGGTAATAGCTCTTCTTTGAATTTTTCATAAAATTCAACTCCCTAAATTCAAGACTCAATGATCTCTGGGCAAATTGATTCAAAATGATTGCAAGTGCTGTCTCATCTATTTCTTTCCACTTCCTTTGTTTTGTACTAAACTTGGGGAAAGTGTAAGAAAAAAGCCAAAACATATTAAATTTTCTTGGAGACTGTCATTCTAATTGACAACAGGTTAAACACCCAGTGTTGGCAGGAGATACAAATGAATTTCTGGATTTTTTGGAACTCATCTTCATTCTTTATGAGAAAGACTTCACTTATTTCTGGACCTCTCTCACTGTAGCTATTCAGTAAAAAGGCAGACTGGGCCAGAAACATGTCAATCTTCCTGTGTCAGTTTCTTCAAGTAACTATATATGATGATCCAATAAAATGGATTGTGGAGATATGGAGCTGGCTTAGTGAGTTGCAGGCTCCTGTTGAGTCAAAGGAGGTATAGTTTGAAGCATGATACTTTATCAAGTGAGGTCGATGCTAAATGGAATAAAATAAATGTAGTTACCAGAGAAAGAACTTACACTCAAGTTGAAAAGTCAGAAGCGTGGCAGGCTTCCAAAAAGAAAGCAATAGTACAGTGCTTTTCCTTGCATAGCGCACCTGTGCTAATCTCCCTATCCTGCTCTTTTACTTAGATGGCTTTGTCAGATCACCCTTACAAGACGTGATATTCCAAGAATACTGGAAGCATGCTTCTATTAACAGATTTCAAAAGATCTGCCATAATATTTTACTAAAGATAAGGAAGTAGCTCTCAGGGTCATCAAACTGTGTTCCGCTATTCTGAAGATATAGGGAAATGCTTGTAACTACATAATAATTTAAATATAGTAGAGACGTTGTTTCACAGAAGGAGACATCTCCTGATGCCTTTTGTGGTTCTGTGGGTTTGAAGATTGTGAGACAGTTTGCAAAAGCTTATGTATAAAAGGTGCGTAAAAATAAAGTTTGACAGGCAGTTGCTTCTCCTCTGCATGCCCTGTGTCCTGATTTCAAAGAGACAACATTGATTAGATGTTAAGACTGAAACACATTGTTATATTTATTAATCAACAAACACAAACAACAACAAGACTTGCTCATATGACCTATCTGCTGTTGCAATCTACCCAACCAGCTCAGTGTTCCTACTAGTAACCTGGTCATAAATCAATAATATCAGAGGTAAGTTTTTCATAAAAGACATATAAATTTATACTCCTTTTCACCATTCCTTTTTGTATATATTAATTCATGCACAAATCCAGTTAAAATTCAAGTCTAGCCGGGCGTTGGTGGTACACACCTTTAATCCCAGTACTCAGGAGGCAGAGGCAGGCAGATATCTTTGAGTTCGAGGCCAGCCTGGTCTACAGAGCAAGTTCCAGGATAGCACCCAAAACAATACAGAGAAAGTCTGTCTCGAAAAAACAAACAAACAAAAAGAATAAATAAATTCAAGTCTAGTTTTATCTTTTTTATTTTTTCTTACAGGACACTTCATCTAATTAGGCAAATGCACATATACACTTGCTAGCAATAAAATACTGTGATTTTCTCTTTAAAATGTAAAAGTCTGTGATTTCACATTATCAAACCAAATGTGATGGTTTTGGGAATGAGTAAGGAGGCAAACGGCAATCACAATGGTGTTGAGAGAAGTACACACATAGAGAAAGCAATCACCCCAATGATTTTAGTGAGGAAGACAGGTTCTCCCAGCGGTATGATTCTTTGTTTAGTAAGGTAATGTGCAGAATGCTCATTCTGCTGTGTCCATACTAGATTACTACACTGGCAAAGTCTATCTGTCTTCTCATTCTGAAGGATATTTCATTTTACATGAAACAAATTCTAAATTGTTATTTACTTAGTATTTAAATATTCTAATGTATTAAGTTTTATTTTAACCATTGAAAATTTTACTGTATGAGGGAGAAGACGAATAAGGGAAAGAGTTCTGTAGGATGAGTGATGTCCTTAGTAAATGCACCTGCATTTGAAATGAGGCATAATTATGAAAGCAATGCTGTTTTGTTTCTTTCAAGATATCTATTCCACATTTATAATTAATTTGTGGATACAGATTCCACTGAATGTCATCTATTTTCTACATTAATATTTTGATGTTATTTTAGAGAGAGTTAGTACAGACAGTATCAAAGATAATTCTCTTGAATATGATGCCTCTTGATAGGGCTATTATTCTACATAGTGAACCTCGTGATTTCTACCCATTTTATCTTTTTCTTGTGTCAAACTTTCCCCAATGTTAGATTTTACAATAATGCCACATTGTACTTACAGCCATTATGTATCTGATTCCATAAAACCTTACCGTGGGTTTGATGACAAATAATCACACTGGGGTTCTTTGGGACCATCCTACCAGTCATTAAGGCAGACTATCTAATGGCCAGGGCATAGGATGTGTAAGAAGTATGCTCTTTAAAAGTCTTATGATGGTTATGAAGGTAGAGTTCCTGGAAATCACCTTTAAAATTTTGTGTACTGAATTAAACTGAATGATGAATATGGAATGAATTGGATCTCAACACGCTCAAGGTAAACATAGTCTACAGAGTGCCTTGTTTGCAGTGACAGCAAAACGAGGCCACAGCTAACATACAGAAAATCCAATTTTGAAAAAGTTAAACCAAAAGAAAAAAACAATCGAAATAATGCTAGCTCCCTACTACCTCACAAATACTTTAGAAAAAAGACAGACACAAAATAAACACATATGCAATTAAATTTAACATGCAAAGACTTAAATATCGACTATTACAGTAATGTAAGAGGAGACGAATCTACAAGTGGCCTTCTGATACACAAAGGAAAATTTTTACAGTTTATACCATTTCATATTGTGAAAACAAGGGCTCAAATATTACTAATGGAAATTAAATTTTTGAAAATTGAATCCCCAAAATACAGTCTTTCTCATACTTAGAAAATCAAACAAATATGGTCATGTCCATATTTCTCCTAATGGTTATTCACTTTACAGGTATTTCTGCCTGTTTAAGATATCCTATGCTTATGGCAGTGAAAGTTACTCTACATCGTTTGAGAAGGATATTTATACAGAATAGTACGCCCTACCAAAAAATATAGTCAGGTATAATATGAAAATTCAGATAACATGCAATGTATAAAGATAGTATAAAGGGGAATGAGGATTGCTAGAACAGGTACAGTAAGAAAAGAAGAAGAGGAGAACATCAGGGTCCATGTACCTAACAACACAGATAGCCAGAGAGCAAGAAGGAAATTAAAATATTCCAAATTATGAAAGATAAAAGCCCAGAAGGAAAAGGTAGAAGCACTGACTAAAGTTATACTGGGTACTCATTAGTAAGAATAAGCTACCTACCAAGTGTGATTCATTGGGAACTGGGTGGTGCCTCTCCAATGAAATGAGTCAAAGGCCAGAAGAGTAAAAATCATCTGAAACATTATAATATCCAATGACTCTCAACCCTTCACATGGTACTAAGAGTCTTTATGTGATGGTGAGAGTCAGAACAGTCACCTACTGCATATTCAGTATCTATTGACAGTCATGAAATCACAAGACATTTTATATGTTAATGATGACACAAGTTATACTTATATATTTACGAGTATATGTGTTTACACATTAACATGTATGCTTGTAAAAATAATTAATAAAAATGGGCCATTGCTTTGAAAGTGAGCAAGTGTCACATATACTAAAGACAGGAGGGATTACAAAAGTATATTATTATTTCAAAAACTGTAAGAAATATGTTAGTCAAAATGTGTTAATAGCTATGCATATTATTGGATATATTTTTGTAAAATATAAAATATTATATATATATATATTATGTAACATATCATATAAAAATATATGGCACGAAATTCAGCTGATACTCCTTGCTTCAAGAAATTCTGCTGTCATTTGCAGGAGGGGTACACTGTGTATATAATGCATACATACATACATACATAAATACATACTTTCATACCTCTGTTTGCCTTGGTTCAATATAGCAGGATCTACATTTCTTCTCAGTTCTTATGGGTAAAGATTTTCCAGGTGTGGCATGCTGGATGGAGGAACACCAATACACATACACCTGCATTCTTAAAGAAACCCAATAACCTCATGTGCTCTTAATTTTAAATTTATTGAAACAGTGTGGTTTGTTATATGAACCCTATTAGACATAAGTGGTAATCTTGTTTATACTTTATCCTGGGAAGCAAATACAGCAAGAATATAAATACTGTATCTCTACAAATTACTACAGATAGTACTTCTGAACTATCTGAGTCATTGTTTTCATTTAATAAATTCACTTTGTAATTTCAACTAGATGGTCAGCAAACACAGATTTCTGCTTCTCAAGTCCTGAGATTGCTACACCGATTCTCAGGCTTATTGGAGACATAAGACTCAGCTGTTCATACATGTAACATAAGTCTATTGCTGAATGACCATCTACACAGCTATCAATATCTTGGCTTTAGGTAAAAAAAAAAATCACTTTACTGTAACCCGAGGAAGGTACTGTAAAGAAACACTTTGAAACCTTCCAGTTTTCCTCTGTTCATCTCTGATGCTGTTCTCAGAGTTCACTCTCAAGGATCAACTTAACGTTTCTGGAAGCTGCACTGAAATATGAGGACCCGGAAAAGTGACTGTGTTGAACCCTGTCTGTGATCCTAACACATGCAGTGGAAAATGAGATGCACAGAGGACTCTCTCACATATCACATCTCACAGGTGAAATAATCATCTGTCAAAGATCTCGCTACATTCGCTCTGTATTACAGAATGTTTGAACACATTTTCAGTTCATCAGATGAAAAAAGTCCGCATTTCATTAACTTAGAGAAAGGGGTGAGTCAGCAGCAGAACGCCCCCTAGCCCAGTCACTTCCCACACAGAGGACACTTCCGGTTCCGGGAGGTGCCACGGTGTCAGCTGGGAGCAGTCTGGGAATCCAGTCAGATGGGTGAGGCCACGACTTGAGACACTGAACTCAGCTGCTCCCTCCTCAGCTTGTAGGCCTGATTCTGGAGTGGAAGATGTTGGGAACACAGAGGAGCTGCTGGGATTGCGGGTGGCCCTGCTGTGGCTGCTGCTGCTTTAAAAACATCTGAAAATGCTTCCAGGGCTCTGAGGAGCTGCCTCCCCCACCTCCAGCTCCTGGACATGAACTAGGACACAATCATGGGTCTGGGACCCGAGCTCCTGTGGCTGCTGCTGCCCCACCGCCCCCCATCTGACATCCCTGCCAGGGGGGTTAGCAGCGGCCTTCCCCACCTCCAGCTCGTGGACAAGAGCAGGGAGCAGCTCATGGCGCTGGAATCTAAGCTGCTGACTCACAGCAGCCTGAGCATGCTGATGGACAGGAACAACAGGCTTGACAACACAGGCTTGCTGCTGGAGGGACTCGACCAGTCTCCACTCTGTCTCAGACTCCAGGTACTCAGCCTCACAGGGAAATGCTTGCAGGAGGGGCTTGACTAGCTGTGGAAAGGGGGAGCCCTGCACACCCTTAACCTGGGCTGTAACAGGCTCCACAGTATCCCCGCTGATGGGAGACCTTTGAGAATTTAGAATGTTAATACCTTTGAGGAAACTATTAATGAAATCCCACCAGAATTAGCAAATCTCCCTTCTCTCAGCTACTTGGTGTTATGTAACAAAAAATAATCCAAAGTGTTCCTCCTCAGCTTTCACAGTTGTGTTGATTTCTCCAGTCTCCTCATTAGCTTGCTGACATACTTGTCTCTAGTGCTCCTGACCCCTTTTCAACTGCAAGAGTTGAGATTTCCAGGAAATCAATTGTTAGTTCGTTTTGTTAGCGATTTAGCATAGATCCTGCAAGTCTTCTGGAATTACTAGCAAAGACCATTAAGATCCAAAATCAGTTCTGACCCTTACTCTTATATTCTGGTATTCTGCCAAAATACTTGTGTTCAGATATCAATTGCCCAAACGCAAAGTATGACAGCGTGTATTTTGGATGCTGTGTTAGAGTCATTCAGTCTGTGGAATTCTGGGGGAAAATATCACCTCCCGCTAATGCATTGTTTGTGTTTTCCCAAATGCTCCTCCCCCCCCTGCAGCTCTGCCTCACACAGCTCCACATCCCAGAGTTTGTCTGAATCAGAAGATACAGCCAGTGATCCTGCACACAGAGTACAGAATGTTCTTCTTGGTTTACAGCATTGGGTGTACACAAACGAAAGCAAAGCAAAGATGATTATAAAAGAAAATGGAACCTGAGTTTGATTATAAAGCTCAGTGGTTTCAGCTTGAATCTCCATGTAAGAGTTGCAAAGGTTTGAAAGGTTTTGTATTTCATGTATCTCTTCTGCATTATTTAATCCAGTTTACTGTTTAGATTCTTTGAATATAATTTATGCTAAATTGCATTTCAAAATGTGGCTGGTTGGTCATAATTTTCACTTAAGTCTTTGATGAGAAACTAACAGAATGGTATATTTGCTTGATGAGTCATAATCAGCCTAGAGTGGTGTCATATGCCACAATTGGGTTAACTAAAGTAATACATCATACTACCAGTGTTCTTTTTTGCCTGAAATGTATGCCATAAATAGAATGAGCCTTTGTCATGGGTCACACCTGAGATTCAGCCTATGACTAACTAACAGTATATAAATGATTATCACTTTTAAATGTAATATTTAACCTTCAGTTCTTGTTTTGTTTTATTTTAGTAACTTTATGCAATCTGTCTGTGACTTGTTTTCTAGCAGGGATATAGAGGCTTATTATAGAGATGGTTTTAGAACAAACTGAAACCTTACACAATCAAAAACACTTGGGAATATATTTTAGCACACTAGGTAATCAACTGTATATAAAATCCCGGAATCCCACATACCTGCAACTCTTCATGTAAAATTTCCTGACCATGAACTCTGAAGAATACCTGCCTCTACATGTTGGTGATAGCATTACAGACATGCAAGACGACCTATTTACATTTCATTTTAACTTCATTTTGTTAACTGCAATGATCTCTTGTAATCATGCCCTTGGGATTTCTGGGAGGCTAGAGTCATGATATATCATCTTCCCAGCAGACAGAATAACTGTTATTGCCAGAAAAAATCTAATGTCTAGTAATCTAAGAAAGGCTGGTTCTTAACATCCAACTAAATGACAGAAAGTTGGACATGATAGTGCACACATACAAACAAGCACTTGGATGGTAGAGGCAGAAGATCAGGAGTTCAAATTTAGCATAGGCATGATAGTATAGTTGAAGCCAGCCAGATACATGTATCTGAAACCTTGTCTAAAAGTGGGGTTGAATTTGGGTGGGATGGATTGTATTTTCAAATGTGTCTCCTTTGCTTGTGTTGTATACTAAATGCAAAGTTTCTCTGCATTTGATAGAATAACTACAACTAGATATCATTACAGTTGAAGGTAGTCAGAAGAAAAGCTTGTTGTATGCACTCGCAATAGAATAGTTCACAAAGATGGTTTTACTACTGAACATTAAGAAAGTAGTGTTGATAAAACAGGAATGAAAATACTAAAGTACTGTATCTTTAAAGTGTAGGAGAAAAATAGTAGCACAAACTATTGGCATTGAAAATTAACAAAATATACTATTGGATTATGCAATAAAAACTAATAGTAATAATTTAATTGGACATTACAAAATAAATATTTAACTCTCAATGCTGAGGATTAAAAAAAGCACTGTAATAACATTAAGACTGGTTGGTAAGAACTAAAGGAAGATATAGCTTGAATTAGGGAGTCAGGTGAGCATTAAAGCATGCTTTGTTTGAATCCAGTTTTATGCTGAGAACATTTGCATGTTGGTTTTCATATATATATATATATATATGTATGTATGTATACAATTTTATTTTAAATGTTGATTTTAGGAGGTTATATTAGTAGTCTATATGGTAATTCAGGTTTTGTGTGTGTTTTTGTTATTTCATGAAACAGGAGTTTCATGACTGCAGTTGTGAAACGCTGCTATAGTGAGTCCCCTTACCTTTTCCTCAGAATAGTTTAGTAAGATCATTTTTACTTCTCTTTTTTTTGAGATTTTTTTTCTGTGTTTACAAAAGTAATGTTTCTTCTGCTAATGTATTTTATGATAGTACTTATAAAGTTGTTTTTTTTTTCACACTGAGCAACATTAAGCTGCCTATTCCAAGATTAGGAAAGGCACAGATGACTTGGTGGGTTCTCATGTATCAAACTGTAAATATTTTGTAATTAGATGACTTCAGTTAAGCAACATAGAATGTTTTCATGGAAAACATTCAGAATGATGGGGCCGTACACTCCTGGATTAAATCCTGTAGTTTCTTGATTGATTAATACCCTGACCTAAGTAACAACATGTGTAGTCTTTTAGGAATTACTTGTAAATAGAGCATCTAACCATGCATACACTTTCCAGCCTCATAGAAAGAGGTGTAATGTTTCTTCTTTCATAGATGTATATATTCCAGCCTGTGATATGCAAATGCACCCTATGGTGGTCTTTCAAAAAGTGTTTATTTTGGTTTTTTATGTGTGTAATTAAACTCTTTGTATAGCATGACATCAGTAGTTTTGGCAGAGATGTGGATTACAAGGACAGATGCAGTACCTTGTACCTCCTGAGCAAGCTGTAGTCCAAGCTTATAGTATAGATATTCTTTAGTGCAACCTTCACTGGTAGTTGTTTTATATCTCTTTTTGTTTGTTTGTTTGGTTTTATCTTTTGAAACCATCTCTGGCCCTAACTTTAACAAATTCTGCCAATGATTTTTAATTTTTTTCTTTTATATACTTTTTCTATTTTTAAAAACTGACTATAGACATTAATTTGGAGAGAAAGGAATTAGATCCCAAGTTAATAAAATGTATTTTAAGTTGCAAGGTTTCTCCCTAGTTACAAATCCCTTATTTATCCACCAGTGAAATCTAAGACTTTCAGATTCAGCAAGGGCACAATTTTCATAACATGACTATTTTATTTTTGTGAGACAGGGCAGTACTAACCTTGAACTAGACATGTAGACAACTCTGTCCTTTCTGTAATACTCGTGCCTGGAATTCTCAAACATTGGGATCACATGTGTAAACCATTAGCCCGGTTAAATATTTCATGTAGAAATATACCAATGCTGACTCTTGTTAAAAATTTGGATTTCTAAATTATCCTTTCCAAAATACAAAAAAAGTATACTCTAAATTGACTTCAAATATGTGAAATTTGTGTAATATAAAAAAAAGTAGTCTTCATTAGGACAAGACCTTATTGCAGAGTAGTTCCAACAAAGAGTGGAAATACAGGGTTAAATTGATGACTCATGAAGAGACTTGCTGAAATGCTAAGTAAAGTAAATCACTAAAGGCAGCAAAGTGTAATAGAAGTCATTTGCCAGGGAATCCAAAGATCTAATAAAGCTCTGTAGAGTAATAAGGATTTTCTTAAATTGATTCACCAAATTTCCTCCTACTAACATCTGAAATACTTATCAATACGTTTATGGCTGCCAGTTTTTTATTGAGTACACCCTGCTATTCTGTTGCTACCTAGAAAGCAGAGCAAGTTAGCTGTAGGCTTTCTTTTAGTCTTGTTCTTTGCAGAGTTACTATCAGAAAATATTTCTCTTTGGCCTGGTTTATATTACAGCAGTGTAACCTTAGTTAATGTTTAACTTTTGGTTACCTTTTAAATAAATTACACATTAAATTTTGGTAGTAGCTATTTAACTAAAAACGTATGATTAATCTTTAAGTTTCAATGTGAGTGTTTGCAGATACAATATTACCAATAAAAGTATATGTATAGGTCATCAGGTGATCATTTAAAGGGTGCTTTGTTAGAACGCAGTTGTATGCTGAGAATATTTGCATGTTAGGTTTATTATGTGTATATAATCTTTATTTTAGTTTCTTATTTTAGGAGATTATATTAGTAGACTATATTGTAATTTATATTTTGTGTATCCTTATGTTATTTCATGAAACAGGAGTTTCATGACTGCAGTTGTGAAACGCTGCTATAGTGAGTCCCCTTACCTTTTCCTCAGAATAGTAAGATCATTTTTACTTTTCTTTAGGGATTTTTTTCTGTGTTTATAAAAGTGATGTTTCTACTGCTAATGTAATTTTATGATTGTAGTTATAAAGTTGTTTTTTTTCACACTGAGCAACATCAAGCTGCCTATTCCAAGCTTAGGAAAGGCACAGATGACTTAACGGGTTCCCACGTATCAAACTGTAAATAATTTTGTAATTATATGATTTTAGTTAAGCAACATAGAATGTTTTCATGGAAAACATTCAGAATGATGGGGCCATACACTCCTGGATTAAATCCTGTAGTTTCTTGATTGATAGTCATCCTTACCTAAGTAATAACATGTGTGGTCTTCTAGGGATTACTTGTAAATAGAGCATCTAAACATACCTACCCTTTCTAGGCTCCTAGGCATAGCTATATTGTTTATTTTTCTTTCATAAATGTAAATATTCCATCCTATGGCATACAAATATTTTATATAGTGCTCTTTCAACAAAGTGTTTATTGTGGATTTTTATGCTTATAATTTAAACTATGTAAATAGTGTGCAAAATAAGAATTTTGCCAAAAAGGGTGATTATAGAGACAGATCAAGGTTGTTGTACTTGTTGAGAAAGCTGCATTCTATGCCTAACATTGATCGGTTTTAATGAAATCATCATTGTTAGCTTTTTTAGGTTTTTTGGTTGTTGTTTTTTCTTTTATATTCATTTTGGCATTAACATTCTGCAAATGATTGCTAAGTTTTTTTCTCTTTTAAAACACTGTTCATTTAAAAAAGAACTGAGTATAGACATTACTTGATGTGACCACAATTGATCATCTTGATATATGATCGCCTTCTTAAGACATCATTTTACATCAAAGTTGAAGATGGGCAACAAAGAAAGTCGTTGTGGAGTATGCCTTTGACATGGCATGACCAGCCATTTGGACAAGAAACTTCACTTCCTGGACTGGTGACAGCAAGTTTTCAAAACTGGACAAGAAGGTTACAAAGAAAAGTGACTGCTGAACTTCCCAAATTTCAGGATTATTCTTCATTAACCTGCTTTATTAAAAAGACTATCAGACATCTGGGCCTATAAGCTGAAGAGGGATTCCACAATTTTGCAGAGGATGCTTGGGTGACTTTCTAGGCATCAAGATCTCTCTGAAAACCTAGAGTTTATATATGACCTTCTGCAGTCTTTGGTGGTGTTGAAGACAAATAGTTATGGTTAAGAATTTCCTTAGTTATGTAATAAATAAGTTGCATATAAAGCTTTAAAGTAAAAAAGATAGGAAATATGTAGACTGTTTTCTTTAAATTTGCCAAATATTAACATACTAAATATTGTTAACTGTACTTTTTTGCTTATTAAGTTTCCTAATGCATAATTGTACCATTTTAAATATAAATTTCCTTGTTGTTCCAGACACAAAGAGCACATGATGTGGGATGTCCTTCTGTATGATGTAACTATATGTTTCTCTTCCTTGTTGAGGAAAAACAATGTGCTGGCCAAATGCCAGGCAGGATATAGCAAGAGAGAATGTATAGGCAATATAAACTGAGAAAGGAATCCTGAGAGAGGAACACGTATTGTAAGTCTTGAGACAGCTCTAATGTAGCTGCAGGGAAGGTGGGTTGTCTCGTCATTTTCTGGTAAGCCAAAACAACCTGGAGATTCACTGATTAGTTCAAATGGTTAGTAATTGGTAGGAACCAGCCAATGTAGCCTGTGCCAAAGAACAAATAGCATATATTTTATATAACCCTCTGTGTGTTTATTTGGGACTGTAGTGTGACAGAATCAAGATGAACACTAACTTCTGCCTATACATTGCTGTTAGTGGAAAATATTATTGATTTGATTTGTTTTGTGAACATGGATGGTAGAGAATTCTTTTTCTCACTGTTCACATGGTCAGCATTGTGTTCCTGAGTAACAGTGCTGACCTCAGTAATCGCTTACAAAATCATATGCATATTTGCATTGAGGATTTTTTTTGCATCCTGTGCCTAATTATTGTTTGCTAGCAACAACACAATGAGCTACATAAACAGCCTTAGCTTTTCATAAATTTGGGCGTTCAGTACCAACAAATGTGGCTGAAAATGTTACTTTTATTTTGGTCAAATTATTATGTATGCTTTGACTTCTTTAATTTTCAGGACCTAAAATCATATGTGATCCACATGGCTGTGCAAGTGTATACATAATTAAAATGTAACTATGAATTATGAATCAGTGTTGAAATTTGCTATTTTGAAAAAAATATATTTCTATTGTATCAAGTTATGTTACATTGTAATGAAAATATTCTAAGAAGTATTTTTAAACTATTCAAATTCTAGTGTGTCATTACCAAAATGACATGAAAAACCACGGTCTTATATTTGCTATGTATACCCTCATGAATTTTACCCTAAATGTTGTGCATTGTCTTATTAGACTCAAAAAATCTTACAGAAATTTACTAAAAAAGTAATAAATTATATGAGCATACATATTCAAAATGAGTAGTTTTGTTGTTCCCAATAATGCAATCAGGAAGTGTGAGTGTCTGGGTGTCCCTGTATGTGTGGTTCTATAAGTACAATCAAATACAGAAGATCACTGAATTCAGGTATCAAAAGTATGAACCTGAACTGGAACATTAAATAGAACACTTAGAAATAAATAAAATATGGGAACTACATGTATTATACTTCTTTTTGCACTTAAAACATGTCTCCTTTTCCCCCAAAAGAATGAATCTGTAGCCGCTTTGAACATATTTTTGGCACACATGATGGTGTTAATGCCACTAAGTATCATACAAATGTTATGAAAAGTAACTGAAAATTAAAATCTGGAACAATTAACTTACTACTTGACTTGTTCATATAATAAATGTTAGAAGTCAACTTTCATGTAAGTCAAATATAAGTGTATTTGGATGCTCATATACACTCATAGATTTGTGCCTTCATACAGTGAGTAGGCAATTGCACACAGAAGGCTGATCTGACTGTTTACTGGATTCAGCATCGTGAGACACCTACATAATACCAAGGCAACCAGCCAATGTTGTTTCCAGATAATTTATACAGGCCCTAGTTTTTGGAGGCATACTGTGCTGCATTTTTGTTTCTGTCCTGTATTTTCCTTTACATATTTTAAGCCATAATCTCACGTTGGAACCCAGGCAAACTTGGAACTCAATTGGTAGGTCAGAGTGCCTTGTACTTTCACAATCATGGTTGAGCCGCAACTTTACAGGTACTCAGGTTAGAGATAGTTACCAGAAACTTAATTAGACATTACATCTAATGCTACTCTCTGGTAAAAGCATCTAATATACCTGGCAAGTGTGTAAACAGGATGCATTCTATCAAGTAAGTTCTAATACATATGATACTATTTTGTTGTTTATGAAATATTAGAAATATGCCAAAGTAAAAGGTAATATTAAAAGGTAGAGCTTAGAAAAACCTGTGGGAAATGAGTTTCAAAGACACAGATATATTCCCTATGCATGTGAATTTGTTGAGGAATAAATAAAATCCATGGATCTTTCAATCCCCCTCTCAAAACACAATAAATTTTTCTGGAATACTATAAAATATATATTTTGAAAGAAATACTGCTAATTTTATTTTTTCAGTGACCTTCAGAGAAGCTTCTTGTAGATGGCAGTTAGAACAGAGTCATATCTGGGCAATATTCAGAGAGACTTTGGAGTACTCATGTCTAAATGGGATGTTTTCATAAACATCTTGACTCAAGGCTCATGGCTCCATGATGAGTAGTTGGCATAAAAATATTAAGAGTGATGCAACAAGGTCTGATCCAATTCATGGGACATAGATATGCACCTTTTCATTCAGCAGTATGACATGCTCGAACATGTTCAAGGAATACCCATTTTAACAGGCTGAGAAAACCCACAGAATTCAGTTCTATTCTTTCTAGATATTCATTGATATACACACACATGGCCTTAATTCATAGAGACTCAGACAACAACAACACATCTTTTCATATTTGCATGTTGACAAATCAATCTCAAAAAACAATTTAAATTGAGCATTAAAAATTAATTTAGGTTATTCTGGGAAACGATAATAACACAAGAATTGTAGGCTATGTATTCATAGTTAATTGGCATTTCTCTCTGAACATGTAGGCGCCTGTGTTCTTGTATCATTTTGTGTTAGAATTTCTGAACTGTATACCACACCATCAGTAACACTTATATCCTTCCTATCATACATGCACTTATTTTTTGTGTATTCACCAGTGCAGATATTTACTCCTTCTGCTTAGCATTCTGCAGTGCACTGAGGAGTAATTTTAATATGTGAGTGACAATGAAACATACTTACAGAAAATACCCAATGGGGTGTAATGAACATAAGCAATTTCTTTATGAGATTATTGTCTATAGTAACTATAGGTCTGTCTTCTGGAAAATTAAAGAAGGATTCATATCTTAATGCTCATCTCAAAATAGAATAATGACTGCTGTTTCCTGTTATTGTCTGAGGTCAATATATCACGATGTCTTCAAAATTTAATATAGATCACAATGCTTCTTTCTAAAATGTTTTATTTGTCTTAATGATATTTTGGAAATGATAAAATTAAAAAAAATATTGTGATATGTGGGGCATTTAAGTCATTGGAAGTACAATTCTGCCACATACTATCATCAGTTTTTCTTCATGTATCTCTTTTACCGATAAGTTATTAGGTCCTATCATTTTTTGATATATCATCAAAGGCCTAAAAGCAATGGTGTAGATCAGGTATGGAATTAAATATATACAACTGTGAAATAAAATGAACATTGTATCTCTATTAGTTAATTATCTTTGTGAAAAATGGGAGCAATACAATAAGACAGAAATAAGTGTTGTATAAGGACCAGTGTCAAGATTTTCCATATGACCATCACAATTCCTGGCAGACAATAGCTGGGTATGATGAATCATCTTTGAAGAAGTGGTTTTTGAAAGGAAAAAGTGACTGTAAAGATGGTGGTTAGTTATTTCCTAGCCCCATCCATTTGCCTTCAAATTTCAAGATTTAATTGTGTTTTGTTTGCTTGTTTGTTTTACCGCTGAATAGTACACCATTGTGTAAATTTTGCTTACAGGTTCTGCCTATTACAAATAATGCTGCTATGAACATAGTTGAAGAGATGGCCTTTTGGTATGAAAGTGCTGGATGTTGAGGTAGAATGATTCCCATTTTCCTGAGAAACCATCATACTGATTTCCAATGTGAATGTATTTGCACTCCACTAGCAATGTAGGAATGTGCTCATTTCTCCACATCTTCTCCAGAATAAACGGTCATTGGTTTTTGATGAAGCCATTCTGAATATGGTAACCCAGACACAGGAAATATGATATCTATGCACTCATAAGTAGACATTAGACATAGGGCAAAGAACAGCCAACAAACAATCCACAATGCCAGAAAAGCTTGTAAACAAGGAAGACCCTAAGAGAGACATACAAGGACTGGCCCCCAGAAAGGGAAATGGGACAAGATGTCCTGAATAAATTGGGAGCACATGGGGAGAGTGAGGGATGGAGGAGAAAGATTAGGATCAAAGGAGTGGAGAAGAACATCAGGAATCAGAAAATTATAGTTGGGGGGAAGAACAGAGAATGAAAGGAAGGAAAAAAACTAACCTAATATAGAGGGAGCCATTATATATTTTCATGGAAATCTTACACAACACAAATGTCCAGGGATCCACAAGGATGACCCCAACTAAGAATCCTAAGAATCTAAGCAATAGTGGAGAAGCTACCTTAAATGTCTTTCAAATATAATGAGATTGATGACTAACTTAAATGCCATTCTAGTGACTTCATCCAGTAGCAGATGGAAACAGAAGTAGAGATTTACAGCCAAGTACTGATATGAATTCCTGGAGTCCAGCTGTAGATAGAAGAGCATGATGAGCAAGGGGGAAAAGACCACCATGGGGAAACCCACATAAACACCTGAAATGAACAAGTACAGTACATGGGTCCCAGTTTGACAGCTGGAGAACCAGAAAAGGACAGAACCAGGCACCCTGAATGTGTGTGGGTCACTTGGGAGGCCTGGGCAGTCTATGGAGCCTCTTGCAGTGGAATATTTTTCCTTAGTGCAGGAGTGGACTTTGGGTGTCCATTTCCTAAGGAAAGATACTATCTTGGCCTGGATAAACAGGGGAGTCCCTGGGTACTTCCATAAATGATGTGTCAGATTTTGATGGCCCCTTATGTGAGACCTCGCTCTCTCTGGGCAGTGATGGAGATTGGGATTGGGGGTAGATGGAGGGCATGTGAGGAGAGCATGGAGAGGGAAGTGGGATTGGTATGTAAAATAAGAATGTCTTTACTTTAAATAAAAATTATTTTTTAAAGTGTGCGTTTGGGAATAAGAAAAAGTAAAGCATTCCTTGAAATTTGAAGGGTTTCTCCGGTGGCAGGTAGCACTGTGTTTGCAAAAAAAACTCCACGGGCCTTTCTCTCAAAATTGCTACTTTACATCTTAAGTCTTGCTTATTTTTATATATTTAGGGAATGTGTCATTAGGATTTTAAATGGTATTCATAGTTTAAATATAATGAAATTACAGATGCTCCATGCTGACAAAGATTTTCAGTATTGTTCATGTATGAGCATACTAAGTCAGTTACCAATTACTGCTCATTTTATAATGCTTTAATGATGTTATTGTGAAAGTTTCAATGTTGTTATGATTATATCACATTTGACATACTGTAAAGCATTTAATACCTGTTCTTTTGTTTGTGGTTAACAAATTACCACGTAATTCCTGGCTCTCTGTATTCACACAACTCAATTGTTCAGATTTTAGGAAACCTGTCTGAGATCCAAAATTATGTCTTCCCTGAAGAATCATTGGGGCCTTTCCTAATTCATAGTATTTAGATTTAAATCCATGCCCTTCAAGATTATCCATTACAAAACAATTCCAAGTTTGTTTGGTATATGTGTTTTTCAATTTACCATGAATGGTTTCTTACACCAACTATGCAGGCTTACCACATTACCCTCCAAATCTGTAAAGATTTTAGCATTTGTTCAATTCTACTTTAGGAGTCAGCTAAACAGATCTTTGGGATGCATTTATTCCATCTTCTTTAATGGCTACAACGGTTTGTAGATTGCTTTAGAGTGATTTGGGATGCCGGTAAGTTGTAAGTAACAACTATTACACCTCTCAAAGAATCTCAGAAGCCATGAATGACCTGTTACTGATATAGTAATATTTCACAGAGGGGTTAGTGAGAAACAGAAGGAAAAAGGCACCCAGAGAATATGGAAGAATCAGAGACCAAATTGGTCTCAGACTCAGGAATCTCTTAAAAACACTAAACTGGAAATCATACAATATATGTGGAGGACAAAGTGTAGACCAGTGCAGGGCAAGTGCATGCTACCTCAGGTCAGACCTGGATTTCAATTGGATCTGTCTCATGCAGCACACAAGAGCAGTCCTCTGTCTCTGATGAGCATTTTTTAGTCAATCACTATAGAAAACCTGCAACCAGCTGAAAGCAGGATTCCATTCAAGAGCTTGCATTCAGCTCTACTTGTCTGTGCTTGACTAAGTGTTTATATACAATTTAAACAATTGGTTAAAGGGTAGCCAGCAGAGAAAACCTAGCAAACCTAAGAATCAGAAGCAAAGTCATGTTATGACCTGGGAAAATTCTCTATCAAAAGGGATGTTTCATTCCCTCTCACTCCTTCCATGGAGCTACAGACATAGCAGGGATAGTGAATGGAGACAAACAAGAAAAGACAAAAAAAAGCAACAACAACAATAAACAAAGACAAGGGATTTTTCCTGTTTTTCTTACCCTTTTTCCTTCTTGTGTATGTACAGTAAAAGGATCATTTCTATCTGAAAATGTCAGTACTACTCTGTGCTATCAAATGCATCATGATGCTGTTATTATTCTATTTCTCTGTGTCAGTTTTTCAACAGGCCAAGTGTTTTGATGTCATGCGTGAGCCATCAAAATGTACCAGTTGTTTATACTTCCAGCGCTCTTTAAAAGTTGCTGGCTGGAGCCTACAATCCCATGGCCAGAGAGTCTGGGAAACAGAAACTTCATTCAGTGGCTGATGGAAGAAGAGGCACACTCCCATGACTAAGCACTGAGCTGAACTCAAGAAAGCCAGTAACAGAGAGGGAGGACTGATGACCAAAGGGATTAAGACTGGGCTGGTTTAACCCCCAGAAACAGCTGACCTGACAAAGGTTAACGCTTGAATCCCAGGCATCAGCCTGGGAATCCAGCATGGGACTGATCAAGACCCCCTGAATGTGGGTGTCTGTGAGGAGGCCTAGGTAATCTATTGATCCTTGGGCAGTAGATCAGTACTCATCCCGAGTATATACATGGACTTTGGACTCCCATCCAACAATGTGAGATGCACTCCTACCCTCTTGGGGGAGGGTCTAGGCCCTGCCCTGGAAGAAATGACAGACTATGGACACCCCCATGGAGGGTTTCACCCTCCCTGGGGAAATGAGGGAATAATGGGGGGATTGGGGGGGAGGGCATGCGAGGAGGGGAGGGAAATGGAGAGGGACCTGGAACTGACTTGTGAAGCAACCTTGTTTCTAATCTAAATTTAAACTTGAAAATAAAAAAAAGTTGCTGGCTGAATATAAAAATCCACCAATGTAATCCACCATATAAACAATCTGAAAAAGAAAACTACATGATCATTTCACTACATGCTGAAAAAGCCTTTGACAAAGTTCAACATTCCTTCTTGATAAAGTACTTGGAGAGATCAGGAATAACATGAACATACCTAAACACGATAAAAGCAATATATAGGAAGGCAAGAGTCAATATCAAAATAAATGGAGAGAAACACAATGTGATTCCTCTAAAATTAATAACAAAACAAGATTGTCCACTCTCTCTATATCTATTTAATATTATAGTTGAAGTTCTTGCAAGAGCAATAAGAAATCAAAAGGAGATGAATGGGATACAAATTGCAAAGGAAGAAGTATAACTTTCAGTATTTGCAGATTATATGATAGTTTACATAAGCAACCTGAAGAATTGTACCAGTGAACTCCTAGAGCTGAAAAAAACCTTCTGCAAAGTAGAAACTTGTGCAGTTAGGAAATCATTATGGTAGTTCCTAAGGAAAATGGTGATTAGTTTATCACATGAAACAGCTATTCGACTCTTAGGCATATACCCAAAAGATGCACCTTCAAACAACAAGGACAGCTGTTCAACTATGTTCATAGCAGCATTATTTATAATAGCCAGAACCTAGAAGCAACCTAGATGCCCCTCAACTGAAGACTGGATAGAGAAACTGTGGCACATTTATACAATAGTGTACTATTCACCAGAAAAAAATGGAATCTTGAAATTCACAGGCAAATTGATGGAAGTATAAGAAACCATCCTGAGTGAGGCAACTGAGTCACAAAAAGACAAAAATGGTATATACTCACTCATTTATGGATTTTAGAGATAGAGCAAAGATTAACAGCCTACTATCCACACTACCAAAGAAACCAGGAGGATCCAAAGAGAAACAGACATGCATGGTCCCCTGAAGAAAGGGAAAGGGACAAGATTAACAGCCTACTGTCCACACTACCAGAGAAACAAGGAGGACCCAAAGAGAAACAGACATGCATGGTCCCCTGAAGAAAGGGAAAGGGACAAGATGTCCTGTGCTAATTGGAAGCATGGGGTAAGAAGAGAGGGAGTTGGGGAGAGAGAAGGAAATAAGAGGAAGGGAGAGGAGTACATGAGGGAACAGGAAGATTGAGTCGGGGAAGAATAGAGGAGAACAAAAAAAATGAGGTAACATAAGAGAGGGAGCCATTATAGTTTTAAAGAGAAATTTGGCACAACCAAATGTCAAGAGATCTACAAGGATGTCCCAAAATAGCAATCTAGGCAATAGTGGAGAATCAACCTTTAATGCCTTTCCTCGATAATGAGATTGATGGCTACCTTATATGCCATTCTAGAGTCTATATCCAGTAGCTGAGGGAAACAGAAGCCGACACCAACAGCTAAACACTGACCTGATATCCTGGAATCCATTTGCAGAGAAGGAGGATGATGAGCAAAGGGGTTAAGACCAGGCTGTAGAAAGCCACAGACTCATCTAATCTGAACAAGTGGCAGCTCATGGACACCATACTGATAGCTGGGAAACCAGGATAGGATCGATACAGACACTTTGAATTTGGGTATCAGTGAGGACACCTTGGCAATCTACAGGGTATCCAGAAGTGGATAAATATTTATCCCTGGTGTATGAAATGACTTTCAGAGCCCATTCCACATGCAGTTATACTCTCTCAGCCTGGACACCTGGGGGGGTTCTATGCCATGCTCCAAGTGATATGACAGACTTTGAAGATCCCTCATAGAAGGCTTCACCCTTCCTGGGGAACAGAAAGTTCATGGGATAGGTTGTTGTTGGGGGTTAGGGGGAGAGGGAAGAGAGAAGGAACTGGGATTGACATGCAAAACAAGATTGTTTCCAACTTAAATAAAAATAAATACAAAATTATAAAAGGAAGACGAACATCATCCTATGTCTCACTTGCATGAGGGGTAATGTGCCAAGAACAACAAAACACTAAATAAATTAATATTGTTGGCAAAGAGAACACAGGATACCTTAGATACAGCTGCCTTCACACAGATAAGCTTGTCGGGGAGAAACACAAGTTGTCTGGAATCAGAACCTTAAGGAAATAGAAAGCCATGCTCAATTCCCTACCTGATATAGACAAGTCTCTTTCTGGACAAGTATATACAATTATCAATACCTTCATATTTTCATCAGCGACTCTGAGAAATTATATAATTATGTAATTACCACCAACAAGCATTGGCTCTCCTGGACTCTCATTTTACCCACTAAGATATCTTTGGTCTGTAGCCTTTAAGAAGGGACCTCATGGTGTTTTTCTGCATATGGGATAAAGAAAACATTTTTTAATTAGCTCCTATTAGCTGAGGGTGACATTGCAAGTCGTAGAAAAAGGTGCCTCCTGGTGGCATCTAAACTCTTGACATAAGGGGCTTACAATAGCATTCTCCTTTCTGAGATCAGAGTGGAATCCAAGTTTTCTGAGTTTTGATTACAGGGTGTTAGTTCAAAACGTTTACATAGTTGTGGTTTCTTAATTACCTTTCCCTTGAGTGGGAGAATGAAGTATATAGGGTCATTATTACATCTCTATAGTAGATCTTGAAATCAGGGTGGGTGGTGCTTCCAGAAGTTTCTTTATTGTACATGATATTTTGGCCATCCTTGGTGTTTTGTTTTCCATATAAAGTTGATAGTTGTTCTTTCAATGTCTGTGAAGAATTGTACTTGGATTTTAATGGGGACTGCAATGAATCTGTTGATTGCTTTTGATAAGGAGTTCAATTCGGTTTACAGCTGTGGGTGTCTGCCTCTGCCTGCATCAGCCATAGGATGAGAGTTCTAGGATGGCATATAAAGTAGACATCACTCTCATTATCATGGGAGGGCATTAAGGTACCCTTAACGTCAGTTGGTGTCATTCTTGTAGATCTGTGAAGATCTCACTAGTACCAGATATCTCTTCCAACTTATACTGGCTCCCTCTTTTTTGGTGTCTCCCATTCTTTTCTCCTCTATTCTTACTGTGGCTTAACCCTCCTGCTCTCCCATGTCTTCCTCTCGCCTCCTCTTTTCTCTCTCACTCTTTCTCCCATATACTTAGGAATCAAGATTGGGATGGCAAACCCACAGAGGCAGCTGACCTGAACAAGGAGGAACACATGGATCCTGGACTGATGGCTGAGGGGCCAGCATGGGACTGATCCAGACATTCCCGGCCTGTGCTCCAGTGCCTGCAGATCCCTGGGACCTGCACAGAGCTCCCAATCCCGGCGGGAGCCAAGCACCCAGACCCCAGGTCTTCTCTCCCAACAACGAGACCAGGAAACCAGAGGACCCAAGGAGACCAGGGGAGTAGCTGTTCTGGATCAAGTACAACAGGACCCAGCAGAGGGTCCAGGGGACCAGGTAAGAGGATAAGCACCCCAGATTCCTGTTCTTCTTCTCCACCCACGGGACCGGCATTCGGACAAGGAATAAAAGAACCACCACATTATTGGACTTGCTAGCACCCACCAAAAGGGAACTCTGGTCCCCAGACCAGTAAGGGGCTCTTTCTGCACCCACTAGAAGAAGAGATGGGAAAGAGACAATACAAAAACACAGTCAGCAACAGAAAAACAAATATGACACCGCCAGATTCTAGAGACTCCACACCAGCAAGACCCCAACATTCCAATGCGGATGAAGCAGAAGAGAATGACCTTAAAAGCACTTTCATGAAAATGATAGAGGCCCTAAAAGAGGATATTGGAAAATCCCTCAAAGAAATGGAAGAACAAACAAACCAAAAAATGCAAGAATTGGAAGAAAAAACAAACCAAAAAAGGCAGAAAATGGAAGAAGAGATGAAGCAAAAAATGCAAGAAATGGAAGAAAAAACAAAGCAAAAAATGCAAGAATTGGAAGAAGAATCATACCAAAAAAGGCAGGAAATGGTAGAAAAAAACAAAGCAAAAAATGAAAAAAATGGAAGAAGAAACAAACCAAAAAAGGCAGGAAATGGAAGAAGAAACAAAGCACAAAATGTGAGAAATGGAACAAAAAACAAACCAAAAAATGCAAGAAATGGAAGAAAGAACAAACCAAAAAATTCATAAAAGGCAACAAATGGACGAACAGGTAAACAGAAAATTGCAAGAAGCAATGCAAACACTGCAAGGGTTGAAAACTGAAATAGAGTCATTAAAAAAAACACATTCTGAAGAAAGGCAGAAAATAGAAAAGCTGGACAAACAGACAGGCACTACCAATACAAGCATTACCAACAGAATAGAAGAGATGGAAGAGAGAATCTCAAGTGTTGAAGATACGCTAGGAGAAATGGATTTATCAACCAAAGAAAACCTTAAATCCAACAAATCCTTAACACAAAACATCCAGGAATTATGGGACACCATGAAAAGACCAAACCTAAGAATAATAGGTATAGAAGAAGGAGAAGAAATCCAGCTCAAAGGTGCAGAAGGCATATTCAACAAAATCATAGAAGAAAACTTTCCCAACCTTAAGAAAGATATGCCAATGAAGGTACAAGAAGCCTACAGAACACCAAATAGAGTGGACCACAAAAAAAATCCCATTGCCACATAATAATCAAGACCCCAAACATACAGAATAAAGAAAGAATATTAAGAGCAGCTAAGGAAAAAGGTCAAGTAACATATAAAGGCAGACCTATCAGAATTACACCTGATTTCTCCATGTTAACGCTGAAAGCCAGAAGGTCCTGGATAGATATTCTACCTACACTAAGAGACCACGGATGCCAGCCCAGACTACTATACCCGGCAAAGCTCTCAATCACTATAGACGGAGAAAACAAGATATTCCATGACAAAACTAGATTCAAGCAATATGTGTCCACTAACCCAGCCCTACAGAATATTTTGGAAGGAACACTCCAACCCAAGGAAGCTAACTACAACCAGAAACACATAAGCATTAGAGAATCTCTCTCTACCAACAGCCAAAAGAACAAAGGGGTGAAACTCCACACATAATTCCACCAACAACAACCATCGCAAATTGAAGGATGAGAAATCAATGGTCATTAATTTCCCTCAATATTAATGGCCTTAACTCACCCATAAAAAGACACAGACTAGCAGAATGGATTCGAAGACAGAACCCTTCCTTCTTCTGCATACAGGAAACACACCTCACCCTTAAAGACAGACATTACCTGAGAATTAAAGGTTGGGAAAAATTTTTCAATCGATTGGACCCAAGAAACAAGCCGGGGTAGCAATCCTAATATCTAACAAACTAGACTTTAAAATAAAATCAATCAAAAGAGATGAAGGAGGTCATTACATACTCATCACAGGTGAAAACCACCAAGATGAAGTGTCTATCCTGAACATCTATGCCCCAAATACAAAGGCATCCACATTCGTTAAAGAAACATTATTAGAACTTAAATCTCATCTAAAGCCCCACACAGTTATAGTGGGAGATTTCAACACACCACTCTCACCACTAGACAGGAATACCAAACAGAAAATCAACAAAGAAGCAAAAGGGCTAATAGAAGTAATGACCCAACTGGGATTAACAGATATCTATAGAACATTTCATCCACATAAAAAAGAATATACCTTCTTCTCACCACCACATGGAACCTTCTCAAAAATCGACCACATACTTGGCAACATATCATACCTCAGCAGCTACAAAAAATTGGAATAACTCCATGCATCTTATCAGACCACCATGCTTTAAAATTAGAATTCAACAGCAACACAAATTGCAGAAAACCTACAAACTCATGGAAATTGAATAATGCTCAACTGCACCATCCCTGGGTCAAAGAGGAAATAAAAAAAGAAATTAAAGACTTCCTCGAATTCAATGAGAATGAAGACACAACATACCCAAACCTATGGGACACTTTGAAAGCAGTGCTACGGGGGAAGTTCATAGCGCTAAATGCTTCACATGAAGAAACAGGAGAACAGTTATACCAGAGAATTAACATCACAGCTGAAAGCTCTAGAACACAAAGAAGCAAACTCCCCCAGTAGGAGTAGACGCCAGGAAATAATCAAATTGAGGGCTGAAATCAATAAAGTAGAAACCAGGAAAACAATACAAAGAATCAACGCAACGAAGAGTTGGTTCTTTGAGAAAATCAACAAGATAGACAAACCTTTGTCCAAACTTACCAAACAGCAGAGAGTGAACATGCAAATTAACAAAATTAGAAATGAAAAGGGGGACATAACAACAGACTCTGAAGAAATCCAGAGAATCATTAGGTCATACTTTGAAAACCTGTACTCCACAAAATTCGAAAATTTAAAGGAAATGGATGACTTCCTGGATAGCTATCAATTGCCAAAACTAAATCAAGAACAGATAAGCAATTTAAATAGACCTATAACCCCTATGGAAATAGAAGCTGTCATCAAAAGTCTCCCAACCAAAAAAAGCCCAGGTCCAGATGGCCTCAGTGCAGAATTCTACCAGAAATTCAAAGAACAGCTTATACCAATTCTTCTCAAAGTGTTCCACACAATTGAAGCAGAAGGGTCTTTGCCAAACTCTTTCTATGAGGCTTCAATAACCTTGATCCCCAAGCCACACAAAGATACAACCAAGAAAGAGAACTTCAGACCAATATCCCTCATGAACATTGATGCAAAAATACTCAATAAAATACTGGCAAATCGGATCCAAGAACACATCAAAACAATCATTCACCACGATCAAGTAGGTTTCATCCCAGGGATGCAGGGATGGTTCAACATACGAAAATCCATCAACGTAATCCACCATATAAACAAGCTGAAAAACAAAAATCACATGATCATCTCACTAGATGCTGAAAAAACCTTTGAAAAAATCCAACACCCCTTCATGATAAAGGTCTTGGAGAGATCTGGGATAACAGGGACATACTTAAACATAATAAAAGCTATATACAGTAAACCAACAGCCAACATCAAACTAAATGGACAGAAACTCAACGCAATTCCTCTAAAATCAGGAACAAAACAAGGCTGTCCACTCTCTCCATACCTTTTCAACATGGTACTTGAAGTCCTAGCTATTGCCATACGACAACAAAGGGGGATCAAGGGGATACAAATTGGGAAGGAAGAGGTCAAACTTTCACTGTTTGCAGACGATATGATAGTTTACATCAATGACCCAAAGAACTCTACCAGGGAACTCTTACAGCTGATTAACACCTTCAGCAAAGTGGCAGGCTACAAGATCAACTCAAGAAAATCAGTAGCCCTACTATATACAGATGATAAAAGGGCTGAAAGAGAAATCAGAGAAACATCACCCTTTACAATTGCCACAAACAACATAAAATACCTTGGGGTAACGCTAACCAAACAAGTGAAAGACCTGTATCGTAAGAACTTTGAATCTTTAAAGAAAGAAATTAAAGAAGCCCTCAGAAAATGGAAAGATCTCCCATGCTCTTGGATAGGTAGGATCAATGTAGTAAAAATGGCAATCCTGCCAAAAGCAATCTACAGATTCAATGCAATCCCCATTAAAATCCCAGCACAGTTCTTCACAGACCTTGAAAGAACAATAATCAATTTTGTATGGAAAAACAAAAGGCCCAGGATTGCCAAAACAACCCTGTTCAACAAGGCAACGTCCGGAGGCATCACCATCCCTGACCTCAAGCTCTATTATAGAGCTATAGTCCTGAAAACAGCTTGGTATTGGCACAAAAATAGACAGGTAGACCAATGGAATCGAATTGAAAATCCGGGTATTAACCCACACACCTACGAACATCTGATCTTTGACAAAGAAGCTAAAAATATACAATGGAATAAAGAAAGCATCTTCAACAAATGGTGCTGGCATAATTGGAGACTGGCATGTAGAAGAATGCAGATCGATCCATGTCTATCGCCATGCACAAAACTTAAGTCCAAATGGATCAAAGACCTCAACAAAAATCCAGCCACACTGAACCTCTTAGAAGAGAAAGTGGGTGGTACCCTTGAACGAATTGGTACAGGAGACAGCTTCCTGAATATAACACCAGTAGCACAGGCAGTAAGATCAAAAATTAATAAATGGGACCTACTGAAACTGAGAAGCTTCTGTAAGGCAAAGGACACAGTCAGCAAGACAAATAGGCAGCCCACAGAATGGGAAAAAATATTCACTAATCCCACATCTGACAGAGGGTTGATCTCCAAAATTTACAAAGAACTCAAGAAGCAAGTCTCCAAAACACCAAAGGACCCTATTAAAAAGTGGGCTACAGAACTAAATAGAGAGTTTTCAATAGAGGAGTCTAAAATGGCTGAGAGGCACTTGAGAAAGTGCTCAACATCCTTAGCCATCCGGGAAATGCAAATCAAAACAACTCTCAGATACCATCTCACCCCTGTCAGAATGGCTAAAATCAAAACACCAATGAAAATTTATGCTGGAGAGGATGTGGTGAAAGGGGGACACTCCTCCATTGCTGGTGGGAGTGCCAACTGGTTCAGCCACTTTGGAAATCAGTGTGGAGATTCCTCAGAAAAATGGGAATAAACCTACCACAAGACCCAGCAACTCCACTCTTAGGCATATATCCAAAAGAGGCCCATTCATACAACAAAGATGTCTGTTCCACTATGTTCATAGCAGCTTTATTTGTAATTGCCAGAACGTGGAAGCAACCTAGATGTCCCTCACCTGAAGAATGGATCGAGAAAATGTGGTACATCTACACAATGGAGTACTATTCAGCAGAAAAAAATAATGGAATCATGAGATTCGCAGGCAAATGGATGACACTAGAAGAAACCATCCTGAGTGAGGTAACCCAGTCACAAAAAGAGAAACATTGGATGTACTCTCTCATATATGGATTTTAGACATAGATCTGGGGAGTGCCAGCCTACAATCCTATGGCCAGAGAGTCTGGGAAACAGAAACTTTATTTAGTGGCTGATCGAAGAAGAGGCAGACTCCCTTGGTTAAGTACTGAGCTGAACTCAAGAAAGCCAGTAACAGAGAGGGAGGACTGATGATCAAAGGGATTAAGACTGGGCTGGTTGAACCCCCAGAAACAGCTGACCAGACAAAGGTTAACTCTTGAATCCCAGGCATCAGCCTGGGAAGCCAGCATGGGACTGATCAAGACCCCATGAATCTGGGTGTCAGTGAGGAGGCCTAGGGAATCTACTGAGCCTTGGGCAGCAGATCAGTACCCATCCCAAGTATACACACGGACTTTGGACTCCCATAGAACAATGTGAGGTGCACTCTCACCCTGAACTCTTGGGGAAGGGTCTAGGCCCTGCCCTATATGAAATGACACACTATGCACACCCCCATGGAGGGCCTCACCCTCCCTGGAGAAATGAACGGATAACGGGGGCGGGGGGAGGGCACGGGATGAAGGGAGGGAATGGGAGATGGACCTGGAACTGACTTGTGAAGCAACCTTGTTTCTTATCTAAATTTAAACTGGAAAATAATATTAAAAAATATGGAAAAAAAGAAACTCCGCCCACAGAATTGGTAACTCTACCCACTGAATAATCCTGCTTTTTACTGCAATTGCTGCAAAGAACTCTTGGTACCATGTATAAGAAGACAATGGAATCGAATTTCTCCATGTTGCTTGGGCTAGTTGTAGACAAGTCTTCCTATAGCTCCTAATCCACAGGTCATATGCTATCAGAAGAAGCCAAGTTTTCTTAAAATCTCTGACCTCAACAACTGTGGAGGACCTGGGGGTGGCTGTCCATGCATCCAGCTAGTAACTCTCTGTTACTTTTTAATCATTAATTCAGATAAAATTGTATCGTTCTCAAGAACTCTGATAGCTGTTGGTTTCAGTATAACTTTCTATAATTCCTTGGTTTAAAACATGTTTTAAGGTATAACAAACTAACCTAAAGTTTACAAATGCAAGTTATCAGGTTTCTTTCTCATCATGCTACTGTTCATAGTCATAACATTAATCAATATATTTCTGATAAGCTACTAATGCAACACTGACAGGGTTCTAAACGCCATATTGTGTCACTATAGGATCATAACTGCAAGCTCAAAGTTAAGGCAGCTTTTCATTGTCCTAAAGATATCTGTAAGTTTTAAAAGTGTTAATGCTTTCAACCAAATCATTTCTGCCATGAGATTACTGCTAATGTGTCTAACACTTATGTTTTCACAAACTAAAAGGATTTTTCTAAGGCAGCCAAATTGAACCCATCCAAACATGTCTAAGAGGTTCCAGAGAGTTCCACCCAGCCAGGACTTCAATGAAACAGCCAGCTACCCCAGGACATGGTAGCATCCCAGCTTTCTCCATCCCCCAAAGATGGTCAACACCACCGGGTCAGCAGGAAGTAGTCTTGAGAACGCAACACCCTTATTCCCTTATCTGTCATACCTAACTCCCTCCCCCCTTTTAATAATAAGGAGTGAGATTGTTGGAACCCAGCATTATGTTGATCCCATCGCCTGACAATGGTTGGGACACACATACCAGCATTCAGGCAGATACTTAGGCAGCTCAAAGGACCCTGAGCTTCGTGGCCATGTCATGGCTACATCACCCATTAAGGGGCTACATAGGGACTCAGTACACACATGCAAGCTTCCTCTTTTAAGCAAGCACCTCTACCTGTTTGCCCCTTCCTCCCTTCTCAACATCTTTCTCTCTCTCCTCCTTCCCTCATTTCTTCTCTTTCCCTTCATCCACTCCCTATCCCCCCAAAAACTCCACATGCGTTTGTTGAGTCTCAAAAAAAAAGATTGTTATTTTTTCCATGTTGGTCCTATCTGTACTTAACAGACACAAATGCCCAAGTGTATATACTTTGTCTTATATTACATTTGTGTCTTTCACTGTACACAAGGTGGTTATGACTCAGAGCAGGATGTGAGGAGAGAGAGAGAGAGAGAGAAAGAGAGAGAGAGAGAGAGAGAGAGAGAGAGAGAGAGAGAGAGAGAGTGTCTTAAGGAATGTCTGATGGGCAGGTAGCCCAACAAACTTACTCAGAAAACTTAGGCTGGATAAAAATGAAAACAAAAACAACCTTGAACCCCCCAAATTCAAATTAAGTAGGTGATCTGTGAAGAAATGAAGTACAGAAGTGTAAAAGGAAGCTTTTCCTTGAGAGAAGCCTTCCTTCCAGCCTGGTTCCAGAGCCGCATCAGTCCCAAATAAACACACAGGAGGTGATATTAATTATGAAGCTGTTGGCCTTGCTTGTTTTTTACTAGCTAGCTCTGAATTAAGTATTTATCCCATAATTGTTAATCTAAGTATGTCTCTTACCGGAGAAGTTTCCAGGCTTCCTACCCCATGGCGTTATATCTCGACTCTTCTGTGTTTCTCCTTCCCAGAGTTCTCCTGGACACCTAGTCCCACCTATCTAGATGCCTTTTGGCCAGCAGTGCTTTATTGACAAATAACAGGACTTCTCCAACAGGCATGCTATATATTTCCTTTATTAAATTTAGATATGTTCCTTTTATCCCTGCTCTCTCCAAGAATTTTTATAATGAATTTGTGTTGTATTTTATCAAAGCCGTTTATGACATCTAATGAGATGATCATGTCTTTCATTTTTTCAGTATGTTTATGTGGTGAAATATGTTGACAGATTTTCTTATGTTGAACAATCCCTTCATCTCTGAAATGAGGCCTACTTGATCATGTTGGAAGATATTTGTGATGTGTTCTTAGATTCAGTTTGCCAGTATTTTGTTTAGTATTTTTTGCATCAAAATTCAGGAAGGAGACTGGTCTGTAGTTCTGAAGGTTCATTTATGTATTTTGAATACAAAGGTATTATAGCCTCATAAAAAGAGATTGGCATCAACCCTTTGGTATCTCTTGTATGGTACAATTTGAGTAGTACTAGTATTAGTTCTTCTCTGAATTCTGGGGAAAGGGATTGAGAATGAGTGTAAGTTCTGTCTCATCTATTTCTTTCTCCTCCCTGTTGTTGCACTGTTGGGGAAAGTGATGGTTTTGGGAATGACTACGGAGGAAAACAAAAATCACTATGGCATTATGAGCAGTGCACACATAGAGAACGCAATCAACCAAAGAGTTTAGTCAGGAAGACAGGTACTCCCAGCTGTGTGATTCTGTGTTGAGTAAGGTAGTGTGCAGAATGCTAATTCTCCTGTGTCCATACTAGATTACTACACTAGCATTGTCTATCTGTCTTCTCATTCCGTAGGATATTACATTTTACATGAAAAAACTCTAAATTTTTGTTTGTTTAAATTTTTAAAAATTCTAATGTCTTCACATTTATTTTAACCAGCGAAAAATTTAGTGTATGAGGGAGAAGATGAATTTTTGAAAACAGTACTGCAGAGTTAGTTATGTCCTGTTTAATTGCACCTGCATTTGAAATGATGTATAATTAAGAAGGCAATACAGTTTTGTTTCTTTAAGGATATCTACTCCGCATTTATAATGTACTTGTGGATACAGATTCTACCAAATGTCATCTATTTTATACATTAATATTTTGATGTTATTCTAGAGCGAGTACAGACAGTTTCAAAGATAATTCTCTTGGATATGATGCCACCTTAAAAATATGGTGCAGGCATGTAAACACAATTGTTGAGAATTCTATTATTCTACATAGTGAACCATATCATTTCTGCTCATTTCACCTTTTTCTTGTGTCAACTTTTCCTCAATTTTGGCTTTTATAGGAATGTCACATTGTACTTACATCCATTATATAACTGTTTCCATATACCTCACCATTGTTCGATGACTAAAAATCACACTGGCGTTATTTGGGACAATCCCACAGGACATTATGGCACATTGTCTAATGGTCAAGGCAAGGAAAGTTGTAGACTCATGTAATCAGTTGTAGACTCATGTAATCAGTATGCCCTTTAAAGCTCTTATGATGGTTGCGAATGTAGAGTTCCTTGAAGTCATCTAGGAAATTTTGTGACTGAATTTAACTGAATGACAAATACTGAATGAATTGGTTCTCAAGGAACTCAAGGTAAACCTAGTCTATAAAGAGTTTTGTTCAAAGAAAGAGCAAAATGAGCCCACAGCTAACAGGCACACAACCCCTATCTTGAAAGACTTAAACCAAAAGAAAAAAACAGAAGCAATACAAACTCCCTATACCTAACAAATACTTTAGAAAAACTACATAGACAAAAACTGAACACGTGCAATTTAATTTAACCTACAAACCTTCAAACGTAAACTACTACATTAATGTACGAGTAGACAAATCTACAAGTCACCTTAAGATAAAAAAAGAAAAATATTTACAGACTATACCACCTCAAATTCTGAAGACAAGTGTTCAAATAATACTTACAGAAATTAAAATTTTGAAAATTGAATACCCAAAGACACAATTTTTCTCATACTTAGAAAATTAAACAAAAACTGGCTATGTCCACTCAACATAGTCCTAATGTTCATTCATTTGCCAAGTATTTCTGCATTTTTAAGATATCTTATGCTTAAGGTAGTAAGGACATTCTATACCGTTTGAGAAGGACATAAGTATGTATACAGAATAGCACTCAGTACCAAAAAATATACTCAGATCTAGTGTGAAATTTCAGAAAACATGCAACATATCAAGATATAAAGTTCAACCTAATGCATATAAAATCAAATCTGATGCACTGGAGACACAGCATATTCTTCTGAAAGTAACATGATTTTTTGCTTTCTTATTATTACTTTCTAAGTTATAGACTCTTCACTGAGTGTGAATATAATGGCATTTTCTCTAAGACTTATACATAGGAGCAAGTGATGATCTAAGTGAATATTTTTAACAGATATGTGAAAAGTATGACATATTTCCCATTGGAGGGGAAAAACTTCACATGATTCCTGTCAACTACAATCATGATCATCATGGCAAAATAATCTTAAGAGAATAGAGATGTCAAAAATACTTTTATGGTACCACAAATACCTTTCTAAATGAACTTAAAACCTACTGAATAATAGAGAAATTATGACTCTATCTGGAAACATGGGAAGATATTTAGATATAGAGTGGTTAGGAATCTTGAAGGAGGATCACACAATGGTAATTGAGGCTTAGGGATCATTGTGGAGGAGTGGTGTATAATATACACAGGATCTGGGAGATAAATATATAAGCATATATCTTCTTGGACTGTCAGAATATAAACACATTATAGTTCAACAATGTGAGAGCATAAACATGAGCTGAACAATGACATCAGTAATGGATGTGTCATCATAGAAGAAAAAACTGTGCTAGAATATGATTGCTATGTGTGTGATTTTGTATGTGCTGCATTTGTTTAACTCTATGAGACAGTTTAACTGTACTTTTCTAAAATACCTGGAGGTCTAATAAAGACCTCCATTGTCTTTCCACCAGCACCCCTCCAGACCCCACACAATCCCCATATCATTCCCCAGGGAGGTTGAGGCCCTCCTTGGGGGGATGTCCAGAGTCTGTCATTTCATCCAGGGCAGGACCTAGGCCCTTCCCCATGTGTCCAGGCTGAGAGAGCATCCCTCTATTTGGAATGGGTCCCGAAAGTTCATTCTTATGCCATGGTAAAGACTGATCTACTACCCAAGGCCCCAGAGATTTCTGAGGCCTCCTCCCTGACACTACATTCATGGAGTCTATATCAGTCCCCTGTTGGCCTCCCTGCCATCAGTCTGGGGTTAAGAACCCCCCTTGTCTGGTCAGCTGTTTTTGTCTCACCCCCATTCTTAAGGAAACACAAAAATCTCTTCGTTCCTTAGATTGAACTTTAGTGAAAACATGTTGGTCTGTTATTTGGACCCTGTGAGAAGCAGAAAACCTTTTTAGAACGTATGCAAGAAAGGAAATATAGCAAGAATATCAAGACTGTATCAGTACAAATTACTACTACTTCTGGACTAACTGGGGCACTGATTTCAGTAAAAGAAATTCACCTTGTAATTTCAGCTGGATCGTAAGCAAACATAGAGATATGACAAATTTCAGCTTCTTAAGTGCTGAGATTGCTAGACCACATAAGTTTTTTTTTATTTTTGTGTGATTCTCAAGTTTACTCAAGAAATAACTGTCAGCTCTTGATAAATGCAATGCATGTCTATTGCTGAATGACCCGTTTACTGAGCTATGAATTTTTGATTTTATATAAAAAAATAATCCGTTTTCTGTAAGTCTAATGACACTGCAACAAACGTTTTGAAACTATCCAGTTTTCCTCTGTCCCAACTCTGATGCTATCCTCTCAGTTCCCATCAAGATTCAACTTAACGTATCTGGATGCTGCACTGAAATCTAAGGAAACAGAAAAGTCTTTGTACTGAACCGTGTCTGTGGTTCTAACAGATGCAGTGAAAAATGAGATCCACAGAGCAATCTCCCCCAAATTCCATCTCACACATGAATTAGTCATTTGTCTTTCAAAGATCTCAGCCTCATTCAATCTGTGTTACAGAATGTTTCAACATATTTTTAGTTCACAAAATGAAAAGAGCTCACATTACTCTTAGAAACGGGTGACAAAGTAGCCTAATGACCCCTAGCCAAACCGCTTCCCACACAGAGCTCACTTGAGATTCCAGGAGGTGCCACAGTGTCTGCTGGCCTCAGCCTGGGAATGCAAACAGATGGGTGAGGCCACAACTGGAGACACTGACCTCAACTGCTCCCTCCTCAGTATGCCACCCTGGGCTCTGGAGTCAGAGCTAGAAGGGAGCCCAGAGAATCTGCTTTGCTCGAGGATGGCACTGCTGTGTCTGCTGCTGCCCTAAAACAACCTGACAATGCTTCTACAGCACAGCACGGCACGGAGCAATGACCCCCCCACCTCCAGCTACCAGACTTGAACTGGAATGTGATCATGGAGCTGGGACCCCAGCTGCTGACTCAGAACAGCCTGAACATGCTGATTGACAGGAACAACAGGCTTGACAACACAGGCTTGCTGCTGTCAGTCGCGTCTCTGTCTCAGACTCCAGACACTGAGCCACAAGGGCAAATACTTCCAGGAGTGGTTGACTCTCTGTGGGAGGGGGAGATCTGCACACCCTTAAACTGGGCTCTATCAGGTTCCACAGTCTCCCCACTGAGAGAGAGACCTTTGAGAATTTAGAATGTTTACACCTTTGTGGAAACTTTATTAAAGAGATCCCTCCAGAATTAGCAAATCTCCCTTCTTTCAATTACTTGGTGTTATGTGACAACAAAATCCAAAGAGTGCCTCGTCAGCTTTCACAGTTGCATTGGATTCCCCACTCTCCTCAAAAACTTGCTGGCATACCTGCCTCTAGAGATACTCAACACTATTGATTTGCAAGAGTTGACATCCAATGATTTTCTCTGAGGAAATCCATTGGTTGATATTTGGTTAGTGATTTAACATGTAACCCTCCAACAATTCTGGAATTACCTGCAAAGACCAGTAAGATCCGAAAGTATTTCTCACACCTACTCATATCTTCCTGGGAATCTATTAGGATACTTGGGTGCAGCCATCAATTGCCAAAACTAAACATGTGACAGAGTGTATTTTCATTGCTGTGTCAGAGAAAGTAAGTGTGTGGAAATTATCACCTCCTCTGATGCATTGTTTGTGTTTTCCAGAATGCTTTTCCCCCCTGCATCTCTGTGTCACACTGCTCCATATCCTAGAGTAAGTCTGATTCAGAAGACGAATCCAATGTTGCAGCACACGGAATGCAGAATGTTCTTCTTGGGTAACAGTAGTGGGTATAGAAAAATACTTAAATTAAGCCAGGGTGATTAAAAAAGGAAATGGAACATGAAGTTGATTGGAAAGCTTAGTCATTTCATATTGAACGTCCAGGTAAGAGTTGCAGGATTTTGAATGGATTTGTACCATGTATCCCCATGAAATTTCACTTAACATTTCATGAATTCAACATGATTTAGTTCAATTCCATGTTTAGATATCTGGGTATAATTGCTTCTGAATGCAGCTGGTTGATCACTATTTTGACGTATTTCTTTGATGAAAAGCTAGGAGAGTAGTATAGTCAGAGGTGTAGTCATCATCATCTTGGAGCGGTGTTACCTGGGACAGTTGGGTTGTTGAAAATAAGATATCATGGCAGTTATAATACCAGAGTTATTTTGGCTTGGTCAAAACTATGCCATAAATAGAATATGCCTTCTACTTGTGTCACCCCTGGGTTTCAGCCTCTGATTAACTAAATGGTATATAAAGGACTATCATCTTTAAACTTCAAATCTTGTTTGGTGTGATTGTTAGTAATTTCATGCAATGCTGCTGTGATGTGTTTCAATGCCTTAATCCTAGCAAGGATATAGAAGTTGATTCTAGAAATGATTTTAGAGCAACCTACAAACTGACACAATATAAAACTCTTGAAAATATATTTCAAATGACTAGGTAAAAAACTGCATAAACACAAACTGACTCCTGCAGGCCTGGAACTCTTTATATACAATGGACAGATGAGGAAGTCAGAGATCTATCTGCCTCTACCTCTTGGTGCTAGCATTAAAGCTGTTGGCCACCATCTGCTTACATTTCATCTTAACTTAATTTTATTAACCGCAATGATTTTTGGGAGGCTAGAGTTGTGATATATCAACTTGCCAAAATAGAGAATAACTGTTCCTGACAGAAAAAATCTAATGGCATGTAAGCTGCTTTATAACTTTGGACTAAATGAGGAAAAATTGACCATGCTTGTACACACCTCCAAACCAGCCCTTGGGAGGTAGAGGCAGAAGATCAGTAGTTCAGAATTAAGCTAGGCATCATAGTAAAGTTTAATTTATTCTGAATAACACTTAAAAATTAAACTGGTTGGTCATAATTTTCATTTAAGTCTTTGATTAATATATAACATAATGGTACACTCTCAGCAGTACTTATAATCAGCATGGAATTATTTCACATGGGACAGCTGGTCTGACTAAAGTAAGACATCATGACAGGTGTACTACCAGAGTTGTTATGGTTTGGCAGAAAACAATGCCATAAATAGTTTGAGCCTTCTACGTGCGTCACACTGGGTTTATCGTATGACCAACTAACTGGTATATTAAGTACTGTAATTATTAAATGAAATATTTATACTTCAGTTCTTGTTTAGTTTGTTTGTTTCTAACTTTATTCAATCTAGCTGTGATGTGTTACAGTGCCTGAATCCTAACAAGGATATGGAAGCTTATTCTAGAAATGATTTTAGAGCAATCTGCAACCTGCCTGACACAATGCAAAAACACTTAGAAATATGCTTTAACAGAATAGGTAAACAACTGTATAGATAATACCTGAATTTTTCAGGCCTGAAACTCTTCATGTAGAATGAGCTGACAAGGAACTCAAGACATCTACTTGCCTCTACCTCCTGGTACTCTCATTAAAGCTGTGTGTCACCACGTACTTCCATGGTTATTTTGTTAACTGCAATGATCTCTAGTAATCAAGGCTTTTTACATTTATGGGAGGCTACATTTTTGAGGCTACTACAGTCATGAAAAGCTGCTCTAGTAAGTCTGCTTACCCTTTCCTTGGAATACTGTAGTAACACCATTCTTACTTTTTAAATTTAGAGATTTTAATTCTGTGTTTATAGAATTGATGTTTCTACTGGTAGTGTAATTGTAATTTTACTATAGTAGGTATACAGTCTTTTTTTTTTCAAACAAGGAGCAACTGTAAACTGCCCATGCCAATACTAGGACAGGCACATATAACTTAGGCAGTACCCAAGTCTCAAACTCTAAAAGTTTTGTAATTAGATATGGTTAATAAACAACATAGAATGTTTTAATATTAAACGTTCAGATTGATGGGACCACATTCTCCTGGTTTAAATCCTTCTACTTTCTTGATTAATAATTTTCTTCACCTAAGTAATAACTTGAGCAACCTTTTAGGAATTACTTGCAAACAGCCTCCTCAGTGAAGAATCTAAACATGCGGACCCTTTCTAGTGTCCTAGAAAGAGGAATATGATTTCTTCTTTCATAAATGTAAATATTTCTGCCTGTGGCAAATTCATGTATTCTATGGTAGTCTTTCAACAAAATGTTTATTGTGGCTTTTATGGATATTGTAAACTCTATGAATAATGTGCCAAATAGTGTACCAATTCAGTATCTTTGGCAGAAATGGGGATTATAGAGATAGATCCAGGCTGTTGTGCATGCTGAGGAAGCTACAGTCCATGATTAGCTTAGATAACTTTTAGTGAATTATTCATTGGCAGCAGTTTCACATTTTAATATTTTTCCTGTCTCTAGCCTAATCATTTACAAGAGCTGGCAATGATTGCCATTTTTCTTCTTTATGCTTTTCCTTAAAAAACAAACTGATTATACACATTAACTTGGTGAGATAGGAATTGGTCATTTAGAAATATGATCATCTTCTGAAGTCAGCAGAATTTATTTTAAGCTTCAGTCTGTCTAACTACTTATGAATCCCATGTTTACCCAGCTAATGAACTCTTAGAGTTTCAGAATCAGTAAGGGCTTGACTTTGACATGTAGCAAAGGCTGGCTTTTTGTAAAACTCTTACCTTGCCTTCCCAGCTGAAGGAATCACATGTGTAAACCTTGGGCCTGTCTCAGTATTTTATTAGAAATGTGTCAATAGTGCCTCTTGTTATAAAAATCTTGGTGTCTAAATCTCTCTTGCCAATATCAAAAAGAAATGTACATTGTAATAAGAAAAAATTTTAAATTGATTAAACAGGTGTCCTATTACTGACATCTAAAAACTGTATTAAGAAGTAAATTTTGATATTAGTAATATTGTATCCTCCCTGCTGTTCCATTGCTCCCTGTAAATAACACAGACCTAGCAAGTTGTAGGCTTTTCTCTCAGCCTTGCTCTTCCTTGAATTCTATTGAAAAGTATTTCTCTTTTTGACCTGGTTTATAATACAGCCTGTAGCTTTCACCAATGTTTACCCTTTCATTGCTTTTTGAAAAAGCATACAGACCAAAAATTCAAGTTTTAGAAACAGCTATTTTCATAAATACAAATGTTTATTATGTAAGTTTTCATTTCTATGCTTGTTATTGAGTTTACCAGTAAAAGTATATATGGAAAAGTATTTACCTGCGTTTTTTAATTTGTTCATTTATTTTCAAGACAAGGTTTCTCTGTATTGTTTTTGGAGGCTGTCCTGGAACTCTCAGTAGACCAGGCTGGCCTCGAACTCACAAAGAACTGCCTGCCTCTTCCTCCCAAGTGCTGGTAATAAAAGCGTGTGCCAACAATGACCAGCTAACCTGCATTTATTTTTAAAGTGCCTAATTTTTACCTAAATGATTTTCCATTTTGCTAAATGTAGATATTTTATTATAAGCACTGCTCTTTACTTACACAAAATTATATGATTTTAAGTAAGACTAGGCATGTAACTACAGTACAGGGAACTTTGTAGGTGCTGGAGAAACAACATAGGATTAAACTAGGCCCCCTAACATGGGTGTCAGTTAGGAGGAACACACATACACATATGATTGACACCTCCCCTCCATTATTAAGGTAATGCAATAAGCTCATTTGTTCCTAAATTTCAAATTTATTGAAACCATGCTGGTTTGCTATTTGAACCCTATTACACAGAAGCATTAGACCTGTTTATACCATATCAAGGAAAGTAAATACAGCAAGAATGTAAATAATTTATCAGTACAAATCACTGCGACTTCTGGACTATATGAGTCACTGTTTTAAGTAAAAGAAATTCACCTTGTAATTTCAGCAGGATGGCCAGCAAACATAGACATCTGACAATTTCTGCTTCCCAAGTTCTGGGATTGCTAGACTGATTCTCAGGTTTATTGTAGAGATAAAACCCAGCGGTTCATACCACATGTAATATAAGTCTATTGCTTAATGACCATCTATACAGCTATTGTATTTTGGCTTTATGTAAAATAAAACACTTTACTCTAACCCAAGAAACTGACCGTAACAAAAGCTTTGAGATCCTACGGTTTTTCTCTGTTCCATCTCTAACGCTATTCCCACAGTTCCCACCAAGATTCAACTTAACATTTCTGGATCCTGCACTGAAATCTGAGTTAATGGAAAAGTGGGCTGACCCCTGTAATCCTTAGATATGCAGTGTAAAATGAGAAGCAAAGAGGACTCTCCCACATATTCCATGTCACGCATGAATTAAACATCTGTTAAAGATCTCAGCTACACTTGAACTGTATTGCAGAATGCTTGAACACATTTTCAGTTCATGAGGTGATGAAAGTCCATATTTCATTTAACCTAGAGAAAGTGGTGACCGAGCAGCAGAACGCCCCCTAGGCCAGTAACCTCCTACACAGACCTCACTTCCGGCTCCCGGAAGTGCCACGGTGGCAGTTGGGAGCAGCCAGGGAATCCAGACAGATGGGTGAGGCTACAATCAGAGACACTGAACTCAGCTGCTCCTTCCTCAGCATGTAGTCCAAGGCTCTGGAGTCAAAGCTGGAGGGGAGCTGGAAGGGAGATGGAAGGGAATGCAGAGGAGCTGCTTGGATCCAGGGTGCTGCTGCTGTCGCTGCTGCTGCTGCTCTAAAACCATCAGACAATGCTTCCAGGGCACTGAGGAGCTGCCTCCCCCACCTCCAGCTCCCGGACATGAGCAGAGACCCGCTCATGGAGCTAGGAACGGAGCTCCTGTGGCTGCTGCTGCCCCACAGCCAAGCATCTGACATCCCTGCCAGGGAGGTGAGCAGCAGCCTCCCCCACCTTCAGCTCCTGGACAAGAGCAGGGAGAAGCTCATGGCCCTGGGACCCCAGCTGCTGACTCAGTGCATCCTGAGCATGCTGATGGACAGGAACAACAGGCTTGACAACACAGGCTTGCTGCTGGAGGGACTAGCCCAGTTGCCACTCTGTCTCAGACTCCAGGTACTCAGCCTCACAGGCAACTGCTTCTAGGAGGGGCTTGACTATCTGTGGGAGGGGGAGCCCTGTGCATGCTTAACCTGGGCTGTAACAAGCTCCACAGTATCCTCGCTGAGATGGTTACCTTTGAGAATTTAGAATGTTTATACCTTTGATGATACTATTAAAGAATTAGCAAATCTCCCTTCTCTCAGTTATTGGTGTTATGTGACCACAAAATCCAAAGGGTTCCTCCTCAGCTTTCATAGTTGCATTTTTTTTCCCATTCTCCTCAATGACTTGCTGACATACCTGCCTCTGGAGATCCTCAACCCTATTCATCTTCAAGAGTTGAGATATCGAGGAAATCCATTGGTTGTTCAATTTGTTAATGATATAGCATAGATCCTCCAACTCTTCTGGAATTACTAGCAAAAACAATTAAATTCCAGAAGTACGTCGGTCATTCACTTGTATCTTCCTGGGACTCTGCTAAAATACTTGCTTTCTGCCAGCAAGTGGTGAAACCCAAAGTATCGGAGAGTGTATTTTAACTGCTCAGTCAGAGTAATAAAGTATGTGTGCTACTATGGGAAGAGTCATCTCCTCTGATGCATTGTTTGTGTTCTCCATAATGTTCTTCCCCCTGCAGCTCAGCCTCAAGGAGCTCCACATCTCAGAGTGAGTCCATCTCAGAAGATGAAGCCAGTGTTGCTACACATGGAATGCGGAATGTTCTTCTTGGTTAACATCAGTGGGTGTAGAAAATTACTAAAACTAATGAAAGATGATTATAAAAGAAAATGGAGTGTGAATTTTATTGTAAAACTTAGTGGTTTCATCTTGAAGATCCATGTAAGAGTTACAAAGATGTGAAACTTTTTGCATTTCATGTATCTGTTCAGCATGATTGAGTCTACTCCTGTGTTTAGAATTTTTTAGTATAATTTATTGTAAACAGCAGTTCAAAATTCAGCTTGTTGGTCAAAATTTTCACTTAAGTCTTTGATGAAAAGCAAACAGAATGGTATATTCAGAGGTGCTGTCATAATCAGCCTGGAGTGGTGAAACCTGGGACAGTGGGGTTGACTAAAGTAAGACATCAAGACAGTTATACTACAGAGTTGTTCTGGTTTGCCCTAGAAGTATGCCATAATCAGAATGATCGTTCTCCTCGCGTCATTCCTGGGCTTCAGCCTCTGACTAAGTAACTATATTAAGCACTATCTCTTTTAAATGGAGTATTTAACCTGCTCTTGTTTTATGTGATTGTTAGTAACATGTATTCTAGCTATGATGTTACAGTGCCTTAATACTAGCAAGGACATAGAGGCTTATTCTAGAAATGATTTTGAAGCAACCTACAACCTGACACAAAACAAAAACATTTGAAAATGTACTTTAGCAGACTAGGTAATCAATTGTATACATAATCCTGAGTCCTGCAGGCCTGGAACTCTTTTGGTAGAATGTGCTGACCAGTGCCGCTGAGAAATACCTGCCTCTGCCTCCTGGTCCTGGCATTACAGATGTGCATGACCACCTACTTACATTTCATTTTAACTTCATATTGTTAACTGCAATGATCTCTTGTAATCATGCCCTTTACATTTCTGGGAGGCTAGGGTCTTGATACATCAACTTGCCAAAAGACAGAATAACTTTACTTGACAGAAAAATCTAATGGCAAGTAGTATGAAGAAAAGCTGCTTTATAACATTGAAGTACATGAAAGAAAGTTGGACATGGTTGTGCACACCTCCAAACCAGCTCCTTGGAGATAGAGGCAGAAGTTCAGGAGTTCAAAGTTAGTGCAGGCATCATAGTAAAGTTGAGGCCAGCCTGGACTATATGCCTGAGACCTTGTTTCTACATTTGAAAGAAAAACCACAAATAGTTTAACCTAACAGTTGAAGATAGTCAGAAATAAAGCTCATTGTATCCATTCACAATACAGTAGTTCACAAAGTTGTTTTAATCATTGCACATTACGAAAGTTGTATTGATAAAACATGAATGAAAATACTAAAATGATGTAAGTTAAAGTGTAGGAGAAAAAAAGTAACACAAATTATTGGCATTGCAGATTAAATAAATCATATTAATTGATTATGCAACAATAACTAATATTAAAACTATAATTTGGCATTAGATAATAAATATTTAACTCTCACTACTGATGATTAAATAGTGAACCTGTAATAACATCAAGGCTGCTTGGTGAGAACTGAAAGTAGTTTCAGATTGCATTAGGTAATTGGGTGAGCCTTTAAAGGGTGCTTTGTTAGAATCTAGTTGTATGCTGAGAACATTTGCATGTTAGGTTTCTTATACATATTATTTTTATTTTAGTAGATTATTTTAGCAGATTATACTAGTAGACTATAGGGTAATTCAGATTTTGTGTTTTTTGTGTTATATCATGAAACAGGAGTTTCATGACTGCAGTTGTGAAACGCTGCTATAGTGAGTCCCCTTACCTTTTCCTTATAATAGTGTAGTAAAATTATTTTTACGTTTTTTGGTTGAGAGATTTTATTTCTGTGTTTATAAAAGTGATTTTTCTACTTCTAATGTAATTTTATTATAGTAATTATAAAATATTTTTTTCAATCAGTGAGCAATTTTAAGCTGCCTATTCCAAGATTAGGAAAGGCACAGATGAATTGGCGGGTACCCACGTATCAACCTGTAAATATTTTGTAATTAGATGAATTTAGTTAACCAACATAGAATGTTTTCATGGAAAACATTCAGAATGATGGGGCCGTACACTCCTGGATTAAATCCTGTACTTTCTTGATTGATAATTTTCCTGACCTAAGTAATAACATTAGTAGTCTTTTAGTAATTACTTGTCAGTACACTTGTAAAAGGTGCATGTAATCACACAAACCCTTTCCAGCCTCCTAGAAAGAGATGTATTGTGTCTTCTTTCATAAATGTAAATATTCCAGTCTGTGACATGTAAATGTATCCTATGGTAGTCTTTCACAAAGTGTTTTTTTTTGTGTAAACACCATGACAAATCAGTACTTTTGGCAGAGATGCGGATTATAAGGACTGATGCAGTACCTTCTCCCTGCAGTGCAAGCTGTAGTCCACCCCTAGAGCATAGATGGTCTCTAGTGCAGTCTTCACTGGTAGCGCTTTTACCTCTTTGTTTTGCTTTTGGTTTTATCATTTTAACACATCTGTGGCCCTATCGTTAACAAAAGCTGCCAATGATTGCTAATTTCTCTTCTTTTTCATACTTTTTCTATTTTTATAAACTGACTATAGACTTTAACCTGGAGAGATAGGAATTAGACATCTGAAGTAAGCAAAATGTATTTTAAGTTGCAGTGTGTCTCGACAGTTATGAATCCCATGTTTATCCACCAAAGAAATCTTAGAGTTTCACAATCAGCAAGGGGGTAATTTTCATTATACCCTATTTTATATTCAGAGACCATGCAGGAGTAGTTTTAAACTTGACATGGAGACAAATCTGTCCTGTTTGTAATGCTCTTGCCTCGGCTTCCCAGCTGCTGGAAGCATATGTGTCACCCATGGGTCCAGCTGAATATTTTGCTTAGAAATGTGCCAAAGAAGCCTCTTGCTAAAAAAATTAATATTTAAATTATTCTCGCCAATATAAAAACATAAATGTACATTGTAAATTGACTTCAAATATGAGCAATGTGTGTTGATATAAATAATAAGTAAGGTAGTCCTCATTAGGACAAGACAGTACTGCAATTTAATTCTAGCAGACACTTGAAATACAGAGTTTAATAAAGACTCAAGAAAAGGCTGTTTGCTGGAATGTTACTTAAAATAAATCTTTAAATGCAGTAATGTATAATAGAAGTCATTGGCAAGGGAATCCAGTGAGATAATAATGCCCTGTACAGTAATAAGGAATTATCTTAAATTGATTCACCAAATTTTCTACTACTGCTGTCTGAAAACTTTATCAGTAAGTTTATTACTGCCATTTTTATTATTGAGTCCTCCCTGCTATTCCGTTGCTCCCTACAAAGCAGAGCAAGTTAGCTGTAGGCTTTCTTGAAGTCTTGCTCTTCCCAGAGTTCCTATTGGAAAGTTGTTCTTTTTGTCCTAGTCTTAGTGAATGTTTACCTTTTGGTTGCCTTCTTAAAAAAATACAAATCAAGTTTTAGTAGTAGCTATTCATGGAAAAAACAAAGGTTATTCTTTAAGTTTCCATGTGAGTGCTTTTAGATACAACTTTACCAGTAAATGTATATGTATAAGTCATTATGTGATCATTTGAAGGTGTTTTGATAGAATTCAGTTGTATTTTGATAATATTTGCATGTTAGCTTTCTTATAATACATTATTTTTATTTTAATATTTTATTGTAGGAGATTATATAAGTAGACTATATTGTAATTCAGGTTTTGTGTGTGTTTATGTTATTTCATGAAACAAGAGTTTCATGACTGCAGTTGTGAAACGCTGCTATAGAAAGTCCCCTTACCTTTTCCTCAGAATAGTGAAGTAAGATAATTTTTTCTTCTATTTTACTTAGAAATTTTATTTCTGTTTTTACAGAAGTAACACTTCCACTTCTAATGTAATTTTATAATAGTATTTATAAAGTCTTTTTTTGTTCACCCAAGCATCACCTTTAAGCGGCCTACTCCAATATTAGCAAAGGCATAGATGACTTGGGAGTCCCCAGTTGTCAAACTGTAAATGTTTTGTAATTAAATGTCTATAGTTAAGCAACACAGAATGTTTTCATGGAAAACATTCAGAATGATGGGACCGTATTCTCCTGGTTTAAATCCTGTACTCTCTTTATAGATAATTATCTTGATCTCAATAATAACTTGAGTAGCCTTTTAGGAATTACTTGTAAATAGCCTTTAATAGAGCATCTAACTATAGTTACCCCTTGCAGGATCCTAGAAAGGAGGACTGATGTTTCACCTGTTTCAACACAGTGTTTACTATGACTTTTTATGCATATATATATATATATACATATTATGTAAATTCTGTGCCAAGTCAGACTTTTTGCCAGAAATGAGGATTTAGACATAGATCCAGGGTGTTGTGCATGCTGATCAAGCTTCATTCTATGCTTAATATTGATATCTTTTAGTGAAATCCTCATTGGTATCTTTCTTAGCTTTTTTTTGGTTGTTTGCTTTATTCTTTCTTTCTTACATATTTTTGACCTTATCCTTTACACGAGCTGCCAATGATTGCTATTTTTTCTTCCTTTTCATACTTTTTCTTTAAAAATCTGATTATAGATAATAATTTTATGAGACAGGAATTGGTAATCTAGAAATATGATCATCTTCTGAAGTCAGCATATTACATCAGTGAGGAAGATGGCCATCTAAGAAAATCGTTACGGAGTTTGCCTTTGACATGGCAGGACCAGCCATTTGGACAAGAAACATCACTTGCCTGGACTGCTTGACAGCATACTAAACTAACTGGACAAGCAAGTTACAAATAAAATTGACTGCTGACCTTGCCAAGGGGCAGGATGGTTCTTCATTAACCTGCTTTATCAAAAAGTCTGCCAGATATTCTGGGCCTATAAGCTGAAGAAAGATTCCCCAAATTTGGATAGCCTTGGTAGACTTTCTAGGCATCAAGATGTCTCTGTCAATTATTTTGTTTATATATTATCCTTCTGGAGTCTTTTGTGTTGTTGACGACTGAAAATAATGTTTATGCATTTCCTTAGTTAAGGTAATAAATAAGTTGCATATAAAGCTTTAAACTAACAAAGATAGGAAAGATGATAGAATATTTTCTTTAAATTCTTCAAATGTTATTGGACTAACCATTGTTATCTATAGTTTTTGCTTATTAGCTCTTGTAGTGTGTAATTGTGCTATGTTAAAATTAACCTTCATTGTTTTTCCAGACAGAAAGAGGAGATGATGTGGGATGCCCTATTGTATGATGTGAATACATGTTTCTCTTCTTGGTTGATGAATAAAGCTGTGCCAGCCAATGGTCAGGCAGGATAAAGCCAGGGAGAACATACAGGGATTCGAACCAGAGTAGGGGAATTCTGAGAGAGGAACAGAGAATGAGTCTCCAGATAGTCTCCATGTAGCTCTAGGAAGTCAGGTTGGCTGAATAGTCTCTGTTAAGGTAACCTCCCTGGAGATTTACTGATAAATAGAAATGGGTTAGTTATTAGAGATAGGTAGCCACCAATTAGCCTATACCAAAGGACAAAGAGATTATAATTTAAATAACCCTCTGTGTGTTTACTTGGGACTGAAGTGTGGCAGAATCAACATGAACACTAACTTCTGTCTACACAGAAGTGGAAAAATTACTGAGTTGCTTTGTTTTATGAACATGGTTGGCAGAGAATCCCTGTTCTCACAGTTCACATGGTCAACAATATGTTCCTGAGAAACAGTATTGACCCCAGTAGTCATTGTCTAAATGTCATATGCAAACATGTGTTGGGGATTTTTTTTTGCACCCTTGCCCAATTGTTTTTTGCAAGTAACAAAACAATGGGAAAGAGTTTCAACATAACCAGCCTTAGCTTTTCGTAAATTTGGGGGTTAAGTACGAACAAATCTGGCTGAAGAAATGTTACTTTTATTTTGGTCAAATTATTATGTATGCTCTGACTTCTTTAATTTTCATTACCTAAAATCTATGTGTTCCACATGGCTGTATAAGTATATACATAATTAAAATGTAACTCAGAAATATGAATTGTTATTGGAGTTTGCTATTTGCAAAAAGATTTACTCCTATTGTATCAAGCTCATGTTACCTTGTAAAGACAAATATTCTATGAAGAATGTTTAAGCTATTCAAATTCTTGTGCCTCCTTACCCATAAGACATGAAAAATTATGATCTTATATTAACTATGTATACCCTCATTAATTTTGCCTTAAACATCATGCATTGTTTTATTAGCCACAAAAAAATCTTAGAGAAATTCATAAAACAAGTAATAAACTATGTGAGCATACCTTTTCAAAACTGAGTAGTTTTGTTGGTCCCAAGAATGGAAGTGTGTGGGTGGGGGGAGTGGGTGTGGGTGTCTCTGCATGTGTGGTTGGATAAGTCGGGGAAGAAGTGGATGTTACTGCCACCGCCAGGTAGACTGGCAGCACCGGACTGGCGGTGCTGCCGGACTGGGAAGGGAGCCCCGCCTCCGTCCTAGGGCCGGGCCTGGGCTGATAGGCTGGGAAGGTGGAGGTGGTGGAGCCAAAGCCCCTGGGGCGGGCTGCAGCTGTTGTTGCTGATGGTGGTGGTGATGCTGACACCAATGCACTGCAGCTATTTTTCCAGACCCCAGTACTGTCACTGGGGCAAAGGCATCACCGCCTGCCCTCACTTCCGGCTTTTGGAACAATCATAACCCAACACACCGAAAAGGATTCTTGCTGTAGAGGGCAGAGCACAAGAGATGAGGCAAGTATTGGGAGTTCAGAGACCACCCAGCTGGGGGCGTTGCTTTGTAGCAGAGGGGCAGGCTTTTGTGATGCCGTATGGGGCTGGGTTGGCAGATGTGAAGGCCAGGAAGAGCCAATTGCCCGCCTGGGAAACTTCTTTCCTTCACTGTCTGCTGGATTGCTTTCACTTGGCCCACCTGAGGAAAAAGTGTCAGTCGGTCCTGTCGGGCTTCAGAAGCAGCTACTGAAGTGTAACTTGGTTCAAACATCTATCAAAATGTGCTCACCATAGAAATGGAATAGTACCCACCTCACAAAAAATTGTTTGTAGGGATTAAGTGATATAATGAATGCTAAATGCTCGAGAAATCCTTAACAGTTAAGTAGCACATTGAGATTTTTTTTAATTACAATGTTGGATCTCCGTATACACCTATTATCTCTTTGTTCACTTTATGATTGATACATAACAGGCAGGAAGGAGAAGGACGCTTTTATGGTCTATAAGGGTACATTTGTACTTAATACTGTAGAAAGGAATCCATGCAGGTACACATTGTCAATTGCTCGATTTGTTTGTTCCAACTCGGGGTGCCTTAAGAGGAATGCAAGGCTTGGTGGCTTTGGGAGTATGAATACTCAACAAACCTAACTTGAAAGAGAATGCAGAGGGACAGGTGCAAGCAGCGAAAAAAGGGTGCTAGTCATGACTCTCATGCTGCCCACCTGACCAGAGAGACAGGGACAAACTCTGGAATGATTGACATCCTTTGTTTCCTTTTGCTACCGGGGAGATGACAAGTAAAATAGATCTCTAAAATGCTAACCCTGTCTTCTCAGATTACAGACCCTCTGAAGAAAGAATTTCAAAGCATCATCTTGTCTCTGATTGTTGGCATTTGTGGCAACTGGCTGCACAGACTGTGATAGTCTGGCCAGAGTTTTCCCTGTAAGTGTTCTCACTCTGTTGCTTTGCTAGAAGCCAGTTTTAAACGGTGATTCAGGTAGCCCCGATTGAAATCCAAGCCCCGCCACTTCCTGGCTGTGTACATTTAAGCGAGCAACTTAACCAAGCATTCTGCCAATTTCCCTTTTGCAAGATCAACAAATTTGATTAAATGTTAATTAAAAATAAGTTTTTGTAAAAAATTCTGTCTTTGTACTTTTAATTCCCATCTTAATTTTTAACTAATTGTGAAAATGTTTCTTTTTCATACTTTTTTTTAAGTTTGGCTCTTTTCCCTCCATTCCTCTCCACTGCCCTCCACACTCCCAAACTGTGACTAAAAGCCTGATTTCTGCTTATAATGAATCATTAATGTACCATTTTTCTCTATCCTTCCTCTAACTATCGATTTTGTGTGAAATCAACAGCAGTACCCATGAATGAGATAATTTCAGTGAGGTGTCTGTTTCATACAGATTTTTCAATAGTGAAATAGATTTTTGGAACTACACACTAACAGCCTTGTCATAACAGAGTGCACTCATGGAGAGTCTTTCCTAACAAAAAACAAAATGGATAAAGCAGAATATCAATCCAATGGTTATTTCAAGTGTTCAATGCATGATGTTACTATCCCATTGCAATGAATGGGTTAATTTTGTCATATCAACGAAATACAATAGGATCAGGAATATGAGTGGTATTTGGTTTTCATTAAATCTAGGACTAAGGGTTATAAGTCTAACCGTATCCTCATATCTTATACATTTTTGCCCTTTCCCACAGTCACATTTGACAAAGGGTAAGGATATAGTAAAGAACAGTTAAATCAGGCAACCACATATGTTATACTAGTTTTGACTCTTTTTCTGTGCACAAATGGTATTATATATGATGTTCTAATTTATAAACCTTTACATGTTTCAAGGAATACATAAATAGTTCAATATTAGTATTTCAGATCTATTAAACCCAGTTATTCTTTGGTGTGCCATATATTGCTTCCTTGCCAAATCCACCAACACAAGGCAGTGCTGTAACTCAATCAAAGCAATGTTATTTCTGTATCTTAGTCTTAGGGAAATATGTCATTTTTAAATCAGAAATGCCCAAGGTACTACTGGCTCAGATTTCTCTGGAAAATGTTACATTCTCTTAGCTAAAGTTCCAACCAGAAATCTATATGAGTCACAATGACAAAGGAGCCCAACAGTTACCAAGGCAGCCATCATAATGAATGAATGAATTATATCAGATGAGGCTTAGTTTAAAAAAACAGAAACAACTTCTTATAAAACAATCAAATGACAGTAATTCAAAGGTGACCTAACAAAACTGAATTTGCTTTATAAGATAAACTCTTACATACTAGGACCACTTGATGCCATAGAAGTTAAGAATGCATACTCTACATGTCAAATGTTTGATTATGAATCCTGATTTTGTCATATTTAGGATTAATACATTTGCTACCCTAGAGTTTGGGGGGATATATGTGCATGTATGTACACATATGTGTGGAGACCAGAGGATAACTGCAAGTATCATTCTCCAGGTGCCATCCATCTAGTCTTTCATTGAAAGATGGGATCTTACCACGTGGAACTTTCCAAACAGATTAAGCTTGCCAGCCAATGAGTCCCAGGGAGCTGTTCATATCTTTCTCCCTAACTCTGAGATTACAAGTCATGCTTAAAAACATGGGTTCTGAGATGCAAACTTGCAAGGAAAAACTTATGCCACCATACATTTAAAAAAGATAGCCAAAACCCTTTTTATTCCACTTAAAAATGATGTTTGGCCAATAAAATATTCCTTTCCTTATAAACATTTTCTCAGAAGTAATAAGAATAAACATTTACTCCATTAAAGATTATCTCACACAGCACATGCGCGCGCACACACACACACACACACCCCACGTATTGAGTTGACAAACAACCAGTGCAGCTTCTTGATAGAAATCAATGAACAAAGCTGTTTAAGTGATATGTAAAAGCTTTCTAGCACCAGCTCGTCCCATATCTTGTCCTTGGGTTGTTATTTTGGTGTTCACTAACTTAGCAAAAAAATATTCAGGACAAATCATTGAACTTTTAATTAGTTAATTAATTATTTAGTTGGTTAGTTAGTTATTTGGTAAGTCATCATATATAAGGTGGGAATTAACAGGTGTCCGAGTTTTGAACTTTATCCTGATTTCTTAAATAAAACAGACTCTAATCTTCAGAGAAGTTCAAATCATTCCTTCTGGCTGTAAGGAGGAAGTGGCCATTACAAAGGAAGGAGGACACCTCAGCCTGGAAAGTAAGAGTTTCTTTCAAAAGATTCTGCCACAGTACTGAGAAAACAACGCGACTGCATTATAGTGTTGGAGTTTAGGGCCAACAATTCTAGAGGAAACACAAAAGCAAAAATCTGAGGCTGGAGAGATGGCTCAGAGGTTAAGAGCTTTGACTGCTCTTCCAGAGGTCCTGAGTTCAATTCTCAGCAACTACAGAATGGCTCACAACCATCTGCAATTCAATCTGATGCCCTCTCTGTATATAATAAATAAATCTTTAAAAAATAAAAATGAAAATCCCAAAACAAAAACACAGTCTCCACTTTCACTGATTAGAAGAAGGGAACTCAGTTTGAATCAAGTATGTTGGCACAAAGGGAAGGAAGGGGCTCTAGTAACAACAAAAAGGAGTGATACCAAGACAGTGTTTTCTTTTTATGTAGTGGTCATATTGGTGCACCTGTAAGTGCAGAGATTGGAATGTGCAGATGGGGGATACGGAACACTGGTTATCTAGACTAGCCATTTTGGACAGCTCTGGATTCAACAGAGAAGCTCTTTCTCAATCAAAAGACAGAACAACGGAGGAAGACTCCCAAAGTCAGTTTTGGCTCTCACATATCCATCTGTGCACATACACAAACGCATATCAACATATATTACATATTACTTAATATTTACAATTTAACTAAAAATACCTCATTTTTATTAACACCCATCTTTCATTTCTTAAAATAAAACAGGCATTAAATATATAATTATTTCAATTCTAAAAACTTACTATATGCATACTTTGTATCTTATTCCTTTCCATTTCCCCTACCCATCCTCCAATTTCCCTGACACATCCAATCTACCCCTGAGCACTGCAATTTTATTGTTTTAAAACAATAAGTAAAATACATAATCACCCTGTGTAGAATTGTTTTAGGCATATTTTGGGCACAAATAACCAACCAATGACTGATGTCTACTCCACCAGATACACAAACAAAATGACTATTTCTCAATCAGAAGCTGTCACAAATTTTAGTTTTACATAGTTTGATTTCCTGATAAAGACACTCATCTAGGTGCAGATAAGCACTCTCCTTTCTGAATAGCTTTCATAATGCTGGGAAATATTTCACAAGTTTCTGAAAGGAGAGCAGTCATTAGTCAAAGAATGCTGTCCCATGAATTCTAAAACAGTTATTAGCAAATACTTGGACATAAGCTACATGTGGGACCAGTGGTTGGACTGTGACCTCCCCCCAAATCTTCCACACAGTGTCATCTTTGTTGCTATTCTGATGCTTTGATGTTAAAGCTGTTTTAAGATACTGCCACACTACCCCTTGAGAAAAGGCGCTTACAAAGTATGATCTATACTTTGAAATTATAGTACTGCTGATAACATATGTGTACCTCTTGAGTATAGTCTGCTATTATTGCTTTCTGTAAACACTGCACCTGTTATGTGAATTATTGTCTCTTATTTATGGAATACACTAGGTGACTCTGTGAGTTCCCATTTCATAGGTAAATCTGTTTGCACTTCTCTTATGTTCTGTAGTAAAGTGAGGAACAAATTTTACAGGAAAGGCACAATAATGAGAGATTATAGGTATTAAGGTACTATCCCAATAAATAATTTCATTCAAGAATGAATTATTGCATTTTTATGATGCATTAGAATGTACTTGAATAACCTTTACCTTTCATCATAGACAATGCACAGTGAGTATTCAACTTCACAGAGTGTGAACTTGGTTTATCCTGATGACACACATTATATTGCTATAATACCAATTATCTGAAAATATCAATATCAAAATTCATTTTCACATAAATTTTTCACTGTGGCATGATATAACATATATCAAGATATCATTTGGTCTTCTGTTGTAACTGAGTTTTCTCTTCATTTGATATCAAATTAACGATTCATGACTTTATAATGTTTGCTTTTAACCCAGAAACTGTAAAGCTCACTAATTTTCATTCCTTAATTTGAGTTTTTTTCTTTATTTTGCTTATGGATGTTTCTGTATGATATTCCACCTAGTCATGGTTGTGTGAGAAGTAGTTGTTTTAGAGATATTTTACATCTTGATAAAAATTACAATAATGAGGAAATAAATCAAAAGCTATAGTAAGTTTTACAATCAAAATTATATAAAAAGAACATATTAATCACCTACTGTTTGCTATCCTGGTCATTTTCTTTCCAGTTGTATAGATCTGTGCCCCCCACGAAAAGGGGAAAGGTGCAAAATCTTGTGAGTACACGTGGAGAATGTGGAGTGGAGATAGGGAGGTAGGAGAAAGAGGAGGAGTGAAGGGAAGAGAGAGGAGAACACATGATCAGGAAGGTTCAGTTGGTGGAAAGGCAGAGGACAGCAAACAAAGAGATACGTTGATAAAGGGAGCCCTTATGGGCTTAAAGAGAAACCTGGCCCTAGGAGAAATTTCCAGGAATCCACAAGGATGACCCCCAACTAAGAATCTAAGCAATATTGGAGAGGCTACTTCAAATGTCCTTCCCCTATAATGAGATTGACGACTACCTTAAATGCCGTCATAGACCCTTCATCCGGTAGGTGATGGAAGCATTAGCAGGATTCACAGATATGCAGTGAGCCAAAATCATGGAATGCAGTTGTAGATAGTGAACAGTGATGAGCAAATAGGTTAAAACCGTGTTGGGTAAACCCACAGAAACATCTGACCTGTGCAAGTGGGTGCTCACCGACTAGACACTGTGTGCTGGGGAACCTTCTTGAGCCCGAACTATGCCCCCTGAATGAGGTTGTCAGTTGCCAGTTTAGACAGACTTTGGGGCCTCTGGCAGTGGCACCAATATTTATCTCTAGTGCTGGAATGGACTTTGGGAGCCTATTCCCTGTGGAGCAGTACTCTCTCAGCCTATAAACAAAGAGGAAGGCCTGTGTCCTGCCCTAATGATGTGACAGTTTAGATGATCTCCAATGGGAGATTTTGTTCTCTGAGGAGTCGATGCATTGTGGTTGGGGAAACAGGGAGAGTGGGACGCTGGGAGTGAGAGAAAACTGGGATGGGTGTGTAAAATAAGATTCGTTTAAATTATTAATAATACATGTATGTATATAAGTAACATTTTGTTTCTTCTCGAGAGTTATATAAGTGTAATGGAAAACTGACATACATATTTGGCTTTCAATAACTAGGTGTCATGATACCCAATGGTGAGCCTTCAGTTACTTTGGCCAGTGGTGTTAGAATATGGTTTCTTAGGAGATGTGGTGTGTATAGTGTCACCTAACTACCATTACAAAACTCAGAATTAGAGCATGGATGAAGGTAGGATAAAATTACTAAAGTTTGAATGTTTAGCTGAGGTCAGTCCACCTCTCTTTGGAATGGTGGACATTAATGACAGATGTTGTACTCTATTTCTACATTTGCATTTAGTGTGTGAAGCACAAGTTAACTTTTACATGTTTGCAAAGAGAAAGATTCTGGAGCCCAGAAGATGGCTGGGAGGCCATCATGGGACTGATCCAGGCTCCCCTGAACGTGGGTGTCAGTGAGAAGGCTAGGCAATCTATGGGGTCTTGGGTAGTAGATCAGTATTTATCCATGGCAAAGTCCCACGGATTTGGGTGCCCATCCCAAAATGAGGGATGCTTTCTCAGCCTGGACTATTGGAGGAGTGCCCAGGCCCTGCCCTGAACGAAATGGCAGACTCTGGATATCTACCATTGAGGGCTTCACCCTTCCTTGGGAATCGAGTGGGGATTGGGTATGGGGCTGGGGTTTTGGTGGGAAGGCATGTGAGGCAGGGAGGGACAGGGAGCTGGGATTGACATATGAAGCAACCTTGTTTCTAATTTAAATTAAAAAAAAACATAGTCTGGTATTAACAAAATGAAGACATTTTCTTAAAAAATAAACAAACAAACAAAACCAAAAAACCAAAAAACAAAAACTTGTCCGGTCTTCCCTCCGGGAGCGGCTGGAGCGGCAGCGGTGGCCTAGAGCGGCACAAGGTGACGCCAGCAGGCAGCAGCAGTAGCCAGGGCAGCGGTGGCAGTGGGGGACGCAGCAGCAGCAGCAGCAGCAGCAAGAAGGACTTGTGGACATGCGCAGCCGCCACCACTGGGCAGGGTGTCATGCACTGAGACTGGGGGGAGTCGTCGCCACCTCCGCCAAGGTGACTGCGGAGAGAGGCGCCCCCGGGCTCTGGTCTCCCCCGCTCTTCAATGCCCAGTTCCCAGCTCGCCAGCGTTTTCAGTTGGAATATACATTGCACATTTATGGCGATTCTGAGTGTGAGGGCAGACTTTTGCCAGGCTCAGCACAGCGTTTTCGCTGACAATTGAGTTTGGGAGATAAATGTGCCATAATTAACATTGCCTTGATACTCTGGACACCGAGACTGGCCTCAGAAGTAGTAGGCTTTTTTTTAATTGCAAGCATATTTGTTTTAATGACTCCAGTAAAATTAAGCATCAAGTAAACAAAAGTGGAAAAGAACGTACACTTTTAACTTGTCTCACTAGTGCCTAAGTGTAGTTTAAAGGCTGCTTAAATTTTGTATGTAGTTGGATTTTTTTGGAGGCTGAAGGTATGCATCTGCAGACATTGACACCCAAGCTGAATATCGATTCAACTGGATTCTGAATATTTCTCACTGTGTTGAAGAGAAGCTTCATAAGGAGTAAACAAGTTGGATAGAGAAAATAGTGACCAATAATAGGCATTTTAGTGGTCTTCTTAATGTTTTCTGCTGAGAAACATTTCAAGATTTATTGACCCCCCCAATTTTTCCCTCCACACTCACACAGGCACGTTCACACATTTAATTTGCCAGAATGAACCGTCCAGCCCCTGTGGAAATCTCTTATGAGAACATGCGTTTTCTGATAACTCATAACCCCACCAATGCTACTCTCACCAAGTTCACAGAGGAAAGTAAGAAGTATGGAGTGACAGCTTTGGTTCGAGTTTGTGATGTTACATAGGATTAAGCTCCAGTTGAAAAAGAAAGAATCCACGTTCTACATTGGCCATTTGATGATGGAGCTCCACCTCCTAATCAAATGGTCGATGATTGGCTAAACCTGTTAAAAACCAAATTTCCTGAAGAGCCAGGTTGCTGTGTTGCAGTGCATTGTGTGGCGGGATTGGGAAGGGCTCCTGTGCTGGTTGTACTTGCGGAATGAAGTATGAAAATGCTGTTCAGTTTATAAGACAAAAAAGAAGGGGAGCATTCAATTCCAAACAGCTGCTTTACTTGGAGAAATACCGACCTAAGATGCGATTAAGCTTCAGAGATACCAATGGGTATTGCTGTGTTCAGTAGAAGTAGAGAAATGCTGACTAGATCGTGGCATTAGAAGGAACTCTTGGTACCTGGAAATGTGAATCTGGAATCTTACCTGTGCCATCAAAGTAGTAATGGATTCAGTACTCCTCAAATCCTAATGATTGAGAAGAAAGCAAACGATAAAGAAATCTCTCTATAACACGAATAAAATGTTTAAGAAAAGAAAAAAGAAAGGAAAAGGGGTTAATTTAGTGAAAGATGATTTTGCTGCTAGTTTTGGAGTTTTGATTTTTGCCAGGATTGAATTATTTCAAAATACCCTGTGTTTTTAAAACTGTTTTCAAAATAGATGTCTGAGTAAAACCATCAGAACATTAACCAGTGAGGAGCCAGTTGTTGGGGAGCACATACTTCCATTATGCTTGGCACATAGGTCTCCTTGTGGTGGGATTTGGGTGGGGAAGGTAGATTTTTCCCCATCTTCTCTTTCTTCCTGTGCCCCCTCCCATACATGTAGATGGAATAGAAAGAAGCCCTTGTTGCAGTAGATGTGCATGTGTCTGGCAGCCTAAACCCACCTGGGCACTCTTAGAAAAACAATACCAACAACTACAACAACAAAAAACACTAAAAAAAAGCTAGCAAAGAAAAAGCAGTACACATATGTTATATTACCTAGGTGGTTTTTAGTCTATTGTTGGTGGGTGTTAACCTTAGCTTTCTTTTCCTCACAGCCCTGACCTAATATTAGGTGTGAAAGGTAGTCAGGAGCCTTTCGTTTTGGTAAATAGAGAGGAAATGGCGTCTTAAAGAGGGTCTGGGTCCTTTGATGTTTTGGAGACTTGCTTCTTGAGTTCTTTGTAAATTTTGGAGATCAACCCTCTGTCAGATGTGGGATTAGTGAATATTTTTTCCCATTCTGTGGGCTGCCTTTTTGTCTTGCTGACTGTGTCCTTTGCCTTACAGAAGCTTCTCAGTTTCAGTAGGTCCCATTTATTAATTGTTGATCTCACTGTCTGTGCTACTGGTGTTATGTTCAGGAAGCTGTCTCCTGTACCAATTCGTTCAAGGGTACCACCCACTTTCTCTTCTAAGAGGTTCAGTGTGGCTGGATTTATGTTGAGGTCTTTGATCAGTATGGAGATTCCTCAGAAAAATGGGAATAAACCTACCACAAGACCCAGCAACTCCAATCTTAGGCATATATCCAAAAGATGCCCATTCATACAACAAAGATGTCTGTTCTACTATGTTCATAGCAGCTTTATTTGTGATGGCCAGAACTTGGAAGCAACCTAGATGTCCCTCAACCGAAGAGTGGATAGAGAAAATGTGGTACATTTACACAATGGAGTACTATTCAGCAGAAAAAAACAATGGAATCCTGAGATTTGCAGGCAAATGGATGGCACTAGAAGAAACCATCCTGAGTGAGGTAACCCAGTCACAAAAAGAGAAACATGACATGTACTCTCTCATATATGGATTTTAGACATAGATCTGGGGAGTGCCAGCCTACAATCCTATGACCAGAGAGTCTGGGAAACAGAAACTTCATTTAGTGGCTGATCGAAGAAGAGGCAGACTCCCTGGGTTAAGTACTGAGCTGAACTCAAGAAAGCCAGTAACAGAGAGGGAGGACTGATGATCAAAGGGATTAAGACTGGGCTGGTTTAACCCCCAGAAACAGCTGACCAGACAAAGGTTAACTCTTGAATCCCAGGCATCAGCCTGGGAATCCAGCATGGGACTGATCAAGACCTCCTGAATCTGGGTGTCAGTGAGGAGGCCTAGGGAATCTATTGAGCCTTGGGCAGCAGATCAGTACCCATCCCAAGTATACACACGGACTTTGGACTCCCATAGAACAATATGAGGCACACTCTCACCCTGAAATCTTGGGAAACGGTCTAGGCTCTGCCCTGGATGAAATGACAGACTATGGACACCCCTATGGAGGGCCTCACCCTCCCTGGGGGAATGAGGGGATAACGGGGGGGGTTGGGAAGAGGGCACGGGAGGAGGGGAGGGAAAAGGAGAGGGACCTGGAACTGACTTGTGAAGCAACCTTGTTTCTTATCTAAATTTATACTGGAAAATAAAAAATAATAAATAGAAAAAAAACAAAAAAAGTGGGATACAGAAATAAATAGAGAATTCTCAATAGAGGAGTCTAAAATGGCTGAGAGACACTTAAGAAAAAAAAAGAGGGTCTGTCCCCTGGAACTTATCTGAGAGTAGAATTCCTTTTCCCAATTGTGGAACAAGTGGGCATCCCAGAAAGTATTGAAGAGATGATTACAGACCATCAATACTGTGTCCAGGAGAGTTTGCATGTTTCTCCAACTGTAGAATTGTGGGCTGTGGGTTTGTAATCTAACAATGTCATGGAAAGGCAATATCTTAAAATTTTAGGACTGATTTCAGACATAGAAGTGGAACAGAACATGCACAATATTTTCGTCTAGAGAAATGTCGGTGGTGGTGTGTGTACAGTTAGTGTAACCACCTTTACCATGTTATTCTTCTGAGATTAAAAAGAAAAAAATCATTGTCATAACCAGCAATGTTTTTCCTTATTTGCAGAAGACAGTTGACCAGGCTGCAATGACAAAGCAAGTAGAAAGGCATCTCCAAGGACTTGGCACCCTCTTCAACTAAATATACAACATAGGGAGAAATTCTTTCAATCGTCTGTAGAAAATGCAGGCATCTGAACAGATCCTAGTATCTTGCCTGATACACTTACACTCATTCTTTTGTCCCATATATTAATGGTTTGGTTTTTTTATTTGGTTTTTACGAGACAGGGTTTCTCTGTATTGTTTTGGAGGCTGTGGTTCCAGCCTGGCCTCGAACTCACAGAGATCTGCCTGCCTCTGCCTCCCGAGTGCTGGGATTAAAGGCGTGCGTCACCAACGCCCGACTTCAGATATTAATGTTAGCATCTCTCTCTAATTTACCTGTAAGTTTGCAGTGAGTATAAGTACCAGAGCAATAAAAAAATCAAAGAAAACATCTGCAATGCCTAGTATTGGCTATATACTGAATAAATCTGAAATTAACTAAACCGCTCACTTTTCGGCACACTCATGGGGTATTTTTTCTTGATTAGATTATTTGAAATGTTAAAAATCATTTTAAATTTTAATACTGTGAGGAAGAAATAATCTTCTAAATCTGCATCAAAACTTCTGGTGGCAGCCCACATGAAAGAAGATGGAAGAAAGTATTTTTTTGATTCATCTAATTGCCTTCTCTCTTACTAGATGCATTAATTTGCTGGTATAACAACCTACTTCTTTAAGATTACAACGTAGGCTAAAGACCACATGAGACTTTTAGCCTCATGGACTAAAAAATGTACAGGATTTTTGTTCTTTAAATCAATAGATAGCCGTGCGTGATTTAAACAGATCATAACCTCTGTACAGATTCATTCTATCAGTTCTATTTTCCTAGAATGCCAGTCTAACATAGGCTTTCATTATGGAAATACAGCTCCAAGAGTTGTTCCCTAGGCCTCTGGGTATGTTCTTTAAAGTCAGTCATTATTGTTTACCCATGTACATTAACTGTACTTAAGTGACATGTCCACTTAACAGTATGCACCGTAGATTTGCGCAAACTTTCTCAAGGATGTCCATGTCCATTTTGTATTTACCAGTAATGGGAAATATGAAATCCTATTTATTCATTCTTGATTCTTTTATATTTTCTGGATTTTTCTTTTTTAAACAAATATATTCATAATAAGCTTACTGTCCTCAGTCCTGATTACAAAAGTTGTCTTTGCAACAGAATGAAGACATTACAGAAATCCACAATCAATCAATGGGCAATTTCATGAAGCCAAGGTCAAATGGACACACATAAGAGACAACTCCAGCAGCTAAAGACCAGGGAGCATTATCAAAGAAAGGACTGACAGAAGACTATAAATCAAAAAGGCCAAGGAGTTTGCCTCTTGGTATTGTCAGAACATGCTCGTATAAAACATTACCAATGTGATTGCCTAAGCATGAGGTGAACATAGTTATGCCAAATTAGACAGTGAAAATAACTGTGGGACAAACCTAAAAAGAAATAAAGGCGCATAGAAAATTTAGATAAATTATCTTCTCATATTTATAGTTCTTATCAATTTGAAAAAAATAACCAGCATATGATCTGAGTATAAATTTATGCACACACACACACATACACACATACATTCACACACACACTCGTCATAGTGGATTTTAACGTGAATTTTGAAATTAATAATTGAAGGGATAAATCACATTATTGCTGATAAAAATAATGTAAACTGGATAAAAGTAAAATAAGTTCAAATTGAGTTTTGTTACTAAATTTACTGGAGTAAATTATGAAATTATATATGTAAGAAAGACTTTGAAACTCCAAGTGTGCAAAGGAAAGTCATCTAAACATGAGCTGAACTAGTCTAAAAAGTGAGACATGGGGACCAAGGCTGTTGTAAGTCTTCTTATAGGCTTTGAGTGTATAAGTAGATATCTATCTTCTATCTTCCCATCCATCTATATTTATCTATATGTACATATGTATATTAATAGATACATTTATATTATCTCTGAATGTGTGAATGAGAGAATTTCTACATCTACATCCATTATGGAATAATCTTTTTGCTCATTCTGAAAATTTGGCACTCACATTAGTTTAATAGTAAGCTAAATAGACATCTACAATATCTAGGAAAGATATTCAGATCAGAGAGGATACTTGGTGGAATAAAGTTGGAGGCATGAGTACCCCTAGTCTGATACAGAAGAAGCAGGAAATTAACATGGACAGATAAAATTCATAAAGCCACAAGTCAGAAAGTTAATTAAGAAAAGTAACTTAATAGTCAGGGTTAGCTAGAAACAATCCTATGCTATTGGCTGAGCTTTCATAATAAAAAGAAATTCTTCATGTTATGATTTGGGAGCAGGTTGCACAGCTGATCCAGTCTCTTCAATTTCTTCAGGGTTGTGCATCCAGAACAGATTAAAGTTGGCTGCCTGAGGATGGTCCAGTCTCACAGACTATTCCACCCATGACTTCAGATGAGCCTTGCACTTTCCAATAGAACAGAGAGTAGAAAACTAATAATATAGCTAACTTTCCCAGGAATTGACCATTATTCAAATTTTCTCAGGATTTTCTAAAATTTCCAGAATTCACTGACCACAGGAAGTAGACTAGAGAATAAAAGTCCATCCTCCAAATAGGTGACGTAGATGGTTTTTAGTCATTTGATAGGTTATAGATTTTTGTTTGTTCAGGGGGGTTAGTTATAATTAGTTATTGGTAATGGTCAAGAAAAAAACCTAAATTAAGGATTTAGATACAATGATCTGTTTCTGAAGGTAACAAATGTGGCTATATTATAGAAAGGATGATATTAAATGGTGGATCATTGATTCTACTTTTAAAGAACCACTAGTCTTATTTATTTTGCATTGATATTGATTTTTCTATATTGATGCAATTAAGGTTATTTTATTACACAATATACTATACATACATTTCAACTCTTAATTAAGGTATGGTACCTATGCAACTCATGTTGCCATATAAAGTAAATTACTAGTTTTTGAAACTTATTATTATTATTAATTTAGGATGATAAAAGAATGAAGGTTAGTAGTAATACACTTATTTCATTTAAACTTGTATTCATGTTAGATATGTTTTCATGGTCAGAAAGAGGTATATTTTAGATAGACATTTGGTCTTCAAATACATCAGAAATCTACAGAACATTGCATTTATGATGTTTTAATAACATAGGCCTTTTCATGTAAATGAGGTACATCTGCTCCTGGAAGCACCAATTTACTTCAAATAAATGATAAATATCAAAGAACTTCCATATGGAGTTTGCTCTAGTTTAGACAAAATTTAGCCACTGGGCAAGAACATGTCCTTTTATCAACTGCTGACAATGTGATATCCAAATTGACCAGCAGGACACAAAGAAAATTAATTGCTGAACATCTCCAAGACAGGGCAGAATAGTCCATCAACAAACATGCTCCACAGAAAACTCTGTCAAATATTCTAGGCCTGAAGGCCATAAATGGATGGCTCAACATTGCAGAGGAAACTTTGGTGGCTGTCAAGGCAGCTAGCTGTTTCTTTCCATTTCCTTTAGACTTGGAAGTTGCTCACTCTTCCCTTCCTCTTTACTACGGTAATATTGGAGTCTTCACTGGAGCGGAAGACTAGATATTTACAGTTATAATTTCCCCTTAGATATGATAGAACAAAAATTGTGTGTAGAATCATGGACTGACAAAAATAAAACAATTAATGGAGTATTTTCTCCAAATATGCAAATAAAAATCGACTGAACACCGTGTATGTAATTCTTACCTGATATTAGTTCTTATTGTTTACAGTTTTATTATGTTAGAGTTAACCTCTTTCCTTTTTATTTAGATGAAATGGGGGAAATATTGTGGAGTGGTCTTTTTGTACACTGTGAAGACTGCTCATTCCATTTGCTTTAGTAAGAAGCAGAATGGACAACAGCTAGGCACAATTTTCAAGGCAAAGTCGACACTGGGCAGAAGGGTGGAGTCATAAGAATTACCAGCCATACGCAAAGGAAGCAGGATACTACCATGGGAAGAGGAAAGGTAATAAAGCCATTTAGCAGAAAATAAACTCATAAAATTGTATTGATTTAACTTATAAGAGATAGTTAAAAATGAGCCTAAGCTATTGGGCAAGCTTTCATAATTAACAGCATCTCTGTGTCACTACTGTGGAGTTGGGGTATTCAGATGAAATGGCCCACCTACATGCATCTTTCTCCTGTGGATTTTTTGGGCACGTTTTCTTCTGTTTGTCCTATTATAATGCATTGATTTAAAATATTTTTTCAGGTACAAAGTTATTAAATTATTTAACTATTAAATAATTGGCAATTATTCTTTCTTTCAGATATTTCCTTCAATATCTTTTCCTTCTGCAGCTGCTCGTAGGTCTTCCCCAGGATCCTAATCACACTACTTCACTAAATGTCTCTTTACCATTCAAAATTTGAATAAGCAGCATCCCTTAAAAGAACAACTAAATAAAACCCCAGTAAAATAAAAGACATTAAAATAAAGTAAAACACACTAAAACAAAACCCATGGAATCAATTTTGTATTCGCTAATTTTTTTAGGCATTGGATCTATTTTGCAGAATGGGTCATACAAAAATAACTGGTAAACAAATAGTGAAAACAGTGTGTTTACACAGTAGAATAATATTCATTTGTTAAAGAAAGATTATGAAATTTTCAAAATTTTCTCTTCTAATGTATGTGATTGATAGCCTGTAAGCTTTCAAGAATTATGTTTCATTTTGTATAAACAGGTGTGTTACTAGATGATCAGGGAGCAACCCAAAGGAGGAGTCATCTAAGATGAAGTAAGTAATCTACAGTAATATAAAAATGCATGCAAAATGAGATTAGGAAGACTAAATAGAGAAAATTAATATGTGGAAAGGTTAAATATTAAGGAAAAAATTCACCGACAACTAACTCTAAATACAATTCGAAAATCCACATGGAATCCATGTAGTTTGGAAGTTCTCTGTGTGTGTGTCTCTCTCTCTCTCTGTCTCTCTCCCGCCCCCTTTCTCTCTCTTGTATGCATGCACACACACACACACACACACACACACACACTAAAGGAAGTAAAAGTGATAACCCTAGAATGGAGGAAAAAATACCCAGTACCATTTATGCAAACAAGTAAATTTACCAGTGGCAGAAATAGGTTACAAACCCATAATTGGCACAGTTAAACTGTTCAAGAATCTAAGAATGGATATGTTGTAATTATAAGGGAAAACTTAAAATGCTATTCTTCTAAAGGAATGTAGCAATAAAATTCCTTCTACTAACACACCATAACCAAAGATCAGACATTTGCTCAACATTTATCACAGAACCTTCATCTTGCAGTAAATTGTAATTAATACAGATATATAACTAGACCATCTGCAGAGTGAGAGATTTTATATCATCCAACCCCAAATAATTATAAAACTGCACCCCAAAATGTTTATGGAACAAGAAGATGTGGAGTCACAGACATTGTAAAGGCCAGAAGCAACTTCAAGACATATGTGATTGATACCCATATAAATTCACAAATTCTATTATAGTAGAAACATGTCCTGAAAACATCAAACCAGACAAAATCCAAACAGGAAAATGTGGAAGGTGCACAAAGTTCCTCCCCTAATCAAGAAGTTATTTGTAAGTTATACCTGAGGGGAGCAAAAAGTATTTTTAATATGGTGTCAATGTAATGCTATATCAATGAGGAAAAAAAACGTGCGACTTAGTTTTATTGTGTTATAAAAGAACAGAACACAATTCCTTTATTATTTCTATGTCTCTCACTCATACAACTTCCTCAAAATTGTTCACCCTGACATCTCCCTTTCGGAGCTGCTTCCTAGTGTGAATCCGTAGTAGTTGAAATTAAAGTCAACACTGGCACCCACATTCTGTATCCATTCCATGCTGGCCTCTCAGCCATCAGTCTGGGGAGCATGAACTCACCCTTGTTCAGGTCAGCTATCTCTGTGGGTTTCAACAGCTCAGTCTTGACCCCTTTGCTCATCAATCCTTGCTCTCTGCAAGGGTGTTCCAGGAGTTCATTTCAGTGTTTAGTGGTGGGTATCTGCCTCTGCTTCCATCAGCCTCTGGATAAAGGCTCTATAATGGTGTATAAGGTAGTTGTCAACCTCAACATAACATGATTACACTAAGTGACAGAATTGCTTGGCACATCCTCTGTGAAACAGGCAAGAGGCACAGAGCATAGAGATTGGAGGCTTAACTCTCACCAGCATCTCTAGTTGTATGTACTGGGATTATAGGATCTAGTTCTCAATGTGGGAATATATTGGACTACTCCTAGTTTTATTTATCTAAGTCCCACATCCAAAGTGATGAAACTCCTCAGCAACATACATTTTTATTCAGTCCTTAAAGACAGCTAACAAAAGTTACAATAGCATTTATTGACTTAGAAGACTATAGGGCAATGGTTTTCAACTTCCCTAATGCTGAAATTATCTAATAAAGTTCCTCGTGTTGTGATGACCCCTTACCATAAAATTACTTTCATTGCAATCTCATAGCTGTAATTTTGCTATGTGTATGAATTGTAATGTAAGTAATTATGTTTCCTATCCTAAACCTCACCCCTGTGAATTGATCATTTAACCCCCAAAGGAGTCATGACCCATAGGTTGAGAACCAGTTTAGGGTATCTCTGTCAATAATTACTAGGGAGGGAACTCATTGCTGGCATTGCAATTGAAAATTTCCAATGTCATATCTCAAGTCTGCATTTCTTTTACCTTTCATGTACTTTTTAACTTTTACAGGCAAAAGCTATTTAACATTTCCTAGGACCCCTGGTTGTTATGACTTCTGACTTATATGAAAATAAAGCTCCAAAGGAGATTACACCAACACTTTTCCTTTGCACACACTGTAAATACATTTCTATGCTTGCTTCTTTGTGTGCACATGAATGTCCTTTAAGTGAATGTCATTGTTATTCTATCTACATAGGAAGAGATCTATACAATGTATTGGCAGAACAATGAGGAAAACACCAGAACCATTATCCTGTAATCAATAGTAGGACTGCAGATATGATACATTTTGCATTTCATGTGGCCATTTTTCATACGTTCTGAACAATTGTCAGAATGCTCACAATTCATGAGATACTGCCATAAAAATAACCCAGTTGTATGTATTGTAGTGTCAGTACATTTGACAAATTATCATGTTTTTGTTAAAATTAGCATGGTAGATACAACTGAATGCATGTGAGACACTAATCCTGTAAGTTTGAAAGTACTCAGTGATTCTCCCTAAGCCATTCCACGTCTTTCCCCTCAATCTCTTTAGGGAGCTCTACTTCTTTTCTGCCCCAATGACTAAATTGAAGGACTTTGCTCCTGCTGTTCTATTTTTCCTCACACTACATTTGCATCTGGAGCACCATTGCTTAGACTACCTCTAGAATGGTCTATACACTTTGGCTTCCCCTCACCCCATACCAGGAGAAAAATTGATTTTTTAGATTATTGTATAAAATGTTTACAGAGTAGGTGATAAGAATAAATGTTAGAAGTTCCAGATACATCATCCTATAAATAACAGATGGAATATAGATATTGATCCGCTTCATGATGCATTTTGAGTGTCTGTTTTCATCTGTTATGGGCCAGTTTGATATTGTTCACTCTTAATAAGATAATAACAACAAAATGGACAGTTATACTAGAGAAGGAGTACATTATATCTATTACCATAAACTGACGCTTCCACATATCAATACTGGGTATGATAGAATGCATATGAGGCACTAACTTAGTTCATTGTGAAACATCCTCAGTCATTGTCCCAGAGCCATTCTATTTCCATCCATAAGACTTTTAATTGGGGCTCTCCACTTTTCCAGCCCGTGATTAAACTGCCCTCCCATTCTACACACTTCTCTTGAACCTTAGGTTCCTTCTGCTTAACCTTCCTCCACACAGTCCATAAGGTTGTCTTCACAAGAATAAAACAGGTATTTTTATCTTAGTGTAGAGAATTTCCTTGCAAATAACTGCATGTTGTGCCATGTATCTATCTAGTTACCAAGATGCTCTCCAGAGTAGCACTATTTCTCCACCATGTAGGGACAGTGTTAGGCCCTTGCTGAAGTTCTGCATGTTTTCTACACAGATGCTACTTGTTCAAACACTGAACATTTGTTATCATCGTTGTATCATTACATGTCATAGAGAAAGTGCTACTAATAAATAATTCATATTGAAAAATGGCACCATAGCAAATAACATTGGATAACTGCCCAAAAAAGGGATAGAATTGAGCCTCATCTATATTGCTTTATCATGGATGTGTTCCATGAACAACTTCTACGTCTTTGAAGCCTCTCACAATAACATTAGGGTAGAACTTAGATGTCTTTCAACTATTTTTCTCATTAGAATTTCAGACTCAACAGAAAACTTGCCACATATACACCATCATGATGCTTCCAGTCAATTAGATCTGCCAAGGGAATTGAAGCTTTATATGTATACTACCCTATGAAAAGTCTCACAAAAACAAGAGGTCCTGGATGAATTTTGTCTTAAAATTCTACTGCATACTAAATACTCCCCAAAGAACTAGGAATTACCTGCTCTTTTTCTCATTTTACATTCCCTCAGTCATATCTGTCACTTCACTAATTTTCTGTATCCTGTGACATTCATGGGATGTTTCTCTGGTGATGACCAAGTATGTCTAATGGGTGATGTAAATCAGGGAGCTGGTTTCTGTTGCTCTACCACAAATTATGCAACACATGTCCAAATATAAGTAGTGTGGTTATATCCTGCTAAGTTTTTAAGTTTAGAAAACTGCCACTCTGTCCACAGATCATAGAGCCAGATGGTTAGACATTCTTTCTCTTCTTGGGTAAGGCTTTTTGGTATTTCATGCAATTTCAGTATTTAATTATCTTTTAATTATGTTTGTTTATGGAACATGATCATAACTAATATCTACATGTTGACTCACCTTTATCTGTAACGACTTGTTACTCATGGGGTTTCATATTTTTCTAGATGATACCCTTGCTCACTATTACATGATTCATTTTGGTATACCAAGCTGTAGTCTTTATGATTATTATATTATAGACATTATACATTTTGTTCACATGGAAATTTAAAAAAGGAATCAACAACTCCATTTATCCTCTTTGATCCAATTCGCCATCTATGGTTTTGGCAATACACAGATCTAAGCCTTGTATTCCCTTTCTCACACAAATGTCAATTCACACCACCAGTTTTCTATAGGGCATGCAAATTGCACAGGGACAGGTCTGTGATTATACACAGCAGGAGCTTTGTGGTCTCTATAGCAACTAAATGACACTTTTTTTCCTGATGTGTGATCCTCCCAGGGAAGATTTCAATCATAAACCTTCAATCAGGACTGCTAGTGCATACCACATAAAAAAGACTGCTATGCTTTGATATAACCGAGAAGCCTCCCTTGGACCATAGGGCTTCACATAATTGACATCTCTCATTATCCTAAGTGTTACTATACCACTACTACTATCACTCCAAACAAAATAGATACATGAAAAATTTTCTGTGCAAATTCTACTCCTTCATTCAACTGTGCTTCAGTTTCCTGTTTCGTTCCCTGCACGAAGTTCTCCCAACCTCTTCTCAACATTCTTACTTTGTCATTTTACTCAACTACTCTCGTGCTGCTAAAATGAAAGATATAAATGTCTAAAACGTCCCTTAAGTTGTACCAATATAAAATCATTGTACAAATGTCAAAATAATTTATAATTCCAACCAAATTTCTCTGAGAAACGTAGGGTTCTTGGGATTATTTGCAAGGTATAGGTGATTGGCTACTTATTAGACTGTGGAATCTTCAACACAAATGGTGAACAACAAAGTGTTTTACCTGTAGGGATAATGGCTTTCTTACATCAGGGAATACAAAACCTTCCTTCATTGGACTCCGAAAAAATATGCATATATATATGTATATATATATATATTATGTAGACATTTCCTAGAATACTCTTTATCTTCAGGATAATATTAATTTCTCATCTATGGATAAGTTGTAGCTATAAAGACCAGAGTATAGGCACACTAACAAATGGCGTCTCTTTTGGGAAGATAGAGTGAAGAACAGGACAGAAGTGACTATAATTACTACACATCCATCTTAACCATGGGAAGTCTAATATAGGGGAGAATAAATGCAGGATCTCAAAACAGAGAAATCTTACCTAAGTTCCCCAGTATCTCACCACTTCTGGTTCTCCTGATCATGCCTGCTTGAGTGGTTTATCTAACTATGATGTACCACACTGTTTCTTGTAAGGTATGTACTCTGAAAATGCCTTCTTTGTTTATTTCAAGTAATTTTACAGAACATTTAATCTAGTCTTGCCTGTAAAACAGCTACCTTTGTAAAAACTCTGTTGTGTAAGCACATTTTAGATCCTTTTCTCAACTTAATAAAGTCAAGCAAACTATTACACAATGTGTCAATAATTTACCTCATACACCTATATATCATTGATAGTTAAATGCTCTGCTTGTTTATGGGACTGCCCCTGGAAAATGAAAAAAAAGTAAATACCTTTCCCATTATGAGAGATGAAACACAACAGGCATCTTGGAGAAAAAGTACTATGTATCTCATTACACTGATTTTTTTTCTGGTTTTTCAAGACAGGGTTTCTCTGTATTGTTTTGGAGGCTGTCCTGGAACTCACTCTGTAGACCAGGCTGGCCTCAAACTCACAGAGATCCACCTGCCTCTGCCTCTCTAGTGATGGGATTAAAGTTGTGCACCACCAACGCCCCACCTTATTACACTGTTAAAAAATGTTGAACAGTTGGAGTTTTTGCACAGAATGTGTAATCATTAAGATACACTGAAACATGAACATTTATAATCTCTCACTCAAGTAGGCAGAACCGCTTTAATTATTAATTGTTGCTCACAGGAACTTGTCAAGCATCTGGCTTTGAGCTCATGCAAATTCATTGAGTTTCCAAGTTTTAGCGATCTTCCAACTAGAGTCAAAGTGCTCAGCAAAATGTTAAGTCCCATTTGGGAAAAAGTATTTATTTTTCCTATGACTGAGTTTTCCCATTTTGCAGAATGAAGCCAGGTATTCATGAATCCAGGGAAGATTTCTTTTAATGAGCCACATATACATCATTAGACACAATGATTATTTTACTAAAATTACCTCCCTATTGTCAACATTATCATGAGAAACTTTAGAACCTACAGTTTTAAGCAAGGCCCATAGTCTTCTTTGCACATGCAATAGGGAACAAGGGAGTCTGCGGTGCAGAAGGGATACTTGTAAAGAGAGGGTATCTACAAGGGCACAAATTTTATCAGTCAGACACTCCACTCAAACAGACCCTCCTCCTATTGTTTCCCTCCCTCAGAAGTCAGATATCATATGCCAAATGTAGCCAGAAGGAAAGAAAGTAAAGGACCACATCCCCAACTAAATATCACAACTATAGCAGTAACTCTTTGAGGAAAAATGTTCATGCCTTTCTTCTTGATGTCTCTAAGGAAGGACAAAGACTGTCTTCCAGTAGCTTTGTGACTTCTTGTTAAATATACAAATACCCTCATGGCTGTGAGCCCACAAAATGTTTTCAGCTAAAGGGATAGAAATTTATCTCCTTGATTAGTCAAACCACCTTCTCTTGATCAAGTTTTGTGAACCTTGAACTCAAAGCAAATTAAATATATTTACGTTTTAACACATAAGAAAATTTCACGTCTACTTCAAACTGAAGCAACAGACAAATGAGAATTTTCCCCTGGCCAGATAGCCTACCTAGCTGTAGATGGCTACACTTAGCTAAATAAAGCTCATAGGTTCAGGATCTGAGTATATGATAAGAAGTGATGTATCAGAGGAGTGACTTCCCAGATTGACCATTCCCATTTGTATCTCTATTTTTGCTGTTTAGATATCAACTCCTCTGGGAGTTCTCTTTATGTCTCCATGAATTACTAGAATTCCTTGAGTCAGTGATATTGAAAATGAACTCACAGAAGAAAAACAAACAAAACAAAACATCAGACCTGTAAATAATTAAGTGTTCTAAAACTTCTGGCAAAGAAGGGGAGGATATGTGGAGTTCATATTATATTTTGAATGAATATTAGTAGTGAAGAATCACATTTCCATGGGCTTTGGAACATTGAAGACTGCCAATATCCAAGTGAATTATACCACACACATATAAATATTAACAGCAATAACTGGACTCAGTGTGTTTAAAACAAACAAACAAAATAATAGAAATACTTGTGACATTAATGTTCAAGGTAGCTGTTTGGATGGTGTCTCCATGGTTTTGTAGTGTGGGTCTATAGATACAGATTCACATATGACTGGTGTCCTGGCATATGTTAAGCAACAGGTTCCAGCTAACCGTGGAAAAATGGTTTGGAAAGAATAGTATGTAGGTATAGTTTTCCTTTGCCAGCTGTCATTCACAATCACTCAGATACTTAGTATTAGTTATAAATGCTGAATTAAAAGGTCAGGCTTGATACAAGCTAAATTATTTGTTGTACATGAACCCATAACTCTTAACTGCACTCTGTCACAGTGCTTGGTACAGTTTTACAGTTTGGCATGCCCATTTAGTTTCTCCATTGGTCTTCTGGTGACTTCAATGACTCTGCCATCCTTCTCCCCAGTTCTTAGTTTGTTAATCCAGTCAGTATACATCCTCCCTGACTACCTGCCAATCAGCTTTCTACTAACAATGAGAAAAACACATTCTCACAGTGTATAAAGTTTGTACCACATCATGAATAGAGGTGATTCTGATTACAAGGCATATTCTATGAATTTTTTTACTCTTGAGAAACCATACTAATACATGTATGTTTGTAGAAATTGTGGGGAATAGTCTTCCAAAGCTAACTGTTTAATCATAGTAGTTGCTAATTTTAACTATCATCTAGTGTCATCAATTTGTTTTGGTTGGGTCTAAATATGATACCAGCTAAAACTTGTTGTTAATTTTATTACATTGTGAACAATATTAATAATCACCATTTAAAATTCAGATAGTAAAAGAATGTCCCTCAAAGAACATCATGACATACTCTAAATTCATAATACTATTGGAATTTTATAAGATATAGTTTGATGATGTTTATGCCTTGTATGCCCTTATTAATGTATGTAATTGGAAATTAATCATTACACAAGGAGATATAATTGTGTACCAAGCTGCAAGGAATGGAATTGTGATGGTTATTGTTTGTTGTCAACTTGACTACATTTGGGATTAAAAATACAGAGCACACCTGTGTGGGAATTTTACTTAATTTGAAATAGAAGGATCCATTTCCAATCAGATACTTTGAGGTAGGAAGGCATGCTTTTCATTCCAATATTTTCCTCTGGTTAAAAAAACTTTTATCCTGATCTTAAAATTAGATCACACAGCTTTAATAATGTTCATTTTACCTGAGAAAACTCAACTATACTTTTGGCCACAACTTTTGCTGGAATCCTATATAAGGCATGAAAGGAGAAATGTTTTGACCATTGTCTGCTTGCTCCTGTCTTGCTAGCAAGTATATTTCCTTGGTGGCATTGAAACTACTACTTTGAGATTCCAGTGCTTTTTGAAGACAAACTGAGTTATCCAGACTTGTGAACTGAACATATAGTTGTCTTGGACTTTGGAATTATAGCCAAGTAATATTGGCTTAGATAGACTGGAGCCTGGGTACCATTTTAATATACCTCATCCCTTGTGTGTATGTGGTTTTTGTGTGTTTGTGTGTGTGTGTTCCTGTGTGTGTGTGTGTGTGTTTTCTAGAGTAAATGAATTTATAGAATGAATCTCTTTTCACACACACACACACACACACACACACACACACACACACACACATTCAGGTTATTCTCTGAGGTCTGTTACTCTGGAGCACCCTGAAGTAATATAGCTTTTTTTAAAACTTGGAAGGGGGTTTGGGCCCACACAGACATACATTCTTAAAAACAGCTGTGGATCATGGAAAAGGTTAACTCTGATCTTAAAATTCAGCATGACAGGCTAGGTTTCTATGTTCATGTACATGTTTTTCATTTTTTTTTGCTTTTATTGTGAAGTATAGATTCTTTTATTTAAATTAGTAACAAACTTGCTTCAATTGTTAATCTCGGCTCCCTCTAAATCCTTACCTCCTTCTCTGCTCCCCCACTAGAGCCCCACTCAATCTCCTCTCCTTTCCCAAGAGAGGGTGAGGCCCTCCATTTGGTATCTCCAGAGTCTGGTATTTTATTCGAAGCAGGACCTAAGACGTCACCCAACAGTCCAGGCTGAAAGAGCATCCCTCATGGTGGAATGGGCACCCAAAGTTCATTTGTATGCCAGCGATAAATACTGATCTACTACCCAAGGTCCAATATAGGTCTAGGCCTCCTCCCTGACATCCACACTCACTGGGTCTCCATCAGTCCCATGCTGACCTTTCAGCCATCAGTCTGGGGTACAAGAGCTCCCCTTGTTCATGTCGACTGTTTCTGTAGAATTCTCCAGCCCATTCTTGTTCATCACACTGACCTCTCTGTCACTGGGTTCCAGGAGTTCAGTTCAGTGTTCCTCTCTGGGTGTCTGCATCTGTTTTCATCAGTCACTGGATGAAGGTTCTAGGATGGCATATAAGGTAGTCATCAAACTCATTATCAGGCAGGGGGAATTAAGGTAGAATCTCCACTATTGATTAATTTCTCAGTTGGTGTCATCCTTGTAGGTCTCTAGAAATCTCACTAGTGCCAGAACTCTCCTAAAACCTATTATGACTCTCTCTATTATGACATCTCTCATCGTACTCTCCCCTATTCTTCCTCCGACTCATCCTTCCGGATCCTCCGTGTCCTTTTCTCCCCCTCTCTTTTTCTAGCTCCCTCTCCTCTCCCCCCATGCTCCCAATCTGCTCATACATATCTTTCTTATGGTCCTTCCTTTTTCCCAGACTCTCTGGCAGTGGAATTGTAGGATGGCACTCCCCTGGTCCATATCTAAAATCCATGGATGAGTAAGTACATAATATGTTTGCGTTTTTGTGGTTGGGTTACATCACTGAGGATGGTTTCTTCTAATGCAGTCCTTTTGCCTGCATATTTCAAGATCCCATTGTTTTTTTTCCACTGAATAGTACTCCATTGTGTAAATGTAACACATTTTCTCTATCCACTCTTCAGTGGAGGGGCATCTAGTTTGCTTCCAGGTGCTGGCTATTACAAATAATGCTGTTATGAAAGTAGTGGAACAGACGTCCTTGTTGTATGAATGTGCATCTTTTGGGTATACACTTAAAGGGGAATTGCTGGGTCTTATGGTGGATTGATTCCAATTTTCCTGAGGAATCTCCATACTGATAAACAAAGTGGCAGTACAAGTTGGCACTCCCACCAGCAGTGGAGGAGTGTACCCTTTTCTCCACATCCATTCCAGTATAAGCTGTCATTGGTGTTTTTGATTTTAGTCATTTTGACAAGAATAAGAAGGTATCTCAGAGTTGTTTTGATTTGTATTTCCGTGATGGCTAGGGATGTTGAGCACTTTCTTAATTGTCTCCCAGTCATTGTAGACTCCTCTATTGAGAATTCTCTTTTTTTAAGTTTTCATCTTTTTTATTTTTAAATTTAAATTAGAAACAAGGCTGCTGTTTTCAGCAGTATAGCTTTATAATTGAACTTTAAGTCAGACATGGTGATGCCTCTGGAGGTTGCTTTGTTGAAAAGGGTTGTTTTGGCTAGCCTGGGTCTTTTATTTTTCTCCATAAAGTTGAGAATGGTTCTTTCAAGGTCTGTGAAGAGTTGTCCTGTGATTTCAATGGAGACTGCATCGATTATGTTGATTGCTTTTGGCAAGATTGCCATTTTTACTATGCTGATCGTACCTTTCCAAGAGCATGGGAGTTGTTGTTTTCTTTAATTTCTTCCTTTAAAGACTCAAATTGTTTGTGATACAGATCTTTAAATTGTTAGATTAGGGTTACCCCAAGGTATTTTATGTTGTTTGTGGCAATTGTAAAGGGTGATGTTTCTGTTATTTCTTTCTCAGCCCTTTTATCATCTGTATAGAATAGGCCTACTGATTTTCTTGAGTTGATCTTGAATAATGCCACTTTGATGATGGTATTATTCAGCTGTAGGAGTTCCCTGGTAGAGTTTTTTAGGTCAGTTATGTAAACTGTCATATTATCTGCACATAGTGAGAATTTTATTTCCTTGATCTCCTTTTGTTGTCTTATTGCTCTAGTTAGACATTCAAGTACCATATTGAAGTGGTATGGGGAGAGTAGACAATCTTGTCTTGTTCCTGATTTTAGAGGAATCACATTGAGTTTCTCTCCACTTTGTTCGATGTTGTCTGTTATTTTGCTGTATATATATTACATTTCGGAATGTTCCAGTTATCCCTGGAAAGGAGCGAAATCAGTATATCTAGAGACATATGAATTAAGTGTAAAAAGTCATGAAAGGAACTATGAATACGAAATAGTTGAGTCTAGGGCTAGGCCATGACTATTTTCTAGCATTTGGAGAGACATAGGACTTTCTTCATTACTCCTTTCATTACTGTTCAACCAAAAATAGCTAATAAAATTTTAGTCAGACATTCTATCTTATAAAATTAATATCGAGAGAATTATAGAGAGACAGCTGACACAGAAATATAACCTCCAAAACTTGGTTCACACACATGAACATAACCTGCCATATGTACAGAACTAGAGATATACAGTGACACACTGATTCACCTCTCACCTAACAAACATCAATAATTACATTTAAAAAACTTGTAGAGAGATTATGAAGTGTTTTTTGTTTGGCATTAGTAAGAGTATATTAAGGAACCAAGACTGTCAGACACATGAGATTCGAAAAGTCCCTCCCATCCAGTTGCGATTCATTGGGATGACAAAGTGTTGATAGTAGACAGAGAAACTACTAACAACAGCTTCCTCTTCTCTGGATAGTTGCACAGCGACCTCAATCCTAGAATAGTTAAGCCTCCTGTGGTAGTTTGAAAGTGATTGGCCCACATAAACTCACAGAGGGTGATAAAATTTAGAGTTGTGTCTTTGTTGGAGTAGTACAGCTTTATTGTAGGAACTATGTCACTGTGGGGGTGGACTTTGAGGTCTCCTATACTAGCTATGCCTAGTGTGGAGACAGACACCTGCTGTCTGTGGATCAACATACAGAACTCAGCAATACAATCCTGAAGAAGAGATTTTGGTCAGTGGTGGGAGATTCATTGTTCAAATATAACAATGAATTTTTTGTGTAATATTATTTCCTTGGGAGTATGGAATAATTTTTGACACCACTGTAAGACAATTATTTTCCAATAGGCACATGCCTTGCCTGATCTGCTATAATGAAAAGGACTGAGAGATAAGATAGAAGAAACTGTGCAAACTGTCATTTGCCAAGGCAAAGTGACTATTGAAAACAGACTATAGAAAATGGATTAGAAGTTTGAACTTCTGAGTCTCTTATATTAGGATGTAAAGGGATTGAAGAGAAGGATCATTGGTTAAGAGCAGTGTCTGCTCTTCCAGAGGACCTGGGTTCATTTCTCAGGGCCCAAATGACAGTTCACAACTGACAGCTACCTCCAGTCCCAGAGTATCTGGCACCATCACACGGACATATACACAGACAAAACTCTGGTGTGCAATAAAAAATAAACAGAAAAAACATCTAATGTTATACATCTTTGCCATTGTGTAAGATACGGTCTGTAAATGTTGAATACAGATGGAAATGAGTCTCAGCATGCCAACTAAGTATGCCAACTGGCATGTCCCTGCCATACCAGTAATTCCTAGTGGTCCACAAGTCAGTGTAAAGAGCAGTACATTCCACTTATCTGCCAGCAACTGACTCTCAAAGTGAATCATCATCCTTACAGATGATGCAGTACTCTAAGACTGGAGCAGAGAAGACAGACCTTAAAGTAAGTGGTACCTCACAGTGTAGGAATGTGTGAAATACTAAAAAGTCCCTGCTTATAGTTTGTATCTATTGCCTACATCAGCTGTGGGTCTCGGGAACATTTCACGTTCTCCGAGTATTAGCTTCTAGTCAGGAACTGGCTAGAGCCCAGAAGAAACTGAGAACTAAAATTCAAACAGGAGCTTGACTCAAATAAAACCCTGTATATAAGAAATTGTTTGCTCAGGTCAGGTGTTTCTGTGGGTTTCCCCAGCCTCGTCTTTACACCTCCTCCTTTTCTACAACTACATTACAGGAGTTTGGCTCAGTGTATAAATGTGAATCTCTGATTCTGGTTTCATTAGCTACAATTTGAAGGCTCCATAATGGCATTTAAGGTAGTCATAAATCTCATTTTATGGGAAGGACATTTAAGGTAGCCTCTCCCCTATTGCTTTGAAGGGTTCATGCCTGTGGATCCCTGGAGATTTCTGTAGTGCCAGATTTCTCATTAAACCAATACTGGCTCCCTCCAATATGGTATCTCTTTTCTTTTTCTCCTTCTCTGTTCTTCACCCACTTAACCTTTCTGATACTTCATATTCTTCTGCCCCATTCCTGCCTCCCCTCCTCATTCTCTTCCCTCTCTCTCCCTCCCCCCATGATCCCAATTTGATCAGACGAACTTGTGCCTTTCTGTTTGGGACCTCCAGCTATCAGTCAGCTAGGCTGCATCACGTACTCATAGAAAAGTTGTGATACTAAGACCACCCTGCCACCTCTTCTGACATAAACCAAATTCCAAGAAACAGGCCTGAAGTTTATCTGTCAGTTAAAGATTAGCTTAATTGGAAAACTACAACATGCTCAGGAGACAGGCCTGAAGAATATTAAATTGTAATAGATAGGATCAGACTCTGCTAACAAGGTAGCAAACAACATAGAAGGTCCTACACCTGACCCCTTGCCCTGTAGATTAGGTCACCAGGCATGGCAGTAGACCACCTTCCCCACTGACCTCTTGCCCTGCAGCCTCAAGTACACCTTTCCCCCTTCCCCTCCTCACTTCTCCTATATAAATCCCTTTGTGATGAACAAAGATGTCACCTTGATCAGAATCCGGTCTTGGTGTCCATTCTCATATCCCCTTGTCCCCCATCTTTCTCGTACGTGTCCACTAGACCCACGTTGAATGTCCCATGGGTAGAGGCACCTTTCCTCTTCTCTGGTCCATGTATGTCTCTCTTAGGATCCTCTTTGTTTCCTAGCTTCTTGGGATGTGTAGATTGTAGGATGGTTATCCTTTGATTTATGTCAATTATCCAATTATGAGTGAGTACATAACACATTTTTCTTTCTAGGTCTGGGTTACCTCACTCAGGATGGTTTCTTCCAGTTCTGTTCATTTGCCTGTGAATTTCAAGATTTCATTGTTTTGGGGTTTTGTTTGTTTGTTTTCTGCTGAGTAATATTCCACTCTGTAAATGTACCACATTTTCTTCATCCTTTCTTTGGTTGAGGGGCTTCTAGCTTGCTTGTAGTTTCTGGCTATTATAAATAATGCTTCTATGAACATAGTTGAACAAATGTCCTTGTTGTGTGAATCTGCATCTTTTTGCTATATGCCTAAAAGTGTAATTGATGGGTCTTGAGGTCGATTGATTCCCATTTTCCTAAGAAAACACCATAATGATTTTCAAAGTGTCTGTATGGGTTTGCACTCCCACCAGCAAAGGTGAAGTGTTCTCCTTTGTCCACCTCCTCTGAAGCATACACTGTCATTGGTGTTTTTTATTTTAGCATCCTGACAGGTGTAATATAGTATCTCAGAGTTGTTTGGGTTTGTATTTCCCTAATGGCTAGGGATGTTGAACAATTTCTTAATTGTGTTTCAGCCTTTTGAGATTCCTCTATTGAGAATTCTCTATTTAGTTCTGTACCCCACTTTTTAGTTGCATTATTTAGTGTTTTGGTGATTAGCTTCTTGAATTTTTACATATTTTAGAGATCAGTCCTCTGTAAGATGTGGGATTGGTGAGGATATTTTCCCATTCTGTGGGCTGCTGTTTTGTCTTGTTTACCATCTCCTTTGACTTACAGAATCTTCTCAGTTTTGAGAGGTTCCAGTTATTAAATGTTGTCCTCTTTGCCTGTACTACTGGTGTTATTTTCTGGAAATGGTCTCCTTTACCAGTCCATTCAAGGGTACAGCTGGGGAACAAGCATAGGGCTGAACCAGGTCCCCTGAATGGACATTTCAGTTAGGGGACTTGGCCTCCGGTAGTGGAACCAGTATTTATCCTTAGTGTATGAATCGGCTCCGGGAGCCCATTCCCTATGGAGAGATATTCTCTCAACCTACATTCACTGGGAAGGGCCTATGGCCTTCCACAAATGATGTGACAGAATTTGATCATCCCCCATTGAAGCCTCATCTTCCCTGGATAGTGGATGGTGGGTGGGAAAGGTGGGGGGCGGGGAATGAGATGACAGGAGGGAGAGAAAACTAGGATTGTTATGTAAAATAAGACTTTTTTGTTTAAATGAAAATTAATTTAAAAAAGAATTTATCTTTCTTCCATTTGCCTCTGATTGGTAGATTGTTTGCATTCAAATAGCATAAAAAACACCAGTTAGATTGATCTCTATTCTAGCCTGCTGTAATTTTTGAGTGTTTCATCACAGCTGCAGTTTCATCAGTTTTTTTTCTCTTCCCTGTGTTTCAACCATAAAAAGGAAAAGGAAACAGGAAAACTCTAATTGGCTCTGAGTCCGACTCCTATTGACAATAGACAATGTCAGAAAGTTGTTCCTTCATTTCTTCTGGGTTATGATGATTGTGACTCTAGGCTATGAAATACAGCTTGATGCTGATTCTTTGTGATCTGCTTGAATCACTTTCACCAGTGCTATGACTTTACATATGGGTTACAATACTGGTTAATATATCTATGTCTTTCTAGAGTGTCCTATACAAGATTCTTAGACTATTAAAGGAAATGGAAGATTCAAAATTGGCTCCAATATGTATCATGGTCCATGTTAATCATAAATTAATATTTTTAGAGTTATTCCTTTCTTAAAAGAAATATATACATATTCTTAAAATTTCTCTGCATGAATGTATATATAGTAGGTTCCAATGTGGAGATGCCCACATATGTGCAAGCAAGTTCCAAACTTAAAACAACTTCTATAATTGTTTCTCAGGTACAAATAATCTTCATAAATATATAAATAAATATTAATATGTGAATATTCTGTGTTTGAATATTCCATTTCCTACTTTAGTATCCTATTACCTATCACCATTATCTCTATTCCATATGAACTCCATATGCTATCTCTCCTTTTAATAAAAACTGAATATTATGATGGCATCTTTATGAGTGCATGATGGAACTATACTGGAACATGGGTGGCCTCCCAGGTGTTTCTTAGCTAAGTTACTCTGACTACTACACATTTATCAACTCATAACATGCCAGTGGCCATACTGGTGAGGATAGGGCATAAAGAGTCCTGCTTATAGGCATAATTTGAGTTGGACAGGCTTGATGTGGTAAGATAATTGTGCCTGATATCCCAGCTTGTGAGAATTCATTTGTGGGATTGTAATTAAATATGCATCAAATATTTTCTCAATGAAGATATATATATTATCTTTGCATCATTTGAGTTAGTGTGTTTTTTTCCAGAATTGGAGTTTTGCAGCAGTTAAGGCTAGCAGGCTAGTAAAACACTGAAAATTTTCTGTCATTAAGAAACTCATGTTGTGTGATGACATGCTAATGCCAATAAGACTGTCTTTAAATATAAGTATTCCAGAAATAAATACCAGCTATTTCATAAGAATCTATCTATATATTTTCTTTGATTTACTTAATATATATGAACTTATATATATATATATATTTATGTGTACATATATGAACTTAAATAGAGTCACAATATTGTCACAACTAGATATCATATACCACAAAATAAAATCTCCAGTACCTGTAATGTATAATTTTGTTGGCTTGTTTTGGACAATGTGTCATTGGTCAAAAGGAAAGTATAAACCCCTCCTCAAATATAACAGGCCATTTCCAAAGCTTTGGATAATGAAACTCTTATTATCTCTGCTTACAAACACTGCAAATCATAGTAACGATCTTTTTCAAGATATACTGTTTCCATGTTGGTACAAACTTTATATAAATTTTAGACTACATAATTATTGGATATATGGTTCATTTTATGAGACACAAACTATACCTGATGTTGCTAAAGTGACCAAGAATCTCAAACTTGATTAGTCACAGCCTTAGGGAAACACCTTCTTATCTCATTCTGTATATCAAAGGTATATCAAAAGAAAATGAGGCCTGATGACACATGGAGATACCTATAGATCACTGCACCAGTTAACTCATCAGAGGTACTTATTCTTATAATAGGTGGAAATAACTCATAGACACACAAGTGGGAAGTATGCAGAAAAAGAGAGACTTTTTAACACTAGACTCTGAATAGTATGGGTTAATCAACCCTACCCTCAACTCTCACTGATCTATATAATAGAAGCAGAAAAAATTGTAAAGGACAAAGGTGGTAGATAACTCCAAAAAGCATAGTTTTCCAGACACAGCATTACTGAGACACTTAGAAATCCACAGATACTGTGGTATCACATACCAGTCTGCACAGCATCAAACCCAATAAAACATTCCAACATGAGAAGGGAAAGTTGATACAAAGTACAACTTCTAACCAATAATCAATTTCCAATTAATACTTTCTGGGAACAAAGAGAAAACAATCGGTATTTTTCTAATGGTTATATCAAGCCAATCCCAGGGCAGGCCTCAGACACACTGTTAACCCAAAACATATACATTTTGTTTAATTGTGTATACATTGGGTATTGGGGAATCATTTAATTTTGGTAATTTTTGAATCGTCGTCTTTTTGGGGAGGCCTTGGTAATTTTGATTTACATTTTTTGATTCCTTTTTTTTCTGTGTGGCTAAAGATACATATGAGAAAAATGATAAGTTTTGCAATCAAGCAGTAGTGAATGTTGTTGGAAACACATGGAGGTAGGAGAATACGTGAGAAGCTGGATAAAGGGAAAGAATGTGATCAAAATATTCAACCCTGTAATACATAGAAATTTCCATACTATGATGATTCAAATTTAAGCAAAATATGTAGGATTAGTTTAACATACAAAATAGCTCATGTATAATACTATAATCATAAATAGGATGACAATCCAAAAATACACTGATTTCATGTCTAGTTACCTAGAGGGTTTCCTCATGGGAGTGATTAGAGAAACTAAACATTGGGAATTTTTGTTTCTAAAACACCCATTTGTTTTCTTGAAGGTATTCTTTGCCTTGAAGAAGCTTCTCAGTTTCAAGAGGTCCCATTTATTAATTGTTGATCTCAGTGTTTTTGCTACTGGTGTTATGTTCAGGAAGTAGTCTCCTGTACCAATTCATACAAGGGTATGAAATAATTTCTCTTCTGATATGTTCAGTGTTACTGGGTTTGGGTTGAAGTCTTTGATCCATTTGGAATTAAGTTTTGTGCATGGTGATAGATATGAATCTATCGAAGTCTTCTACTTACCAACATCCAGTTATGTCAGTACCATTTGTTCAAGATGTTTTTCCCAATGTGTAATTTTAGCTTCTATGTAAAAAACATGTGTTCATATGTGTGTATGTGTGTTAATATCAGAGTTTTCAATTAATTTACCTATCTATTTTTGTGCTAATACCAAGCTGTTCCCAGCACTATAATTCTATTTTAGAGCTTGAAGTCAAGGATGGTGATAACTATGAAAGTTCCTTTATTGTAGATGGCTGTTTTGGCTATCCTGTGTCTTTTGTTTTTCCATATAAAGTTGAGAATGGTTCTTTCATTGTATGGGAAGAATTTTGCTGAGATTTGGGTGGGAATAGCAATGAATCTTTAGATTGCTTTAGACAACATTGCCATTTTTACTATGCTGATTCTACCTCTCCAAGAGCATAGGAAATCTTTTGATTTTCCAGTATCTTCCTTAATTTCTTTAAACACTCAATGTTTTTGTTATACAGTTCCTTCATGTCTTTGTTTAGTCTTACTCCCAGATTTTATTTATTTGGTGGCTATTGTAAATCATGATGTTTCTCTGATTTCTTTCTCAGCCCATTTATCTACTGTATATATTAACACTACTGTTTTTTTAAATTAATCTTGTATCCTCCACATTGCTGAAGGTGTTTGCAGATTTTGGAGATCAGCACTCTACTCTGTCACATGTTTTGTTAATAAACATGTTTTCCCATTCTATGGGCTGCCATTTTGTCTTAATCACTGTGCCCTTTGCCTTGTAGAAGCTTTTCAGTTTCAGGAGGTTCCATTCTTTAATTTTTGATGTCAGTGTGTGTGCTAATAGTGTTACATTTGGGAAGCAGTTTCCTGTACTGATTTGTTCAAAGTTGCCCCCACTTGCTCTTCTAAGAAGTTCAGTGTGACTGGATTTGTATTGAGGTCTTTAGTAGATTTAGATTAATTTTTGTGCATGGTGATAGATATGGAACTATCTGCAGTTTTCTAGATGCCAGCATCCAGTTATGACAGCACAATTTGTTGAAGATGCCTTCTTTATTCCATTGTATAATTTTAGCTTCCTTGTCAAAAACAAAATGTTCATATGTGTGTGGGTTAAAAGCAGCGTTTTCAATTTGATTCCATTGAATTACCTGTCTATTTTGTGTCAATACCAAGCTGTTTTCAGGATTATAGCTCTATAATAGAGCTTGAAGTCAGGGATGGTGATGCCTCTGGATTTGCCTTGGTGAACAGGGTTGTTTTGGCTATCCTGTGTCTTTTGTTTTTCCATATAATGTTGAGAATTGTTCTTTCAAGGTCGGTGAATAATTGTGCTGTGATTTCTTTGGGGATTGCATTGAATATGTAGATTGCTTTTGGTAAAATTGCCATTCTTACTAATTTTATCCTCCATATCCAAGAGCATGGGAGATCTTCCCATTTTCTGGTGTCTTCTTTAAATTCATTCTTTAAAGACTCAAAGTTCTTGCAATAAAGGTCTCTCACTTGTTTGGTTACGACAAAGTATTTTATGTAGTTTGTGGAAATTGTAATGGTGATATTTCTCTGATTTCTTTCTCAGCCCTTTTATCATCTGTATATATTAGGGCTACTGATTTTATTTAGGTGATCCTGTATCCTTCCACTTCACTGAATTCCCTGCTTGTGTTTTATTGGTCACTTATGTAAACTTTCATATAATCTGCAAATAGTGAAAATTTGACATCTTCCTTTCTATTTTGTATCCAATTGATTTTCTCTTATTGTCATATAGCTCTAGCTAGAAGTACAAATACAATGTTGAAGAGGTATGGATAGAGTTCACAGCATTTACTTCTTCCTGATTTTAGAGAAATTGCTTTGAGTTTCTCTACATTTAGTTTAGTGTTGACTGTTGTTTTGCTGTATATAGCTTTTATTATGTTTAGGTCTGTTGCTGTTGTCCTGCATCTCTCCAAGACCTGTATCATGAAGGGGTGTTAGATTTTGTCAAAGGCTTTTTCAGCATCTAGAGAGATGTTCATGTGATTTTTGTTCTTCAACATGTTTATATGGTGGATTACATTGATGGATTTCCATATGTTGAATCATCCCTTCATCTCTGGGATGAAACCTACTAGATCATGTTGGATGATTTTTCTGATGTGTTCTTGCATCTAATCTGCCAGTATTTTATTGAATACTTTTGCAACAATGTTCATGAGTAAAATTGGTCTGAATTTCTCTTTCTTAGTTGTGTCTTTGTGTGGCTTGGGTATCAAGGTTATGGAAGCCACATACAAAGATTTTGGCAGACCTTTCTGCTTCTATTACATGGAATAGTTAGAGGAAAATTGTAATAATCTGATCTTTTAGTTTCTGGTTGAATTCTGCACTGAGGCCAGCTGGAACCAGGCTATTTTTTTTTGGTTGGGAGATTTTGATGACTGTTTCTATTTCCTTATGGATTATAGGTCATTTAAATTGCTTATCTGTTCTTAATTTAACTTTAGCAGGTTATATCTATGGAGAAAATTGTCAGTTTCTTTAAAATTTTTGAGTTTTGTGGAGTATAGGTATTCAAATTATCACCTGATGTTTCTCTGTATTTCCTCAGTGTCCTTTGCTATGTTCCCTTTTCATTTCTGATTTTGTTAATTTGCAATGTCACAGTCTGCCATTTGGTGAGTTTGGATAAAGTTTTGTCTATCCTGTTGATTTTCTCAAAGAATTAACGTTTCATTGCATTGATTCATTGTATTATTTTCCTACTTTCTACTTTATTTATTTAACTCCTTAATTTGATTATTGCTTGGTGTATACTCCTCCCGGGTGAGTTTGCTTTCTTTTGTTCTAGAGCTTTCAGTTGTGTTGTTAATTCTCAAGTGTGACTATTCTCCAGTTTCTTCATGTGGGCACTTAATTCTATGAATTTTCCTCTTAGCACTGCTTTCAAATTGTCCTATAAGTTTGGATATGTTGTGTCTTCATTCTCATTGAATTCTAGGAAGTGTTTAATTTCTTTTTTTCTAAATTCCTTCTTTGACCCCTGTAGTGATGCAACTGCAAATTATTCAATTTCCATGTGTTTGTAGGGTTTCTGCAATTGGTATTGTTGTTGAAATCTAACTTTAAAGCATGGTGGTCTGATAAGATACATGGAGTTATTCTAATTTCTTTTTATTCCTGTTGAGGTTTGCTGTATGGCCAATTTTAGAGAAGGTTTCATGTGGCGTTGAGAAAAAGGTATATTATTTTGTGTTTGAATGGAGTGTTCTATATATGTCTGTCAAACCCAATTTTGTCATGAATTCTATTAGTTTTTTGTTTTTTGTAAATTTTCTGTGTGATAGTCCTATATAGTTGTGAGAGACGTGTGTTGAAGTCTTCTCCAACAAGTGTGTGAGAATTTATGTGTGGTATGAGTTTTATAAAAGTTTCTTTTACAAATGTGGATGCCTTTGAGTTTGGCACATAGATGTTCAGAATTAAAACTTCATCTTGGTGGATTTCTCCTATGGTGAATATGAAATGATCTCTTTCATCTCTTTTGATTGATTTCAGTTTAAAATATACTATGCTAGATAATAGGATATCTACGTCTGCTTCTATCTTGGGTCCATTTGATTGGAAAATCTTTTCCCAACCCTTAACTCTGAGGAAATGTTTGTCTTTGAAGTTGAGGCATATTTATTGTATGCAGCAGAAGGATGGATTCTGTCCTTGAATCCATTTTGTTACCCTGTGCCTTTATATGGGTGAGTTAAGATAATTAATATTGTGGGATATTAATGACCTTTGATTGCTCATTCTTGTTTGTTTTGTAATGGTTGCTGCTGGTGGAATGGTCTGTGGATTCCTACCGCTTTTGTCTTTTTGGTGTTGGCAAATTGGGATCATCTATTTCCTATGTTTTCCTGGTTGTAGTTAACTTCCTTGTAGTTTTCCTTCCAGAATTTTCTGTAGAGCTGGGTTAGATTTTATGTATTGTTTTAATCTGCTTTTGCATGCAATATATTGTTCTCTCCATCTGTATGTATTGAAAGCTTTGCTGGGTATAGCAGTCTGGGATGGCATCTGTTGTCCCTTTATATTGATAGAATATCTATCCATGACCTTCTGGCTTTCAAAGTTTCCATGGAGAAGTCAGGTGTACTTCTGATAGGTTTGCTTCTATATTTTATTTGACCTTTTTTTGTTAGCTGCTCCAAGTATTCTTTCTTTATTTATTCTGTTGGTTGTGCTTACATCTGTATTACCTGATGGTTTCCCCAGTTTTTCTCTTTCCAGTATTCCTTCAGACTGTGTTTTTTTATTATCTCCATGTCAGCTTTCAACCCTTGAACTGTTTGAATTGTTTCTTGTAATTTTTGCTTTGTGTTTTCCTTCCTTTGTTACAGTTGTTGGAATTTTTCATTTGTCCTTACTTCCATTTCTTCAATTAATTTTCTCATACCTTCTCTGAGGGTCTCTGTGATTTTCATGAAAGTGTTTTTAAGCTCATCCCCTTCTGCTTCATTTGCAATGGGGTGTTCAGGTACTGCTGGTGTAGAATCTTTAGATCTGCTGGTGTCATATTGTTTTTTCTGTTGCTGAGTGTGTTCTTACATTTTCTCTTTCACATCACTGCTTCCAGTGGATATAGAAAGAGCCTTTTCCCCTCTTGGTGGGTAGGCAACCCGCGTTCCATTTAGGTGGGTGAAAGCATATACAATAATCTCTGGCCTCTGCTTTCTGTCCCCTGCACTCTGCCCTGAGTGTGGGCAGAAGTGGACCAGGCTGCTGCTTGCTTGGTCATCTGGGGATGAGTCGTCCTGGCTGAGGTCCCCACGCCAGGAGATCTGAGAGAGGGTGAGCAGGAGGAATTCCTCTGAATTGCCTGATGCTGAGCATGGAGAAAAAGATCAGGAATCTGGGGTACATAGGCTCCTGCAGGATTGGAGTCTCAGTAGATATCCAGAGGTAGTCCCCACGCACTGGAAATTTAGGCTCCCACTGAACATGGATGTCAGTTTGGACGTCTGGTTAATCTATGGGGGGGCTCTGGTTGTGGATCAGTATTTATCCCTAGTACATTAATGGATTTTAGGAGTCCACTCCAAAAACGGGAATACTCTCTTAGCCTAGACACACAGGGGAGGAGATAAGCCCTGCTCCAAATAATGTGACAGACATTATGATCCTTCATGGAATTCTTCACCCTCCCTGGGGAGCTTAAATGGGATGGGATAGTAGGTTTGTAGGGGTCAGGGAAGGAGGGGAATAAGCCTCAACCATTTTGATAACATGTAATTAATCATGTCTTCCATATTTATAAAATTTTCACAATATTCTCTGTACTCATAGATCAGTGCTTGTCGCAATTGTCATCAGAGAAGCTTCTTCAATCTTCTAATGAAAGCAGATTCAGAGCCCCACAGCCAAAATTAAGTTGGAACTCCATGTACACCACAAAGGAGAAGAATAAAGTATTATAAGAGTCAGGGATTTCAAGGATGGAAAGATAGCATTTCTCACAGAATCAATTAAGCAAGGCTCATAGTGGCTCATAGAGACTGATTCAACAATTACATCACCTACATGCATCTTCACTGGGTCCTCTGGATATATGCTATGATTGTGTATCTGGGTGTTCCTTTGGGACTCCTAACAGTGGGAATGGGTGTGTCTCTGACTATTTCATCTCCTCTTGGTAGCCTATTCCTCTTATTAGTTTTCCTCATCTATGCTTCATATGATGGAAGGTTTGTGTTTAAAATTACTGCACCGTGGTAGTTATGCCATGTTCAGTTGATTTACATAGGAGACATACGAATTTCTGAAATGAAATGGAAGAGGAATGTATCTGGGGGACAGAGAAGACTGGGTGTGTGTGGAAGAGGTGACAAACACAAAATTGTGTTCACGATATACTGTATGAAAGAAGAATAAATTTAAAGATAAAAAAACTTGCACGCACAAAGTTTTTATTTTATCATTTTTCTATTTTGGAAAACATTGACTTATTCAAGAACATATTTCTTTTTCAAATGCTTCTTTTTGATATTGGTGTTTTTATGTTAGTTGTTTTGCTTTGGATGATTTGACAGATGAATATGAAATGCTATGACTGATCCTATTTTGGCATTGATCATTTATGTACATCCCCTTTTATTGACATACAACTAAAGTCATGTAGATATTGCCATATATGCTTGTGAAAGGTCATCTGAGATGAGTTTGTTAATTGTGTCTATGCCCACTCAGAAAAGACTTCAGTGTCAGGAGACAGTTACCTGAGTAAGCATCCTCTGCTACTTCCCTATTATAAGTAACTCTGTTCTATATTAACATGACAACAGAGGAGTTCATTAATAAATACTTGTGGTACAGATCACATTGGAGCTCCCACACAACTTTAGGTTTCCCCATGCCTATGGTTTGTCAACAAAAGTTTAGTGAAACTTGAAATTGGTTTGCCATTCTTACCATAGGATGAATTTTAAGTGTTCTTTCCATTTCCCACAAAGGAAAGAATTTTCAGCAGCAAAGTGATATTAATGACCACTAATTGTTAATTCTTGTTTGTTTTTGGTTTGTTGGGGATAGTGATATTGTTTCTGGATTTACCCAGTTTTTTCTTTTGATTTTCGTATAGTAAGATTATCCATTGCCTATGTTTTTGTGAGTGTAGTTAAATTCCAGGGGGTTTGAGTTTTCCTTCCAGAAATTTCTGTAGGACTGGATTTATGGGTATGTATTGTTTAAGTCTGGTTTTGTCATAGAGTATCTTGTTTTCTGCATTTTTAGTATTGATAGCTTTTCTGGGTATAATAATCTGGGTGGAAATCCATGGTCCCTTAGCATTTGTACAACATCTATCTGGGACATATTGGCTTTCAGAGTTTCTCTTGAGAAGTTGGGTATAATTCTGTCTTTATATGTTAATTAGCCCTTTTCCTTTGTTGCTTGCTGTTCTTAATATATTTTCTTCATTCTGTAAACTTGGTGATTTATTATTATGTAGTAAGTGGATATTTTTGTTTTCCAGTCTATTTGGTGTTCTATAAGCTTCTTGGATATTCATAGGCATGGTCTTCTTTAGTTTGGAAAAGTTTTTTTTTCTAAGATATGCTTGAGTTAGCTTTTTCTACCATTGATCTGTATTTCTTCACCTTCTTCTATTCCTATTCTTAGGTTTGTCCTTTTCACAGTGTCCCTTATTTCCTAGATATTTTGTGATAGAGATTCATTGGACTTCAGATTTCCTTTGGTCAGTGATTCTATTTCCTCTAGTGAGTCTTCAACACCTGAGATTCTCTCTGCCAACTCTTGTATACTATTGGTTATACTTACTCTAGTTCTTGATCATTTACTCAGCTTTTCTATATCTAGCATTCCCTCAGTCTGTGATTTTTAATGGTTACTATATCAACTTCCAAACCTTGTACTGTTTGAATTGTTTCCTTTACATTTTTATTGTTTTTTCTTGGCTTTTCTTGCTTTCTTTAAGATACTTATTTGGTTAGTCTTTTCCTCCACTTCCTGTTTTTGTTGTCATTGTTGTTACTTCCATTTCTTTAAGTAACTTTCTCATTTCCTCTTTGTGGGTCTCTATCATCTTCATAAACTTGTTTTTAAGCTCCTTGTCTTTGCTTCATCTGCAATGGGATGTTCAGGTCATGCTGGTGCATAATTCCTAGATTCTTGCATTGTCATATTGGTCTTTCTGTTGTTGAATGTGTTCTTATACTGTCAACTTACCATCACTTCTTCCAGAGGGAGGAGGTGGGGTATCACTCTCTCCTCTCATGTCCCAGTGGGTGTAGGTGGCTCAGTACTTTGGTTTCAGCAACTCTAGATGGTCCCAACTCTTCTGAATTTCTTAAGCATAGGGTGTAGGTGGGGGGCAAGACTGTGATGAAGGCAGACTCCAGATGGTTCATTGTGCCAGTGTGGGTCCACTACACATGGAGTTGACCCAGCAAGTATATAATACTTTGAAAAAAATATATGATGAATCTTGGTTTCCAGAATCTACTATTGTAAAACCCGGCAATTTTCTCCATCTGGACACTAAGTCCGTGAAAGTGATTGAGTTATTCATTCCAGTGCAAGAGCACCCATCACTGGGCATGAACTAAGTGATTCAATAAGTAAGTTTTGTATCTGAACCCATGTATTTGAATGACAAATTTGAAGTAATGCTGGACAAAAACATCATGGATATAAATGGTGATATCTAGGACAAATTGAGGGCTGAAATCAATGAAGCCAAAACTAGGAAAGCAATATAAAGAATCAATTTAGCAAAGAGTTGGGTTTTCGAGAAAATCAACAAGATAGACATAACCTAATCCAAACTATTCAAAAGACAGTGAGTGAACATGGAAATTAACGAAATCAGAAATGAAAAGGGGGACATAACAATGGATACTGAGGAAATTCAGAGAATCAGTGGGTCATACTGTGAAAACATGTACTCCACTAAATTCAATAATTTATAGGACATGGGCAATTTTCTTGATAGATCACTATCCTAAATTAAATCAAGAAGAGATAAGCAATTTACATTGACCTATAATCCCTAATGAAATAGAAATAGTCATTAAAATCTACCCACCAAAAAATCCCAGTGCCAGATGGTTTCATTGCAGAATTCTACAAGAAATTCAACGAAAAGCTAATTCCAATTCTCCTCAATTTGTTCCACACAATGGAAGCAGAAGGGTTATTGTCAAACTCTTTTTATGATGCTACAATAACCTTGATACCTTAGCCACACAAAGACACAACTAAGGAAGAAAACTACAAAGCAATATCCCTCATGAACATGGATGCAAAAGTACTGGATGCAATACTGGCAAATCAAATTCAAAAACATATAAAAAAATCATCCACCATGATCAAGTAGGATTCATTCCTGGGATGCAGTAATGGTTCAACATATATAAATCCATCAAAGTAATCGACCATATATACAAACTAATAAAAAAACACATGACCACCTCACAAGATTCTGAAAAAGCCTGTGACAAATCCAATGTAACTTCATGATACAGATCTTGGAGTGATCAGGGATATCAGGAACATACATAAACACAATTAAACCAATATTCAGCAAAGCAACAGCCATCATAAAACTTAATGGACAGAAATTAAATGTGGTACTTCTAAAATTGGAAAAACACAAGGTGACTACTCTCTCCACATCCCTTTAATATTATATTTCAAGTTCTACCTAGAACCATGAGACAACAAAAGGAAATCAAGTGGATACAAATTGGTTAAAAAAAGTAAAATTTTCACTATTTGCAGATGATATGACACTTTATATAAGGGATCCAAAAGACTCTATCAGGGAACTACTACAGCTGATAAACACCTTTAGCAAGATGCAGGAAAAAAAAATCAGAAGCCCTAATATATACAGATGATGAATGTGTTGAGAAAGATATCAGAGAAACATTACCATTTACAATAGCTACAAACAACATTAAAAATCTTGGGGTAATTCTTAGCAAAAAAGTGCAAGACCTGTATAATAAGAACATTTTGTCTTTCCAGAAAGAAGTTAAGGAAGATACCAGAAAAAGGAAAGATCTCCCATAGTACTGGTTTGGTAAAATTAACATAGTAAAATGGCAATTCCCAAAACCAATGTACAGATTCAATGCTATCCACATCAAAATCCCAGCACAATTCATCACAGAATTAAAAACAAATAAAAAATCAACTTTAGATGAAAAAAACAAAAGACCCAGTTTAGCTAAAACATCCCTGTACAATAAGGGAACTTCCAGAGTTATCACCATCCATGACTTCAAGCTCTCTTATAGAAATATATTGGTTTTAGAACAAAAATATACAGGGAGACCAACTGAATCAAACTGAAAGCCCTGATATTAACCCACACATCTACAAACACCTTATTTTTAACAAAGAAGCTAAAATTATACAATGCAATAAAGAAAGCATCTTCCACAAATGGTCCTGGTTAAACTGGATTCTGGCATGTATAAGACTTCAGGTGGATCAATGTCTATTGCTATGCACAAAATTTAAATCAAAATTGATTACCGAATTCAACATTAATCGAGTCACAGTGAACCACTTAGAAGAGAATATGGGAAGCATCCTTGAATAAATTGGTACAGGTGACTGGTTTCTGAATAAATCACAACAAGCAAAGACACTGAGATCTACAATTAATAAAAAGGACCTCCTGGAACTGACTGTCTTTTGTAAGACAAAGGGCACATTCAACAATTCAAAATGCCAGCCCACAAAATGTGAAAAGATATTCAACAACCCCACATCTGACACAGGGCAGATGTACAAAATATGCAAGGAACTCAAGGAGCTAGTCAATAAGCACAAAATAATGCAAATAAGTGGGGTAGAGAACTAAACAGAGAATTATCAACAGAGAATCTAAAATGCCTGAAAGACAGTTAAGAAAATGTGGTACATTTACACAATGGAGTACTATTCAGCAGAAAAAAAAACAATGGAATCCTGAGATTTGCAGGCAAATGGGTGACACTAGAAGAAACCATCCTGAGTGAGGTAACACAGCCACAAAAAGAGAAACATGACATGTACTCTCTCATATATGGATTTTAGACATAGATCTGGGGAGTGCCAGCCTACAATCCCATGGCCAGAAGTCTGGGAAACAGAACCTTCATTCAGTGGCTGATGGAAGAAGACGCAGACTCCCACGGCTAAGCACTGATGATATGATAGTTTACATAAGTGACCCAAAAAACTCCACAAGGTTACTCCTAGAGCTGATAAACACCTTCAGCAATGTGGCAGGATACAAGGTAAACTCAAAAAAATCAGTGGCCCTATTATATACAGATGATGAAGTGACTGATAAAGAAATCAGAGAAACATCACCCTTTATAATAGCCAAAAACAGCATCAAATATCTGGGGATAATGTTAACCAAGGAAATTAAAGACCTGTATATCAAGAACTTTGTGTCTTTAAAGAAAGAAATCAAAGAAGATACCAGAAAATGGAAAGATCTCCCATGCTCTTGGATTGGTAGGATCAACATAATAAAAATGGCAATCTTGCCAAAAGCAGTCTACAGATTCAATGCAATCCCTATCAAAATTCCATCACAATTCTTCAAGGACCTGGAAAGAACATTAATCAACTTTATATGGAAAAACAAAAGGCCCAGGATAGCTAAAACATCCCTATACAATAAAGGAACTTCAGGAGGCATCACCATACCTGACTTCAAGCTCTATTACAGAGCTATAGTCCTGAAAACAGCTTGGTCATGGCAAAAAAATAGGTAGGTAGACCAATGGAACCGAATTGAAAGCTCTAATTTTAACCCACACACCTATGAACACTTGATTTTTGACAAAGAAGCTAAAACTGTACAATGGAAAAAAGAATGCATCTTCAACAAATGGTGCTGGCATAACTGGGTATTGGTATGCAGAAGACTACAGATAGATCCATGTTTATCGCCTTGTACAAAACTTAAGTCCAAATGGATCAAAGATCTCAACATAAATCCAGCCACACTGAAACTTTTAGAAGAGAATGTGGGAGATACTCTTCAACGAGTTGGTACAGGAGACCACTTCCCAAACATAACACCAGTGGCACAGGCACTGAGATAGACAATTAACAAAAGGGACCTTCTGAAACCAAAAAGCTTCTGTAAGGCAAAGGACACAGTCAAAAAGACAAAAAGGCAGGCCACAGAATGGGAAAAGATATTCACTAACGCTACATCAGACAGAGGGCTAATCTCCAAAATTTACAAAGAACTCAAGAAACAAGTCTCCAAAACACCAAAGGATACAATTAAAAGGTGGGGTACAGAGCTAAATAGAGAATTCTCAGTAGAGGAGGCTAAAATGGCCAAGAGACACTTAAGAAAGTGCTCAACTTCCTTAGCCATGAGGGAAATGCAAATCAAAACAACTCTGAGATACCATCTTACTCCTGTCAGAATGGCTAAAATCAAAAACACCGAAGACAATTTATGCTGGAAAGGATGTGGAGAGAGAGGAACACTCCTCCACTGCTGGTGGGAGTGCTGACTCATACAGCCTCTTTGGAAATCAGTATGGAGATTCCTCAGGAAAATGGGAATTAGTATACCACTAGACCCAGCAATTCCACTCTTAGGCATATATCCAAATGAGGCAAGTTCATACAACAAGGGCATCTGCTCCACTATGTTCATAGCAGCATTATTTGTAATAGCCAGAACCTGGAAGCAACCTAGATGCCCCTCAACTGAAGAGTGGATAGAGAAAATGTGGTACATTTACACAATGGAGTATTACTCAGCAGAAAAAAACAATGGAATCTTGAAATTCGCAGGGAAATGGATAGCACTGGAAGAAACCATCCTGAGTGAGGTAACCCAGTCGCAAAAAGACAAACATGGTATGTACTCACTCATATATGGATTTTAGACATGGATCAGGAGAGTGCCAGTCTGCACTTCCACTGATAGAGAGTCTGGGAAACAGGAAAGAACCTAAAAATATGCATATATGCATAGTACCCAAGACAAGAGGATGGAGACAAGATCCCCTGAACGGATGGGGAACACTGCGAGGGGTGGGGGGGGGAGTTGGACCTGGGAAGAAGAGAGGGGGTGAAGAGGAAGAGAGTTGGTCATGGGGGAACAGGAAGTTGAGGGGGTGGGGGTAGAAGAGGGTGAAGATGGAATCATAGGATCGAATACAGATCAGGCACCAGAGCGACCTCGAGTGATCTAAAGGGATAACATCAATTGGCAAGCTAAGCAGTAGTGGAGAGAACACCTCGAATGCCCATTCCTGATAATGAACTTGATGTCTATAACCATCCAGGAGCCTTCATCCTGTGACTGATGGAAGCAGTGGCAAACACACAATTAATCACTGAACTGAACCCAAAGAACCCAGTGACAGAGAGAGAGGAGTGATGAGCAAATTGGCAAAGAATGGGCTGGCAAAACCAGCAGAGACAGTTGATCTGAACAGGGGAGAGCTCTTGGACCCCAGACTGACAGTGGGGAGGCCAGCATGGGACTGATCTGGACCCCCCCAAATGTGAGTGTCAGCAAGAAGGCCTGGGCAACCTATGGGGCCCTGAGCTGTGGATCAGTGTCTATCCCTGGTATACAAACAGTCTTCGTGTGCCTATAGCACAAAGAGGGATGCTCTCTCAGCCTGGACTCTTAGGGGAGTGCCTGGACCCTACCCAGAGTAAAATGACAGAGTCTAGATATCCCCTATGTGGAAGGATTTGGCAATAGGGAGGGAGGGTGGGGGGGAAGGGGAGTGCGGGAGGAGGGGAGGGAGAGGGAACTGGGATTGACATGTAAAACAAGCTATTTAAAATTAAAATAAAAAATGATAAAATAAAAAAAGATTCAGGAGTTAAAGTAACTCAGGACTTGCCTTAAATTTGTTGAAGAGTTGCCATGGCAACTGCATTTTAGTGCATCACTGTTTACATCATACCAGTACTGAAAAACACTTTCGTGATCAGAAACAGGAAGTCCAGAAAAGTGAAAACTTACAGTCTTCATTTTTTTTATAAGAAACGGTGTTAAAATTGTGTGTTTGTGTGTATGTGTGTTCGTTTATAATGTGAAAAAGAGGTAGACAGCATTAATCATTCCTTTCTTGAGATATACATTTTTTTCTTTTCTTTTTCTTTTTATTAATATTTTTTTCCATTTTAAATTTAGATAAGAAACAAGGTTGCTTCACAAGTCAGTACGAGGTCCCTCTCCCTTTCCCTCCCCTCCTCCCATGCCCTCCCCCCATCTCCCCCCCGTTATCCCCTCATTCCCCCAGGGAGGGTGAGGCCCTCCATGGGGGTGTCCATAGTCTGTCATTTCATATAGGGCAGGGCCTAGACCCTTCCCCAAGAGTTCAGGGTGAGAGTGCACCTCACATTGTTCTATGGGAGTCCAGAGACCGTGTGTATACTTGGGATGGGTACTGATCTGCTGTCCAAGGCTCAATAGATTACCTAGGCCTCCTCATTGACACCCAGATTCAGGGGGTCTTGATCAGTCCCATTCTGGATTCCCAGGCTGATGCCTGGGATTCAAGAGTTAACCTTTGTCTGGTCAGCTGTTTCTGGGGGTTCAACCAGCCCAGTCTTAATCCCTTTGATCATCAGTCCTCCCTCTCTGATACTGGCTTTCTTGAGTTCAGCTCAGTACTTAACCAGCCAGTAAATGAAGTTACTGTTTCCCAGACTCTCTGGCCATAGGATTGTAGGCTGGCACTCCCCAGATCTATGACAGTGAGTTGAAGATTCCATGAATGCTTCTATTTGTGTTTGAAAATAATCATTACAGACTAGACATGGAAGTATGGTTAAGAGACTCTTTGTACAAACATATATTATTGTGCTTGCATCGGCAGCATATATACTAAAATTGGAATGATGCAAAACATACATTACATTATCTATAATTGAAGTTTGGGATGGTAATTAAGTGGTGTAATATCTAAATGAAGTAATAATGCCAAATAATATTACTGTATTGCAAAATATGGATTATATATCATTTAATAAAGTTGAGTGTGAACAAGGTATTCTCGATCCTAATTAGAGTAGCCTCTTCTAGTGATTTATAGACAGCACTCGCGCACACCCCCCATAAGACTGATTATAAAACATATGATATATAAAATGTATTGTATAAAATATAATATATATATATATAGTGTGTGTCAGACTGGTTAAGGTACAGAGAATAAGAAACTGTGGATTGCTCAGCCATGATGTATGTCACTTCTGATTCTACTGAGTCTCAGGGATCACTGTTAAATAGTGGACAGAAGGGTTGTAAAATCAGGACATAGAAGATGATTCCAATAAACAATGTGTTTAGACCACAACAGGGCAATTGTCCATATGAAATCACAGCGTTTGTGATAGCATGCAAAACATTTGAGCATGATCAAGCCAGGAAAACTCCAGGAGGGAAGGAAGAGGTGGTCACATTCATACAAATAAATGAAGAGCAACTGATGGCTCTAGAAGGAGAATCTGTTTTCTTAAAAGATCCAGCTGCTGAGGCTTATCTATCCATCAGTGCAAGTAAACCCATACAATATAGTGGCAGCACTGAGTGAATTCAGTATGTTGCAAAATACAAAAACAAAACACAAATAAACACATGAAGTTAGAAGGAAATGCTGGTGAGGGAGGAACTTAGGGATCAAGGAAAGATTGCGCTTGAAAAAATGTCTTTGTACACATATAAAAATTTACAGCCAATAAAACATTCAAAGTTTCATTCAATTTTCAAATTTTCATATTTGATATTATATTGTAAAATTAAGGTAATTCAGAGCAAATGTTCTTTTATTCTTCTAATGGGGGAATGTTTCTGCCTATGAGACCACGGGGCATTATAGCCAATCTGTGAGGTTTTAAATACTCAGCTTACCGAGACACACAGAGCTGAACTGGACTCATGGGCTCTACTTCTAACTTTAATTATGACTCACTGAATAAACTTGGAAAACTCACTTAACCTTCTGTGAACAAGTTACCTTGTTATAAAAGGAGAAAAACAGCATTTGACTCTCTTGGGTGTTATGTCCAATAAAATAAAAAAAATAAAAAAAAAAGAAAAAGAAAGCCAGTAACAGAGAGGGAGGACTGATGACCAAAGGGATTAAGACTGGGCTGGTTTAACCCCAGAAACAGCTGACCTGACAAGGGTTAACTCTTGCATCCTAGACTGATGCCTGGGAATCCAACATGGGACTGATCAAGACCCCCTGAATGTGGGTGTCAGTGAGGAGGCCTAGGTAATCTATTGAGCCTTGGGCAGTAGTTCAGTATTCATCCCAAGTATACACATGGACTTTGGACTCCCATCCAACAATGTGAAATGCACTCTCACCCTGAACTCTTCGGGGAGGGTCTAGGCCCTGCCCTGGATGAAAGGACAGACTATGGACACCCCCATGGAGGGCCTCACCCTCCCTAGGGAAATGAGGGGATAATGGGGGGATTGGGGGGGCGGGCACGGGCAGAGGGGAGGGAAAGGGAGAGGGACCTGGAACTGACTTGTGAAGCAACCTTTTTTCTAATCTAAATTTAAACTTAAAAATAAAATAATAAAAAAAGAAAGTGCACAACTTCCTTAGCCATTAGGGAAATGCAAATCAAAACAACTCTGAGCTACTATTTTCTTTCTGTCAGAATGTCTAAAAACAAAAACACCAATGACACTTTATGCTGGGTAGGATATGGAGGATGGGTAACATTCCTTCATTGCTGGTAGAAGTGCAAACTTGTTCAGCCACTTTGGATATCAGTATGCAGATTCCTTGGGAAAATGAGAATCAGTCTACCACAAAATCCAGCAATTCTACTCTTAGGCACATACTCAAAAGATGCACATTCTTACAACAAGGACATTTGTTCAATTATGTTCATAGCATCATCATTTGTAATGGCAGAATCTGGAAGCAACATAAGTGTCCCTCAACTGAAGAATGGAAAAAGAAAATATAGTACATTTACACAATTTAGTTACACTCAGCGGGGGAAAAATGGGAAATTTAAATTACCAGGCAAATGGATATATCTAGAAGAAACCATCCTGAGTGAGGTAAACCAGTCAAAAAAACGACAGAAATGGCATTTACTCACTCATATATGAATTTTAGCCATAGAGGAAAGGATTATCAGCCTACAATCCACACTGCCAGAGAACTAAGAGAGATATACATGGTCTGCAAGAGAAGGGAAAAAGGACAAGAGCTCCTAGCTAATTGTGAGCATTGGGGGAGGGGAGAGAGAGTTAGGAAAAAGAGTAGGGAAGAAGAGGGATGGAGAGGAGGACTTGAGTGAGCAGGAAGATTGATTCAGGGGAAGCATAGAGGAGAGCAAGAAAAGAGATACCATAATTGAGGAAGCCATTATATATTTGAAGAGACATATTGGCGCTAAGGAAATGTCCATAAACCTGCAAGGATGATCCCAACTAAAAATCTAAACAATAGTGGTGAAACTACCTTAAATGCCCTTACCCAATAATGAGATTGATGACTACCTTATATGCCATCCTATTCATTTAGATCTGCTGGAAGCAGAAAGCAGATACCCACTGAGCCAAATTCCATGAATCCATTTGCAGAGAGGGAGGAGTGATGAGCAAAGGGGTCATGGCCAGAATGGGAAACTCACAGAAACAGCTAACCTAAAGATGTAGGAGCTCATGGACCCTGGACTAGTAGCTAGGAAACAGCATCGGACCTGTCCAAACACTCTGAGGGAGGGCTTATGTCAGGAGTCCTGTGTAATCTATGGAGCCTCTGGTAGTGGATCAGTATTTATCCCTAGTACATGAACGGTCTTCGGGAGCACATTACACATAAAGGGATACTGTCTCAGCACAGACAACTGTGAGGGCATAGGCCCTGCTCCAAATGATATGGCAGACTTTGAAGTTCCCCCATGGAAGGTCACACCCTCCCTGGGGAGATGAAAGGGGATCAGATAGGGGATTGTTGGGGACAGGGGATGAGGAGAATGAGCGGGAACTGGGATTGACAAGTAAAACATTTTCTAATTTAAATAGAAAATGAAGATTTGTCAGAGACTTATACAAAAGTGTTTGCTCTCATTCCTGTAGAGGAAATTTAGAAAAAATGATGTCCTAAACATTTACTGATTGACTAATATTTCTGTGCATATCCTGACCCTAATCAGAGATGTTTCTTCTTTCGCTATGTACAAATATCACAAAGATATGAATATAGGCTATGGGCCTGATATGCTTTGTGGTATTATGACCTGATATTTCCTGCAGTGAAACGACTGTCATAAAAGCAGAGATATCTGTTACAAAAGGTGGTAGAAAGTTTCTAACACATTCACAGCTGCCGTATGAGTCTATAGTTACAATGTTTAACACTCTCAAATTTACTATCAAGCATAAAATTTCAGAGTCAAAAGTAGCAGACACAGGATCAGATCTTGACAGGCTCTAAAGTTACCAAACAGCAGACCCAGTAATGAAGAAATCTGGTGTGTTAGTTATTTTTAAGTGAGGCATGCAACACTTCACAGTCATTATAAATAAATAATTGCATGCAACAAAGCTTATGCAGCAAAGATGCTTTAGGAAGGAATGTGCAGAGAACAACAACAACAAATGACAATATACAACAGTTTCTGTGTGATAAAGGAAATTACAAATGAAAATGAAGATTAGAAGGTTTTGTCTCTGAGACTCTAAATGTTTGTTTTTCTCGAGACGGGGTTTCTCTGTATTGTTTTGGAGCCTGTCCTGGAACTCGCTCAGTAGATCTGCAAGCATTTTGCGTCCAGTTTTTTCAGAGTTCCAATACATACTCATGAAATATTTAGTTCTCTGTTCAAATATGAATATTGAAACTTTGACATAATTCACTTCATCATTTTTCCCAGTAGAATTCAGTTCCCAACATCATTATCACTACCCATCCTTTGTTCATATATTTTCTCTCTCTTAGTGAAAATTGATTTCATAATCATCCCCTTTTTTCCTGATAAGGAAGGAATTCATGAGAACAAGTATAGCCTGGCAAGGCCAGGTTACATGAGAAATTCTCTCTTTTCCTTATGTCAGTTCGTTTGGTATTATAGGTAATTTGATAATATTTGCTTAATGATCCTCAGAGTATATGTGAATGTTGATTTGTGAAACGTGTGTGTGTGTGTGTGTGTGTGTGTGTGTGTGTGTGTGAGTGTGTCTGGAATCTCAGCAGGTAAAAGTATGCAGAAGCTATCGTCTTAGTACCATGCAAAGTTGTATTAACAATGGCAGATTAACATAGTGTTTCTCACAGGGAAGGAATTTGCTAAACAGGGATTGAATTATGTCCGTTTAACTCAGTGCTATTGCTGACATTACCTATGATTCATGACCTGGGAATATATGGTGATACTAGTAGGCCATATTTGTAATAGCTACAATCTAGAAATATATCCCAGTTATTCATATTTCCAAGAAATCAAGTTTCTCTGACAGAGCCTTTAGCTAGACCCTGCAGATTATAGATATAAAAGAGAAACTAAATATGAGGGATAATTGTCAGAGAACTCATAATTGTTCCTCTTATGAATGCAGCAATTCTACATCTTTCCTATCTTTGATATTACACTTGCATTCACTAAGTTACCACACTTGACTACTGAATAAAACTTTAGGACCAAGAATGTTTTGGCTGTTTGTCTGGAATTCTTACATATATGAACAAAATCATTGCCAAGGAGTATCCTGTATTACAAACTTAAAATTCCATAAAATTGTGTTCCATCATTATCCTTCTCAAAATAACTTTTTAAACTATTTCTATTACTACAGAGCTCTTAAAGTCATCACCACAAACTACTAATATTGCTGTTATTCCTCATCATACTCATCATGCCATTTTCATGTGAAAACCTCAGTTAACTACTGAAATTATCAAGGTAATCCTGATGATTTAACCAACTCTTCAAATCTGAAAATTTAGCATCTTTAACCCATCGTAGGGAATTGCTGCCTTGGTTCCCAAAGACATGTCAGAATTTTTCAAACTGTTTTGAGTAATGCATACAAATCGCAAGCAGGGATACCAGAGCAGTAGAATACTGGTAACAGGAAGGAGAGAGTCACCATCAGAGATATGCGATGTAGCTACCAAGGGAGCAAAATTGCAGGGCATCACTAGTAAGCCAAGATAAAGTGGTGATACACAGTTTAATAGAAATGGCTTAATCATTTATGAGACAGCTAACCTAGGGAGTCTGCCTGGGAATCCAGCATGGGACTGATCAAGACCCCCTGAATTAGGGTTTCAGTGTGAAGGCCTAGGTAATTTATTGAGCCTTGGGCAGCAGATCAGTACTCATCCCGAGTATACACACAGACTTTGGACTCCCATCCAACAATGTGAGGTGCACTCTCATCCTGAACTCTTGGGGAAGGGTCTAGGCCCTGCCCTATATGAAATGACAGACTATGGACACCCCCATGGAGGGCCTCACCCTCCCTGGGGAAATAAGGGGATAATGGGGAGGGTTGGGGGGGAGGGTACGGGAGGAGGGGAGGGAAAGGGAGAGGGACCTGGAACTGACTTGTGAAGCAACCATGTTTCTTATCTAAATTTAAACTGAACAGTAAATTAAAAAAGAAACAGTCAGATATTAAAAAAAAGAGACAGCTAACCTAAAGAAGCTTGTTTGTAATTTAAATTTAAAAAGTAAACAAACAAACAGAGAGAGATACAATAACAAACCTGACCTATTGGTCAATCAGTGTATAATTAATATAAAATTACCTGTGTGTTTATTTGTTATTAGGAAGCTGAAAGACCAGTTGGGATAGAAATCTCCATCTACCAGAAACTTCCATTTAAAATAAATTTAATAAGAAGTAGTATTTATTTTGACATTTAATAGAGTAGACACGGAATTGAAGGTAGAAGGAGAAAGAAGAGTGAATATACTTTTCATGTATGTATTTCTCAGCATCGTTCAAAAATACTTTTATGTGTACTTGTGTGTACGCACGCACGCATGCACACACATACACCCACCCCCCCACACACACACATGCACACATACGCACATGTACTTATACATACACATTTTATGTTCGGTTTTCATTATAAAACTGCCCAGAAGTCACATGTGTCTGTACTGAAAAGTTGACATAAATTTCTGAGGGATTCAGAAAATTGGTGGAAAATTACATATTGACAAATTTTTCCAGTCTCACCTTTCCTACCATGTGAGAATTTCAGATTGTATGGTAGCAGACACAAGAGAAGACTATCACAGTAGCCAGAAATAGAAAAATAGCAGATCCAAGAACAACAAAATCTGGTTTCTTAATTATTTTCATGGGAGGCATGTGAAAGTTCAAAATCCCTGTAAGTAAATTGTTTAACAGAATTGTCATGCCTGGCCTAATATCAAGGAAAGGAATGGCTTCACAAGGAGCAAAAAAAATCACAAGAAATTCTATATGCCAAAAAGCAGGGACAATGCAAACCTAGATTAGGAATTTAAACTCTGAGACTCTAATGGAAACAGGATGATTTAAAAGCAAGTTTCATTTGCCGTTTTTTATGGTCCCCCCCATATCTTATAGTGAAAGGTGGGGTAGCATCTGCACAAATATTACTGCTCAAATTTTTCAGTGACCTAATGGTCCCTGTAGAAATCTGAGAATGTCATTAGCATTCCTCTATTTGATATTCCAGGAAGAGAAAGAGCAGCACTCCCATAGACTTTGTCAGATACGAAAGCCTGAAGTTTATTAACTTCTTTGCAGGTAACTCAGTACTTCAAGACTGAGAAAAATATGTCACCTCTGAAAGGGGATGCAGTAGTTTCAGAAGCAGGGTCCTACTTTATTCACAGGAGACAAGAGCAGGGGACTCAGAACTGTAATCTTTGGAATCAAACAATTACTGTTTGCTATGTTCCACAGCTCTGTCTCATGGAGGTATCAGGAGCACTCTGCATTGTCTGGTTCAATATGCAGAGAGATTTTGGCTACACCCAGGATCAACTGATCCCTTGAATATACCAGAGTCTAATTGTTCAGAAGCCACATTGCTGACACTTTTTTAGCATTCCTTGACAGTGATTGAAGGAATGTGTGCATTCAAATTGAACATGGCATAAGGGAAAATAAGAAGAGTGATCTCAATTCCACCAAGAGAGGCAAATCCTAAGGTAATCATGGAGACCTCCATCAGAACTGCTGATTGATTTCACCTCTTCCTCCATCTAAACGTGTGCTGCAGGAGAAGCAGCAAAATTGAAAGTGCACCACAGGAAAAAACAAGGTAAAGATTTCTAAGGTGATTGTAATTCTGGGGTGCCAAATGCAGCTTCCTGCTGATAGTTTCCCATATGCCATGTCAGATTTCCTTATGACAATGATTAAAATCTTCATTATATCATTTCAATATATTTATAGATTGCTTTGTTTCTGCTATATGATTGCATGAAAGCCTGAAATAAGGTTCTTGTTTTATATATAGAAATCCTACTTTCAATTCTGCTGTGAACATATGCAATTTGCTTATGAAATCTAACAGTGTCATTATTAACTAAGAATATGAGATAATTTTTAAAGAAATATTCATAGTACATGTATGATTTCAACAATTTTGAATGTTTATGTACTTCTATGTTGTGTGTGACTGCACACATGTCCTCAGTCATTCACATTCATTTTAGATTCAGAATTCTAATAAATACTCATGTAATATTGTGCATGGTGTTAAAATCTTAATCTTAAATTTCAAAGAATTCCTGCCACTTCCTTCAGTGGAAATTAGCTGCCATCATTGTCACTACTATGTCTTTACTTCAAAAAATTACCCCCTTTTTAGTAACACCTGAGTTCATGGAAATCCCCAGAGATTCTTTGTTATGAGGGAATCTATTAGAAAAATCTGCAAGCTTCACTGTCAGAGAAAGTATGTCTTTCTCTTTTCTCAAATCCCTCATTATTACATTAAGGCAATTATTACTATAAGGAAATCTGATCCCATTTGCTTAATGATCATTCTTCACAATATAGTAGTATATCTTCTGTGTTTTCCACTGTAACTCTTACAGATGCAATCTCAGATTATTTAACTGTACTTAATTTATCATCATATAGTGGTAACATGCAATGGTTTATTAAAAACTGAAGATTGACATTGTGTTCTCACAGGTAACGAATTTGCCAAACATGGATAGCAGCTGGTCACTATTGCTTTGGGATATCCCTGACATTATCTATGATACATATCTTGGGACAGCATGGTGATTGGAGTATGCAACAAATTTAATATATGTCTTCCAAAACAGATGCCAGTTATTCATATTTACAAACAATCAAGTTTCTGACAGAAGCTTCAACTAAGCTATGCAGACTATATCAAAAAAGGCCAACTATGACATAAAGGATCTTAGTTTCAGAACACACAGCTATTCCCCTTACATTAAAAAAAAAACTAGTCTACTCCTTTTGAATCTCTGCTACTATACTTGCCTTGACACAGTTTCAACATTTGCTTTCAGACTGCTCAACTAACACATTAGGATCCATCAATGTTTCTGATGTTTTTTTTTAATAATTCTCACCGATATGGAGGCCTAGGTAATCTACTGAGCCTTGGGCAGTAGATCAGTATACATCCCAAGTATACACATGGACTTTGGACTCCCATCCAACAATGTGAGATGAACTTTTACCCTGAACTCTTGGGGGAGGGTCTAGGCCCTGCCCTGGATAAAATGACAGACTATGGACACCCCATGAAGAGCCTCACCCTCCCTGTGGAAATGAGGGGATAATGAGGGAGTTGAGAGGAGGGCATGGGAGGAGGGTAGGAAAAGGGAGAGGGACCTGGAACTGACTTGTGAACCAACCATGTTTCTAATCTAAATTTAAACATAAAAATAAAAAATAATAATAATAGAAAGATTTCTTAACACAAAAAATGATAATTTTCACCAATATGGAACAAGGAAACCCCAAGAAGTCTCTTGTACATATAGCCTCAAAATTCCATAAAATTATGTGCTGTAATCATTTTTCTTGAAAATAAGATTCTTTTTATTTATTTTTAAAACTACTAAACTCTTAGAGATATCCCCCTGAGCTATTAAGAGAACAATGATTTCCACTCATAATTGGTATGTTCTTTTCCTGTCAAAACCTCAGCTTGCAGAACTAAAATGTAATTAGGTAAACTTGATGATGCAACATCTTCTTCAAATGTAAAACTTAACAATATTTGTCCGTTCATAGGGTATTACTGCCCTGGTTCCCAAAGACATGCCTGAATTTTTGATTTTGACTCTTTTGAGAAATGCAGACAAATTATTTCCAATTTAGTACCCAAGCTCAATACTCATGCCTAGAGGTATAGTAGACATGGATTGCGACCTTAGTTAACAATATCTTCGCATGTTTATTATTTTTAAACGTGTCGTAAATATTTATCCAAATATCTATAGACAGCTTTATTGGAATTATAGAAAAAAATCATTTCACAGAACTGTTTAAATGTTTGTAACTGCACAAATTGATAAGGACTTAAAATGTGTTTTCTGGGACTCCCTTATCAATCCATGCAACATAGAATTGTTTCTAGAGTCAGAAAATACCGCAAACAATTTTCAGACACAGTTTATTAGTCTAAAGAATAGGATTCCTCCTGTGGAGAGACTGTCTTCTAAGAGGGACAGGGAAGTTATAGGCACACGTTTTAGAAAACATCAACACCTCCACCACCTCCTCAAACAGCAACAACAACCTCAGAAAAATTGAAAACAAACAAAAAATCAGAAAAACATTTTAGGATGATAATGCAAATTGTCATACAGTACAGATTGAAAACACTATGGACTTCCTACACTTAGCAGAAAAGTTAAGGAAAAGACGGTGGGCGTTAAGAAAGGAAGGACCAGTTTTTACTGGACAATAACTTTGTTAGACCATTCAAATCAGAACATCAATGCGAAAAGTGGTTACACATAATCACCACAATGTACACAGTGTGGGTTAAGAATGATTAAATATGTGTAAGTATGAATAAGTCAATTTAATAAGAAGTGGAATTTATCTGAGCATTTAATAAAGCAGACATTGAATTGTAGGAGACAGCAAAAATAATAGTGAAATTATATATAGTGTGCATGTATGAAATTCTCAACTTCTTCAAAGTTGCCTACACTTGGATAAATACATATATGTAAATATATTCATATGAAATTAAATAGTATGAATAAAAGTATATTTGTAGAGATTTTCTGAAAATTGTACATCTTGTACCATGAAGGTGTGTCACAGTTTTCTTTCTCAGGTTCCATTAATGAGTTATTTTATTTGTGTCTTGTCCAAGGGAAAATTTATAATACCGTACTGAAGAATCATAGACATGTACAGACCATGGTTGCAACTCCCAATATGATGGTGTGAAGCTCTTTTGGAAGTTCCTACACACTCATATCATCATAGAAGAGCTATATACAAGGTTTCTATTTAGAAGCTTCCCCGGGACTTAATACATATTATAGGACTGAAAATTTGTCTGCATTTTATTTGAGCAGGAACAAAAAAAACATGACACTCATGAGTTACATGCCGTAAAACAGCAGCTATATTGCAGACTTCAGACCTATTGCTGCCATAGTGTCCATGCATAACAGAAGTGACTTACTAATTGTATGCAGTATGATTAAGTCTATGACACGAATAAATTCTCCTACTGAAAAAAGTGGTCAAGATTCTGAGACTGGAATTGACTGAGAACTAAAAAATATATTCTCATCTGAGATAGTTCTTTTTGCATTAATTGGAAAATAACACAGTTATGTGGGAAGGCTCTTTGTGTAGAACCTAAGAGTCTTTTGGGTGTTAGGTTCTGTTGTATCATGTGTTCATCATAGGCTGCCCCTAAGCCTCCTGCCTCTGTACTGTAAAAGAAGCAGAAAGAGTCTAACATATTTAGCTGCTGGACAATTCCATACTGACAGTGTTTCCCAGTCTCACCTTTGCTCTCAGGCATAGAAATTCAGAGTGTGAGGTAGAAGACACAAGATAAGTTCTACATAGGTTCCAAACTAAACAACAACAACAACAAAACAGGAATAGGGAAACCATGATGTGGTGTGATTATTAATTCCAAGGGAAGCCTGCAATATGTCACTGTCTCATTATATAAACAAAATATATATTTCCCTAAGAATAGTCATCCCAAGACTTATGCCAATGAAAGTATTGGGTAGACAAGGCACAAAACACATACAGGGCTTTCTACGTTCTGTGTTGGTGGTGCACACCTTTTTCCATGGACTAGGAAGGAACAAGCATGCGGATCTCTCTGAGTCTATAAGTTCCAGGCCAGCATGGTGTGTAAATGAAACTTCCAGCCAGAGTTTTCACACAGAGAAACCCTGTTATCAGAAAAAAATAGCATCTGTATACCAAAACTATATGACAATGCAAAGCAACACTAGGACTCACAGCTGTAATCTTTTTAATCAAACAGTCCCTAACTGGTATTTTGCATGGGTTGGGTCTCCTGGAGGTGTTAGGAGCAGTCTGCCTTGTCTGTGCCAATGTGAAGTCGGGCCTTGGTTATACGCAGGACCAAAGAGCCTGACTAGTACTGACAGTTCTATTAGAACTCCTTGCCTCTGATTGAAGGACTGTGTGCATTAAAATTGAGCATGGTATAAGAACCAATATGGAAACTTATCTCAGTCTAGTAATGGAAGCAAATACTGTGGTAATATTGGAGATCTCCTGCAGAACTCTTGATTCATTTTTCCTTTCCACCTATACGTGTGATGATACAGAAGCAGCAAAATTGAAAAGGAATGACAACAAATAACAATTTACCCCAGTCACTGACTTGAAATATAAAAAGAGAAATCACCTGCTGCTGGTTGCTGGTCATTCTTGGCTGCCAATTGTCACTTCCTTCTGACAGGGTCTGATATGTCGTGTCTGATTAATCTAAGGCTACGTTTAAATTACTCAATATATATAAATTTTTCCAATATGTATATATACATATATAAATGAATGCCTGAAATAATTTTGTAATAGTAATATTATTTTCAACCCTACTGCGAATATATGAAATTTGATTATGGCATGTAACATTGTCAAGACAATTAGGCAATGATTGGAAATATATATTCATAGTATATAAATGCCTTCAACAATTTTGCAATTTTGTATGCTTTTTTGTTTAGTTGCACACATGTCTACAAGCATTTGCATTCACAATTTTTACAAATACTCATGAATTATTTTTACATTATTAGAATCTGTATATTGTAGTTTTGAAAGAATTCATTTCCATCACTGGAATTTTGCTCCCATAATCATTACTATTCCATACTTAGTTCATAGAATTACTCATTTTTAATCACATCTGAATTCAGGGAAATCACCTATCTTCCTGTGACATGGGGGAATGTATTAGGAACATCCACAGAATCTCAGCACAATTGTACTTAGGAAATTCAGTCTTCCCTTTTCATCCCTTCATTAAGTATTATATGCCAACCTAATAATATTTGCTTAGTTGTCCTTCTTCAGAATATAGTGGAATGTTCACTTTGTTTTATAGTGAAATTCTTATGTATGAAATCTCAGGTTATAAAAAAAGTGGTAAATTTGCCATCATATTGTAGTACATGACAAATTTTTTAACAATGATAGATTGTCACAGTGTTTCTCACTGCTAAGGCATTTGCCTAACATGGTCTTTATCTGGCGAGTATCACTCAGTGATATTATTGATCCTCCCTCTAATTCATGTCCTGGGATTACATGGTGATATAAATATTCAATATTTATAATATACATAAAAAGAGATCCTAGTTATTCTCATCTTCTATAGTTCATGTTTCTGAAGAAAAATAAAGGCAAAATGCAACAAAGTAAATATTTTTCAGAAAACATGATGCTAATACCCTTATGTATGCAACTGTTCTACTTCTTTCCAGTCTCTGATATTATACTTGCATTCACTAAATTTCAACATTTGTTTTCTTACTGCTGAATTAATACCTTAGGGTCCATAAAGTGTTTCTGCTGTTTGTCTGGAATCCTCACAGATATAGAACAAGAAGAATACCAACGGGTCTCCTGCATATAAAAACTGCAAGATTCCATAAAATTATTTTCTATACTAATTTTTCTTAAAAATAATGTTCTTTCAACTATTCCTAAAACTACTAAGCTCTTATAGGTATCCTGCTGATCTAAATATAACTTTTTTCTACTCTTAATCTTCATGCAGTGTACATGTAAAGACATCAGCTAACAGAACTAAAAACACCCAAGACAAACTTGATGATATAACAGCCTCTTCAAATGTAAGAATTTAAAAATTTAACCCATCATTGGTAATTCCTTATTTGCCTGAATGTTTTCATCCTGTTTTATGTAGTGCAGATAATCTCATTTAAAGAAAGACAAATTATTAACAATCTAGTAGCTTACCTCTATATACAAGGCTAGGGATATATTGAACATGGAAAGAGACATTAATCAGCAATATCTCAGAAGACATAATTTTTAATTGATTTCTAAATGTTTATCCTGGTATCAAAAGGCAGCTTTAGATGTAACTATCAGAAAAGAACCATCATTTTCATCACTATTAGAAAAGTCCACAACTGTACAAATTGATAAGAACATACAGTGTTGTTTGTAGGGAACCCTGATTAATCCAGAAAACTCACCATTATTTCTAGATTTCAGAAAATATTGCATGCAATATTCAGGCACTGTTTATGATATTTGGGAATAGATTATATCCTGTGGATAATGTGTCTTATAAGAAAGATAGGGAAGTTAAAAACACAAACATGAACACCAACAAAAAAACCCCAACAAATCAAAACCAGAAAAAGAACCAAAAACTAGCAGAGAATGATGACACAAATTGTCATGCCAGAACATATTGGAACCTGAATCAACTTCAAAACTTATCAGAAAAGTCAAGTAAAATGATGCATGCTAAGATATGGACAACCAGGTTTTAATGGACAATAACTTTGCTAGGCACAGAAATTCAGGATGTGAATTAGGAGACACAAATGAGATCTATCTTGGTCCTAAACACACACAAGTACAGGGACCACAAAACAACAATATCCAGTGTGTTAATTGCTTTCAATGGAAGGATGTAATACCTCATGGTCACTATAAATAAATGAGATGTTTCCAATATTGACCACTCCTTGCATGAAGTCAAACAAAGTAATGAGGAGAGGAACAAAAAAATGTATAAGCGTTTCTATATGCCAGAATTGAATGACAATGCCAACTAAGATTAGGAAGGTGAACCCCTGAGAGTCTAAAGACAACAAGATGATGAAATGAAACTGTGGTGATACATTATTCATGATTTATTACAGTTTTACTGAGGACTCAGACTACAAAGTCAGTCACAGGCCTTAGCAGGCAGGCACATACCTTTAATCCCAGCAGCCAGAAACTAGGAGGTGCACACCTTTAATCCTAGGACTGAGCATTAAGAGGTTAGTTGGATCACTTTGAATCCAAGGCCACCCAGTTCTACAGGAGAGTAAATCAGTCTAAAAGAGAATTATAACTCACACCTTTAATACCAACTTAGGGAGTATATAAGACAGAGGCAAAGTCTGAGTAGAGGCATTAATTCACTAGATACACTGAGGAGAGGCAGTAGTTTGAGGCTTGGTAAAGAGCTCATAATTGGATCAGTTTTTTTCAGCCTCAGCTAGAGGTGAGTCCTAGTGGCTGGCTGCTTTGCACTGCTGATCTTCATTTTGAAACTAAAGCACCATTGTCTGGGTCAATTATTTTTCATGTTACAAGAAAATTTCATATGCTACCTTTTATTGTTTACCCAGAGCCTCTAGTGAATGGCAGGGTTGTGTCTGCAAATGTAAATGCTCCGTATTTCCAGTGACTAAAAATCTGACAATAACATGGCCATTCCCACGGTGGATCTCCCAGGGATTGGAAAAAAATGATCCCCCTTTTCTCTATCAGATACTAAAGGCTGAAGTGAAATAACTTCATTGCAGATAATGCAGCACTGAGACAAGGACAGCTATCTTACATGATAAGCTGTGGCATCAGATGCAGGGTCGAACTTGCTTCACAAGAGACAGGAGCAGGGGAGTCAGAGTTGTAATCTTTGGATTCAGACAATCCCTGCCTTTTCTGATTCTCATTGGCTCTGACTCCTGTAGGTGTTATGAGCAGTCTGCCGTCTCTGGGTCAGTGTACATTTGGCTTCAGTTATACCCAGAGTTAACCTAGTCTTGGAGCACAGACAGAGCCTGCCTGTTCAGAAGTCACACTAATGATGTTTTTATTAGCACTCCTTGCCTCTGATTGAATGACTGTGAGCATTTAAACTGTGCAGGAAATAAGAACCAATAAGAAACGTGGTCTCAGTTCCAGCACTGGAAGCAAAACCTGTGGTAACTTGGAGATCCCAATCAGAACTGTTTATTCATGTCTGCCTTCCACCTAAATGTGCGCTGCTGCAGAAGCAGCAATATTGAAAACACATTCTCATAGAACCATAATTGTGTCTGGGCTCCAACTCCAATTATCAAAAGAATAGAACAGATCATAGCAATTGGGTGTCATCATATATCCTGATGCTAGGGATGACTTTCTGGCTCTCTACAAGAAATCTTGCCTTTCTGCCTGCTGCTGCCTGACTGGGATTCTCGGCTGTCATTTTCAGTATCCTTCTGACTGTCTGAAAAGCCATTTAGGATTCCTGTAATGCCAAGATGAAATTATTCAATATACAATCAATGCCCAAAATAAGACTTGTTTTGCAAATAGACGTGTTACTTTCAGCCAGTTGTGAACATATAATTGAATGTCCTGCACTACACTTTATGTACACCCATGCATTGGCTGACAGATAGGGTATCATCTGCAATTGTTAGGGTTTGTTATTTTCAGATACTCTTAGTATTGCTATGGAAAACAGACAACGATATAGCAATTTCCATCATAGATCTCCCAGGTGACAGAAAGGAGCCTGTCTCCATGAGTGTCTATAAGTTACTAAGTCTTAAATGAAATATTTTCCTTGCAGGTGATGCAGCTCTTAGAGACAGACCAGGGAAATGCCATCTTAAAGGAGAAGTAGTAGTTTCAGTAGCAGGATGCTGCTTCCCGCACAGGAGACAGGAACAGATGACAGGGAGCTGTAATGCTGGGAATCAAAGAATCCCTGCCTTGGCTGATTCCCACAGGCTCTGACTCCTGTAGATGTCAGGAGCAGTCTGCCTTGTCGGCGTTAGTGTACAGTCAGGCTCGGGTTATACCCAGGAGCTACTGAGTCCTGGAGTATAGCCCGAGCCTGACTGGTAAGAAGCCACACTGTGGACGCTTTTATTAGCACTCCTTGCATCTGATTGAAGGACTGGGTGCATTCATATTGAGTACAGAATATGAACCAATAAGGAAAGTGATCTCAAATCCACCAATGGAGGCAAATGCTGTAATGGTCATGGAGACCTCCATCAGAACTGCTGATTCATTCCTCTCTCCTAACTAAATGTGTGCTGCTGCAGATACAGTGAAAACAATAGTGCAGAAAAGGAAGAAAACATGTAATTTACACTGTACTCTGACTCCAAATATAAATTGACAAAACCAGCTGCCGGTGGTATGTATGAGGTGGTCATAAATCTAACTCCTTGGGACTATATTCTGGCTATCTTCATGAAAGCTTCCTTTCTCCGTGTAGCTGGCTTGTTGTGATTTTTGGCTGCCAGTTTCAGCTTGCTGCTGATGTTTTCTCTTATGTCAAGTCATATACTCCTAGAGGCACTAATTTGAGCAATCTGAAACAGGTCAGTAAAATAATTATCCCTCATAAGCTATTCTTCATACTGGGTGCTCAAAGGGTACATACAAGCAATATTTTCTTTGTTACTGTCAGATATTGACTCCCCAATAAATCTCTCTTATTTATAATGCAGGATATAAGACTTAGCCAGGTTTCACAGATATTCAGGCTGAAACAGTGGCTATAGATACTGCATCATGATTGCAGCACAACAAACAGGAATGTCTGACTCAGATCTGGAGTATGGGAAAGCCCCCCAAAATTACTACACCCATTAGGCTTCTATACCTCTGTGTCCTGAAGGACTCAGGAGCGGTTTTCTTTCTCTTTAGTCGTTTACAGCCAGGCTTTGGCTAAATCCAGCTAAGAGCTGGACTTTAGCCAGGAGCCTGGCTGGCAAAATACTTGAATACTAACATTTTTATTAGATCTGTTTTCCTCTTATTGGAGGAAGGCATGCATTAAAATAGAAAAATATATGAAGAACCAATGAGGAGAGAGATCTCAAACCTAGGAATTGAAAAATATGACTGCATTTAACTTGGAGATCTCCCTCACAAATGCTGATTCATATAGCTTTCCCTCCTCCCTCTGTGTTATTAAAGAAACAGGGAAATTGAAACGGAGAAACAGGGTCAGATGTAATTCACCTTGTTCTCGGATTCCTGATAACAGGAAGCCAAACTGTCCAGTGGTATCTTTGGTCCTCAGAATGAATTTGACTCTTTAGTCAGATAATTCCAAGATATCTACAAGTAATCCTCCAGTTCTCTCTGCACATTTCTGATTTTAACACTGTGCTGCCACGTGCAGTTTGCTGCTGAATCTTTATGATATATTAGGTATAAACTTAGTGTTTGATGGCTTGGGCTTTTAAGTGGCTAGCTCTGTCTGAATTATTCAGTCATCTCTATTAATCTAAGTATTTCCACGGGTCTTACACTACCAGAGGAAGAGTGCAAACCTATTGCTCCTCTCACTTCCTACATGATAATTGACACTCTGCCTATACTTCCCAGAATACTCATTTTCTCCTACTTCCACATATCATCCTGCCACAGTGACTTATTCATCAACCAAAAAGAGAAAAAATATATGCAGAATACATCCCCATCAGTACCTATTGTTTTTATGTCTTTAACAAGGATTGATTTCATTAAAGCAACTCTCTGCATGTAAGTATGGAACCATAAATTGCAACATGAGTAGCCTATCATGGTAAGCATCCCTGAAAATAATCCAGGTATTCTCATAAATTATTTAAATACCAATATTTAATCTGATGAGAGTTGGACTTCATGAATCCTGACCTTAGGCATACTGGGATTTGTGATATTGGGATATTGTACAAGAATAATGCATGTAAATCCAGCTTTAGGGAATTCATGAATGCAACTATGCATTAATATCCATCAAATACTGGTTTGGTGCAGATGTATATTAAAATTTGCTGATTAGAGAGAGATTTTCATATCGGACTAGAATTTGCCTGTCTAGTATAGCTGGCCAGTAATATGCAGAGAAATTTCTGTTACTTCAACACTATCATATACTATAATTGTATAATAACATTTAAACCTGTTTTTGAATATATGTAATATAAAAATAAATCCCAGATTTATGCATTTCCAAATGATCATGTTGCTGACTGATCTGGCTACATGGCTATGCACAGTATAACCCTGAAAACAAAGAAATAACATAATTTATATAACTCAAAATCCACACAGCAAACACTTTATAAATCATTGTATTATTATCCCTCCCTAGTTTTGATAGTGTCCTCTGTGTTCCTCCAGTTTTAAATTCTAATTTTTGAATACTGGATGTAAATGTCAGGAAATGAGCAAGTGCCTGGGTATTCCTCTGTCATTCTTGCACATATAATGCAATGGGAGCTGCATAGATGAAACTCCTGTATATTTCATTTCAACACAGAAATGAGTTAATATTAAGATAATGTAATTACAGTACTCACTTTTGAAAAAAATAGATTATAAAATTACCTGTAGTAATCTTTGTATTTTCTTAAGCCACTAAGGAAATTACATATAAAAAGAAATCTTTGCATATATTTTAGTGTTATTTAACTGGGAATTTGCCTTTGAGTAATTACAACTAGTAGACAGATTAAAAACAAATGAGCATTGATATGGTTCCCTTTATCAGTTTTTATTTATCTCATGGAAATAAATATAACCATTACTCTTTGAAATTTTATTTCTGTGCTTAATAGTAGGCACAGCATGACAGAATGGTAGGCACGGCATGACTAACAAAAAGGGGCCTTCAGAGGAAGTTTTTTTTAAAAAAACATGTTGTTAGTATAATAGTTGGAGGATATAAAGTTCAAATTTTCGATGCTGCTATATTCTGTGTTCAAAGGGCACATGGTATATTTTGTTCTAAAAATATTGTTTTCTCAATAAACTTAGCTCAGCATCTTACTCTGCACAGAAAATCTGTAATTGATTCAGTGACAACTTTTAGGCCACAGGCACCTGCCATCCTTATATTCAGTATCAAATGTGATACAGTCATTTCTTTAAGCTCTTGATTGTACACAGCAAAATTAACATGTTGGTAGGCTCTGAAATGCATACGGTACATTAAAAAACTGATGATGTTTATTGAGGCAGTGCTAGCTTATGTCCAAGCCTGTACACTCAAATTAGCATTACCTGGACAGGTTCTACTACCACATTAATGTTACTGTTCTTCAGTTTCTAGGCCTGAGTTATCAAGGATGAATTAACTTAATAAATTGACTACTTAAGGAACAAATACAGATATTTTAGACTAAAAATACGTAATTAATAATGTTTCCCAAATAATTCCTTGAGTCAGCTTTAATCATAAAGTTTGTCAAACAGATGTCAAGGAAGGAAAATTATGTCTCCAATGGCATACAAATAAAATATAATTAAAATATGAAAATGGTCTTTATAAAAATGTCAATCACAAGTTTTGTGCAAGAATGTAGTCTAGTACCTAGTGATATTTAAGAGTCTCTGTCAGGGTTACTGCACTGCTAGTCTACCCAAAGCAATTTATTAAATATCTAATCTGATTTTTTTAAGAAAAATTAAAATGGAATCCAATATGGGATGTCAAATGGCATATATTTATATCCTGCAGAAACATGTTCATGCTTGTGAAAAAAAATTCATACATTGTACCTAATTATAGACATCTGGGCATACAGTGAAGCTCATTTATAAAAATAAATAAAAACAATTAAAAAGAATGTGGAGATAATGTGGAGCTTTTGTGTTTGTTTCATCAGAAAGATAATGTGAAGCAATCTATAACTCAGAGACAAGGGATTTGAAAAGATCTCACAAGTAAGGTTAAGTGAGATGGCAATGACTTAGCATGGTCTGAGTTTATGTTTAGAGCATGAATTAGAATAGCATCAGCAAAATAAAGAAAAGGAATAACCATAATATATAGAAAGATAGTTCAATAAATGGAACAACATATTTTCATATAGAACAAATTGCGATGACCACACCACAAGCAACTCTGAGATCTCAGGAAAAGAAAGACCAGATGTCCAGTTGTTTGTTCTAAGAAGTGTTTTATTTTGCAAGTGCTAAGAGGTCTCTCCCTTGTAGGAGGGAACAGTCTCATATATAGTCTTACAACACAGTAGAAAAACCCCAGGTGGAAGAGAGCGTGTTTTCCTCGCGCTAGATGTTGATGTCAGTGGGCAATGCAGGGGCAATAAGACAGGCCTAGAAAACAGAATGCACCTGTGGCTATCAGCTGACAAACAACTCAGAGACCCTGTGGGGGCTAAGCCCCAACAACAAATATATAGAATCTATTGTCCAGAATATGTAGTGGAGAATTGCCTTAAATATTCAGGCAATTTTCAAAATCCATTTCTCCAAAGCAGCTATAATATTATGAACAAAACATGAAGGTTTTAATAATTTTATTCTTAGTAACATAAAAAATGACAAAGAACCCAAGAGAGACTTTAAAAATTCACAGGAACACTTTAAATGAAATGAGACACTGTATTTTGTATGCAATTGGAAATGTGTTTTGCTGCATTCTTGTGGTATGTGAATGATTTTTACAGTAGCTGAGAATATGTGGCTAAATTAAAGACACTACAAACAGGCTAGAAACAAGACATGCCACTTGCTTTTGGGAAACTTTGGACAAAAATTGGGAAAATATAGCATAAACTACCTTATTCAGGTATTTGACAGAAGAGATTTGTAGAATATTGCAAATCTGACTTGCAAACTTAATCCTCATGCAAAGACTGCACTGACATCAAAGAACTGTGCAAAGCCCTAGTATCAAAACTACATGTATATTCTTCAGTACATTTAGAATTACATTTGCTGTGATTAGTTGTTAAAAGTCAGTAAAATTACTGTGTGATGTGATCGGGGATCTCGATAACTTTAGATCAATATTAATCAGTTCCATTGTGTCACAAACTCTTAGTTTGATTTCACAATGTTAATAGGGACACCATTTTGAAATGTAGAAATGTCCTATATACAGTACAGGAAGTGTGGACTTCTGGGAAGGCCCTGCATGTTCCATGATACACTTCCTCTAGACATTCTGTCTCACCAGAAACGTAATTGTCAGCCTATCAATCAGCCTTACAAGGAAGTTTGTAGTTAAGAATGAGTATGGAAACTATCAAAGCCTTAAGATTGCTTTGGAAAAGTCAGGAAACAGACTGAAGTGTTCTTCCTTAAAAGAAAGCATCATGTTGTGTTTCTCAATCCACAGAGTTGTTTGCCTTCTAATAAAGTTTGCAGGGAGTCAGAGGATGGAGCTAGTCATTAGTTAAAAATACAAGTCTGGAGCACTATACAAAGAGACAGGGAGTGATACAGCACGTCAACCAGAGGCACGTAGAAGAATGCAGATCGATCCATGTCTATCGCCATACACAAAACTTAAGTCAAAATGGATCAAACACCTCAACATAAATCCAGCCACATTGAACCTCTTAGAAGAGAAAGTGGGTGGTACCCTTGAACAAATTGGTACAGCATACAACTTCCTGAACATAACAACAGTAGCACAGACAGTGAGATCAACAATTAATAAATTGGACCTCCTGAAGCTGAGAAGCTTCTATAAGGCAAAGGATGCAGTCAGGCCACAGAACGGGAAAAATATTCACTAACCCCACACCTTGATAGAGCGCTGATCTCCAAAATTTACAAAGAACTCAAGAAGCAAGTCTCCATAACACCAAAAGATCCAATTAAAAAGTGGGCTGCAGAACTAAATAGAGAATTTTCAATAGAGGAGTCTAAAATGGCTGAGAGGCTCTTGAGAAAGTGATCAGCATCCTTAGCCATCTGAGAAGTGTAAATCAAAACAACTCTGAGATACCATCTCACTCCTGTTCAGAATGGCTAAAATCAAAAACACAAACAAATTTTATGCTGGAGATGATGTGTGGTAAAAGAAGAAAACTCCTCCACTGCTGGTGGGAGTGCCAACTTGCACAGCCACTTTGGAAATCACTATGGAGATTCCTTAGCAAAATGTGAATAAACCTACCACAAGACCCAGCAACTCCACTCTTAGGTATGTATCCAAAAGATGCCCATTCATACAACAAAAATGTCTGTTCCACTATGTTCATAGCAGCATTATTTGTAATAGCCAGAATATGGAAGTAACCTAGATGCCCCTCAACCAAAGAGTGGATAGAGAAAATGTGGTACATTAACACAATGGAGTACTTTTCAGCAGAAATAAACAATGGAATCCTGTAATTTGCAGGCAAATGGATGGCAGTAGAAGAAACCATCCTGAGCGAAGTAACACAGTCACAAAAAGAGAAACATGGCATGTATTCTCTCATATATGGATTTTAGACATAGATCTGTGGAGTGCCAGGCTACAATCCCATGGCCAGAGAGTCTGGGAAACAGAACCTTCATTCAGTGGCTGATGGAAGCAGAGACAGACTCCCACAGCTAAACACTGTGGTTAAACTCAAGAAATCCAGCGACAGAGAGGAGGACTGATGACCAAAAGCATTAAGACTGGGTAGGTTTAACCCCCAGAAACAGCTGACCTTACAAGGGTTAGCTCTTGAATCCCAGACTGATGCTTGGGAATCTAGCATGGGACAGATCAAGACCCCCTGACTGGGGGCGTCATTGAGGATGCCTAGTTAATCTATTGAGCCTTGTGTAGCAGATCAGTATTTATCCTGGGTATACAAATGGACTTTGGTCTCTCATCCAAAAATGAGAGATACATTCTCACCCTTTATTCTTGGGGGGAGTGTCTAGGCCCTGCCATGGGTGACCTCACAGAATATGGACACCCCCATGGAGGGCCTCACCCTCACTGGGGAAATGAGGGGATATTGGGGGGGGTTGGTGGGAGGGCACGGGAGGAGGGAAGGGAAATGGAGAGGGACTTGGAATTGACATGTGAAGCAACCTTGTTTTAATTTAAGTTTAAATTAAAAAATATATATAGATAGATAAAGATTTATCCCCCTTCTTGCTGTCAAAGTAAAAACAAATAGAAAACTTACATTTTACATATCAGTCACAGTTCCCTCTCCCTCCCATCCTTGCATGTCCCCAACCAGCTCCCCATCCCACCCCCTCCATCCACTCCCAAGGGAGAAGGAGGACTTTCATGGGGGATCATCAAAGCCTGCACATGATTTATGGCAGGCCCTAAGCCCTTCCCTGTGTATCTAGGCTGAGAGAGTCTGAGAGAGTATCCCACCATTGGGGAATAGGTTCCCAAATTCCATCCATGCACTAGGGATAAATACTGGTTCCACTGCCAGAGGTGCCATAGACTGCCCAGGCCTCATAACTGTCACCCACATTCAGCAGGCCTATTTGCATCCTATGCAGGTTTCCCAGATGTCTGCCAGGGGTCCCTGAGCTCCTACTTGCTCTTATAATCTGTTTCTGTTGGTTTCACCAGCATGTTCTTGATCCCATTGCTCATCATTCCTTCCTGTCTCCAACTTGATTCCAGGAGTTTGGCTCAGTGTTTACTTGTAGGTCTCTGCTTCTGCTTCCATCAGCTAATGGATGAATGCTCTATGATGGCATTTAACATTGTCATCAATCTCATTATAGGGGAAAGGCATTTATGGTAGCCTCTCCACTATTGCTTTGATTCTTAGTTGGGGTTATGCCTTGGATCTCTGGATATTTTTCGTTAAACCTATAGTGACTCACTCTGTTAAGGCATCTCTTTTGTTATTCTCTTCTATTCTTCCCCAACACAATCTATGTGATCACTCATGTTCTCTTCCCCACTTTTTGAGAGTTTTCTCACATTTTAAAAAGTGGGAAGTACTATTACAATGGAAGTAGTGAGGTTCCTGTAGAATTATACATAGGTTGTTTGAAAAATAGGAAAGTTAAATGAAGGGATAATTTAGATTGTGTTTATGTAATGGCAATTTTAAACATTTTCAGTTCCACAATTCTTGTTTTATCCCTATAACAGTTGGGTGATATGAGTGCCAAGATATATGCCTTAAAACAGGTTTCTAGAGGAAACAATGCTATTTTGACTGAAAAGTTAGAGCCCTTAAGAGATATTCAAACAAAGACAAAGTAATTTAAAAAATAAATGGCCTCTTCATTAAAATACAAAATTAAAGAGGGAACGCCCAAGGTTTTAAAAAAGCCAATCTTATTTAACCAGTCACATTACAGAAACCATTGCCGAATGATAGATATCCCCAGAACTGTGTAAGAGCTGACTCGATTCCTTAAGAAATGTTAGATATGAGGATTTTTAAGGCATCAATATTCTCATAGGTTATACATTCACCTTTTGTGAAGCAGATATTAAACTCATGGTCAACTAATAACTAAATTGTCAGAAAAGACTGAAGAGACATGGTGACAGCATTATTGGAGTCTGGTCTTCAATTGCAGTGGAGAACCTGGTGGAAAGATGGGGATAGGGGCATTGTACAACAGAGGAGAGCTAGAGGTATTGAGATTTACTAAGAATAACTTCGTAGAAAGAGCATTTATGCGGAATACAAATACAATATCTATATGATGACCACACCTTCGCTCTATAACATGCAGAAGCTTTAAAATTTTGGGACACTATCAAAGAAGCTGTAAAGAGAACCGACTCATTTACTAAAGTTTACAGTGTCTAAAAGAAACCTTCATTGATGTTTTACAAATATTGATTTCAGTTGTAAATACAATGGTACTAAATTCAGAAATCAGACAAATAATAATTGAATTGTTGGCTATGGTAACTTTTAAAAAAGCTAATTCCCAAGACAAAAGGGTAATGAGGCCTATATAGGCAGGATTATCTCCCTGTATTTAAGACAGTTTCAATAATGAATCTTGTAACCCTGATGATGCTTGAATAGGAGAAGTGATTTCCAGAGGCTTGAAGAAAAATCAAATTTTCTGTTGTTTTAACTGTGGTATACAAAGTCACCTAAAATTGGATTATAGACAGGGCATTCCTAGAAACAAGGGTTCTTCTAAACTATACAGAAGGGTGAAATGTTCAAATAATAGAAACCTCTTGATTAGCCCCTCCAGGGTCTCTGTGAATTTCTGGTCAGTCAGCAAGTCCATCCTGTTTTCTAGTCAAGGCCTCCTGCCCTGGCCTTGACCCTCTGACATCAACATCTAGCAGAAGGAAAACACCTCTCTACCACCTTGGGTTTTTCCACTGTGCTGTAAGCCTGTATGTAAGTCTTCTCCCTCCTACTTGGCAATAAAGCAACACATGCATTCTCTTTGAACAAACAAGTGGATATCTGATCTTTCTTTTCCAGATACCTTCGAGTTGTTTGTGGTGTGGGTACCGCAATTACTGGTCTCACTGAGATTCAGAGAGACTTGGAAAGACTGAGAAAGATTGGCCAGAAAGAAGACTTGGGAATCAGGTACCTTAATATTTAACAGTAAAATTAAATGGTTACACCTCCAGGCTTTTGCCTGAGAGATCACCTTCTAAGGGGAAGGTGGATCAATTAAATCTCCAGGCCTTTGCCCGACATCAAGGTCAGGAACGAAAGGGGAACCTGAGAGGTACCCCTCAGTTGGAGGGTGGATTGGATTAAATCTCCAGTCTTTTGACTGATCTACTGAGGTCAGGAAAGTAAAGGGGATCTGAGAGATCACCCGTAAATGCTGGCCAGCAAGTAAGGCTATGATGGTTTATTGGAAAGGGGTATCAAGTTAGGAGTAACAGGTTAAATCTCCAGGCCTTTGCCTGACACCAGGGTGGGGAAAGAAAGGGGAACCTGAGAGATCACCCTTGGGTTAAGAGGGTGGATTGAGTGGATCTTAAGGCTTTTGTCTGAGGGATTATCCTTAGAAAGTGACAAGTTAGTTACCAACAAAACATTTTGTAAAATTATTAAAGAACAGTTAGCAAAATTGTTAAGGAGGCAAGGTACCAGTATAACAGTTAGTAGAATGGTGGGCTTCATTCAACTGGCAACATGAGTGGCAGCAACGATGTGGTGTATGCTGGCTGGCTGAAGAAATCGCCTCCAGAGAAGAAGTTATGGTACTAATCCTGCAAGAAACGCTGGATTATCCTGTGGATGGATGGCGACCCAGCTGCTCTAGAATACTACAAGACTAAACACACCAAGAAACCCCTGAGGATCAACCTAAACTTCTGTGAGCAGGTGGATACAGGCCTGACCTTCAACAAAAAATAGCTTCAAGATACTTTTGTGTTTGATATCAAGACCAGTGAGCACACCATTTACCTGGTGGCTGATACAGAGGGCGACATGAATAAGTGGGTTCAAGCATCTGCCAGATCTGTGGCTTCAAAAGGAAATCCTCAGCCCCTTCACACCCTGGACAGCCCACTTTTGAGTCCCCTTTGTCAAGCCACATCCAGCCTGCCTTTTCCATCAGCACAACTCAAGAGTACCTCTACTTACACCAGTGCACAAGACAAAAAACAAAAAATTAGAGGACTGTCAGCTTCTCTCAGGGTACTCAACAGAAGAGTGATAGGGCCATACAAAACTTGCCCAAGACAGTGGGCACTGTATCAACGGAGTCAGAGGACAAGTCAATGGCTTCTATAGCCTTTCCGAGGCAAGCCAACAAAATATAAAATTCAAGAACAGTACTTATGACCTCCCCCATAGGCTTGCTTCACATAGCCACACCAAGGGCAGCCTCACAGTGTCTGAGACAGATACTGAGGATATGTACACTTTCATGACACCCAGCAACACCCTGTGTCGGGAGTTAGACAATCTCCTAGTGGACAATATGGAGGTTCCTATGCACAGAAGTGAGATCCAGCCACCCCCAGTCAATCGCAACCTCAAGCCTGACTGGAAAGCAAAACCAACACCCTTTGACCTGAGAAACAACGCTATCATCGAGGAGCTCTCTTTCAAGTCACCTGTCACCAAGTATTGGTCCAAGGTCAACCATGCCTTTAACTCCAGCCCCTCCCTGTACAGCTGTCCCATTTACACACAAATTATCACCAGCACAGACTCAGGAGACAGCATGGAGAACTATATCCCTATGCAAAACCCAGTGTCTGCATCCTCTGTCCTGCGTGGCACCAACAGCCTGGCTCCAAAGAAGAATACTGACAATGTAAATTACTTAGTCCTAGACTTCCAGCTGGGCTCCCCAAGCCCTCACCACAAGCCATCCATATCATTTGTCACATCAGCTGAGAAGGTAGATTATGTCCAAGTGGATAAAGAGAAGACACAGGCCCTACAGATCACCATACAGGTGTGAACAGAGATGCGGCAAGAAAAAATTAGAAAAATGGTGCCTGTTACAGTATTTGCGAGAGGTCATTAAAATTGTGATCATCATAGGTTCCACACAACCGGGTTAGCGCACTCTGCTAGGAATTCAGAAAGACTGGGTTTTATTGGTTGCTGGTTTACATCCTAATGATTGTACAATTTATCTTTCGTGTGCCCTCTATTAGTTATAAGGCCTCAAAAATTACTTTAAGGCTAGACAAATTAAAATCCTTGAATAGATATCATGCAGATGGTTCCTGATCCTGATGTTTCCTACACCTTTACTAAAGAAGGCAGAAATTGCCTTAAAAATGAAACAGAAAGCCTTAGATAGATTGCATCTTAGAGCTTACTATTAGGGCATATAAGATAAGTTTGCAAATATTTGGCAAAGGACCTGATGTTATTGTTACCTTGTAACTCCTCTCAAATTGCCTAGCTACAACAGAATACTAGTGATTAGAAATGGAAAAATGGTAAAGGCCATGAGGGCCTTTTTCAACCTTTTGTTTTGATTCAAGGATTGACTGGAGCTGTTCTGTCACAAGAGATTTCAAGTAAGAAAATTTCATTTCAACGAACTAATCATAAACTAGGGAAAATGGATGACTAAAAGATGTGTGTATGTTCTGTATGTATGGTGTGGCCACACTGGTATGTATGAAATGTGCTTGGGAATACGTGGATGTGAACTACTTAAATTGCCTTGGAGATGATTAAAAGGATACTTAAGGTACTTTGGAGATATTTAAAAAGCTACCTAAATTGCTTTGGAAATAGCCAAAAGGAGCATCCAGACAGTCAATGTCTTAACAAGATAGGTTGACGATTTGAGTCCTCAAAGCTAGTCAGTGGAAAAATAACAGAAGCCTAAAATATGTCTCCAGAGCCAAAGAAATCTATATGGAAGATTCTATAGAGTTTATCAGAGGACAGGATACAAAAAGTCTCCAAGATATTTATGGTTAAAAAAAGGACTTTGAGAAGAAGCCTCTGAATAACTGCTGCCTTGTTAGACCCCACCTACAAAGAAGTCAATTAGATAGCAGATTGGATTAGAAAGAGTTCTTACAAACTTCAAATAATTTTCAGAAGTTATTTGGGACATAGTATACTTTACAATCTTTGAATTATTTTCACAGTTATTAGAAAATATTCAATGTTTATGTCCTTTTTAAAGGATATCTACTAATAATTTAGATAATGATCCCAATACAACTATATAGTTAACGAAGGAGGGTAGACAAGTCCTTCCACTGGTAAAGTACAGTTCAACATCAATAAGTGTTAACAAACAGTTCCAACAAAATTAAAAAAAAAATTGGGACTAATGTCTCCAGTCCCAATATGGTTCATTAAATCATGCACTCCTCATTTTTAAAAAATTAAAGTGTGATTAAAGTGTGGATACTAGTGAGAAATCTGCTACAGACAGATTCTGGCATGATGGAACTTGAGCGACTTATGCTCAGGTCAAATGGAGACATCCATGCACTAGAAAATGGAGAAGACCCAATTCTGTCCTAATTTGGGGATCAAGGGCATGTTTGTGTTTTCTTGCAGGAAAAGAATAAAACTCAGTGGCTGTCAAAACATTTGGTGAGATGCATGGAGCAGAGAAAAATTGGATCTGAGACTGTGGGAGCCTGCCCAAGCCAGTTCCACCCAGTGTTCCTACCCTTGATGTCATCGAATCTATAGCCTGAGAAAGAAAGTAAACAGTAGGTTTGAGATTTCCAGTTTCTCACCAGGCCTGCTGCATCAACCTCCTGCACCCAGGAGTTTTTGCCTTGAAGCCAACAGAGAACTGGAAGATTAAGAGTCTGCCCTTGACACACCTTGAAACAACAAAATTCATTTTGCCAGTTTTTCCCTTTGGAAAAATGGATCCATTTAAAACAATGCAACACTAGTATGGACCGTGATGAGTGGCAAAAGCCCCTTTTCAGTATTTGAACAGGGCACGGCCACTTGAAATATCAGACTTGGTGGTTTCTGTTTCTGGAATCTCACCTATGCCAGTGTATTTTTCTGGAGAGATGTAACTTGTCTTAATGCAGAAAAAAAGACTTTGGCATCACTGCTGGCCTGATTGTAACTATTGCTGTGGCTGCTACAGCAGCCATTTTATCTGGGACTGCCATCTTACAGTTGGTAAATACAGCCAGCACAGTGGATAAACTGACCAGGGAAGTAACAGAGTCAATACTCAGAGCTCCTTAAATAATTTAGTCAAGGTAGGAATTTTACATCCTTAAACCTGTTTACCTACCCTGATGCACATTTTTGTTACTCCTGCCAAAGTTTATACTCATCAATTAATTGGCCAAATAAATTATTAGGATGATATCCTGGTTCCTCCATTTTCTGAAGAGATCATCCTTAGGGAATTCGAGATGGCAGGCCATTTAATCAAAGAATGGGCCGAGTCCCCAACTCTGGGCCTTGTAGCCATTGGACTTATTATCATATGTTTCATTTGGTTACGGTGCCTTGGCGCTAGACCAGTCAAGGCTCAAGTTGTCACTCAAGGACCACAGCGAATCCCTCAGCTTGACTATGGTTAAGCCTACAAAAATATTAAGCAGCCAATGACAGATGAGACTAAGGAGATGGCAGCCAACCTAAGACAGGAGGGTCATACAGTCTGGGTGATTACTCCATTGGATGGTAAGATTGGCATTAACCTCCTAGTCACCTGAGATAGGTGATAATTTATATATAAAGAAGGGGGGAGATGTTGGGCTCCAGCCCCCACGGGGTCTCTGTGAGTAGCTGGTCAGTGAACAAGTCCATCCTGTTTTTTAGTCCTGGCATCCAGCCCTGGCCTTGACCCTCTGACATCAACATCTAGCAGAAGGAAAACACTTCTCTTCCACCTTGGGTTTTTCCACTGTGCTGTAAGGCTGTATTTAAGACTGCTCCCTCCAACAAGGGAGATCTCTCTCTGTCTCTTAGCACTTGCAACACACACACACACACACACACACATTCTCTCTCTCTCTCTCCCTCCCTCTTTCTCTCTCTCTGTCTCTCCCTCTCTCTCTCTTCATACAAACAAGTGGATGTCTGGTCTTTCTTTTCCTGATACCTTGGAAATGTTTGTGGTATGGGCAATGCAGGTTAGAAGAAGTCATAAGTCATCAAAATGTGTGTACATTCAATGTAAACTAACTTATAAAACTTACAAATGCTTTCCATTTGATAAGATATAACTTGCCAAAAGGGAACCTTCCCAAAGTTAGGATTGGGGCAGGGATTTATGTCTTTGTAGGAGAATTAAGGCATTGCTCTAAGGAATCTGAAGACCTCTAAGCAAGTTAGACATTAGAAGAAAAGGGGTAGATCTTTGAGAGAAAAATGTGCCAACAAAAAGAGCAAATTGGCCTATTGATATATCACATTTCCAACAAGACAAAATTTCAAAAATTTTCCGAAAGCTTGTTTCTGCTATTCTCTATAGACATATAATATGATTGGACATTTTTTAGTCCTAGGTCAATTAAAAATTAAAAATGACTTTGGAGTTGGAATGTGGCTTTCTCCTTTTCAAAATCTAAGCACAACTGTTAAAGGAAAACCCAAAATTTCTGTATAATGTCAGAAGAGCCACCTGATATTCAATAAAAGAAAAACCAAAATTAAGGGCATATTTTATTGCCAATACCATCATAAAACTTTGGTTTTAGTGTGAGCCTTTTTGTAATTTAAATTTGAAACATGCTTGCTTCATATGACAATTCCAAATCCCTTTCCCTCCCCTTCTTCTCTGTCCCCCACCACCCTCCCCACCCAATACCCACTCCACTCCCCAGGGAGGGTGACGCCCATCATAGGGGAAGCCAAGAGTCTGTCATTAAATCCAGAGAAGGGTTTAGGACATTCCCCATGTGTCCAGGCTTACACAGTATCCCTCCATGAAGAATGGGCTACCAAAGTCCATTTGTATGCCAGGTATAAATACTGATCTACTACCTGAGGCACCATAGATTCCAGGGGCCTCTTCATGCTGTCCTCTCAGCAATTAATCTAGTGTCACTGAGCTTCCCCTTGTTTAGGTCAGTAGTTTCTATGCTTGTATCCCACCTGATCTTGACCCCTTTGCTCATCACTCCTCCCTCAGGAGTTCAGTTCAGTGTTTGGTTGAGGGTGTCTGCCTCTGCGTCCATCAGTCGCATTATCAGGTAAGGTCATTTAAGGGAGCCTCTCCACTATTACTTAGTTTGTCAGTTGCTGTCTCCCTTGTAGTTCTCTGAAAATCTCACTAGTGCCAGATCTCTCCTCAAACTTATAATGACTTCCTCTGTTATGGTGTCTTGCATCCTGCTCTCCTCTATTCTTCCCCGACTCAACCTTTCTGCTCCCCCATATGCTCCTCTCCCATCTTATTCTCCCCCTATCCTTTTTCCAGCTAACTCTCCCTCCCCACATGCTCCAAAACCTCCCAGGAGATACTGTCCCAGTCCCCTTCTCTGCGGTACCATGTATATTTCTCTTAAGTTCTTCCCTTGTTACCCAGACAATCCCACTGCTAGTGTGACTCTTTAAAACTTTTCTCATGCTATGAATGTTATTTCATTTTAAGTATATATGTATATATATTCTTTGTATGATATTGGAGGTCATATAGAGTACCAACTAATTCTAGAAAAAGCTTCAACTAACTTCCTGTGTTTTAGTCTCTATTAGGTAATGAGGAGTTTAGTTTTTGTACTCTGGATGTACATAAGAAATCATGGTCCTTTAAGTTCTTCAAGATCTGCTGCAAATGACATTTAAAATATGCATATTTTCTGCAGTGAACCATATCTATGCTGAAAAGTAACCTTTGAGGTCTCCAAAAGGAGGATGACCATTCTACCAGGAATGTGGTAATGCCACTAAAACTATTCCACCATCCAAATAATGTCTGCACTATAAACTGCTCAGGATAATTTCAAGATGGCTACCTGAGATGGACCCATTTAAGATGTCTTATTAATATAAGTTTCTTTTATGACAATGAGACATGTCTGCTCCTGGCAACACCAATCTACTTCAGAGAATATGATGAACATCAAGGAAACTCCATACAGCACTTATTTTCTTTGCGAATAAAGTTAGCCACATGAAAGAAACTACCCTTGCTTCGAATGCTGACAGTATGCTTACCAAATTGGACAGACAAAACACAGAAGAAAGTTACCAAGAATGTTGCCAAGAAAAATTTGGACGTCTATATAAAATATCTTACATCCAGAAAAGTCTTTAAGACATCCTAGTCCTGTAGGACAAAGATGGATGCTCCAACTGGCAAGACTGCCCAGGCACACAGCAGTTTCTGTCATTTCTCAAATTTTTAGAAAAGCCCTTATTTGCATTTCCTATATACTCAGGTAATACTTTGTTAGGTCTTTCAGGTCTCATTGTAGTTGAAGACGACATAGTTAGAGTTTTCCTTTTTAACGAATTAAAACAAGAAACTGACAAAAGATGTGCTGTGTAAGGCTGAGAGACATAAAAGGATAGTTTTGGGTTGGTAATACAAGTCAGGGTCAGAAAAGGATAAGGTTCAGCACTTTGGACTCATCAAGATAGGATAGATAATGGAGATTTCTGCATTTTCAAATGCAAATAGACTACACACTTTTATGTAATTATTGCCTGTACATGTTTGTATATTGTTATTATATTTGCTCTATATAGTTTTACAATGTTAGTGAAACATTTGCTTTTTATTGTGACAAAAAGAGGAAAGTGTGGTATTGTTTGTATTTTGACAAACAAATATTTCTTGGATTAAGAGAGCAGAGGTAGCAATTAGTTAAACGTAGAGGTCTTGTGTATTGAGGTAAAGAGACAAGTAGTAATAAGGCAGAATACAGAAAGGATCTGTTCCCCTTTTGGACAGAGGAATGGAGAGAAGTAGGAAGTTACTGGCATTTGCTCCTGGTTATCTGATCTTCTGGGTATTTACCTCAATATTGATTTATTGTTTAACAATCTTTAGATTAACACTCTATCATTGTGCATGTCCATGTAAATCAGCATATCTATAACCCAAATAATCTGACCTGACTTAGCACTAATCATTCTGAATGTGAAAAATGTTTTATTTTAATTTATGTATGTGCATGTAATTATTTTACCCACAGGGGTCAATTGAGGAAGTCTGGTCCCTGAGATTTGAATCACTAGAAGCAGTAAATCACCAAATGTTTGTGGTGTGATCCAAACTGAGGTCCTCTACAAGACTGATGAGCTTTCTTACCACTGCAAAAATTTGAGTTGCTGTTTCTCACTTTGGCCAGACCTCTGTGAATATTTCAGAATATTAGACATATATCAATAATGCATGTCTTTTACCAAGACTCTAATGGGACTTTCAAGAAAATATCTATGATTTTGTATTTTGGCATGTATATTCTCCAACTCTTACTGAGATATATCACATAGACATTCCTATGCTCATATCACATTATTTTCTGCGTTCACATTGTAATTGAAATGCTGGCTCTCTGCTTACTCAACTCTATCATCCTACCCACTCAATCACAAGTACAACCAACATAAACCACTCTCAGTACATGTAGGTATTATAATCAATGAATGCTGAAAGTAAATTCATGTAGACATTCTTTTGAAAGTTATTTCATTATTTTCTGGTTGGTTGTTTTTGTTACCTCTTTAACTGTTCTCTATACCAAAGCAAATATACAATAAGAACCAAGTTAATTATATATTGATGATACTGATATTTTTACCAAATATTTAAAAAGCTAAATTTATTAAAATGATTGTAAAACTTTTTCAGATTGAAAAAATCTGCAATATATATATATATATATATATATATATAAAGGCATGCAATAAAATTAATAAAAAAGAGGGCATGGATTATAAAGTGATCAAGAAGGGTAATATAAGAGAATTTGTTTGGAGGAAAGAGAATGGCAAATAATATAATTAGTATCTGATGAACAAAATAAAATACAAAAGCATTACTGGATATTGTATAAAGAAAAATAAACAACAGAGTTAAAGACAACTTTTAAAATTTCCATATTAGAAACCTGCTGATCTAGAGGACCCACCCACAAAGGAAAGGCAACAGTCCTTCCAGACCCCCACATCTGGCATACCCAGGTTGAGTTTAGCTTGGGTCCCCCTGGGTCCAACCTGCCCCTGCCCATCACCCATTCACTCAATCTTCCAGGGTCCCTGGCCTGGAAAGCAGAGGACTCTCCCACACAGGAAAGACACCCCAAACTCCAGTGTTCCCAGCTTCATCATCTCCAGCTTCAGCTTTAGGAAAGAAGGAGACCAGTGGAGACAGAAAGACCCCACCTGCACCCACTGGAAGAAGAGATGGAAAGAAGACAGAATAAGAGCTCACTCAGCCATAGAAAGGCCAACATGACTCCACCAGAATCTAGAGACCCAATGCCAGAAAGACCTGAAAAGCACTACATAGACAAAGCAGAAGATACAGACCTTAAAAATTATTTTTTGAAGCCAATAGAGCCTCACAAAGATGAAACGAGGAAATCCCTTAAAAAAGAAGAAAAACACAAACAAAAATACATGAAATGGGGGAAATGGCAAACCAAAAAATTCAAGAAATAAACAAATCTCTCGAAGAATATAAAGAGCACCAAGAAAAAGCAACCAAACAAATAAAGAAAACAACTCAAACAGTTGAAATATTGAAAGCTGAAATAGAAAGAATAAAGAAAACACAGAATGAGGGGATTCTGGAAATAGAAAAACTAGGTAAACAATCAGGAACTACAGAAGAAAGTATCACCAATAGAATACAAGAAATAGAAGAGGGAATCTCAGATGTTGAAGTCTCATTACAAGATCTACATCAACCAAAGAAAATCTCAAAACCAACAAATCCCTAATACAACATATCCAGGAAATATGGGACACCATGAAGAAGCCAAACCTGAGAATAACTGGTATAGAAGAAGGTGAAGAAATATAGCTCAAAGGTACAGAAAACATATTCAACAAAATCATAGAAAAAACTTCCCTAACCTAAAGAAGGATATGCCTAAGAAAACACAAGAATCTTACAGAACAACAAACAGGTTGGACCAGAAAAATAAGTCAACTTGCCATATAGTAATGAAGCCATCAAACCTACAGAATAAAGAGAAAATATTCAGAGCAGCTAAAGAAAAAGGCCAAGTAACATATAAAGGCAGATCTATCTGAATTAAACCTCACTTTTCAATGTAAGCTATGAAAGCCAGAAGATCCTGGACAGTCCTACAAAGCCAGAACCTGGAAGCAACCTAGATGCCCCTCAACTGATGAGTGTATAGAGAAAATGTGGTGCATTTACACAATGGAATAATACTCAGCAGAAAAAATATGGAATCTTGGAATTCACAGGTAAGTGGATGGCACTAGAAGAAACTATCTTGATTGAGATAACCCAGTCAAAAAAAGACAAACATGGTATATATGGATTTTAGATATGGATCAGGATAGTGCCAGTCTGGATTTCCACTTATGGAGAGTCTGGGAAACAGGAAAGAACCTAAAAGAGATATGCATGGTACACCAGAGAAGAGGAATGAGACAAGATCTTCTGAACAGATTGGGAACATGGCAACGGGTGGGGGGGAGTGGGAGCTGTGAAGAAGAGAGGGGGAGAAGAGGAAGAGAGAGTAGGTCATGGGGGAACAGGAAGGTTGTGTGGGGGGTAGAATAGGGGGAGAACAGGATGAGAAATACCATAAAAGAAGGAGTCATATTTTAGAAGGCAGATCTGGCACCAGTGAGGTCTCTAGTGATCTAATGGGATGACACCAACTGTCAAGATAAGCAATAGTGGAGAGACCAACTTAAATGCCCATTACTGATAATCAACTTGACATCTACACTACATGCCATCCTAGAACATTCATCCAGTAACTAATGGAAACAGAGGCAAACACCCACAGTTAAACACTGAACTGAACCCATGGAACCCAGTGACAGAGAGAGAGAGGAGCGATGAGAAAATTGGCAAAGAATGGGATGGCAAAACCAGCAGAGAGAGCTGATCTGAACAAAGGGGAGCTCTTGGACACCAGACAGCATGGGACTAATCCAGACCCCCTGAACATGAGAGTCAGTGAGGAGGCCTGGGCAACCAATGGGCCCTGGGAAGTAGATCAGTGTTTATCCCTGGCATACAAATGGATTTCATGTGTCCATAACACAAAGTTGGTTGCTCTCTCAGCCTGGATTCTTAGGGGAGTGCCTGGACCCTACCCTGAGTGAAAGGACAGACTATAGATATCCCCTATGTGGAAGGAAGTGGGAATAGGGCGGGAGGCTGGGGGGATGGTGGGGGCGTGCTGGAGGAGGGGAGGGAGAGGGAACTGGGATTGACATGTGAAGCAATTTACTAAAAATTTTAGTAAGAAAAAAATAAACCTGCTTTAGTATAGTCATACATAAGCAATTTATATTTTTCAAATATATACCCATATGCTTGACAGTATCATTGATGTTTGACAAATAAATGACTCTGAGTAAATATACATTCTATCAGGAATGATAACAAGATCTGCATTTCTAAGTCAAAAGGTAAAAGGCAATATTTTCTTGCAGTAAAGGTGAAGTAACAGAGCCTTGCACAACAGGGGATACTCTATAGAGGCTATGACAATTGTGGTAGTTTGTTCTTGTAATTGTTGCAGTCATATAGCACCTTCCATAAGTGAGCATAAATCTAGACAGGCAAGAAGGCAGAAAGTTTCTGAGATAAAAATGTCATGGATGAATCCCTTGGAACAATGATTTTCAGACTCAAATTTAGCAAACATAGGACTTCAGTTGAAATCACAGATGGAAGATCTCCATAAATTCAAGGCATATGAAACACCAGACAAATAAAAAAGAATCTTCTGTCTTAATTACTTTCAATGGAAGTATGTAATACAACATTGAAATCAGCAATAATAAATAATCTTGAACACAGTTTATGTCTCACCTGATAGCTTAGAAAGGAATGGACGGAAAAGGAAGAAAAGTCAGGTTACAAGGGTTTCAATATTCAAAAAACAGTGACTGTGGAAACCAAGATTGGAACTTTGATTTCTTAAAACCTTAAATGGGAACAGGAAGAAACAAGCAATAGATTTGTGCTATACTTTACAGTTAAGAAAGAACATTGGGTGACTGGTAGGTTAGTGTCTAAAATTTTACTCCTCCATATTTTTAAAGACCCTGAATTTTCCTGGAAAAACTGATATTTCCTTGCCCAATATCTAAGAGAATTATAAAGACCAGGAATCCCCTTGTCTCTGTCAGATGCAGAAGCCTGAGTTGAATTATGCTCTCTGCATGTAAAGCAGCACTTCACGAATGAGACAGGGATGTCAAATCTTTAAGGATAAGCAGTAGCTTCAGAAGCAGGAGGCTAGTTTGGGCACAGGATACTGGAGCAGCTGACAGACAGCTGTAATGCTGGGAATCAAACAATCCCCACCTTTGCTTATTTCCATATGATCTTACTCCTTTAGATTTCAGGACAAGTCTGCCTTGTCTAGGTCAGTGTTCATTCTGGCTTTGGTTATAACCAGGATCAACTGAGTCCTGGTATACAGTCAACCCAGACTCCTGAGTAGTCATAGAACTGATAATTTCATTAGCCTTGCTTGCTTCTGATTGTAACAGTTTGTGTATTCATATAGAAGTTGGAATATGAACGAATAAAGAGAGTAATTTCAAATCCAGCATTGCAAAGTGAATGTAGCAGCAATCTTGGATGCCTCCATCATAGATGGTGACATATCTCCATCCCAGATAAATGTGTACAGCAGCAGAAGCAGTGAAATTAAAACTGGATGAGATTAAAACATGTAATTTACCCTGGGCTTTGATTGCAATTGTCAATAGACATAATCACCTTGTTGTAACTAGGGGGTGATCCTATATCCAGCTTCATGGTCCTATAGCCTTACTATCAATATGCGACCTCTATTTCTGTCTACTGCTGGATGATTTTGATTCTGGGCTGCGAATTGATGCTTGTTGCTTGATACTTGTTTCTGCCAAATTCTCCAACTGCATTATTTAAATGCTTGAATTATATCACATATCTTAACATATATATATACATAAGTGAATAATATATTTTGTATATATGTGTATATTACATATAAGTTCTTGAAATAAAAACCCTGTATTATAAAGAGAAAATTTGAATTTCACAACCTGTTCTTAGTATTCTCAATTTTCATATCATATCTTACAGTTTCATGATATTCTAGTACTAATATATGGTATTCATTTTAGAAAGAAATTTTCAAAATACATTTATACTCTGAGCTATTTTTGTCTGTAGGTCCTTTTGTGTGGTTCCACTTACACACTTTTGCACTTGTCATTTATATAGCTTTCACAGGTCCATTTCATACATGAAATATTTTACTGTTTACATTTGAATATTAAAATTTGGAAACAACTCACTACGTTTTCTTCACTAGAATTAATAAACAATCATCACTATCATTCTTCTATTCTTATGTGATATTCTTACTCTGAAATTTGTTGATTCTCAATTCAGTTAAAGCACCCGTGTGTGTGTGTGTGTGTGTGTGTGTGTGTGTATGTCCGTTATGGGACCATATACTATCACATGAGTAGCTTCTTGGGGATAGTATACCTGAGAAAATCTGTCTTTCCCATTTGCTCAGTTCATTAAAGAATATAAGCCACTGTAATAATGTTTTGGATTCATGATTCATCCTCAATATATAGTAGAAGGTTGTCTATGTTTTATCATGAAATCGTAATGCATGCAAATTCAGCTGATGAGAATTCAAGAGTACAAGTGTGTTAAACACCAATCAAATACTACTTACACTGTTGTATGCAGGAATATATTAACAATTGCAGATTGACAAAGTGTTTCTCATAGTTAAAGCAATTTCTAAACATGGTATGCAAGATGGCTAGTTAAACACAGAGGTCACTCTGTTACTAACTATCCATCATATCCTGGTATGCATGCCACTGCTAGTATGTATGCTTTTTAGTTTGTGAATTATGGCAATAAATTTAAGTTGTTCATATGTCCAGTCAATCTGATTGCTTCAGGTCCTTCTCTAAGACTGCACATAAAATAACATAATGGATGTTAATAGAGACGACACAGATTTTCATTTTATTTAATCAACTATTCTACTTCTTTCTTGTCTCTAATTCTATCAGTTGCATTCCACCAGTTTCAACATTTGTTTTCTGACTACTAGATTAAAACATCAGGATCAATGCTTCGGTTGTTTTTCTATAATCTGCATGTATGTATATGAAACAATAGTAATATTTAGATATTTATTAGACATATACTTTCAGAATTCAATAAAATAATGACACATTGTAACTCTCCTTGAAAATAATGTTGTCTTTACAATTGCTTCCACTATGAAGGTCTTAGAGACAGTCTCCTAAGCCACTGATAAAGCTGTGATTTCTACTCATAATTTTCATGTTGTTTTAATGTTAAAATCACAGCTAACAAGGAAACAAAACCTCAAGGTAAACTGGAAGATTTTACGAAATTCTCCAAATGGTATAATTTACCAACCATTAGATCTTGACAACATAATGGTGGCCTGGCTCTGAGAAACTTGTCTGAATTTTTCACTGTAAGTTTTTTGAGTAATGCAGATATATATCTTTAACAGGAAGAAGTATGGCCAATATATGTAGAGAGAGAGATCTATGTACCCATAGTACTGGCCATGCCCATTTGGGTGTGGTCCCAAATACATAGAACATACAGGGAATAAAAGAGCTAGGGAGAGGAAACACTCTTTTGGGTCTGGTTGTATTCAGGTCACATCCCAGAGAGCAGTGTGTTTACCTTTGGTTCTTGGGTTTTTTGGCTTCACATGCAAGTGCTTTCTCCCTTAGCAAAATATCTTAGGACATCCCTATTTTGTGTAGCATGAATATTTGCAAGAAAATACTAATCTACCATACTACACATGGCTAGAGAGCTAGTTGACAAATAAGCACAAAATTTATCTAAACTTCTCTGAAGCATAATTTCTGACTGTGTTCTACCTATTTATCTTTATATTAAGAGACATCATTAGTTGTAACTCTCAGAAAAAGCATCATTTTATTGCAGTATTACACAAATACAACTTCCCAAAAGACTGAGAAATTATGATATTCTATCCAAGACATCCTCTTCAATTCTCAAATATCTTCATTATCCCTGGACTTGGAAAATAATGGATTATATGCATATTTTATGATGCTAACGGATAGGATTCCTGATGTAAAGAAGTGTCTCCTAAGATGGTTAGGAGCATTAAAAAAACTTGGAAAACATGACACTAACAAAAGAAACAACCAAAAATATTAGCAAATGACATCACAAACTGCCCTTGTGTTGTCGCATCAATTCCACCATTAGGCATATACCCAAAGGATGCACATTCATACCACAAGGACTTTTCTTCATATATGTTTTTAACAACATCGTTTGTAATAGCCAGAACCTGGAAGCATCCTAGATGCTCCTCAGCTAAATAATAGATGAAGAAATTATGGTACTTTCACCCAGTGCAGTACTACCAAGTAGAAAAAAATCAATGGCATCTTGATATTCACAGGTGAATGGATGGAACTAGAAGAATCCTTCCTGGGTGAGGTACCCCAGTCACAATAAGACAAACATGGTATGTACTCACTCATATATGGATTTTAGACATAGAGCAAAGGATTACCAGTCTATGATCCAAAACCCCATAGAAGATAGGAAACAAGATTGTACCTAAGAGAGACATACATGGACCCTCTGAAAAGGGGAAAGGAACAAGATAGCCTGAGTAAGCTGGGACCAGGGCAGAGGGGGAGTGGGGCAGGAGAAAGAGGAGAGAGAATGGAGGAGGGGAGGAGTACATGATACATCAGGAAAGGTCAAGTTTGGGGAAGAACAGAGAAGGAGAACAAGAAAAGTGATCCCTTAATAGAGGGAGCCATTACATGTTTAAAGTGAAATCTGGCTCTAAGGATGTGTCCACAAGGATGACCCCACACTAAGAATCTAAGCATAGTGGAGTTGTAACTTAAATGCCCTTCCCCTACAATCAGAAGCAGTGTGTTTAAAAAGATGGAAAACTACAAAAAAAATTAGAAAGCAATTTTGATTTGTACACTAAGTTTAAGTTGCTTATGTATAAAACAATAACAATAATGATTAGCTCTGAGATGCAATCCTAAAGAAATCTTGTTAAATATATCCAAATTACTATTTGTTAACCTTCTGTTTAATATGTGTTTCAATCACTGTGGGCAAGTTTGTTGCTCCTGTCAATCAACCATACCCTGCTACCAGTACCTGCTCAGGAACTCTACCTGTCATTCTCACCAGGACTCTGACAGCTTTCTCCCGAGTAGTGAGACTCACTAGTGTTCTGGTTTGTTTTTGACCTAGTTAAGGTTTCATTAGCTTAACTGTAGTGGCATTTAAAAATCATATTTTACCTGAAATTGTCTTTTTTCCATATTTCTCTTCCTGTTACCACTTCACTCCCCAGTATAGTGTCCACCATCTATTAAACATGAATATATCTTAGCATTCACATGCCCACTGTACACCAGAATTGCATGGAAAATGTAGTACATCACACAAGCTTCTTCCGCCATGGGATTAGAATAAAGTTGTGCACCATCAGTGTTATCAATGCAGAAGGAATCTTTACTCTTTGTTTGGTGGTCATTGTTTTTAAAAGAATCAAATTTAGAAATAGACAGAAATCAGTAAAAAAAAAACAAACCTGCTTTGATAAATTACAAGATTTATATATATGTATAACAAAAAGAAAATATGATAAAATAATTGTGATAGTGAAGGCCTCAAGAGGAAGCAACAACATATGTTAAATTTCTGATATTGTTTTGAAAGGTTCTGTACATATAGACTTTAACCTTTGAAAACTGTATCTTGTAACCTTAGGGGAAAAAGTGATAGTGTCATAGAAGTTTTCACTGTGGATCTTATGGAGGTGAGCAAGGAGAATTTAACCATTAGCCTCTGTAAGATAATAAAGTCTGAAACATTTTATCTTCCTTGCAGATGATGAAGTACCTCAAGGCTGAGAAAGGGATGTGCATCTTAATAGAGAAGCAGTAACTTCAGAAAGAGGATGCTACTTCCTACAGAGGTGACAGGAGCAGAAGATTGAGAGCTTTAATGCTGGGAATCATACAATCCCCGACTTTAATAATTTCTATGGTCTCTGTCTCCTGTTAATGATAGTAACAGTCTGCCTGGTCTTGGTCAGTGTACAGTAAAGTGTTGGTTATAACCAGAACCAGCTGAGAACTAGAATAAAGCCAGAGACCGACCCACACTAAAGACAATTTTATTAACTCTTATTGTTTCTGGTTAATGGACGGTGTGTAGTCAAATTGAGCATAGAATAAAAGCCAATGAGGAGAGTGACCTCAATTCCAGTG